>NW_027556098.1:176826419-177426419 GCF_003287225.1 Phascolarctos cinereus
TGTTTCATCCTCAGCCCTCTGGAATCATGGATGGTCATTGCATTGATCATAGTTCTTAAGGCTTTCAGAGTTGTTTGTGTTTGTAGTATTGTTGTTATTGTACAAAATGTTCTCCTGGTTCTGCTCGTTTCATTCTTTATCAGTTTATAAAAGTCTTTAAAATTGTGCTTTTTGTAGTATCTATGTTATAGCATAAATAGTTTTTCTGTTTCTGCTCACTTCATTTTGTATCAGATCATAGTCTTTCCATGTCTCTTTGAAATAATCTGTTTCCTTATTTCTCACAGGACAATAATGTCCCAACACTTCCATGTACCACAATTTTCAGCCATCCTCAATGAGGACCATCCTTTAGTTTCCAGTTTTTTGCTGCCACAAAAACAGCTTCTATAACTATTTTTGTACATTTTGACTTTTTCCTCTTTTTTGGATATGTTTTGAATATAGATTATCAGTAGTATGACTGGGCCACAGGCCACACACTGTTTAGTAGCACTTTGTGTATACTTTCAAATTGCTTTCCAGAATGGTTTTATCCATGTACAGATCTACCAACAATATATCAACGTGCCTGTTTTCCCACAGCTCCTCCAACATTTATCATTTTCCATTTTTGTCATGTTTTCCAATCTGATCAGTGTGAGATAGAATTTTAGAATTTCTTTAATTTGAATTTCTCTGATTTGTGGTAGAGTATTTTTTTCTCTTATAGCCATAAGTAGACTATATTTCTTCTATTGAGAACTTTGTGTTCACATCCTTAGATCATTTGTCAATTGGGAAATGGATCTCATTCTTACAAATTTGGATCAGTCCCTCCTCCCTGGGATTTTTCTTTATTTAACTGCTGATATAGACAAAACCTTGTAAAGGATCTATTCCAGAGGTTCTTAAATCAAAAGCAGATTTTTGATATCTGCATTTTGCCACAATTGATATCTTTTGTAACCCTATGAATTTTGTTTGTGCATTGTAAAACATTACTCTGAGAAGGGGTTTCATGACACACACAAAAAGGTGAAGGATCTCTGGTTCTGGTCCAGGGCCTAGTTGAACTTTGCCTCCTATGCAGTCCAACTTCTTGGACCTGAGCTGGGTGAACATGTGCTTACCCCCAGGGATTTCTCTCTTTACTACTTTTTTAAAGCACTTGGTTTCTGAACCTCAACCTGAGGTTCTATTCTTGATTCCTGAGCCTGGTTAACTTCCTATGTTTAGAGATCTATCCCACTTGACTCCTACCTAACTAGCCTTCCCTTTTCTCCTTCTGCTATACCAGGATGACCTAGTCTTGTATCTACTTCCCCTTTCCCTTCTATTACTTGTCTGCAACATATTCCACAGGGACGAAAGTGTACTTATTCTTATCATACCAGTGTCAGATGCTTACCTTGAGGAAATGGAGCAGGTTCAGCCTTAGGGTCTTCTTAATGATAATGATGATAATAATAATAGCTAACATTTATATAACGCTTACTATGTGCCAGACACTGTCCTAAGTGCTTTTTTTTTCGTTTTACAAATATCATCTCATTTGATCCTCACAACAACCCTAGGAGGGCAGGTATTATTGTCCCCATTTTACAGATGAGGAAGTTGAGGCATATAGAGGTAAGTGACTTGCCCAGGATCGCAGATCTATAGTAAGTCTCTGAGGCTGGATTTGAACTCAGGTCTTCCTGACACCAAGCCTAGCACTCCATCCACTAAGACACCTTGATGGCTCAGTTTCCTCGATGGCTTATTTTTTACCTACTCAGCGCTCCCCCAGGAACATCAGAATCTGATTCCTGTCTCTGAAAGAGCCGCTAGTCCCTTGAAAGCACTGAAGCTAACAAAAGCATTAACCAAAGGACAGGTTTACTAAAGGAAGTAAATAACAGAGAATGACATCGCACTCAAACCGTTTGACAGAGAAATGGCCCCTTTTCCAGTGAGTTCCATTTTCTTCCCCGCAAGGGGTTCTGTTCCGTACTCAGAACTCACAGCAGCAATTAGTAAGTCCTTGCCTTCTACACTTTCCTGAGGCCAGGTCAGAGTCAGTGGCTTTCCTTCCTCCATCTGAGGAAGTCCCATCCATTCTTTTGCTCTGCTCTCCACAGGCTTGTCATTACACCTGCACTCTCCCCTTAGTATTTGTCCTCATTTCTCAGCATTGTCCTGAAGCTTATTTGGCCCTGTATATATCCTGTGGTTTCTGAAGCTCCCATCCTGGCCCCAGATCTTCTCATTATTTGCCTGGCAGGGTGGTTGCTTCACCCAGAAACATTATGTTCCTTGTGGCTGCCCTATTTAGAAACTCTCCTTTCCTTTTTCCATTAAGCATGTACTTCAAAACTGTTTTTGTCTTGTGGATAAGGCAAGAAACCCCTTAAATGCTGTAAGAACCTTTCAGAACCTTGCATCATGAGTCCCTTTTGGTATGGGCCTGCTACATCTCAAAGGAAACAAATATATACAATTTCAGAAATAGTACAATGGGATAAAGTAATTAGAAGAGGATGTAAAAGAAAACTACCCAATTCTAGTCTAAATGGTACCTTAACTTTCAGACTTGTCCTTTAAAGTTCTTAAGGTCTGATTCATGATTCTAATTAGGAACACATTCCAGGGCATCTGTCTCTCCCAGAGTCCCCAAAGAAATGGCATCTTCCCTATTAGAACACCTCCACCCAAATCTGGAATTAGTTCTCCTTGGCATCAGGACCCAAGTTCATCCTGGCATTCCCAGGTTCTTTTTTATTCATTCAGACTCACTGTCAGACAATCAAAAAGCCTCCTGATTACTTGGTAGGCTTTTGTTTCATTGCCCATCTCCTATTGTATCACTTAATTAATTATGCTTCTCTTCTTTCTCTGACTAGAGAGAGAAGGTGATAAAAGGAATGATCATAATTGAAGTTTTTCTCCATCAATCAGAAAATAGCCCAGTTTACCCAGCCCCTCACCCTAGGGTTAACAAAATACAATCTTTTATTGTATATCTCAGAGTTGCCAAGTTGGCAGGCCCTTCTGTCTCTTTAATACCAATCCTTGACTAAGGTTCCTAAAGTCATAACAGCAACAGTAGAAATTTATCTAGTGTCCTGTCACACTCTGGGCACTGGGTTGGGTGCTGAGGATCAAAGACTAAAGTGAGTCAGTCAGTTCCCACACTTAAGGAGTTTACATTCTATTGGAGAGCACAAAAACATATTAGTAAAACATAACCCATTTCTATAATAAAATATCAGCCAGGTGGCAACCCTAACTATGCCTGTCTTCTTCCAATCCCAGATTTCTCCATAGATTCTTCTAGCCTATTAGCAGACATCGTTTCCCCCGAATTAATCAGAGATGGACTTTTTTGTGTTTTTTTTTTTGATAACTGATCAAGCAGAAAATAGTTATTATGCACCTGCTATATGCCAGGCACTGTGCTAAGGGCTGGTGATATAAAGAAAGAAAGAAAAAAACAGTGCCTGCCCTCAGGGAGCTTACATTCTAATGGAAAAGACAATATACAACTAAGTAGATACAAGAAATATACAGAGTAGATGAAAAGTAATCTGGGAGGGGGAGGCACCAGTAGCTGAGAAGGAACAGGAAAGTCTTCTTGCAGAAGGTAAGATGGGGGATAGTCAGTGCAAAAGCAAACAGATGTGAGATGAAGTATTGCATTTGAGGGATAGTAAATAAGTCCATGTAGCTGCATTCTAATGTGTGTGGAGGGTAGTCAAATAGAAAGGTATGAGGAGGCCAGGAGATGAAGGAGTTTCTATCTGATTCTGGGGGTAATATGGAAGCACTAGAGTTTACTGAGCAGGAGAATGACATGGTCATCCCTCTGCTTTAAGGAAATAACTTTGTAATCCAAGTGGAAGTTGGATTCAGGTGGGAAGAAGCTTCAGGCAGGGGACCAACCAGAAGGTTTTTCAGTAGTCCAGGTAAGATATGATGACGGTCTCAACTAGAGTGGCTGCTACATGCCTAGAAAGAAGGGTTTGAATACAAGAGATATTGTAAAGGCAGAAGGGACATGATTTGGCAACAGATGGGAAATATAGGATTAGTGCACATGAGGAGTCAAAGATGACACCGTGGTTGTGAACCTGGGTAACAGAAAACAATGGTACCCTTGGCATTATTAGGGAAGTTGTTCAATTTGGAACTATGCCGAAAGGGCTATAAAACTGTGCATATCCTTGGATCCAGCAATACCACAACTAGGTCTGTATCCCAAAGAAATAAAAAAGGGACGGGGGAGGACCTAGTTGTACAAAATTATTTATAGCAGCTCTATTTGTAGTGGTAAATAATTGGAAATTGAGAGAATGCCCACCAGTTTGGGAATGACTAAACGAGTTGTAGTTCTATAAATGTAATGGAATACTACTATGCTACAAGAAATGATGAGCAGGGTGGTTTCAGAAAAACTTGGAAAAACTTAGATGAACTGATGCAAAGTGAAGTGAGCAGAACCAGGAGAACATTGTGCATAGTATCAGCAATATTGTACAATGATCAACTGGGAATGGCTTAGCTATTCTCAGCAATACAATGGTCCAAGACAGTTCCAGGGGACTTATGATGAAAAATGCTATCCACCTCCAGAGAAAGAACTGATGGAGTCTTAATGCAGATAGAAGCATATTACTTTTCACTTTCTGTATCTTTTTCTTTGGGTCTGTATCTTCTTTCACAGCATGACTAATATGGTAATATGTTTTGCATGATTGAACATGTATGGCCTATATCAAATTTCTTACCATCTCAGGGAGGCAGAGAAGTGAGAGAGGTAGAAAATTTTTAACTCAAAAAATTTTTAAATCAATGTTAAAAATTGTCTTTACATGTAACTGTAAAATATTACTTTAAAAAAAATAAATAAACTAGCCAGGGGCACTAAAGAGAAGCCGGGACCATTGGAGAGGTTGCAACCAGGGAAAATTGCTGAAGCTCTGATCTTCTATGGTTTGCAGAGAATTAAGAAGTGTTTAGGGGATGAAATAAAGGTTTATGAAGTGAAGAAAAAAATAGGGAAATTGTAAAGAAGGGAGGGTTTGAGGGTGAAAATAATCATGAAAATTCTCTGCTGAAGTCTTTAAATGAGCCACAAGTGGCCAGCCAGTCTTCCTGTTATAACTAGCTCTTAGGCTTGGCTTTACCACATGGCCAGTTGCCACATTGTGTCAGGAGAAGAAAACCCATCCTGCGGCTATTCTTGCTCAAGCCTCCAACCAAATTCTCAATTCCTGTATGCTTACAAGCTGGTACTCTTTCTGAATATTTCCATCTATTTCTGATATTAGGGTTCTTCTGTGAATTCCACTAATCTTCTCTATTTAAAAAGTAGCTTCCACCTGCCTCCCTGGGGGACTAGCTACACCTAATCATAATTCCCGTTCCTATAGCATGCTGACTTACAAATCACAACAACACTCGTGAGACTGGTAATGCAGAAATTGTAATCCCATTTTAGAGATGAGGCTTAGACAAGTAAACAGATAGACTTGCTGTGGCCACAAAGCCAAGGAGTGTTGGAGCCAACATTTGACCTTAGGTCTTTCTTACTCCACATCCAGTGCTCTTTCCCCTACACTATTGCCTCCTGTCAGGTACTTTTATATTTCAGTACTTTACTCACCCAGACAATTTTCACCTACAGTCAGAGAAAAGTCATTTCATGACATCACTTCCTGGCCAAATTGTTTTTAAATCTTAATGAGAAAATTGGTGAATTACATTCCAGATATGAGAGTTATTCTGAAGCCTGAATGAAAGGGGTACAAGGCACTCCTCAGCATCTGCCAGACCATAGTCAAGATCCTCCCTGCTCTCATTTAGTAGCTAGTACAAGGGGATAGTCAGGTGATACGGTGGATAGAGCCCCAGACCTGAAGTCAGGAAGACCTGGGTTCAAATCCAGCCTTAGACACTTTCTAGCTGTGTGACCCTGGGCACTTCACCCTCTTTGCCTCAGTTTCCTCATCTGTAAAAAGAACTGGAGAAGGAAATGGCAAACCACTCCAGTATCTTTGCCAAGAAAACCCCAAATGGGGTTATGAAGAGTCAGAAATGACTGAAACAACTCAACAACAACACTGGAGGATAAGGCAACTAGGTAGTACAGTAGATAGAGTGCCAGTCCTTGAGTCAGGAGGATCTAAGTTCAAATGCGACCTCAGACACCAGCTGTATGACCCTGGGCAAATCACTTAACCCTGTATGCCTCAGTTCCTCATCTGTAAAAATGATCTGGAGAAGAAAATGGCAAACCACTCCAGTATCTTTGCCAAGAAAACCCCAAATGGAGTCATGGAAAATCAGACATGACTGGAATGACTCAACAACAACTGGGGGTAAACACAGGTTTAGGTTAATTGAATGACAAGTCAAGTCACTTGCTAACCAAAGCCTGACAACAGCTGTTGGAGTTTGCTTTAAAATACCCACTTTGGCATCTTAACCTCCCTGGAAAGAACTGTTGATTGGTTGGCTGGGGCAAGGGAAAGATGAAAAGGTGAGAGAGAAAAGCCTCAAGAAATAACCACAGAGGCAAAGAACTTGGTGGCTGCTAACTCACCTCAGTGTGCCCAAGCAGGAGGGGATGGAGGGATGGAGAATTGTGGGATAAGAACTGTTTACTGTGGAATTGGTTAGGCATGTCAGGGGGAAAGCAGTACGGGGCAGAAACAGACTGTTGGCCAAAGGTATGGAGCATGTAGAAAATGCGTTGGTGGTCTTGACTGCTTAAAGTGGGAGAATCCTATAATGAGCCGACCACTGGTCTATCAGGTCATCTGCATTTTTCACATTTTCTTTAGAGTAGTCCCCAAAATCTCTACCCAGCAGCCTGGAAACCGGATGTGTATCTTGTCTGATGTGGCCCAATCAAAAGAGTACATGCTTTGCAATCAGAGTCGTTACTGTTTAGTCATTCAGTCATGTCCAGCTCTTTGTGATCCCATGGACCATAGCACTCCAGGCTCTTTTGTCCTCCACTATTTCCTGATATCTCTCCCTGCTAATGTTCATTGCTTCCGTGACACTATTTATCCATCTCATCCTCTGCTATTTCCTTTTTCTTATGCCTTCAATCTTTCCCAACATCAGGGTCTTTTCCAATGAATCCTGTCTTCTCATTATGTGGCCAAAGTATTCAAGCTTCAGCTTCAGTATTAGATCTTCCAATGTACCTGGGCTCGAATACCACCCCTATCACTTCCTATGTCTGTGACCTAGTACAAATCACCTTAACTCTCCAGGACTCACCCCCTCATCTACAAAATGAGGGGACTGGGCTAGATGGGCCTGTGTTACTTTCAGTGCTAAATCAATGTTCCTATGATCCCTGTATGCAGTGGGTCATTAGAGACAATCACTCCATTCAAAGCTTGGCTTTATGTGACCAAAGGATAGCTATTTCCCTTCTTTGGGCCTTGGTTTCCTTATCCATAAAATGAGAGAGTTAGATGGTCTCTAAAATCAAATATCAGAAATTAGTGGCCTGTGAACACTGGACTCTCATGGTAGACAGGCACAGTGCCCAAACGAACTGCAAGTACTAGATCAAATCACTTCTATAGCAAGTTAATCCAATCTCACTCAAGAGGCAGATAAACTTTCCCTCAATCCCTGCCTAAACCTGGGACAGAGGGAGGGTGGGAGCTTGTCTCTATATGTTTAAAACACCACCACTCTCAATATAGCTTAGAGAAGCAGGTTAAATTAGGATGTACATCCCCTATTGGTGCATCCAATTTAACAGCTTTTCTCTTATAGAAAAAGCTATGGGTTTTACTGAATAGAAGGGGATCAAGGGACTCAGAAAATGCAAACGATTTTCCCAAGTCTGCAGAGCCAGGCACCAACTGACCAAGGGGCAACTGACTTTTGGTGGCTCATTTTTCACCTTCCCATGATTAACAGCAGCCCATCTATCCAGGAAGCTTGATATTTTCTTCCCAATGAGCCAATGGGGAAATCTCAAGGGTTTTGGAGGTCAAATTGGGTTCAGAGAAAGCTCTAAGCCTTCAGATTGAAAACTCATCCAAACTCCTTGGGGTTCCAGAATGGCATTGGAAACTTGTCAAAAAAATGTTCTTGCTATCTAGTTTCAGTTTTCACTACAGGGTCCCACCTAGGAAAGGGAACGGCCTGCAAATGAAGGAGGGTTGGAAACACACATCTTTCAGGCACCTACTATGTGCCAGGCATTATGCTAAGCACTTTACGAATGTCTCATTTCATCCTTACAACAACCTTGGGAGGTATACTGTTATTATTTCCATTTTACAGTTGACAAAACTGAGGTGGACAGTGCTTAAGTGGATTTTCAAGGGGTCACATAGCTAGTAAGTGTCTTTGGCAGGATTTCCTGATTCTGGGCCCAGTTTCCTGTCCACTGTACCACCTAGCTGCCTAGTTGGGAAGGAAATACTGGACAGCTGGAGCATCCAAGATCTTGCCAAGGAATTGACTTGCTGCTGGATAAAAGGATAAGAGTTTAGGGAATCATGTTTGTGTGTATGTCTATGTGCACATAAGCAGGTATGCAATTGGTTAAGGTGAAGGTGATCTAGCCAGATCTTATTTTTTGTGACCATGTCTAATGTTCAAAGTGTTACTCTTCAGAAGAAAATATTTGCTTGATTATTTTCAAAAGAAAATAGCATTGATTAATAGCTACCCCCCCCAAAAAAAAATACTGATCCTTTGGTACCTCAGAATAAGAGGCCTAGCCCAGGGATTGGCAACCTTTCAAAAGTACCCTATCTAGGTCTGCACATCTGTCCTTTGGACACTGAATAGAGAGGTTTTTCAGACCATCACTTGAAGCGGATGGTATCTAAAAAGTAAAAGAAATTGAGGATTGGCAGGAGTGGCCCTATCCCACCTGTCTTTTCTTAGCACCTGTGCCCTAGGCTACCGGCCCAAGCAGAAGAAAGAGCACCTTGAGCTGGCAGAAGACCTGGGGGCTAGCCCTAACTCCATCCTTCATTTATTTGGTGACCTTAGTTTTTTATTCTTTTTGTGTTTTTTATATTTTTATTTCATTAAATACTTCACAATTATATTTTTTAATTTTTGACATTAATTTTTTGAAATTTTGAGTTCTAAATTCTCTTTCTTTCCTACCTCTCCCCTACCCATTAAGAAGGCAAGCACTATGATATCAATTTTACATGAAAAGTCATACAAAACCATAATTCTATATTAGCCATGTTGTAAAAGTACACACACACACACACACACACACACACACACACACCCACACACACAAAGTCGAATAAAGAAAGTGAAAAAAAGTATGCTTCAATCTATGCTCAGAGTTCATCAGTTCTCTCTGGAGATGGATAGTATTTTTCATCATGGGTCTTTGGAATTGTCTTGGATCATTGTCTTGATCAGAGTAGATAAGTCTTTCACAGTTGATTATCACTAAAATATTGCTGTTACTATGTTCTACTCACTTCATTCAGCATCAATTTGTATAGATCTTCCCAGGTTTTTCTGAAACCATCTTGCTCATAGTTCCTTATGGCACAGTAATAGATCCATCACCATCATATACCACAGCTTGTTCAACTGATAAACATCTGCTTAATTTCCACCAACTTCTTTGCCACCACAAAAAGAGCTGTAATAAATATTTTTGTGTAATAAGTCCTTTTTCCTTTTCTTTGATGTCTTTGGGATACAGGTCTTTGGGATACAGGATCAAAGGGTATGCACAGTTTTATAGTCCTTGTTAATAGCCAAATTGTTCTAGAGAATGGTTGAACCAGTTCACAACTCCACCAACGCTGCATTAGTATCCCTATTTTACACATCCCTTCCAGCACTTGTCCTTTTCCTTTTCCTTTTCTTCATGTTAGTCAATCTGATAGGTGTGAGGTGGTATCTCAGAGTTGTTTTAATTTGCATTTCTCTGATTAATAGTTATCTAGAGCATTTTTTCATATGGATAGCTTTGATATCTTCTTTTGAAAACTGCATGTTTATATCCTTTGACCATTTATCAATTGGGAAATCGCTCTTATTTTTTATAGATTTGACTTAGTTCCCTATATATTTGAGAAATGAGACCTTTATCAGAGAAACTTGCTATAAAAATTTTTCCAGTTTCCTGTTTTCCTTCTAATATTGGCTGCATTGGTTTTATTTGTGCAAAACCTTTTTAAATTTTATATAATCAAAATTATCCATTTTACTTCCCATAATCCTCTCTCTCTCTCTTGTTTGATTCTAAATTCTTTCCTGACTCATAGATCTGACAGGTAAAATTTTCCATGCTCCCCTAATGATATCACCCTTTACGTCTAAATCTGTACCCATTTTGACTTTATCTTGGTATATGGTGTGAGATGTTGGTCTATAGCTAGTTTCTGCCAAATTGCTTTCCAAGTTTCCCCAGCAATTTTTGTCAAATAGTGATTTACTGCTCCCAAATCTTGGGTCATTAGGTTACCTTAGGCAAATCATTGAACCCATCTGGTCTCTAGTGTCTCTACCTGCAAAATGGGATGATGATCATCATCAACAAAATTTTATAGGTTCATAGATTTGAAGCTAGAAGGGACCTAGAGGTCATCTAGTCCAACCCCCTTATTTTATAGATAAGGAGACTGGAGCCCAAAGAAGTTAAAGCATCAGGTCAAGGTCATATGGCTAATAAGCAATAAAGTCAGAACTTGAACCCAAGACTTCTGACTCCAAATCCCTTACTTTTTCCCCGCTGCATCAATTTTGCCAAGAAGCATCGATTAATGGATCAGTGTCCGGGCACAAGAGATTATTGTTCATCCTTCATTCTCAAAGAGGATCAATGACATCAGGAGGGTGATATCTTCACTTGCAAGTGAATTGGATTTAAGTGAGGCAGAGCTATGCAAAGTCATCAGCCTCACTCTGTCCTCCAGGGTCATCTGAGTCCAGTGGCAAGACATAGATCAGGACGACTGGCAATAGCCCCTTGGCCTTTTAAGCTAAGGTCTTCCCAGGTTTCAGTTTGTCTGGGGCAACACCTATTTAGTAGTTAAAGTCTAGGTAACAATTGAGGCAAAAGATAGCCTCGTGTGCCTTCATAAAAGAATCAGTCTGGGAGGGGAAGCCCTCAGAGTTTCTGGCCAGAACAGAAACAATTGCTCTTTACACTCACTCCAAGCCATCAAAACCTAAACAGTGAGCAAGTGAGGCTTGGGCTGGGACCTATTATTGGCCAATAAATGAAAGTCAGAGTACTCTGGGTTTGAAGGCATTGGCTAGTAGCTCTATTTGAATCACAATGGGCTTTAACAAGGAAATCATAGATGAAAACTACATGAGACAAAAGAGTGAATTGTCGCAGTTTTTTGAGGTAAAAACAATGATAGAATAAATAGGGAAGAAAAAAAATCTAGCCCCCAAATCCCAAGGTACCTTGCAAAATATGTGATCAAAATTTATATTCCTTTGGGCAGAGCACCCACATGTAAGGATATATGAGACTTCCCACATGAGCAGAGGGAGAGGAAGAGGAGGAGAAGAGAAAGAGGAGGAGGAGCACTTTAGAAGTGAATCAAATAGATATGAACCCTGCTCTCAAGGAACAGTCTGGCAGACTACATCATGCTAATGAGTTAATCAATTAATCAATAAGCATTTATTAAGGGACTGCTATGTGCCAGGTACTAGTTTAGGTGATGGAGATTCAAACGCAAAAATGAAGCAGTCTGTACCATCAAGGAGCTGGCATTCTACTGAAATATATGCAAAGAAATACAAGGTAATTTTTTTTTTGGAAAGAGGGGAGAGCACTAGAAGGTGGTAAAGGGATTAGAACAGGCTTCCTATAGAAGACATCATATGAGCAGAGTATTGAAGGAAGTAAGGAATTCTAAGAAGAGAAGGTAAGGTAAGAATGCGATCCAGGCATGGCAGATGACCGGTGCAAAGATATAGAGATGGATGATGGAGGGTTGCATGTAAGAAACAGCATGAAGACCAGTTTGGCTGGACTATTAATTATGGCAAACAGAGTAATGATGTTCCAATGGTACTTTGGGGCTAGAGCATGAAGGGCTTTAAAAGCTAAACAGAGGAGTTTGTATTTGACTAAGGAGCCACTGGAGTTTATTGATTAGGGGAGTGACACGGTCACTTAAGAATAATCGCTTTGGCAGCTGTGTGGCAGATGGGTAAGATGGATCAGAGGCAAAGCAGGGAGGCCAGTTAGAAGTCCATAGTCCAGGCCAGAGGTGATGAGGGCTTGAACTTGTTTAAGTGGCCCTATGAGCTAAGAGACTGGGGTAAATGCGTTAGGTATGGTGAAGATAAAAATAACAAGGCCATTGATTGACTGTTCAGGGTGAGACTGAGGAGTCAAGGATAGTGCTGAGGCTGGGAGTGAGGAGAAGGATACATTCAACAAAAATAGGGGATTTCAGATAAGGAGTGTTAGGGGGCGAGGGGGGGGAATAATGAATTTTATTTTGGATGTGTTGAGTTCGAGATGTCTATGGGAAGTTGGAGATGCTTAACCAGAGCTCAGGAAGGATTTCAGAGTAATCTGAAGGCAGATGATAACCCGTAGGACCTCATGAAGCCACCGAGTGAGAGAATGTAGAGAAAGAAGAGGACTCAGAACAAAGCCCTGGGACATATCCACAGCTAACGGGTGTGAAATGGATGATGAACTGGAAGACAGAAAATGTGTGACAAGATGGGTAAAAGGAGAATCCGGAGATATGAGTGTCACATCTGGGTTTTTAACCCAGGGAGAAAATATTCTCCAGGGAGAGTGGGTGGTCAGTAGTGTCAAATGCTGTCGAGGTGAGAAACCACTCTCCAATCTGGCCATTAAGAGATTGTTAGTAACTTTGAACATTTCAAGTAAAACAACAGTGTCAGGGTTGGGAAGCAAGTGAGAGGAGAAAAAATAGTTTGTATGATGGATAGAGACAAGGTGTTGTTGTGTGGTTGATTTTCCCTGGGTGAAAGGGAAAATCTGTGAAAGGGAGGAGAGATAAAGGGCAAACACTGAGGAGGAGGAGGAGGAGGAGGAGGAAGGAGTCTAGTGAAGGGTTTTTAAGGCTGGGCAGATCTGCATGTGTCTGTAGGCAACAGAGAAGGAACCAATGACTAGGGGGAAATTGAAGACTAATGAAAGAAAGCGAATGATTGTGGGTGCAATCTTCTAGAGAAGACTGATCAGAAATTTGGATTAAAGGAGAGAAGGGAACCTATGATGAATGTCCTCTATTTTCTCAGTAAAATATAAGGTAAGTTCCCAGGTGAGAGTGTCAGGGGAAGAGATGGATTTAGGACAGTGGTGTCTAATTCAAATAGAAATGGGGCACATTAAAGCATATACAAGAATCCTTGCAGGTTGCATATTGACTTGGAAATTGCATGTTCACATCAGCGATATTTTATTGTATTTTTATTTATTTTGTTAAATATTTGCCAATTACATTTTAATCTAGTCACACACTTGGGAGTGTTGTGGACTTTTTGCTGGACACATCTGATATAGAAGGCTTAAGTTCAGACAGGAAAGTCTAGAACAGCTTCTGTGAAGAATGGGATTGAGAATCAATTAGGGAGGAGTAAAAGGATCATATTGCTATGGTGAGGGCCCGTTTGAGATGGGATAATAGAAATTGGGCATGGACCCTGTTCATGTGGTTGCATGACTTCCTCTATCTCCATACGAGAGCATGTGAAGTATGAGTAGAGGCAAATGGCGGGAGTGATCCAAGGTTGGGGTTTGTCAAGCCATGAGGGTTGAAAGGGTAGAATTCAAAAGCAGAGGACAGTGTAGGGTTAGACTGATTTACTAAAGGGTTGAGATTGGAAAGAGAGGAAAGTGAGGTACTTGGGGACTCTGCTGAGGGATGGTGACTTGAAAGAGTTCTGAGAGATGGAGGGACTGGAGGTCCAGGTGAAAATGAATAATAGGTTGAGGAGGGTTAAGACATGGGGAGAGATGAATTTATAGGAAGTTACTATCTGATAAAGAGACTTGACAGTTAATTTTTTTGTGGTTGCTTTGTTTTTAATTGTAGTGAAACATTTCTGGGTAATGACTAGTCGGGGGTGGGGAACCTTCAGCCTTGACACCACATGTGGCCCTCTAGGTCCTCAGGTGTGGCCCTTTGACTGAACCCAAACTTCACAGAACAAATCCTTTTGTTAATTAATTAATCCTTTTACCTGAGGACCTAGAGGGCCACATGTGGCCTCAAGGCCACAGACTTCTCACCCCTAGACTAGATCAAGGCTGAGAACATCCTTTTGTGTAGTCAAGTTGAAGTGGAGTTACAGGTCATGGGGGGAATGAAGAGAATGAGGAATTGAGAAGGATAGGTGTTTGAGGGTACATCTCTGCATTTTGAAGTGAGGAAGCTGGTGGCACAATGGATAGAGTGCTGAGCCTTGTGTCAGGAAGGCTCACTTTCCCTACCTCAAATCTCGCCTGAGTTACTTACTAGCTGTGTAACCCTGGGCAAGTCACTTATCCTCTGTCTGCCTCAGTTTCCTCAACTATAACATGAGGATAACAGTAGCATCTACTTTGCATGATTGTTATGAGGATTAAATAAGATAATATTTATAGAAAGTGCCTGGCACATAGTAGGTGCTTTAAAGATGTTTATTCTCTTCTCCCTTAAAGTCCCCTAGTACAAAAGCAGGAGTTGGGATGGAGAGAGATTAGCTATGTTCTGAACTCCTTAAGGAAAGATGGAGGATGTCCTGGGGGCCAGCAGATAACAGCAACTAAGTTCTTGATTTGGTGATAAATTTGAATGGAGTGAACCTCAGAGAAATAATGTCATGCAGTGACTGCATGATGACAACAAAGGGAGGCTCTGAAACTGGTAGTATTCCAGCCCCTCCCCACCAGGATGGCTATGCTAGGGTATATGAGAGAATATGGGCAGTGAGGTAGCACAGTGGACAGAGTGCCAGGCCTGGAGTCAGGAAGACTCATCTTCCTGAGTTGAAATCTGGCCTCAGACACTTACTAGTTGTATGACCCTGGGCAAGTGACCTAACCCTGCTTGCCTCAGTTTCCTCATCTGTAGAATGAGTGGAGAAGGAAATGGCAAACTACTCCAGTATCTCTGCCAAGAAAACCTCAAATGGGGTCATGAAGAGTCAGACACAGCTGAAACAGCTCAACATATGAGAGAACATGCAGTCAGTGCTGCAGGGAGTGGTTGGGATGCAGTGTCATTGGTAAGGAGCAAGGTCTCTGTGGGTTCAAGTAGGTGGAAGGAATTTCAGAGCAAGAGGCCTAAAATAAAGGGAGTGAGAGCAGAATATTTATAGGCAAAACGAATGTAAGGATCAACTGAGGTAACAAATCATCGAAGGCCAGAGTTGGAAGGGACCTCAAAGATCCCCAGTCTAGAGCCATCATTTTACAGAGAAGGAAACTGAGACCAGGGAGGGGAAATAACTTTCCCAAGGTGAAACACCTAGATAAGGCAAATAGAATGCATGTTGATCAGGCATACTCATTATTATGGAAGATTATTTTCTTCACAGTTTCTCTGGTGGTCATGGGGCTTGGATAATGTTTTCTTCCATCCATTGCCCATCTTTCATTTCAACATCCCACTCAGAAATGCATTTGCAACAGGAAATCATGCATCTTTTAACTTTTGCTTGTTGCTGTAAATGGCCTCGCCTCCATCTCCTGCCCAGGACCATTAAGTGCCCCGGGGGTCTAGTTCTCAGGATATTTTTCTAGATGCCTTGTAATTTATCATCAACAACTGACATCCCGGCCCGTTTGTCAGCATTAGTGCCAGGTCTGGCCTGGCCATGAACAATAGGCCCCAAACCTGGCTTATGGCCATTGCCAAAGATTTAAAATTGCTCCTCAACTTTCTGCACCCTCCAGATGCATCCCCATATTTGATGACCAACTTCACTGCCTCAGCTGTGTCTATACATGCATTTTGAGTAACGGAATTTAGGTCCAGATCCTTTTAAATGACAGCATGTAGCTTAGCCCATGGATCTGGCCACAGAGGTAACTGTCAACATAATGCCAATGGATCCTTATCCAAACCCAGCAAGACACCTCAAGCTGACCCGAAAGCAAATCTGTGTCAGCAGTGAATTGTGTACAGACCAAGAGAGAGCAGGACAAGGAGCCAGGCCTGCGGGGCCTGGCAAAGAGCGAAATGCACAGGAAAGAGGCTGACATGGCATGGGGCTTGCAGGAGGTTCGAAGGGTGGAGGGGTGGAGGGGTGGAGGAATGGGGGGTTGGGGAGAAAGAGTATCAGTTAATATAGAGAGATGAAGTAGGCAGGTACCATGATGCCAAAAGGCAAGGCCAAAGTCAAAGTCTGGGGATTCATGCCAAACCAGAGGGGATCGGTTGGCCATAGAATAGCAGATAACCAAGTCTGGGTAAGTGTCCAAAGATCTAGACTGCACAGGAGGGCAAATCCAGGCATACAGGTGAGAGAGGACATTTTGGAGCCAATAGGCACAGAATAGAGTCTGGACAGAATGTTGGGGACAGCACAATCATAGCCAGGACTGAGGCCTTCGAAATGATCCTAGGATAGAGCTAGCTGCTGGTTATCTTGGTTGAGCAAGTCAGGGTTTTAGAGATGTTTATGGGTCATAGGTATAATAACAGGCTTTTATAAGTCTTTGTGTGTCGGGTTATAATAACAACAACAAATAACAATGATAATTGGCATTTATATACTGTTTTAAAGTACAGTTATCCCTTTCACATCATGACTTTCCCCATCATGATTTTGATATATCGAGGATCAGCGTAAGAAATTAAATGGGAATTTTTCGGGAGTTTTGCAGAGGCTGCAGACAATATGTGAAGCCTAGCAGATAACGCAGAAAAAGTTTAGAAACTTAAAAATGTATAAAATATATGAATGGTATTGTACAACATCAACCTAAATTTTATAATAATTTTACAAAAAATAGAATTTTACAAATTTTATAAACATCCCATAAAAGAAAAAGAAAAATGATTTCTCTGGTACAAAGGGAGGGCCAAAAAATTTTACACAGATTTTTCCAGGTTGTGGGAAGGGGCACCATACCTCTAATCCCCATGATGTGGAAGGGATAACTGTATCTCATAACTCACCATAAGCCCTATGTCATATTTACAAGTTTCATTATCCCCATTTTACAGATAAACAAACTGAGGCTGAAAGAGGTTAAGTAAGGCTCATGTTCACGTATCTAGTAAGTAGCAGAAATGGGATTTGAACCAGGTCTCTCCAACTTTCAAGTCCCATGCTTTATGGGCTTGGTCCCCTAGGTCTTCGGCTCTTTAGACCAGCTTTGTGATCTAGATTTTTCTACATCCAAATGCAAATCTATGGAAACCATTCAGATGTTCAAACTGTTCCTTTTTAGGTTCAAAGAAGGTTTTGATCAGGTTTTAAAACCAGGATGTAAAGGTGGTCTCCTCACTTTACACGATCACCTTTTGAATATGTGTGAAATGAGCAGACTGAGTGCAGAGGTGATGCAATCATTCCTGCTGTCTTCATGTTCCATGTATCACTACACTATCTACGGGATTCCATTCAAATGAACAGATAGGTATTAAGTGACTCCCACGTCTAATCACTGTGCTAGACTGTTGTTGTTATCCTGAGGATGTAGAGGGAAAAGAAAAAAGAAAAACTGCACTTCCTATGCCCTCAAAGCACTTAGGTGGCACAGTGGATACAGTACTGGGCCTTGAGTTAAGAAGATTCATCTTCCTGAGTTCAACTCTGGCCTCAGACAGTTACTAGCGGTGTGACCTTGGGCAAGTCATTTAACCGTGTTTGCCTCAGTTTCCCCATCTGTAAAATGAGCTGAAGAAGGAAATGGCAAACCGCTCCAGTATCTTTGCCAAAAAAACCCCAAGTGAGGTCACAGAGAGTCAGACACGACTGAACCGGAACAAATAAAGGGGGAATGAGACATATGCACAGATAACTTATACGAGTTAGAACTTGATTAAGTAGAAGTGAGAGGCCAACAGATTCACTAGTGAAGGCTAGTATTGACCATGACTGGGATGAATGTAATCAGGGTAGGAGGTCCTCTGTTAAATAGGGACATTCCCATGACAACAGAATGCCAAGCAGAGCATCTAGGGGCTCAGGCTGTTGCTACTCTCTTCCCTCTTGATTAAATGCCAAGAAAAAAAAATTACAGGTTCTGCCATACTCTACTAGGACCATGCCCTCCTGCCATCCTCAGTGGAGTGGCATAGTGCTACCCAGTAAGCTACACTCTAGTTCAGGGACTGTATGTAGACAGCTTCTTGCCAACAATAAAAAAAAAATTATAAAAAACATACCCTGCTATTGAGAAAATAGCAAGATAGAAGGGCTGAAGTATCCAATTTAGCCGATCCAATTGACCAATTAATTGTTCAGCTCTCCAACTCCCTTTGGTGCTGTTAGGCTCTGACCGTAGGAAGCTCAAGGATCAGTGACTGGAGATGAGCCTGACTCTTCCCTTTTCTCCAACTCCAAGGGGAAAGAGGAGGAAATAACTCAGACCCTGGCAGTGGAGGGGGCAGAGAGGAGTCTCTTGGAAACTCCCTGGTACTATCAACAACACACCTCCCCACCCCCTCCCGCTACTCACTGCAGCGTCACTGGTACCTTATTTCACCCAACAGAAGCCATTGTAATAACGGGCCTGTGAATCACAGCTGTCCCTAATTAAGGGGCTGACACACTGGTAGGAAGGGAGGCTATAGGGAGTGAGCGCTCGGGGTGGAAGCACTGTCAGCCTCTTCTTCTGGCAGGAATGAATTTGCCTGGACTTGCTCCCTGCAGTCCCTGACACAAGACCAGGAGGGCAGAAGCTCTTAATAGGTGCTTGGAGAGCTCGAGCCATTTGGAGCATCATTCCCGTAAAGACAGCTATAGTTCTGATTCCCTGCCCAGGACAGTTTACTTTGCTGTTTGTGGACCATATGCCAAACTCCCTCTGGCCGTGCTGCAAATGGTCACAAGGAGGAGGAGGAAGGAGGGACTGGGCCAGAGGAGGTGGGGAAACCAACGCAAGTGCAGCAGGCCTAGATAATGGTGTCATCGGCTGGAGGAGCGGGAAGGGTAATCAGATTGATGGTATTTGCTGCTCTATTATCACCTGTTAGTGTTTCCATGGATGGACAGTGGCCCCTTTCGTCCTGCAGTGCCCCTGGCTGTGTGCCATTTATGTTGTCTATTGTGCGTGTATAATGTGGCTAGTTTTGGAGGGTGGAGAGGTGGTTGCTTTTTTTTTTTTTAAGTGGCTCTGTGATTTCATGAGTGTAGGCAGTTCCTAGTGAGGAATCTCTGCTACCAATGAAAGCCTACCACTGTTTGGTAACTTAGAGTCATAGAAAGTTGCTTAGGGACACTGAAATGGTAAGTGACTTATCCAGGGTCATACAGACCATTAATTGGATAGTAGTAGTAGTAGTAGTAGTAGTAGTAGTAGTAGTAGTAGTAGTAGTAGTAGTAGTAATAGGTAATCACTTTTTTATAATGCTTTAAAGTTTAAAATTTGAATCAAGAGGAAGGGAGAAACCAAGCATTTATTAAGCACCCTTCTATGTGCTAGACACTGTGCTAAATGCTTTCCGAATATCTCATTTGATCCTCACAACAACCCCAAGAGGTAGGTTCTATTATTATTTCAATTTTACAGTTGAGGAAACTGAGGCAGACAAGTGACTTGCCCAGGGGCAGTCAATACATAGACAGTAATAATGACAATAATGATAATAATGAAGGGTGCTCACTTTTGTATGGTGCTTTAAAGTTTACAGTTGGGGTCAGAAGGAAGGAAAGGAGTAAATAAGTATTTATCAAGCACCCTACTATGAGCTGGGCACTGTGCTAGACACTTTACAAATAGTATCTAAGAGAGGAAATAAGTGTCAAGCACTCTACTGTGTGCTAGGCACTGTGCTAAGCACTTTACAAACAGTATCTTACTTGATCCTCACAATAACCCTGGGAGGGAGATGATACTATTATCTCCATTTTAGAGATCTGGGGAACTGTGGCAAACAAGTTAAGTGACTTGCCCAGAGTCACACAGCTTTCAAGTATCTGAGGCTGGATTTGAACTTAGGTCTTCCCAAGTCCAGACTCAGCAATCTATCTACTACACCACCTAGCCACAGATGTGTTTAGGAAAAAAAAAACAGATAGGGCAAGTGTGGAGGAAGAATAATGAGCACACAACTTGTGACTTTGGAAGAGAGATCAAAGGTCATCCATCCTGGCCCAGCCTGAATAGAAAACCATCCTTAACAAGGAGTTATTGAATCTCCACCTGAATACTTCCATGGATGAGGACCTTATTACCTGTCAAGGCAGCCCATGCTGCTTGGATACTTCTAATCAGGAAGAAGTCCTTTATATCAAATTGTTTTATTTTTTGTTCTTGTGTACCCAGCACGTAGAACAGTGCTGGACACATGGTAGGCACTCAATAAATCCTTAATTGATTGATATTGAAATCCATCTCTCTGCCATCTTCACCCATTGGCCCTAGTTTGCTCTCTGAGGTTAAACAGAAAATGTCCAATCCCTCTTCTATGTGACAGACCTGAAAATACTTGAAGACAGCTACTGTGCCTGCCTTAAGCTTTATCTTCAGGTTAAATATCCCCCAAAACAACCCCTGTCCCTTTAGCCAGTCCTTATATGCCATATGCTTGTTGAATTGGCTAGATAGGTAAGTAGATAAATAACCCATGGGTACATTTTAATAATTAATAATAATAGCATTTATATAGCATTTTGCAGTTTACAAAGTACTTTGGTTGTTCAGTCATTTTTAGCCATATCCAACTCTTCATGACCCCACTTGAGGTTTTCCTGGCTAAGATACAGGAGTGATTTGCCATTTCTTTCTCCAGCTCTTTTTACAGAAGAGAAACTGAGGCAAACAGGGTTAAGTGACTTGCCCAGGGTCACACAGCTAGTAAGTGTTCTGAGGCCAGATTTGAACTCAGGAAGATGAGTCTTCCTGACTCCAGACCCAGTACTCTATCTGCTGTGTCAGCTAGCTGCCCTAAAGAACTTTACGTAGATTAACTCATTTATCCTCACAACAGCCCTGGGAGGTAGGTGCTATTATCATCCCCATTTTCCAGATGTGGAAAGTGAAGCAGACAGATGTTACATGACTTGCTCAGGGGAAGTGTCTAAAGCTGGATTGTAAGCTCAGGTCTTTCTGACTCCAGATCCACTGTTCTATCCACCATACAACTTAGCTGCCCATATACCGCTCTAAGGTTTATAAAACACTTTACAAAATCTTTGTAAGCCATTTTATAGTATCATTTCTAGTGCTGTTACTGTCCTAGTAATGCTTCAGCTTGTCAACTTCCTTCTCAGAAGTTTGCCCACAATACCCCAGGGCAGAATGAGCTTTATCCTCCTTCTTCCCTGAGTACGGGCCTTTACCAATATAGCAGAAGATCGAATTCCTTTTTGTTACTATATGCTCATGATCATGCCGCAGAAAGTGGACCTGCTTCCTGCACCATCTATTCTCAGCCGGGTTATGAATTGTTTCTAATATTTCCTCCCAATGTGGGTCCTTTGCATCTAGACTACATAAACATTACAGATGAGTTGTCCTGCCTCCAAATTTCTTGGTGTTATCTAAACTAGTGGTGTCGCACTCATATAGAGATGGAAGCCACTAATCCATATGTAAGCATTGCTGTGGGCCGCATCTTGACTTAGTTTTTAAATGTAATGTTATCTTCATTTTATTGTCTTTTTATTTATTTTGTTAAATATTTCTCAATTACATTTTAATCTGGTTCAGGCTGCACTCCAGATTGTTGTGGGGCTACATGCAGCCTCTGATCTACACTATTGATATAGATATTTTTCTAAATACCAGGCTTTTAAAAAATATTAAAATAGGTTTTTGAAGTATTCAGATGCCCCACCCTCATTAAAGTTGACCACAGGAATTAGCCAGAAAACTTAGTTTTCTAGGATCATACATTCGGAGATGGAAAAAGATCTTAGAAGTTATCAAGTCCAACCCCCACACTTTACAGATGAGGAAACTGAGGCTGAGAGAAGCTAAGCAACTTGCCCAGAGTCACAAGCTAATAACAACAATGACATCAATAATAATAAGGTTGTTGTTCAGCTGTTTTCCATTGTTTCTAACTCTTTGTGACCCCTTTTGAGGTTTTCTTGCAACGAAAACTGAGACAAACAGGGTTAAGTGACTTGACCAGGGTCACATAACTAGTAAATGTCTGAGGCCAGATTTGAACTCAGGTCTTCCTGACTCCAGGCCAGCACTCTCTCCTAGCTACCCTTTAATAATAATAGCTAGCATTTATATAGTACTTAAGGTTTGCCAAGCATTTCATATATATGTATATATATATGTGTGTGTATATACACACATATGTGTATGTGTATATATGTGTGTATGTATATGTGTATATCTACATATATACTTATTCATATGTACATACGCACACCTATACACATACATATGCATACACATACACATATACATATACATGTAGTCCTTTGATCCTTACAACAAACCTGTGTGGTAGATGCTTTTATTATCCCCATCTTCTACCTAAGAAAACTGAAAATGAGAGGTTGTAATTTTACTAGGCCACTTTCATAGCTAGTAAGTGTCCTTGGCAAGGGCAGCTAGGTGACCCTAGTAAGCAGTAGTTGCTTACACTGTCCCCAGTGCAGTGGGGGTGTAAAGCAAGACAAACTTTCTCACAGGCATCAGTGGACAGAATGCCAGACCTGGAGTCTGGAAGACTCATTTTCCTGAGTTCAAATCTTGCCCCTAGCTGTGTGACCACCCCATCTTCCTGACTCCAAGTTCAGCAGTCTATCCACTGTGCAATGTCACTTTTCTTAGGGGGATAGACAAACAAGACCTCTCGGTCTAAAGAGATCTATTATCTAGAATACCTCAATTTACCAGACGTCCATCCTCCCTCCTCTCCTTCCTTCTCTTCCTTTCAGTAGGATCATGAATGCAGAGCTAGAAGGGACCTCAAAGGACGACTAGACTGATCTGCTCATTTTACAGATACAGAAAGGGATGCTTCAGTAGTTACAGTGACACCAGAGGTCCCTACAGGCAGTCCTCAGCAGAGCTGGGATTTGAACCTAGGTCTTTGGACTCCAAACTCAGTGGGTATTCCTCTGCACCATGTTGACCTCATGATCTGTGAAGCAGAGACATTGCCTATTGTTGGAATATAAGCTGTGGCTGCCCTATTTTATGAAGATATTAATTTAAATTTAAAGAAACCTAGCCAGCCCCTGTGGAATTCCACAAGGAGCTTCACAACAGGCAAATCATAGGTCTGATTCCCAGGAAATACGAATACTTCTCCAGGGCTGTGCCTCCCCGAGCATTACAGCCAATGAGGCTCCGGCCCATTGAGCTCAGATAAATCCTCCAAATTTGATACTCAGATCAGTTCACAAAGACTCTGATTAAAATTAGGTTTTAGTGGGGCCCAGGAACATCTCTGCTAATTGCTATCCAGATGAAACCCACAGAGGGAAGAATGGAGACAGGGTGGGTGATTTATTTTAAGATGCAGGTGGCTAATTGAGGGCCTACTCACTTACTCTTGAGTGTGTTCCTGGGTTCACAAAGTGGGCGTCCAGAAAGCAGTAGTTGCTTACACTGTCCCCAGTGCAGTGGGGGTGTAAAGCAAGACAAACTTTCTCACAGACATCAATCAAGCACTCATCTGAAGACCCTTGGCCTCCAGCTCTTGGGGTGGATGTGTGTAGGGGGTGGCAGGGAGGCAGCTTGCTGAAGGGGACATCAAGGATCCCAGGAGCAGATCTACATATTCCCAAGGCTTGTTATTATGAAGTCCAAATGATCACTTCTGCTGATGTAAAAACTGCGAGTGGGAGGAAGCTTTGCCATTTCCCTTAGATCCAATCACAGCTCAGCACCAGGTGACCCTAGTGAGTCATCATAAGTTCCCTGGGCATTTTTGTAGGATAGGAGAAAGGATGAAAGTACCCATCATGTTAGGCAGTATTAAGACATAGAAAATGAGCAGATGAACACATTTGGAATGGAGTAAAATTCAGATGTTAATCTGCATGACTTCCCAATGTGAAAGAACTAAAAAAGATGGATGAGCATATCAGTGTATCTCTGTGCCCAGCATGATGGAGATCGATGTGAGTTCTTTCCTGTACCTCATTACTAATTACTGTAGGCTTCATTCTTACACTCTTGTCCTCCTGCAGGCTTGGCACATGGGGCTTGGTCATGACCTAGCTCTTTGCCAGATATGAAATTTAATGATGATGATGATGATGATATGATGATAGTGTTAGCTCATATTGATATAGCACTTTAAAGTTTGCAAAGCATTTTACAAATGTTATCTGATTTGATCCTCACAACAACCCTGTGAGGTTGTTGTTATTCAGTTTTGTCCAACCCTTTGTGACCCCATTTGGCGTTTTCTTCTAGTGGTTTGCCATTTCCTTCTTCAGTTAATTTTACAGATGAGGAAACTGAGGCAAACAGGGTTAAGTGACTTGCCCATTGTCACACAACTAATAATTTTCTGAGACTGGATTTGAACTCAGGTCTTCCTGACTCCAGGCCTTGCACTTTATCCACTGCGCCACCTAGCTGCCCTATGAAGTAGGTACTGTTTTTATTCCTATTTTATAGAAAAGGAAACTCAAAATGAGACAAATTAAGAGAAGTGTCCAGTCACACAGCTAATAAGTATCTGAGACAGGATTCAAATTCAGGTCTTGTTGACTCTAAGTCCAACACTTATGGTTAAGTCTCTGGAGGGAAAAGGAGTTGTGAAAGGAAAAGAAAAAAAAAGCAGCATTGGACCAAGTGCAGGATTTAGAAACCTGGTGAAGAATCTGGGGCTCATTTCTGCCCTAGTCCTGAGGAAGAAGAATGGAAGCCATGTTCTCCAAACTTCATACCACAGCTGGGCCATTTCCTATAGCTGACTGTAACTTTCTGACTGTTGTATTGAATTGTCCTATATAAGACTGCTCTAAGAAATCATCTAGCAATCTGAGATCAGAAGGAAGGACAGTTAGCAAAGCCGGTAAGGAAATGAATTGCTAGCAGGGTAGAAAGTACCTAAAATGGGAATCTTCTAGGAAGCAATAAAGCCTGTAGATTGACTTTCACTTTTCAAGTACAGCATGGGTGTGGCATCCAGCATCCACTTGGAGGCTTCCAGGAGTTCTGAAGGAAGGCCCTCAGCAATGGCAACAGCTCTGAATGTCAATTAAGCTGAGATCAGTAAAAAGGAGGATGAATGAAATCATCTTCCTACCTTCAGGTCCAGTGTTGAAAGGAGGAGCCTAAGGTGCTTCCTAGACACCTCACACAGATGCTCAGCTGACCTAGAAATGTCTCATCCCCCTTAGCTGAATTCCAGCCAATAATTCAATAAATTCAATAAACAATTTATTAACTTTCATAACCAGTAGTGTGATGCTGTAGTAATTAGAATCACTGAAATTACCGCTCAGACAATTATGTGCACAGGGTCTAGAGGCCCCTCCGGTGCTATGGTTTGCTAGCCCAGGAATGCTTGCTATAAGCCCTAGCTCGAATATATCAAGTGATCATATCCAGGTCAATGTGGGAAGTGGTATGATCTATCCAGGATGATGACTTCATACTGCATGCACTTTGTATTTACTTATGTGTGTATGTGTGGTTTAGAACATAAGTTCCTTGAGGGCAGGGTCTATTTTGTTTCGTTTAAAATTTGTATCCCCAGCCCCTGGCATAGCACATGACACGTGATAGGCAATAAATGCTTATTGAATGGAATTAAGTGCTACTGAGTGCAAAGCTTTGGGCTAGGAACAAGGAATAGCGGGCTAGAAGGAACGCAGTGCTTGCCCTATAGGAGCTTACGTTTGGCTAGGCATGAAACAATCTATATCTGGACGGGCATAAAACAAAGTGTCATTACTATAAAGAGGAAGGAGAGAGAGCCCAGCAATAGGAGGCATTTAGAGGAAAAGGAAAACACTTTCTGAAGGGAAGAACCAGGAAAGGACCTTGGAAGAATCATGGAAGAATTTATGTCTGCAATGAAGTTTAAAGTAATAAAACATTTGGGCATGGAGAGGGACTGTGGGAATTCACCAATATGGCATGTGGCATGGCAGCTTTGGGGAACAGCCAGTCATCTATTTACCTGTGACACAAAGGGCATGAAGAGTAGTAAAAAGGCTAAATAAGGCTAGGAAGGGCAGTCAGAACCAGGCTGTGGGAAACAATGATGTGCTAAATTAAGGAGTTTGTTTTTATCCTAGAGATAAAATGGAATCACTGAAAATTTTTTGAGCAGAGCAATGACATAATCAAACCAGTTCCTCGAAGAGATTTTCATTTTTTTTAGGTGGAGATAGGAGAAATTGGGGATGGGGATCCAAGCATGCCATTTTCCTTTTCTTGGAAGCCAGACCCGATTGATATGGAGATCCTTCCTTCAATTCTCAATGTGGGCATGTAAAGATAATAACATGCACCCTTCCAGCAGCTTCAGGCCAATGTCATTTTAAAGTCAGTAAGCCTTTTCAATATACAGGGGATCTTCAGGGGTAGTTACTTCGGTGGCAAGGCTTCCAAGGATGTTCAGTACAACTTTATTCTGGGCGGAATTTTCTCATTCAGACTGCATTCCTAAAACACTTTCTAGAGTTAAACAGTGCAATTTCAGAGTTAAATAAACAACAGCAGCAACTGTGAGAAGGTACCAGCTATGAGCAAAGGTGACAAGGAGGTGTTTTCAGAGGAGATTTGCAGCAGAGTAGAAAGCTGCTGACAGGGAGAGGCCTGAAAGCCTGCTCTGGCTGTCAGGTGCTGCCAGTGAGAAGAGCGATGAAGTTTTTGGCAAGCGAAGAAGGGAAAGGTGGAAATTTCAAGCTGAAGGAGAATCTGTTGGAGGAAAGGAGGATGCGTAGTCTGGAGAAGAGAAAACTTAGGGAGGAAGAGGGGACAGGTGGAAAGTGTGATCAAATCTTTAAAAGATTAGCATGTAGAAGAAAGATTAGAGTTGTTCTGCCTAGTCCCCGAGGACAGAACTAAGAAGAATGAGAAGTTACAGAGAGAGAGATTTAGGCTTGATATAGGGAAAGACTTCATAGCTGGAAGAGCTGTCCAAAACTGGAATCAGCCAGCCCTAGAAGTAATAAGTTCTCATCTCTAGAGGTCTTCAACTGAAGATTAGATAACCACCTGATCTCAAAATTGGAAGGGACCTCAGAGGATATCTAGCCCCACTCTTACCTGAACAACAATTGTCCTCTATAATATACCAAGTTGTCCTCCAACCTTTTCAATAAAAACTTCTTAATGGGGGTAGGGTGAGGAGGTAGGGAACCCTGCTACCTTCTGAGGCAGTCCATTCCATTCTGAGATTGCTCCAGTTGACAGGAAGTATCTCATTACATCAAGCTAAAATCTATCTCTGTCCAAATTCTACCCATCACCCCTTCTGATTCTAACTTCTGGGGCCAAAAAGGACAAGTCTACAAGACTCTGTCCAAGAAACTCTCAATTCCACCACTTCCCCAAGTCTTCTCATCTTCAACATAGAAGCTTCAAGTTCCTTCAACTCCCCCTCGAATGGCATCATGGCACAGTAGCTCTGAACTTGGATTCAGAGAATCTAGATCTAAATCCTATCTTTGTTATTTATTAGCTATGTGAACACTGACAAGTCACGTACCCACTCTGGTCCTCAGTTTCCTCATCTGTAAAATTAGGGAGCTAGACAAGATAACTTCTAAGGCTCCTTCCAGCTCTAAATCCATGATACTGTGAACTCAAGGCTATTTACTACTGTGGTCACTTTCACCTGGACAATCTCCAGATTAAGAATGTCTGGGTTTAAATATAGCACCAAGAAGAGAACACAATATTTTAGATGTTGCCTGAATGCACACTAAATATGGAGAACTGTTACTATTCTACTCCTGTATACTATACCTTTCACTGTAGCTTTCTTAGCTGCCATGTAATAATAACAACAAGAATAATAACTAACATATAGCATTTTAAGTTTTCAAAATGCTTTTCATATATTTTTTCATTTGTTCTTTAAAACAACCCTGTGAGGTAGATGCAATTCTTTTTCCATTTTACAGGTGGGGAAAGTGAGGCTGAGAGGTTAAATGACTGGGTCACATACCCAGATATTCCTGATTCTGAAGCCAGAGCTTTAACCCCTAAGACACAGATATCATGCTGATAAGTCCCTTGGCTTACAGTCTACTAAAGCTCCTAGATCTTTTAAAAAACAAACTCATGTTTGCCCATATCTCCCCATCTTGTACTTGTGACATATTTTTGAACCCAAGTTTAAGATTACACATTTTCCCTATTAAATTTTTATCTTCTTATATTCAGTCCAACATTATAGCCTGTCAAAGTCTTTTGAGATCCTGAGGCTTTCATCCAACTAGTTAACTATCCCTCCCAGCTTTGTGTCATCCTCAGATTTGATAAGTATATTATTTATGCCTTTCTCCAAGTCATTCATAATACTGTTAAAAAGCACAGAGCCAAGCACAGATCCCTGGGGAATTCCACTAGATATTTCCTTCCACAATGATACAGTACTATTAATGACTACTCTTGGGTCCAGCTATTCAACCACTTCCAAATCTATTTAATTGTGCTATTGTCTAGTCTGTATTTCTCCATCTTATCCAAAAGAGCCTAATGAGTGACTATGTCAGATGCTTTGCTAAATTTGAGGTAAATTATATCTGCTGTATTTCCCTAGTCTATCAGTCTACTACACAGTCAAAAAGAAATAATCTGGAATAAACTATTCTGGATGAAACCAAGTTGCTGCTTTTCAATCACTGTTTTCTTTTCTGTGTTCACTAACCATTCTTTAATAGCTTAAAATTGAACTAAGACTTTTGAGCCACCCTGTATGTCCTAAATTAGAATTGTCACTGGCCTATAATTTGAATTTGTAGATTCCATTCTCTTCCTTCCTTTCTTCCTTCTTTCCTTCCTTCTTTCCTTCCTTCTTTCTTTCCTTTCTCTTTCTTTCTTTCTTTCTTTCTTTCTTTCTTTCTTTCTTTCTTTCTTTCTTTCTTTCTTTCTTTCTTTCTTTCTTTCTTTCTTTCTTTCTTTCTTTCTTTCTTTCTTTCTTTCTTTCTTTCCTCCTTCGCTCCCTCTCTGTTTCTGTCTCTCTGTCTCTCTGTCTCTATGTGTGTGGCTCTCTCTGTCTCTGTGTGTGTGTTTCTATCTCTATCTCTGTCTCTCTCAAAAATGAGATATTTGTTAGTTCCCCATCCTACCTCTCCATGACCTCCATGATCTTTCAAAGATTACTGCCAGAGGCCCTGAAGTCCCACCCTCCAGTTCATTTTGATAGCCTGGGATATAATTCATGTGGGCCTAATGACTTGAACTCATTAAGGGGCAGCTAGGTGTTCTCTTACTGGCTCCTTATACATTTTGGATTTCAACTCTATCATAGCCAAATTTGTTCTCTCCTTTCTAATTCAAAAATAATTCTCTTTGGTGGAGAAAACAGAAGCAAAGTGTAATCACACCTTCTTTCTGCATTAGTTACTATAAATAGCTCCCTCCTCCCCAAGCATGGCTAAAAACAAACCAACAACAACCACAAAAAAAAAAATCCAGTAGCCCTCTTTTTTTTTTTATCAATCACTCCTAGTTTTCCTTACTAGCCTAGGATCTGCTACACTTTTGTAGTCATCTTTCATATCCTGCCCTTGCTTCCAAGTCCTGTATACAACATTTGAAAATCTAAACTGGTCAATGAGTTCTCTGTGTACCCACATCAATCTCTCTAGACAACATCTCTTTTTTCTTATCGTGAAAGGTTCTTTTCTTTGTGTCTTCAGAATTAGTCTCCCTGCTTCAAGTTTCACCATTCCTATCCATCCTACACATTGCTAACAGTGATTTTCTCTAAGCACAAAGCTAACCGTATGAAGCTCCTACTCGGCAAGAAGCAGTGGCTTCCTTTTGTCTCTAGGATAATATAAACTCCTCTGTATAGCTTTGTAAATGCTCAACAATCTAACCCCAACCCATTTTTCCAGCCTCATTGGACATCACTCCCTCATATGTTCTTGTTTTCCCCTCCATTAAAGTGTAGCTCCTTGAAAGTAGGGATTCTTTCATTCCTTGTATTTATATTCCCTTGCACAATGCCTAGCACATTAAGTAGGTGGTAAATAAATGGTTATTGCTTGTTTGCTTGATTGATTGATTGGGACTGCATGTAGCAGGGAAAATACTGACCTTGGAAAGTCAGGAAAGTCCTGAATTCTAGGTCTGGCTTTGTCACTAACTTGCTGTGTGACCTTGGGTGACTCATTTCACTTTTGGTTCTCAATGACTTCATCTGCAGAATGAAGGCTTGTCTTAAATTAGTACTTTCCAGTTTTTCTTCAGTGGTGGAACCTTTCACTTTATCCATGCCATAAAATCTCATAATTTCTTTAAGTGCCTGCTACTAAAAGCATCAGGTAACATAAGGCTGATTTTTAAAAAATCAACTCTACGGTATTTCACAGCTCATCTGATCTGCTTGCAAAAATCAACAATCTCCCAAACAGTGAAGTCCCCTTTCATCTCAGCCCAACGTGCTTTTATTTTTCAATTCAGATTCATTGGTCAGACCAGAAAAAAGGGGACTCTGAGAAATATCCCTGTTTTCCTCCCCAAGCCGACTCTTCCCTGGGAACAGTGGGCAACAGAGGTGTAAGGTGAGGACATGTAGTCAGGTATGGCAGTTCACCCCAAGTCACTATGTAATTGAAGAGAACAGAAACGAATCTTGCTCCTTTTTGAACCTGCTGTAGAGACTGACAGCTGCTGAAAATAAGACATGAGAGTCAAGGATGTCTTCTTACCTCTTAATTGCCTTCCTGAATTTCTTTATTTTTTTTTCCTGTTTCCATGTATTTTATTTATTCCTTTAGGCAAAATTGTATTGCTATATTTTGTTTTTACATCACCTTCATTTTCAAATATAGCCTTCCCTTTGCCCTCTTGGGAGATCATACCTTGTAAGAAAGAATAAAAAGGAAAAAGAGAAAAGGCAGTTCAGCAAAATTAAGCAACACATCAACCAGCTTGGGCAGAATATGGGTTGTTTCGTATCCCCAAGTGATCAAGTGAGATAATATTTGTTAAAAAAAAATACTTAGAAGTGCCTGGCACATAGTAGGTACTATTATAAATGCTTATTCCCTTTCTTCCCTTCCCATAATCCCAAAAACCTCAACAAAGAAGAGAAGGAGGTATGTTTTCTTCTGTCTCCTTTTGGGGCCAAGTTCAGTCACTACAAATATACAACATTCGGTTTCTTTTTTATAGTTGTTATTTACATTGTTGCAGATATCAGGTACATTGTTTTCACTCTTGTGCTTGCTTTACTTTGTATCAGTTCATATAAGTCTTCCAATGCTTCTCGGTATTTGTCATATTCATTGATTTTTTATAGCTCAGCAATATGGCAACTAAGGCAGCCAAGTAGCTCAATGGATAGAGCGCTGGGCCTGGAGTCAGGAAGACCCTCAGATACCTACTAGCTGTGTGACCCTGAGCAAGTCACTTAACCTCTGTTTGCCTTAATCCCCTGGGGAAGGAAAGGGCAAACCACTTCAGTGTCTTTGCCAAGAAAATCCCATGGATAATATTGACATGATATGGTCCATGGGATCATCAAGAGTTGGACATGACTGAATGACTAAACAACAACAAATATGACAACTAGGTGGAACAGTGGATAGAACACTAGGCCTGGAATCAGAAAGATCTGAGTTCAAATCTGGCCTCAGACACTCACTAGCTGTGTGACCCTGGATAAGTAATTCTCTGTCTCAGTTTCCTCATCTATAAAATGGGATAGTAATAGGATTGTTGTGAGGATCAAATGAGATAATATTTGTAAAGCACTTAGGACAGTGTTTGGCACTTAGTAAGCACTACATAAATGTTGTTGTTGTTATTATTATTATTATTATATTCCATTCATGTACGATGTGTTTAGCAGTTCCACTAAACAATGGACATCTATATTGTTTCTCGTTCTTGCTACTCTAAACAATATTGATAAACATATATTAGTGTATATCCACCCCAACTTTTTTAATGTATGGCCATATTACCTTCTGAACCAAAAACCAGGACACCCAGTCTAACAAAGAATCTTTTTTTGTCATAATTTTTTCCTGGAACAAAATGTTTGAAAATTAGAGTTTTCCTGGCAAATCCAGGATGCCTAGTTCCTATGGGACACCCAATGAGGAAGAGTGCATACATAGAAAAGAATGGAGAACAAATAAACAGAGAGAGCTAAAAGAGGGTAAGCACTGGTAAAAAAAAAAAAAAAAGATTAGGCTGAAAAGAGGAAATCAGGGAAAGAATAGAGCAGGATTCTGGATGAGACCACAGAGGAGATACAGAGTTGTCCTAGAGCGAAGAGAGGCCCTGGGGCAGTGAAATAGAACTTCTGGAAAGATGCTCCCAAATTTCAAAGATTACAACTTTAACTTTCTGTTTTAGGTCCCAAAATGCAATACTAAAAATACCTCCAGAAGGGGAGGTAGAGATAGCTTTCTTTTGCTTCTAGCAGCCTAGGTGGCACAGTGGATAGAGAGCCAGGCATGGAGTCAGGAAGACTCATCTTCCTGAGTTCAAATCCATTCTCAGACATTTGCTGTACTTATTAGCCAGGTGACTGGATACTTCTCTTAATTTTTCTTGAGTTTCCCTTTCTATGAAATGGGAATAATAACAGTACCTACCTCACAGGGCAGCAAGGTGGCTCAGTGGCTAGAGTGCAGGGCCTGGAGTCTGGAAGACCTGAGTTCAAATCGAGCCTCAGATAGTTACTAGCTGTGTGACTCTGGGCAAATCCCTTCACCTTTTTTGCCTCAGTTTCCTCATCTATAAAATGAGCTGGAGAAGGAAATGGAAAACAACTCTAGTATCTTTGCCAAGAAAACCCTAAATGGTGTCACAAAGAATAAGATACAACTGAAAATGAAACAACAAAGCTTGTCCCTAAGCTTCATTGTCAAAAGTTTGTAGTAAAATACGGGCTTGGTGGGATATTGGTATTGCTGTCTGTGCTATTATTCTGAGTGTTGGAATTCTTTACTCCTCCCAAGCAGCTTGGCTCAGCTCAGCCCAGCCCAGTCCCTGACCCTCCAGTCAGGCCCCTGCACTTGGCAGTAGCTTTGACTTAAATGAACATTGAGCTGCCAAGAATATGTAGTCAGTTTCCCAGGCAGCAGCTGTCATTGTTCCTGAGTCCCTCACATGTACTTGGCAGGTAGACGCTGATACAGAGAGCAAAGCAGATGGATGGATGCAAGGGTCCTGTGACCTTTGTCACAAACATGAGACCAAGAAAAAAGAAACGCATTGAGAAGCTTTGGGCAAGCATGAAATTGTTGCTGACCTTGGGTAGCCCTTTGGTGTTCTGGTGCCTCAAATCATCAGGCAGCTTGAAGAACTGGCCAATTCATGAAATGTATCATAGCCACACACTTCAATTCAATTCAACAAGAGTTTATTAGGCATCTGCTATGTGCTGGACACTTTGCTGGAACACTGTTGATACAAAAACAGAAATGAAAGCAGTCCCTCCCCTCAAGGAGTTTACATTCTGCTGGGGGGAATAAAATATAACATGTATACATATCAGTAATTCAACATATTTTTATAAGGGAGAAAGTGCTGATAACAGGAGGATCAAGCCTAAACTGAGCATTGAAGGAAGCTAGGTATTCTGAGGGATAGAAGGGAAGATAGAGTGCCTCCTAAGCCTGGGGAGGAGACATCATGTAGACTGTTTTCATGCTTCTGCTTACTTCACTTTGCATCAGTTCATATAAGTCTTCTCTGTGTTTGTCATATTCAGTTTCTTACAGCTCAGTAATATGGCAGTTAGAGCAAAGGAGAGAACAATATGCCACAGACACAGGAAATGGAATGTCAAATTTAGGGAACCTATAATAAGCCACTGCTTTTTCTGAAACATAGAGTATATGAATGATATATGAAATTAATCTGAAAATGTAGGTGGGAACCATATTGTGGCATGTACTGAGACATATGGTACTGGCCTTCAGTTACATGGTATAATTGGTCCCCCATAAAAATGGGGGACCCAAAAGAAGAGGTGATAATGACCCTAGCAGCCCATGGCGTGCCAGAGAACAAGGGGAGGAACCCATGCCCTTGCCAAGACGATCCAGTCCTTCCCTGATACACAAACGAACACCAAACCCCACACATTTTCCCAGGGAAAGAAAGGGGTAAGTGCAGGTCCTAGAGGCACAATATTGTTCCCCAGTCTCCTACGATCAGGAAAGCAGAGCCATTGATCTGTAGATGGGGAGGCAGCAGCGGTTGCCACAAATCCTAAAAAGGACATCTGCCTTCCTGCTCCCTTGAAGTTACCTAGAGCAAACCTATGAAAGCAAAGTTAGCCCAGGCTTCCGTCTGGTGTTTTTAAACTGGCACTTTGTACTACAAATCTGACCTTGTTGTTAGGAGGGCGAGCAAAAAGACCAGGGGACTAGGTGAAAACTTGTGACAAAGCAGTGCAGTTCTGGGGAGTCTGGCCATGGGGGCTGCTCACTTTATATGCCTTTGTTCACAGTAGAAGGGAGGATAAATAAACGCACAGAAAGCTAGGCAGGTAACCAATCACCTCAGAATCATGTTGCTTCTTTATGGCAAAGTGTAGCCCGGCTCCCTTGCTTTCCCTCCTGTCAACGCTGGGTCTAAGGTTAAGCATAAAGGCCAATTTAAAACCACCGGGCCACAGGCCTGGGCTCTCTATGTGCTTTTTCTGATGACTACAGGCAGCCTTAGGGAAGAAAGGTTGGTGCTCTCATTTTAGCTATTGGCAGCAAGTATTTCCACAGCTCAGCCGCCTAACTTCCCTGGTTTTTGTATTAAAGAGTAGGTTTACCACACATGCTTCCTTGTCCATTGTGACAAAATTTTTTCTTTGAAGAAACTCCTGAAATGCTTCAAAGAGCCACTGATGCCATGGAACAACATTTGGGAAAATGTTAGAACTCTAAGGTCTTTCCAGCTCCAACATTACATTATTGTTGTACCATCAGTCTGTGAGGTTAAAATGTCATCCCTAGAGGGCCCTGTTGAAATTCAAATGCAGGCCACTAACCATTAACCTGCCTTCCCATGTTGGCCTAAACCAATTTCCCAGCTTTGGTATCAGAGAGCATAGGACTGAAGGATGAGGCATACGGCAGGAGGTAAAGTAGAGAGGGAAAGGTATGGTCAGGAAGAACTAACAAACAAACCCAGACTGGGAATGGGGATGGGGTCAGAAAATGAATGACCTTAATGGGGGGTGGAGAAGGGAGTTAAGAAGGAAATGGGAATGTGGAAGGGGGAAAGTAAGACAGCAGTAAAGAAAACTTTACCTACAATATGATTTTGTTGGGGCCAGCTCTAATGACAAGCCCTTAGGAACATGCTGGATAAGTAACTACAGTCTCCAATGGAATACAAACCAAGGCACTGTAGTAAACAGACTGTCTCATGCTCAAGTCTCAATGAGGGTCTGGATCCCAAGAAGGAGGCTCTGGACACACTGAACTTATGTGCTTTGAAAGCATGATGGCGGCTGCATGACCCCCATTAACCTCCACAAGGCAGAAAAGGCCCTGTGTTCTTGGCAGTCTGCTCTAGCCTGCCCTCCCCTCATAAATGCCACAAACACAGAGGAGATAAAAGAGAGAAGCACTCTCAGAGGCTTGAGACAGTCCTTCAAAAATACGTTCAATCAGAAAGGTATATATGTGAAAGAGAGATCACCCTTTGTTGGAGTATAAATACACAGAAATACATATCCTAGGGAAAATGGTGAAAGGGATGCAGTACGTAGTCTCCCCACCCCCACCCCCAACTTCAGTTCAATTCAATTAAATTCAATAAGCACTTATCGAGCCCTTACTCTGTAAGCTCTAGGGATACAGAGACAAAACTGAAGCAGTCTCTGCCCTCAAGAAGTCTGTGTTCTACTGGGGGAAAACAACATATCCAAGATAAATACCTGGAAAATTGACACAACATAAATACAAAATAAAGGGGAGAGGGCTGGGGAGAAGAGGAGCTCCCTCTTTTCCCCTCCTCATCTCACATCACTGAGATGCCTTGCACCATTTTCTTCTCATGAAAAGAAATTATCTTTCTCATTGCCAAAGCAAGCCCCTCCTACACGCACAGGTGATTCTATTCCATCTCCTCTTCTCTAGCAGATTGTCCTGGAGTCATCTCCAGTGGTCCTGATCTGTATCTGGCCACTGGACACAGATGGCTCCAGAGGAGAAAGTGAGGCTGGTGGCTTTGCACAGCCCTGCCTCACTTAAATCCAAGTCACTTGCAAGAAAAGGCATCACCTCCCTGATGTCATGGTTCTCTTTGAGAACAAAGGACAAACAGCAGCAGCAGCAGCAGCAGATTGCCTCCTCTGTCATCCCCGCTCTCTGGCTTCTCTTCAATATCTCCCCATCCATTGGCTGCTTTCCTCTTGCCTACAAACATGCTCATGTTTCTCCCATCCTCAAAAACCCCTCACTTGATCCATCCCCCCCTGCTAACTATCATCCCATATCTGCCCTGGCTTTTATTACCAAAGTCCCTGAGAAGGTCATCTATCATAGATGTCTCCCTCTCCTTTCCTCTCACTCTCTTCTTCACTCTTTGTAGTCTGCCTTCCAACCTTATCCTCCAACAGAAACTGCTCTTTTCATAGATACTATTTAACCCTACTCACCCCCATATATTCTGTAGCCCAGCAACTATGGCCTCCCTTATTATACCTTGCACAAGAAGCTCCATCTCCTGATTCCGAGTATTTTAACTGGCTTTCCCCCATGCCTGTAATGCCTTCCTCATCTCTGCCTCCTGTTTCTTCACATCTCAGCTGAAGTCCCACCTTCTGCAAGAAACCTTTCATAATCCCCCTTAAAGCTAGTGACTTCCCTCTGAGATCATATTAAATTTACCCTGTCTGTATCCTGCTAGTACATAACTGTTTGCATGTTGTCACCCCTAGATGGTGAGCCGCTTGAGAGCAGGGGCTGTCTTTTGCCTTTCTTTGTGTCATCAGCATTTAGCACATTTGCTGGAACATTATAGGTACTTAATAAATGCTAACCCCTGGGAGGATTCAGAAAGGCCTCTTGAAGAAGTTAGCATGTGCCAAATCTTTGAAGGGCACTGAGGATTCCAAGAGGAACATGTGAGGAAACAGAGCCTTCCAGGCATAAGGGACAGCCTAAGCAAAGATACAGATATGGAAGATTGAGTGTTGTCTATGAGGAACAGTCAGTAGGTCAGTTTAGCCAGAATATAGAACGAGCAAGGGGAAGCAAAGCAGCTAGGTGGCATAGTAGATAGAACCTGGAACCTGGAGTCAGGAAAACTCATCTTCCTGAGTTCAAACCCAGCCTCAGACACTAACTAGCTGTGTGACCCTGGGCAAGTCAGTTTTCTTATCTGTAATGAGCTGGAGAAGGAAATGGCAAACCACTCCAGTATCTTTGCCAACAAAACCCCAAATGGGGCCACAGAGTCCAAAATGACTGGTTGTTTTCCTTTATTCTCAAAGAGGACCAAAATGACATCACTATGACGGGGTCAAGTTTCAGTGTGTCTGATTGTCGCTGATCAGACCAATATGAACTCGGAATGTTCTTCCACAGGTCGGGCACAAATAGTCCGTGTGAACATTTGGGGTGGATTCTCTAAATTTGCACATCTTGCGTTTCTGTTGAGCTATTTTAGTTGTGCTTTGCTCATAGAGCACAGCACCTTCTCTGATGTGGGCACTCCATGCTGGGCAGTCCTAGGCCAGCATCTCCCATGTTACACAATCAATTCCAGAGTTCTTTTTTTTTTTTTTGGCTAGGCCAGGGTCACATAGCTAGTAAGTGTTGTGTGTCTGAGGCTAGATTTGAACTCAGGTCCTCCTGAATTCAGGGCTGGTGCTCTATCCACTGTGCCACCTAGCTGCCCCAAGAACCAAGAGTCTTGAGAGAATAGGATAGAGTGGGAAGAGTGCTAGATATAGTCTCCAAGGATCTAGCTTCAAATCCCGGTTTTGTCACTTATTAACTGTGCGGCCTTAGACAAGACACCTCTCCGGTTTTCAAGGTGAGGAAGTTAGGGGGGATGACCTCTTTGACATCTCTCCTAGCTTTAGAGCAGGAGTTTTCAACCTGAGGGTCTTCTAGCTTTCTTTTTAAAATCTGGACTTAAGAAATTAAAAGATTTCCATAACAAAATAGAATAGAAAAAAGACGATTTTACATGAAACTGCAGATCCATTAGGTACAACTTGCTTTTCGTTTTAAATGTATAATAAAAGTTATCATGTAACTTCCTTTTTTCTCCCCACCTTTCCCCCCTGAAATGGCTACCATTACACACAAATATGTATGTGTATGTATGTACATGAGTAGGTATGTAAAACATGTCATACCCATGTCATATTCTTTACATACTTCTATTTACCATTTCTTTCTCTAGATGTAGATAGCATCTTCCTTTATAGGTCTTTTGTAGTTAATTTAGGTATTTACAATAGTCAGAATGACTGGTTACTCAAAGCTGTTCTAAAAACAATATTATTATTACCATGTACAACATTCTCTTGGTTCTGCTCATTTTGCTCATCATTATTTTGTGCAAGTCTTTCCATGTTTTTCTAAAATCATACCGTTCATCGTTTCTTATAGCACAGCAGTATTCCATCACAATCATATACCACAATTTGTTTAGCCATTCCCCAGTTGACAGGCATGCCTGCAATTTCCAGTTCTTTGCCACCACAAAGTGTGCTAGTATAAATATTTTAGAACATGTAGGCTTTTTTCCCTTTTACAATCTTGGGAAACAGACCCATCTTCCAGCTTTTAAAATATTCTGACAACTATATTTCACTACAACTCATTTCCTTTGTAATTCCATGAATTTTATTTTATGCATTAAAACATGTTATCCTGAGATTGGCTTATGGGTTCCATGACATCAGAAGTTAACAACCCCTCCTCTAGATCTAAGATTCTGTTATAACTTTTAGATTGCAAAGCTGGGTGACAAAGAATGGTGGCATTCTTCAGAGGAATCATGATGTTAAGAAGAAAATTGGGTTTAGAAGAAAAAATAATAATTTTGTTTTTGGAAATGTTGAGTTTGAAATCCCTATAGAACATCAAAGAAGAGATGTCCCACAGGCAGTTAAAAGGGAGGGTCTGAAGCTCAGAGGAGAGACAAGAGCCAGATATATGACCAGGTTAGATCAGTGCTTTAGAAATATCAATAGGGCAGCTGTACGAAGAATAGATTGGAGTGGAGAGAGGCTTGAAGTGGGGAGGCCCATTAGCAGAGTTATTGCAATAATCCAGACAAGAAGTGATGAGGACCTGAAGTTGTGTGGTGGTCACATCAATGTCTTTTCTCTTCCCTCTCTGGGAATCTCTGGAGTTCTTGAGGCTTTCACACTACCCAGGGTCCTCCACTGTTTTTTCCCGCCCAGGCCCATTATCTCCAGGAAGCACATTTTATCTCAGGGCCTTTCTATGTTCCCTTCTTGACAGTTAAAATATGCTGCCCTATGGCTCTATGAGCCCCATTCCTGCTCTCTACTAATTAATACACAAAGTTATTCTATGTTCAATCCTCATCTCCCTCAATCTCTCTCAAGCATTTGACAGTTTTGAACACTTCTTTCTTCCTTCTTCCGCAGCTGCTTCTCCATCTCCTTTAAAAGTTCTACCTCCTCTTCCTGTCCCTTAAATGTGGGCATTACCCCAAGGTTCTTCTTACTTCTCTAGATCTCATCCTCTTTTAAGGTTCCAGCTTTTACCTCTATAGAGATAAAATTTATACCATCAGCCTTCCCTTCTCTCCTGAGTGTCTGTCCTACTTCTAAGGTGATAGGATTTAAACAATGGCATGCAGGTAAATGTTTAACAAAGAAAATGTACAAAACACACTTTTAAATTTAATATGAATTATTAATAATTTTCCCATAACTTTGAGTCTAGACATGCAACAAAAATAATAAATCAATCCCTAATTTGTAGCATTTGCTGATTTCCAGGGTATAAATGTTCACATTGAAATTTTATTTTTTTTTTTTTGTTTTCATTTGGGGAGGTGGGGTTTGGTTGTTTGTTTGGTTTTTTTTTAAAAAAAAGCAATCGGCAGTCAGGGTTAAGTGACTTGCCCAGGGTCACCCAGCTAGTCAGTGTCAAGTGTCTGAGGCTGCATTTGAACTGAGGTCCTCCTGACTCCAAGGCCAGATCTCTATCTACTGCACCACCTAGCTGCCCTTACACTGAAAATTTAACAATTGGCTTGGGTTTAGGCTGGCTTTAGCACACCTCTGGATTTAAAGCTGTAGACCTGGAGGATTTCTTAGAAATCATCATCCATTTTGTGGCCCATAGAGATGAAATAACTTAGCAGCTAGGTGGCACTGTGACAAAGTGCTAGCTTCAGGCTCAGGAAGACCTGAGTTCAAATCCAGCCTCAGACACTTACTAGTTGTGTGACTCTGGGCAAGCCACTTTTCCTCTGTCTGCCTGTTTCTTCAACCATAAAATGGGGATGATGGCACCTACTGCACAGAGTTGCCATGAGTATCAAATGAGATATTTATAAAGTGCTTAGCACAATGACTGAAGCACAGTAGGTGCTTAATAAATGCTCATTTCCTTACTTTCTTCAGGTCACATAGGAATTAGTAGAACAAAGATTAGACCCCAGAGCCAGGACTTTTCCACAGCCCCATGACACATTTCCGCCTGGTTGTTCCTCAACACCTCAAACTCAACGTGTATTTTATTTTTTGGCTAGGCAATGGGGTCACACAGCTAGTAAGTGTTATGTGTCTGAGGCCGGATTTGAACTCAGGTCCTCCTGAATCCAGGGCTGGTGCTCTATCCACTGTGCCACCTAGCTGCTCAAACTCAACGTGTCTTAAACTGAACTCATCATTTTAGAGTTGGACAGATTCTAACCCAACTCCTTCATTTTACAGATGGGAAAACTGAAGTACAGACCCCTGACAAAGGTCACACAGATGATTACCTGCAGAGCCAGGGTTAGAACCTGAGTCTCCTGACTCAGTGTTTTTCCCTAATACGCTGTGTCACCTCTTCCCTCTTGCAGACAATGATGTCATTATCATGCCAACTACCCAGGTTCAAAACTTCACCTTCAGGGCAGTTAGGTGGTACAGTGAATAGAGCTTTGGCCTTGAAGTCAGGAGGACCTGAGCTCAAATCTGGTCTCAGACACACAACACACAACATGTACTAGCTGTGTGACCCTGGGCAAGTCACTTAACCCCAATTGCCTAGAAAAAAGCAAAACAAAACAAAAAACTTCACCTTCGATTTGAATTCCTCCCTTTGAGTTGCCCAGCCCTATCAGTCATTGTCTTGTTGGTGTTTTCTTGTTAGTGGTTCTTGCGACTCTCCTTTCTTTTCCAGTGCTACTCCTGCTGCCCTGTTTTAGACCCTCATTAACTCATGGCTATGCCATTTTAATAGTCTCCCAAAGGTCTTTGTGCCTCCTCTGGAATTTCACCTCTGGAATCCGTGCTATATACTATTGCCAGATTAAGCTTCCTAACCCTTTGCTCTGCATAACCTCCTACCCCCAAACTTCAGTGATTCCTGATTTTCCCCAGGGCTAAGTCAAACTTCTTAGTTTGGCATTCAAGGCCCTCTCCCTGTCTAACTACCACCTACCTCTTTAATTTTACCTGCCATTTCTCCCCTCTACCGTAGCCACACTGGTATCTTCTTTGTTATTCATCAGAGCTTTGGTTTCTAATGCTTTCTTGATGCCCTTCTCTGGTGGCAGTAGGGAAGTGATGCCTCTGGGATTAGAAAAGATCATCATTTTACCCCCAAAGACATCTCCCTGCCTTCCAACTCAGAGGAATTTGATGGAAAATCTGAAGATTTGCCTACAAGACAAACGACGGGGGTGATGGAGTTTCATTAAGGCCCCCGACATATCAGCCAGCAGCAAGGTTGGCCCCAGGCTGCCAAACAGCTCAGCTGAAAAGATACAAATAACAGACAGACCCTGGTAGAGCCATGGCCTCCAGCTATCACCTTCAACCTTGGTCCAACACTCCCTTTGCCAATTCTTACTGATCCTGACCAGACTCACTGATCATGCCCCTCTAGGGTACCTGTCATCCACTTCACTTACTGTGTCTTCATGAAGAGATAAATATGGCTCCTCATCCCATACAAGACTTGTGCTGCTCCAGCCAATGTTGCCACTTTGACCTTCAGAGAGCCAACTAATCATCTCTGCAAGCCCAGTAATTACTAACAATGGCTGTATGAATAACCCTGAAGGATCCTTTGGCTAAAGTACTGAATTGCATAACCATCAACCTACGTTGGTTCCCCGTCTGGCCCACCTACACGGGGCATTCCTAAAGGTCCTGCCTGGCAGACCCCAGCCAACTGAGATCATGTTGGCAGTCCTAAATGCACAATGCCCAACCTCCCCTCAGGATATTTCCTCATTCTCATGCTCATGTTGTCCCCCCCTCCCAACCAAGAGACACTTAATGAACGTTTATTGATAGTGATGATGATGATGATGATGATGATAAAGGTTTAAACATAAGCTCAATCAAGCATTTATTAAGTGCCTACTTTGTATCATATACTAGGTGTTAGAGATACAAAGACAGACATGAAACAGTCTTTGTTGTCAAGGAGTTTCTGTTCTCCTGGAGAGATACAATAGGTTCACAGAAAAATAAATAAGGATATTTGCAGAAATAAATACACAGTGATTGGGAGGGGCATTATTAAATGGTGGAATCAGGAAAGGGCTCTTGAAGGAAAGAACACCTGAACTGAGCCTTTCCTGAGGACAGGATTTCTAAGAGGCAGAGATGAGGAGGAAAAGCATTATGGGCAAGGAAGAGGGCCTATGCAAAGGTAGAGATGTGGGAGATGGGATGTTGTGTTCAGGGCATAATTAGCAGTTCAATTTGTAGAGTGCTTAAGGGGGAATAATATATAATAAGTCTGAAAAGTCTGAAGACTGATCACGAACGGTTTTTAATGTGATGGAGGAATTTGTTTTTTATCCTAGCAGAAATGGGAAATCATTTAAACTTCTTGAGTGGGGAGGGACATGATCAGAGCAACAGGCTTTTAAATCATAAATTTGCTAGCTGCATGGAGAGGGGAGGTCCTAAAGCAGGGATACAGGAAGACCAATTAGGAGACAATTGAAATAGTTCAAGGTTGTGCTGTGAGTAGAGAGAAAGGGAGGGATGTGAGAAATGTTGAGGAGGCAGAGTCAAAAAGATCTGGTAATTGACCAGTTATGGGGGTGAGAAAGAATGAAGGGTTGATCATGATTTCTAGCTTGTGAACCTGAGTGACTAGAAGGATGGTGTCACTCTTGACAGAAATGGGGAAATTAATAAGATTCATTGATTTAGGAGGAAAGATAATGAGCTCTGTTTTTGGAGATGTTGAGTTGGAGATGCCCATGGAATGAACAGATAGAGATGTACAGCAAGCAGTTGGAGATGTGGGACTGTAGCTCAGGAGAGAGATGAGAGAAGGCTATGTAGATACGGGGCTTGTCTATAGAGAGATGAATATTGAATCCTTGGGAATTGATGAGGCCACCATAATTGAAAATGTAGAGCAGTGGTTCTCAAAGCCATGCCACAAATTTTGCTAGGTATACCAAGACAATATGTATGTTATGTTATGTAATTACAGATAAAATAAAATATCTAAATGATTGTGTTTAACATAAATTTTACTTGCATGTTGTCTAAGTATATTTTCAAAATAAATTACATATATAAATATATATATTACATATATAGACATTACATATAAATATACATATACATATATTACATATAAATATATATATATATATAAATTTACATACATATATAAATTAACCTCAAAACATATCAAACCTTAAACTTCCAAAGAACTCAACAAAAATGGCTATTTTTATCAAAGAGAGAATGCACATGCATGAATCTCTTGGGATAGAGAGAATATGGGAGATGGCTCAGAACCGAACCCTGGTGTTCATCCACACATAGCAAGTGGGAAAAGAAGAGAATGATGTACTACCTACCTTAGGTAACATATTTTCATTTTAATAATCTTAATCTAGAAACCCTGTTAATTTGCAGTTATCCCTTCTACATCATGACTTCCCCCATTACAGTTTTGATATATCAAGTGGAGTAAGAAATTAAATGGGAATTTTGGGGGAGTTTCATGGAAGCTGCAGATGACGCATGAAGGCCAGTATATGATATAGAAAAAGTTTAGAAACTCAGAAATTCATAAAATATGTGTATAGCATTGTATAATATTAACATATTTTTATCTTTTAATACCATAATAATTCAGACTTCTTCTCTGGTATGAAGGGAGGGCCAAAAAATTTTACACGGATTTTTCAGATTGTGGGGGCACTGTGCCCCTATGTGGAATGGATAACTGTAATCTGAAGGGAATGATTGTAATGTTGGGACTTTCTGGTTGGTGGGGGAGGTGTAGTTTTTTTTTTCTTTCAGCAGACAGGAAGGACCTCTCCACCAGCACTCTGTGAGAGACTGAACCCATGTACACAAATTTACATGCACTCACTCATACACGCAGACATAGACACACACACACACACACACACGTTTCCATGTATTGATAGAATCATAAAATCTTAGCCATGGAAGATACTTAAAATGTCACACAGTTCTACCTCCACCTGAAGCATGACTATTGTCTAGAACATCGAACCCCTGCTCTATCCACTGATAGAGAATTCACTACCTTCTGAAACAGCCCATTCTTTGGATAATTCAATTTTAGAAAATTATTCTTTACATTAAGCCCAAATCTACCTCTTTATAACTGTTTATTGGTCATAATTCTGCCTTCCAGGGCCAAACAAAATTAATCTAATCTTTCTTCCACATGACACCCTTTCAAATATTTGAAGATAGTGATTATGATCCCTAAGTCTTTCTTAGGGAGCTAGGTGGTTCAGTAGATAGAATGCTGGGCCCAGAGTCAGGAAAACCTGAGTTCAAATCCAGCATCAGACACTTACTAGCTGTGTGATCTTGGACAAGTCACTTAACTTCTGTTTGCCTTAATGCCTTGGAGAAGGAAATGGCAAACCACTCCAGTATCCTTACTAGGAAAACCCCATGGCCAGTGTGGTCCATGGGGTCACAAAGAATTAGACGCGACTGAACAACAACAAAAATCTTTTCTTCCCCAGGATAAATAGCACCGATTCTTTGCACTGGCTCTTATGTAGAAGACTTTTGATTCCCTTTGTCATTTTGAATTTCCATTTCTAAATGTGTTCCAGTTTGCTGATCTTCGTCCTAAAAATTGATGTCCAGAACTGAACACAACATTCCATATATTTTCTGACCAGGGTAGACTATTGCAGGCCTATCACCTCCCTTGCTACTGGCATAATACTTCTGTTTATGCAGTCTAAGATCCTAAAGTTAATTTAGCTTCCACATTTCACTGTTGACTCATTTAAGCTTGCAGAGTATTGACTGTAGAATGGTGAAAACATTGGATTTTGGAGTTAGAAGACCCAGGTTCAAATCTCTGCTTTACCTCCAACTACCTGTGTGGTCTTTAACAAGCCATTTAACCTCTATAAAACCTTATATTCTCTTATTTGTAAAATGAAGGGTTCAGTCAAATCAGATAAGTTCTAAAGTCCCTTACAAAAATCCTGTTATCTCTAATAAAATAGATAAAATAATAATAAATTTTAAAAAAATAAAAATTTTAAAATGACCCTATTTCCCTTATGGAAGCTGAGTCCATAGCAGCTCCTTTCAGATGATACACAGTGACCTCTCCTCATCTATCACAGATTTTAAGATGGTATGGTGACTTTCTCTCTAGGTCGCCATCCACTGGTGTGTTGGGAGTGCGGGCTGGCAAGGTGATGTACTGCATGATGCACTTTGAAGTTGAATTTGCATTACTAACATTTTCTCCATCACTTTCTTAAGTATAGGCAATCATCAACACAACAAATCAAACCCTGATTTGTAGCATTTGTCTATTTTCAAAGTGTGATTGCTCAAACTGAAAATTTAACAATCGTCTCTGCTCCAGCACACTCCTGTCCTCCTTTCTGCTTTGGCCACTAGTTCCTTTTCATTAGTCACAAACAAATCCAATCTCTCCTTCTGCCTTCAGAAAGAAGAAATAATTATCAATCAGACAGGTTAAAATTTTATCAGCTGTTTCATTATTAATAGGGACAGAACTCCAGATAGTTGAACTCTCGCCTCACAACTGCATCCTAACTCTTGGGAGTTAATTGTCCTTTTCTTCCTTCTGACTGTGCAGTCTGTAATAAGCTTCTATCACACCCTCACTTTTGCCACATGCCCAAATGCCCTCTACTGCATATCCATATATATTCACATTATACCTACAGATAACAAATATAGACAGATTCACACTCAGACTTCCATGTTAGCTCACATACACACAAACACCCATGTGTTCATATGCACATATACACACATTTTCATATATTTGCACACAGGCACTCATATATCCATGGCCACATGTGCCCATATACAAATATAGATGGATTCATATGTAGACATCCACATAAACTCACAGAATATATGAACATGTATGCATACATACATGCATTTCCATATGCTCATGCACAGGCAGGCAGATATCCAGTTTCCACTTTCCATCAGCTTTTCTACTTGGCTTTGACTCTGGGAACAACATGTAGCATTCCTGTCTCCCCTTGGAATAGTCTGATCATCTGAAATTACATCCCACCTAAGACTGACTCAGGTTTTGATTTTCAACACCTTCCCAATTCACCCTCAGTTGCCTCTCCCCTGTAATTGGAGGGTGAGAGGTTAGAGCACTAAACTTCTCCCAAGATCTTCTTTTATAGACTATTAATTCCATTTTCAAACAATGTCTTTGCTTGGTTTTGATTCCAGAGAATAAGATGCCTTCAAGAGAAATATCCCCTGATGGTCCCTCCTAACCCCACCCTCTTCACTTCCTTTTGTGTGTTTTCTTTCTTAAATTGTAAGCTCCTTGAGGGCAAGGATGATGCTTTTTCTTATTTGTATCCCTAGCACTTAGCACTATGTCTGGAACTTGGTAGATACTTAATAAATGTTTATTGAATTGAATTGAATAGATCCATGCCTATGTGTATGCACACACAGTCACATGTGTGCACACCAAACACATTCTCCATTGTTTCACTCCTTCATCCACACACTCCACCTCATCCATACATCCACTACAATGTTGTTCTCAATCCATTGTTCTTTCTACTAGAGCAGGGATTCTTAACTTGGGGTTCACTGATCTTAGGAGTCAGTGAATCAATTTCAGGGATGAATTTGGATGGGAAAAAATTTCTGTTTTTCCCTGTAATTGACATCTGTTGTAACCCTATGTATTTAAAAACATTATTCTGAGCCAGACTTCATAGGCCTTACCGAACTACCAAAGAAATTTCTCTCTGTCTCTCTCTGTCTCTCTCTCTCTGTCTCTCTCTCTCTGTCTCTGTCTCTCTCTCTCTCTCTCTCTCTCTCTCTCTGAAGAACGTAGTTTCTCATGTATTCCTTCCATAAGGTACCGTACTCATAAGGAAGCCTTTGCCCATTGCTAATGTCCATGTTACCCTTGAAAAGGAGGGAAGCAAGGCAAGGCTGTTTGAACACGGCCATCCTCGTGTACGTACTCCCCAACATTCTTCCCCTCCCCCAGTGATTCCCAATATTACTGAAGCTTACACCCTTATTTTGCTGGTTTCACAGCTACCTGCTACCCCCTATTGGATTGTTCCGTTTCTAAAAATCATCACCTCAACAAAAAATTAAATTAAAATGAATGTTGAGAATCACCATACCATAACGAGGTGGCTAAACTAAAAATAATTACCCCTACCCCTACCTTCCAACCTCCTGATACGGTGAAGGAAGGGGGACAGGCAGCTGGGGAATGCAAAAGTAGCATCAGCAGAGAACATCTCTTTTACGTTTTTGTGGCCCATTTGGGGAGGCATGTCCATTTGCCAGTGCATAGGAAAACACTGCCAAGATGTGTAATGAACCTCCTCTGAAGACTTGACCAAGGCTATTTGCAACAGGACTGGAAAGCCCCATGCAAATGTACACAGGGTCCTTATGGCTCAGCTTTACCATGTCAGCATTCAGATGGAATTACTTTAAAACCAAGTAATTGTTAAGTGGTTCTTGGAATTTTATAGAAATAGCTTTAAACCTGTGAACAAAATTTGTGATTCTGTCATTCCACGTTTTGTCCTTTCTGCCTTGTGTGTTTGTTTTGTTTTACAGAACAGGTATTTCTCATCATACTGCTCCCCAACCTGCCTTGTAACAAAGGAAAACAAGTGATACAGCTGATTTTCAGCCATTAGAGCTATTAAAGCTGATATAACATATGCAACATTCCATATCCATAGTCACCCACCTCTCTAGTGAAAGAAGGGAAGTGTGTTTAATCATCTGGCATTCAGAACCAAGACATTTTGTGTTGGTTTGTTTTATTTTTGCCAAAAGAGAGAAATTTTAAAATAATTGCCATAATCTGTCACATCTGTCATAATTGTCATAATATGCCGACATGCTTTCTCTGAGTGAATTACTAGGGCAATTTTTCTCCCTCTGTCTCTCTTTTCTCTCTCTGTCTCTATCTGTTTCTGTCTGTCTCTGTCCATCTCTCTCTGTCTCTGTCACTTTTTCTCTCTTCTCTCTCTGTCACTTTTTTGTCTCAATGTCTCTGTGTCTCTCTCCCTCTTTCCCTCCCTCACTCCACTCACTCTTTCTCTCTCTTCTTCCTCCCTCCCTCTCTTTAGTATTTTATTGATCCCTTTTGGAGTATGCTGTGTTTCATTTGTTTGTTTTTGCCTCTTCTTTCATTGGGAAACCAGAGGAACTTGGAGGACAGATTTCAATTTGCTAAGTTGATTTGGTATTACTGTTTTTCCCATTTAGATAGTTGGAGGGATATGGGAGATAATGCATTTCTGTCTCCCATTATCAGTGTTCAAATACCCTTTTCCTATCTTCTTCATCTTCTTCATTCTATTCATGTAGGTCCAAAAAATAGTTCATTTTTGCTGGCAGGAACCTTCTCATACATACACAAGGTTAATTTTCTCTGAGACTAGGGAAGTTGTTTTGGGGGGTTTTTTTCCCCTTCTTCTTCTGTCTGCAATTAGGTGCTTCTTTGCAACTGGGCTATAATGCTTCCTATTGCACTGGATGGGTCTGTGTGGTTGACTCATCTTTTTGGCATGCTTCATCATGCCCTGTACACCACAGCCTCTGTCCTTGCCTTTGACAAGCAGATAATGTAGGAACAGAATAGTCCTACAGATAATTTCCAAAATATATGAGCCAGCAATCTTTGAATCAGAGCTTCCTACACTAAATAGCGTATTGATTCATTTGATAACAGTGATTAGCAGTCTCTCAGAGAAATACAAAATCAGTACCATGAGTCATCCATATTTTTTCCATTTTTATTAAGAGCAAGTCTGCAACTTGGTTTCTTGTAGTTCTGGCCTCATTTTATTGTGTCTGCTAACCCATGTTTAATCAAGTGGCTGGTTTAACTGATGGAGCACCAGATTGGAAATTAAGAACTTTTTAACTTACTGTGTGACCTTCCCCAATGAGCTGGCTCTCTCTATGCCAAAATTCCCTTATGGATAAAATGGGGGTCATAATGTCTGTCCTCTCTTCACTTCTTCAGAATTTGGTGAGACCCAGTGTCGTTTGTGTAAAGTCTCTAAGGGTGGTGATTATTCAAGGCTGATTGCCTCATTGACAGAGTATCCAGGCCCTTCGTTTCACCTTTGATCTGACTCATCAGTCCTTCTACAATAGGGGGTAGCAGAAAAGTAAACAAATAACAATGCTGAAATTTAAAGCTTTGGGGGTTTTTGTGAATAATTCTTGGATCAAGTTGAGTATGCTTGTGACTTGGAGAAGACAGAAAGAGAAATGAATGGGTAAAGTAAATTTGGGATTATCTGGAGATTTCAATGATCTAGGCCTCTTACAAATAGGCCATATTCAACTGTTGTGCAGTCTGTGGTCTGGGGGATCCTCTAAGACTCTAAGCTTACATTGACCAAGTCCCTTCTTGGGGGTCAACCCCAAAAGGATCATTCCCTCTCCGACTCGTTGCCCAATTGACATAACTCTAGGAAAATCTCTAAATATCGTTGTCATTCACCCCAAAATGAGTAACAGAGAACTAGTTCTTATGCCTACATCCAATGTAACAAAGTATTTGGATAGCACAGCCTTTGTTTTACTTCATGAAAATGAGAAAAATACAAAGGACTCCAGGGACCCATAGACAAAACCCTTTGGAGGGTGGAGATGAGAATAGGTTTGTGATTTCATCTGTTTGGGGGATGGGGTAAAGAACCTCCCTCTACCAATGCATGTCAGTAAGGGTTCTGCAACACAATCTTAGAAGTCATAGTCTTATACTAATCTTAGAACTTTGCCTATGGCACTGACCAGTTCAGGACTTGCTCAAGTTTGTATAGCCAATATGAATCAGAGGTGTGCTTTGAACCCAGGGCATCCTGATTCTGAGGTCAGCCTTGTCTCCACTACCATGCTTTGCATAGAAGCATGTGAGAAAGCAGTGAAATAACTCACTAGCTCCCCTAGGGAGGGAGCTGAATTCAGGGTTTCTATTGGGGTAACTATCTGACATTCTTGTGAATCCCTAGCCTTTCCTCAGTGTGCTACATGGTCTCTCCGAGGCTCATAATGTCACGCTCTGGTTTGGATTCTCCCCAGAAGGCAAATACTTTGGGCTACTGAAGAAGAAATCCCATTTATATCAGATCTACACTGTTCAAATAACTTGGCTTTTTTCTTGAAATGGGTTGCGGTTCAGGAGCTATGTGGGTGATTCTTTCCTCTCTCCAAGACACAAATCTGTCCTCTTGAATCTCCACGATGCATTTGAAAATCTTTTTTCTCTCTAGAAAGTCTGTCTGATCCCGTAAGTCTTGAACTTGGGGCTCCCCCATGAGTTGACCCCCAAAAGCAGGCACTTCCTGGAATATCTCTCTTCTCTCTGGACATTAGGTTAGATTCTCAGATAATGCAACTCAGGGCATTAAAAAAAAATCCTCATCCCCACAAAAATTTAGGGTTCATGAAAATTGCCCTGAATTGCACGTTCAGGCTGAGCAGGCACTCATGCCCATGTCTGCCTTGGTGATGGACTTCTTGTCTCTCTTATTTTTATTGACGTATTTTTGTTTTTATACCACACTCATTTTCCAAATAGCTCCCTCCCCCCCTCCCCTATTCTTGAGACAAATATTAAAAAAGAAAGAGGAAAAAAAGCAATTCATCAAAATGAACCAACATAGAGACTGTGTCAGGCAACTAAACAGCATAGTGAATAGAATGTTGGACCTGGAGTCAGGAAGACCTTAGTTCAAATCCAGCCTCAGACACTGCCTCAATTTTCTCATCTATAAAATAGGGGTGATAATAGTACCTCTCTATCAGAATTGTTGTGTAAATAAAATTACATATTTGTTCTGTGGACAAAATGAAATTATATTTGTAAAGTATTTCACAAACCTTAAAACACTATGTAAATGCTATTTATTATTATTTACAATGTTTCGTGTCCATGGTCCCTCATCTCTACAGTGAAGGGAGAGTGGTGCATTTTCTTAGTTCTTCTCTAGTTTATAATGTATTTTTGCAGGAGATCCATAAGTGTTCCAGTCACTCCCATCTCCAAAGCTTAGGAAGTCTGCTCTCTCAGGCCCCAGGCAAGTAGAGGCCATTCGGGTGACTCTGCCCCAAGTCAGCCATTCCCAGTTGCTGGGTGAGGAAAGAGGCAGACAGAGGTTTCACTTCCCACAGGACCAGGCCCCCTCTGCTGCCCAGGGGAAAGGAATCCAAACGTTACCAAGCTGATTTGTTTGCTCACTTTTTAGACCACAGGAAGGAGGGACTCCTTGGACACAAATCTGTCCTCTGGAATCTTCAGCAAGCCAGTCATCTTGGAAGCAGCCTTATTCCCATGGAACCAATCATGAATTCTGTATCCCCTGTGCCAGATGCCAGTAGCCATGCTCATGTCTCCATGGAAAGGTGCCCCACTTAATGCTTCGAAACAAAGGCCCTCTTCCCATAAGCTTATCACATTTAATTAAGAGAGCTCATTAAATGGATCAGGGATTTCCTTGATCAATCCCTCTTATTTGTTTTATTTATTTGTTTGTTTGGTTGTTTAGCTTTTACAAAGGAGTATTTACTTCAAAGATATAGCAAAAAGTACAAACATTTTCCCCAAAAACCAGGGGGAGGGGGAAGGGATACTCCTTACTATACCACCTCCCTTTCTGAGGAGATAGGCTCATACTTCAATTCGCTTCACCCCATTGACTTCATTTAAAAATATGGCACAGTCACTAGGTGGGCTTACAACTCAGCTATGCCTGGACTAGGTCCTGAAGGCTTTCCCTCAGGCCCTTGATGCTGGACTGGCTGACTGCTAAACCTAGCATAGACTTCACTCCTAGACCTCCTGGTGGCTTCCTCTTCCAACGTTTTGAAGTATACAAGGATGTAGCCATCTCAAATGTCTTTCACCTACAAGAAAGAACAAACACTGGGGCAAAGAACCGAGGCCCTTATTTATAGGCCACATGTTGGTCCCAGGTGGGAAGGAATTATATCAAGCCCTTACCTGTTTTATTTTTTTTAATTAAATTGTACTTTCAGATCTACATTCTTTCTCCCTCTCCACCCCCATTGAGAAAGCAATGTGAATGTCCTTCCCTCCAGAAGCAGTGATCATTATCTGCTATCCTTTCAATCAGGGAGCTGACCTCTACCTGATGAAGAAGTCCACTTTACCCTTCCTCTACAAATTATTTAGGGCCAATGGCCCTTCTCTATCTGAGTGATGTTTCCTAAGCCAAGTTTGGGAAGTTGGCTGAGCTCTGGGGCTTTGGGTTCATAAAGACTGGTTACAAGAAGCCTGGTGAGCTCATGGGAGAGCACTCCAAATACAGAAGGAAGGATTTAAGTTAGATATAAACTTTGCTACAGTGAGGTTTGTTAGTCTTTTGAAAGAAGTGATTGACAGAGACTAGAGAATCTCCTTCCCCAGGTGTCCTTAAAAATACCTAATACCAAGATGCTAGAAACAATCTCCAGATGAAGCAGGTAAAGTGGCTATAATGAATGGGTTTAGTCCCTTGGCATTGCAGGGAGGTCTGTGCATCACAAATTCTTGTTATTTTGCACTGTCCAAAGGGTGGTGAGTAAGAAGTGTGGGGTGGTGCTCTTTCTGTTCCAGGACACGGAATTTATACTTCACCTTTTACTTTCAGGCACATGTTGTAGACTGAGCAGTGAACCAGAAGTAAAAAGACCTGGGTCCTAGTCTTAGCCTTGCTATTAACCAGTTGGGTGTTTCCCTTTATTTTTCTGGGCCTTGGTTTCCTCATCTGTAAAATCTGTAAAATGAGAGGTTTGGACAGAGGTTCCCAATCTTAGTTGGCCTACTGTCCCCTTTTTTAAAAAATTACTTAGCACCCCCTCAAAAATCTACTTTCTTTAACCCTTTAATGGTTTTTTATTTGAATCATTTCAAAAAATATATAAAATGTATTTTTAAATGACACATCTTAAATTTAATAATTGTTGATCTGTGGGGTTTTTTCCTGCATTGAACCATATAGAATTGTATTGTAAACAAGTCATTATACCCATATAGTCCAGCCAATGTATGCTGGACTTCCTGACAATGTGCACCATGCTGGCCTGCCAACACTTGTTTGTTAAGACCTGTCAGCAGACTTGACCACTGATGAGTTATAATTGTGTGTTTATTTGGAAAATAATGTAATCACTATGACTTTAACTCTGTTGCACCACAGATGAAACATATATGAATGGTTTTTCAAAATTTTCATATCTTCTCTTCTTTCCTTATGTTTCCACCACTCCCTTATTTTTATTCAATGCCCCCCCCATTGCACCCGAGGCTACTACTGTCCCTCTCATCATTGCAGCACCCACAGAGGGGGTATCACCCACTTTAGGAACCTATGGGACTAAATGACTTCTAAGGTTCCTCCCATTTCTATAATTCTGTGATTCATTGGGGGGCTAACCAACTCCATATAACTTGCTAAGCACCTATGTTCTAAATTATTAAAAAAAAAAATCCTAGTGTCCTACCTTCCAGGTTTCCCTAAAGACCTCTCTTTGACCTCCTTACCTTTTGGACAACTGTCTTCAAAGCAAGATGCTTTTGATTCTTTTTGTGTAGTTCTGGAAATTTGAGTAAAAGTGATTTACTGTTCTAACTCTACTTGAGCATGCATTTGGACACGTGAAGAACTCCTGTAGGTACTTGGGAGCCAGATTATGCCTAGCGGAGGAGAAAATCTCAAGGTACTACCAGAGTTAGGAGGATTCCTGGGAGCCAAGAAATAGAAGCCTCTCAGCATGTGGATCTGATCCCCTACCTTCCCTCTCCATTCATGTGGGTCAGCCTCACTCATTGTCTCTGTCTTTATTTTTTTATAGAAAGCAGATCTGGCAGTAGCTGGTCTCACTATTACAGCCGAAAGGGAGAAGGTGATCGATTTCTCCAAGCCGTTTATGACTCTGGGAATTAGTATTCTTTACAGGGTTCATATGGTAAGAGACTTATTTTATAAGCATTTATGTCATTAAAGTTATTTGCATGCAAACACACAGTTATATGGTAATAATGAATGACTCATGGAAATATTTAAGTTTCAGACTGAAACACAAATGTGCTGGGCTATTTTTTCTTCTGTCAGCTGTGTGGACAAGCAGCCGGAATGAGAAATCTCACTTGTGGGCTTTTCTACATTAATTGCTTCCTCCTCTTTGAAAAGGGGATGGCCAACAAGGATGCTGAAGTACTTAGTACATAATGAGGGTGTGATTTGGTCCCATTACTCATTCTGTTTCCTCTAGTAGAAGAACCATGACCTTGAAAGCTTTTATCCCAAAGAACTCATGCAAGTATCCCCTCCCCTCAACCCCAGGTCTTTCCTTATCCCCAAGCTTCCAGGATAACTTACAATACATGGCAATTGAACATGAAACCATTTTGCCTGCTGTTATCTGATCAAATAACTTAGAGCTGAAGGGGACCTTAAGGGTCACCCTCCCACCCAGTCACCTATCTTACAGATGAAGAAACTATGGTCCTGAGCCACAATATCACGTGGCCATTGGTATGAAGAAGGCAAACTTGAATTCAAACTAGATCCTCAGACTCCAAGTTCAGTGCTCATCCCATTTCCCCATCGTCCACCCTAAAGGAGGCCAAATAGTCTCATATAATCCAAAACGGCAGATAATCCAAACATCCTTTCTATTTTCTTTTCTAACAGGGTTTACTTTTGTAATGATGCTTTACAAAGTGAATATTAAAGAGAATTTGTGTTGTTGGAACACATACCAATTGGTGGGAAATGAAGGTGTTTTATCCTGAGATAGCTTGGCTAGATGGACTTCGAAGATTTAAGCATGGTGTCTCACTCCCAGAGAGTGATATAGGGGCACTGATAACCTCTCTTCAGACCAAAAGTATGCTGGGTAACATAGGAAAGGCATGGCAGAATTAAGCATCGGCCATGTATAATCCACCAAGTAGATAATCCTTAAGCAGATAACTAAGAGTTGACTTTATATAGTTATCTTTTTGAGCCAGAAAAGCCTCTTTTTCATTCTATTATCCAAAAAGGCTCATTATGGACACTGTTCATATGGATTTCATTGCTACTTTGTACTGTCTGCTGCCAGTCATTTGAGGTACATGGTGCCAGGGCACTTATGGACCATGCCAGTTTTCAGCTAGGTGTAAGAAAGATCCAGAACCAAAAAGGCAGCCTGTCTAAAATGCTTCTAATCTCCACCTCCTACAGAATGCGCTTCCAGGAGCACATTCAGGAAACAGGGTGTCACTAGCCCCCAAATTTTGTTCTTAAGAGAACAGTGAAGGGTCTCAGTTTATAGTTCCCAGCCCAGCTTGTGCTCCAAGTCTCTGGCAGCTGCTGAGACAATATCTGAATTGAATAACAGCCTGACCATAAGCAGGAGAGAGCCCTTTCTTATCCCATAGCCAAGCTTGAGCTCAACTGCCCAAATAGGAGCCATCCATATGCTACCACATCCACTTCAATTCCTGAGCTAACTTGGAAGGGAATGTCAAGCAGTCTGGAAGAAGAAACATTGTAGAAACTCAAAGGGCACCTGAACTACAGAAGGCAGGATTTGTTTGCATCTAGCTCTCATTTGGAGGCATATGTGGATTATCATAGAATCATAGCATATTGAAGTAGGAATGGACCTTAGAGATTACCTGGGAGGATCAAAGGGATATAGACTCCTAGTTGGAAGAGACCTTGGCCAATGACTTAGTATAATAGGTGAGAAACCAAGGACCAAGCAGATCTTGCTCCAGGTCACATAGCTGATATCTGGTAAAGCTAAAACTCACACCCAAGTACTCTAACTCCAAATCTAGTGCCATTTTCCCACTGTGCCTATTCCCCCTCCTCCCTCATCTCAATACTGCAATTATCTGCTTTATGGATTATACCGTACGCATTTTTTTATCCCTCTTGGTGAACTTCTTTAGAGCCCCGTTTCATATTGCTCAAAGTACTTTTATGTATGTTCTGTGTGTTCCCACGTGTAAGGTATTGTCTCCATTTTAGTAATAAAACACCAAGAAGACTGAGTCCAAGTCCATCTTGTCCAAGGTCTCATTAGATCCTAACAAGAATCCTTTGGTGGCAGGTGATGTTATCCCTGTTGGCCCATCCTTCATCACTGAGTAACCTCTCTTCTTATGAGGTCCATGTTATTCATGTTTACCACCCAATCAAAATCCTGGTAGCCGTTTCCTTCCTAAATAAGTTCAATGCTTTGCTCGCAATTTTTCTCTCCTCCCCAACTCCTGTCTTCATACAAAGGGATTTCAGCACATATACTAATTTCTCCCTCAAATACCATAACCACTCAGTTTCCCAACCTATTCACCTCCCATAAGCTACTCCTCCACCCCACCTTAGCCACACACAAAGGTGGTCATAACCTTGATCTTGCCATCATCACCCACAAATATACCTCTGTGTTCAAGAATTCTGAAATCCCTTTATCATAGTCTATTGGCCTTTCACCTTTCCCTCTGACTTCCTGTACAAAACCCTACTCTTCATCTGCACTGTGACCTCCAGCTCCTTGACTCCTCAATTCTCTCCCAGGCCATCTTCCATGCACTAGTCACTCTCTCTTCTTCCTGCCCCACCCCATTTGAGTCTTTGGTGGATCGATTCAATTCTACTCTTTCCTCTTCTCTTGAATCCCTATCCCCTTTATCATATCTCCAATTATGCCCAGCCAAGCCTTAGCCTTGGATCACTCCCACCATTCTTTGCCTTCAGTCCTACACATGTAGGTCATTGAAGGTGGAGAAAACCACACAACTGTTAAGACTGGATGCACTATAAATTTATGTTACACATCAACTGGGCCCTCACTGCTGCTAGGCAATCCCTTTACACTTTCCTTATCAACTCACTATCCCATTCTCCACAATGGCTCTTCCAAATCTTTTCATCCCTCCTCAAACGTTCCATGGCTCCACCTCTCCCAACTCTCTCAGCTCAGATACTTGCCTTACATTTCATGGGGGGGAAAATGAGACCATTTGCCATAAGCTCCCTCTTGCCCTTCTTCCTCATCTCTTGCCACTCAGATACCTCTGCCACTTTCTCCTCCTTCACCCCTGTTTCCTATAATAAAATGGTCTTACTCCTTACCAAGGCTCTTTCATTGCCCCTCTGTCATCCTTATTCTTTCATTTATTTTCAGTCTCTCCTTGTCTATTATTCCCTTTTTTTTGGCTGCCTACAGACATGCCTATGTCTCCCTCATCTTGAAAAACCCTCACTTGATCCTTCTATCCACTCTAGCCTATATTTCTTTGTCCTTCGTAGTTAAACTCCTCAAAAAGGCCATCTACAATAGGTGCTTCCACTTTCTTCTCACTGTCTTCTTAACACCTTACAATCCTACTTCTGATATAACCATTCCACCACACTACTCTCCCCAAGGTTATTAATGATCTCTCAGTTGTCAGATCCAATGGCCTTTTCTCAGTCCTCATTCTCCTTGACCTCTCAGTAGCCTCTGACACTGTTGATCACTCCTCCTTGATGCTCTCTTCTCTCTAGGTTTTTGGGGGACCACTCTCTCCTGCTTCTCCTTCTACCTTTCTAACCACTCCTCAGTCTCCTTTGCTGAATCTTCCTCCAAATCATACCCTTTAACCCTAAGTATCCCTCAGGGTTGGCTCCTGGGTCCTCTTCCCTTCTCCCTCTATACTACTTCACTTTGTGATCTCATCAGCTCCCATGGATCTAATTACCATCTCTATGCTGATGATTCTCAAATCTGCTTTCCTGCCCCAACCTTTCTGCTGATCTCTTATCTCTCATCTCCAGCTGCCCGTGGACGTCCAGTACGTACTTAAACAATATATCCAAAACAAGATTTTTTCACCCTAAATCCTCCCCCCACCCCCTACCTTCCCCATTACTGAAGAGGGAAACACCACCCTCCCAGTCCCTCAAGCTTACAACCTAGAAGTCATCCTGGCTTCCTCATTAAATCTCCCTCCAATCCCCATCCAAGCCATTGCCAAAGCCTGCTGATTTCACTTTTGCATCATGTCTCAAAAATGCCAACTTCTGTCCTTTGACACTGTCCCTACTCTGGTGCAGACCATCATCGCCTTGTACCTAGATTAATGCAATAGATGCTGGTGAATCTGCCTGCCTCAAGTCTCTCCACACTCCAATACATCCTCCATTCAGCCACTAGAGTGATTTTTTTCCCCTAAAGCACAGATCCAATCATGTCATTCCCCTACTCATAAACTCCTATCATCTCCAGGATCAAATACAAAATGCTCTGGTTTACATTAAAAGCCCTTCATAACCTAGCCCCTCTTACCTTTCCAGTCTTCTTACACCTCACCCCCCCCCTCCATGCACTCTTTAATCTAATGACACAGGCCTCCTTGCATTTATTCTGTCTTCCACTCCTGGACCACTCCCCCTCCTCCACTCCAACTACTGACCAGCTTGGCTTCAAGTCCCCATCAAAATTCCACCTTCTACAGGAAGCCTTCCCCAAACCCTCTTAATTGCAGTGCCCTCCCTCTGTTAATCATCTCCTATTTATCACAAATAGAGTTTGTTTTGTCTGTATATATTTGTTTGTATGTTGTCTCCTTCATTAGGTTGTAAGCTCCTTGAGGTCAGGGATTGTCTTTTGCACCCCTCCCTTTTTTAAAAATCTCCAATACTTAGCACAGTGCCTGGAACAGCGTAGGCACATAATGTTTATTGATTGAGTGATTTTACAAATGGGGAAACTGAGGCACAGACAAAAATGACTTGCCCCAGGTCATATTTTTGACTTAGTGGAAGAGTAACAGTGAAATCTAGGTCTCCTGACCTCTAGTAATAATAACAATATGAAAATAAGAGTAATAATGATAATTAGCATTTATATAGTACTTTGAGATTTACAAAGCACTTTGCATATATTATCTCATTTAAACCTCCTAATAACACTGAGAATTAGGTGCAAGTATTATTACTATTTTATATATGAGGAAACAGGCTATTATAAAAGGTTCTATGACTTGCCCAAGAGAGCATAGCTGGTAACAGTGGAGGGATATAAAGCACAGTCTGACTCCAGGTCCACTACTCTACGTACTAGGCTACATGGCCTCCCAGTATGATAGGATTTCTACTGCACTACCCTTCCAATTGATACCTGGGACACTACATTTATGGAATGTCAATGAATGTTTAGCACCCTTTCCCATGTTCCTACTCTATAGACCCCTATCTTTGGCACTCAAGGCTTATTTTTAAAAATTAGACATTCCATCTCTATTTTCCAATATTTGATAGCTTTGTTCAGAGACAATACATGCATAAGAAATGGTTTAAGAACACCTCCAAGATACAAAAATGTGTACAAACCATTGTAATGCAAACAGTCAAAGGCACCTCAGTGCTATCAGATTAAAGGAAAGATCACAATGGGGCGGAATTAATCATGGAAAGCTTCCAAGTACAGCTGACTTTTAAAATGTAAAATGATGATAATATAGGCCTAAAGAGAACAGAAAGATAATGTGAGACAGGAAAAAAAATCTTGTAACATATTTGCTAAGAAACCAGCTTTTTCTTACTTTTAAAAATACTGTATCTGGCTGAACTAATGTTTTGTGCCGTGAAAACTATGTGGTCCTTTGTAAGACATGAATGACATGGCCCTTTTAAGGGAGACCTTAGCTGGACTCTATTGTGTGAATGTCAGGATGTGATAAACCACAGTCTGATTGAGGCTGGGAAGAGAGGTTTCATTCTGATCAGGTTATGAAAGAAATGAGGGAACTAACATCTCTTACGTGCTATAAGCTGATTTAATTCCATGAAATCACATCTTTCATGAGCCGGAAGGGACACCAGACATTGTCTGGTCCAGCGCTCTCATTTTGCAGTTGAGGAAACTGAGACCCAGCGAAGTGAAATGACTTGACCAAAGTCATACTGGTAGTGAGAAGAAGGAGAGGTGTTTGAGCCCAGATCACAGAACCATAGTCCCCGAGCTGAAAGGGACATTAGTCCAATCCCTTCATTTTACAAAGCAAGAAACTGAGATGTGAAAAGTCATCAAGTACTCTGAATCCATATCTTTCCTATACTCCAAGCTGCCTCAGGCACACGAAGCTTTGACTAGTTTGCTAATTTTAATTTAACACCTCAAATGACTTGAAATAAGCAGGGAAGGAAGAGTTAGTGGAAACAAGTAGCAAGCAACCTTATATAAGCTGGGGAGAGAAATAGAAGCATGTAGCTTGCTAAGCTTGGTTTTTACCTCAATTAGGCAGAAAGGGAGAGTAATTCTGGGCTAGCAAATCTAAGGAGAGCATGAATCTTAGGTAATGGAGTGTTCATAGGAATACCTAACATGAGGCAGAGTTCATTCATTCCTTTATTCATCTATCCAACTAATATTTCCTGAGGGCCTACTATGGTAAGGCACTGCACAGGTTGCTAGGAAGAGGACATCTTTGGGCTGTCTAAGCTGAGGCATTTTACCACGTTAGAGGGAAAACCAAATTGGGTTAGGTTCTGTTGGAGAGGGGGGAAAAAAAAGTTAATAGAAATAGCTAAGACTAAGCAGTTTCAGATTCTGTCATGAGTAACATTTAGAGTCTGAGTCAGTGTGTGACTCAGTTAAAGTTATATGGAAATATGATCTCTCTAATCCCATAGGGTTAAGTTAATGAAGTTAAAGTTTATTAGATAGGTGCTTAATATTATCTTTTGTAAACTTGTTCTAATCGGCAACTCTCAGAGATTCAATATGTAGAGCCAGAAAGGACCCTAAAGAATATTTATTCCAGTCTTCTCAGTTTACAAATGAGGAAACTGAGGCTTAGAGAGATGAATTGGCTTATCCAGCATCACACAGATAATGATTAGCATAGTCAGACTTGGTCTACTCAAAATTCTTTCACTATGCCAAAATGCCTCCTAATAGATAGTGATATCTCAGATTTCAGGGAAATGTACAGGAAATCTCATGATTAGCTCTGTCTCACTATGGAATGGACCAACTCAAAAGGTAGTAGATGCCTCACAACTGGAGGTTTCCAAGTGTGGATATCTACTTTGCCAGAACTGTTGTAGAAAGGATTACTGTTTAGGTATGGATTGGATTAGAAGACCTCTGAGATCCATTCCTACTCTGAGAAACAGGTCACAGAGGAAGCTGTCCCACGTCCTGAGGGTTGGCATTGTATGTCGGTCACCTCATGATGAAAACTACACAGCCAGAAGTAATAGTAAGGGCAGGAGACCACATGGTTTCTTTTACAAACCAGTCATTCCGCCTTGCCCCTGGTTTCACAGCAGCAAAGAAATGCCTGGGTTCCCTGAAGGGAACCCTAACAATCTGAGGGCCAAAGAATTGAACCAACAGCTTGAGAGAGCCACATGGAAGAGACTTTGTCTTTCTTCAGTCTCCTGTCCTATTTTCTTGGGAATGAGGATAATACAATGACAGATGGCTCAGTCTGTTCGAACACATGCTCGGCTCTAGCTTGGGCTGAGCTGGCCACCAGGGCAAACAGACTGCTCTTGCTTCTGGCTGTTGGCAGGACCCATAGAATGAGTAGCCTATCCACCTGAGGCTTCCCAGGACTCGAGATGTTAAAACATCTCTGGACCAGGATGAGCTGAGCTTCCAACCTGGTTAGATTAATAGTCTCAAAAGCATGAGATCTATGGATTCCCCACACATCTTTTATGTACCCGGGAGCAGGCACGTAAGTCATGTGAAAAGGACATAACTGTCCCCACACACTAGCTCTTTTTTTTTCTTGAGGTCATAGAATTTAGACCTGAAAGAGACCTCACAAGTCATCTAATTCAACCCTCTCATTTTACAGAAAGGGAAATTTAGGCCTGAGGAGATTAAGTGACTTGCCCAAGGTCATAACAATATAGTGTTCAAAGGAATATATTCTAAATACATTCCAAGACATGGAGGCTTGCCATGATTTTGATGGATGCAGGCAATTCTCTAATAGGCATGTAAATGAGTAGAAGGGAACCATGGCATGGATAAACCAAAACAGCAGTTAATCCAGAAGATATTTGTATTTGGCTCTGGGATGCAAGGTACGGTCTCTTTTTTTTTTTCCCTCAGATTTGCCTTCCTAATTATATTTTGCTCAGGATATTACATAATAGCATAATGCTTATATTCCCCAAGTTCACCCTGACTGATGATGGGAAGAGGCATCTGGCACAAATAACCTACCAAGTGGATAACCCACATACAGTAAATTGGGGGTTGGGAATTTTAGGGAAGTTATGGAATAATCTTCCTGTGAGGTCTTTTAAAATCCCTGCTATATAAAATTCATGTTATCATGGTATCATAGATTTAGAACTGGAGAGGACCTTAAATAACACCTCATCCAAGTCTTCCATTTTATGGATGAAGAAATTGGGGCCTAGAGAGATTAAACAATTTTCATTTGGGTCATAGGACTGTTGACCGAGAGCTGGAAAGGTTCTTTGGAGGTCATTTAGTCCAATCTCCTCATTTTCCAGATAAGGAAACTGGGATGAGGGTGGTTAAGTCCAAAGGTCACACAGATTTCAGCCCAGGTCCTCGGACTCCCATTGTCCGCTATACCATCTTGCCTCTGATTTTTGATATCATTCCAAGTCATGTTGGTGTAAGCAGTCCCATTATCCAACAACACAAGAACACAAGAAGATTGCCACGTTCTTTGTTGACCCTCAGTAGTTGGCCCTTTATTCCCTACCTCATCTCTCAACAAAAAAAAAAAGAAAGAAAGAAAGAAAGAAAGTAATTCACAGTTTTCTCTTCTGTCTCCTTACTTCACAGCTGGTGTTTCCATTCACATAAAAAGAATAAGAAAGAGAAGACAATGGAGACAGTGTGTGTATGAGAGAAACAGAGAGATTTTTTTAAAAGGGAGAAAATAAATGCCATTATTAAATTAATCCATGGAATATGCTGGATATGTTACCAGCTTTTCTTGAAGAAGGTCTGATTCATTCCAGAAAGACTGTCTATGAAAATAAAGAACAATACTAAGTAAACCACTGAATCATTTCTAATACTGTCTAATACTCTGTTACAAGAAAATGGAAAATGAATAGATTTCTATTCCTTATAGCTAAGTAACATGATAGCCCATATAATGGAAATATGGAACTCTGAATATATAATCTTTGTGACATGATATATTTATTGAAAGCCTTTCTTTCTAGGAGCTCAAAGTGTTTTGCCAACATTACTTCAGAAACCTTTATATTCAACACCCACCCACATTGGTTGAAGGGCTCAGTCTTATAAATGGAGGAAATGATGGATAAAGAGATGTATTGGCTTATCTAGAGTCACAAGTCAGATTTAGAATTCAGAACTCCTAAAACCCTGCTATAAGACTTCCTTCTACCCAGATTCTTTTTTGACAAACCAAAATAGAAAGGTAATTTGGTACAGTTGAAAAAAAAAATGCTGGCTCTGGAGTCAGAAGACCTGAATACAAATCCTGCTTCTGAGGCATACTGTCTGTGTGGCCTTGAGAAAGTCACTTAAAATGAGGTTGGACTACATGGCCTTTGGGGCCTCTTCAGACTCTAAATAATGATCCTATAGAGAATTGGGGCTATTATTTAGTGTCATCTAATGGAAAGAATATTAAGCCTGGAGCCAGAAATTCTGGGTTCTAGTACTAGCTGTGACATTTACTATCTATGTCACCTTGAGCAAGTGCCTTAACCTTTTTGAGTCTAGGGCTCTTTTGCCTCTTGTGGTCTGTGTCTGTGGAGGGAATTCACACAGGGCTGAAATCATAGACCCTTCATGTATTAACCTACCCACTTCAGAGGGTCATGAAAAGCAAAGGAGCCAATGGACAGGAAAATATTTTGTAACTGTACAGGCTTATATCAATGTATTTCCTTATTTATAGGAGCTATTCAGACAAAAGCCCCACCTGAGTAATTCAGGTGAGAAGGGATATGCCGCTAACCTTTAAAACTGACTTAATTGGTCATTTTGATGGTAAAGATGAGTATGCAACTTGCTCTGGAACAAAGTATTGAGCAAAACAATTGAGTGTAAATCCACTGAAGGATTTCAGAAGAATTTCACCTCCATGGGCTTCTGGGGAGTGAATGGGAGAATTCATCTCTCCCTACCTCTCCATGTGAACACTATCTGGCAGAGGAGTTCTTAATGTGTGTGTGTGTGTGTGTGTGTGTGTGTGTGTATGTGTGTGTGTGTGTGTGTTGGAGCCCTTTGGTAATCTGGGGAAGGCAACAGACCCTTTCTCAGAATAATATTTCTAAATGAATAAGGTAATAAAATACATAAGATTAAAAGGAAACCAATCATACTGAAATACAGTTACCAATTTTTAAGATTAAGAACCCCTGGTCTAGAGAGAGATTCCTTCAGCTCTGGGGCCAGCTTTGTTGACACGTACAGCCAGAAGTGGAGAACTGAATTGCCTGTGTAGAGCCCTCCAAAAAGCAAACAACCAACCTCCAAGATCTTCATCTGATGCCAGAGTTTGGCAGAGCCATACTGAGAAGGTGGGGATGTGTGGACTTTCCCACAGCCCAGGTTCCAAGAGAATTTAGAATAAGGAGTGGGGAGTGATGGCTGGGATTAAATAATGAAGTCCTGATTTTGAATTGAGAAAACCATGATACAAAGCCACTTCCCAGACATCATGGGGAGGCTAAGGTGGGAACAAGTCCCAGAAGTTGGCATTTCTCATTCCTTACTGAGATTCCAGAGCATAAGTGCTCTAATTATTTATCAGGAGAGCCCTAGGGAAAGCCCCCAGAATTCGTGTGTTTTAACCCCTAGTAAATACAGGAGGCCTAGAGAGTATAACCAGATGGCTTCCTCCAGCCAAGCATCTTTAATGTAAACACTGTAAGTCTCTGCAGGCTAGAAGAACAAAACCTAATTTCCTATCCATTGGGGGTGACAGCAATTACAAATGAAGCTTCCTCCCTCCTTCCCTGATCCTCCCTATCTCCTAGGACCCATAGCTGCCTGTGACACGGGCCTGGCATGCTCAGCCTTGTGGCACCAGAGGTGGGTGAAGTAATTAAATTCTCATTATATTTCCATTTCCTCAAATATGTGCAGAATAAAGGATCAATGAATTAACAGATCAAAAAGGATCAGAGAATTCCCAGCTTGAAGGAGGAGAGTACACAGACATACTAGCTCCTTATCTCCTTGTTGGCCTCACTGTCACATTTCAGCCCACCTGGGTTGCTGGCTTGACTGCAGCCTCCTTTCATTTGGAGGGAAGAGGATTTAGGGGGTTATCTTTAGCTAGTGCAGGATTAGGAACCAAGAGAACTCAGTTCCAGTTTCAGCAACTTCCCTCTTCTTGTGTTGATAAGCAGTTCTGTCCTTAGAATGTATGAAATTATGCACTTAGATTGTATTAAATAAAAATAGGGGTAGGGGGTAGATCTATAATTTCATGAATATGAGGAATTCTTGGATGGAGAAACTTCCTCTACTAATGTGGTGGTGCCTAGAGCCCAGAAAGTGACTTGTCCAGTGACTTGGTGACTTGGCCAAAATTGTGGCAGTCATTGAATTGAATTGGATTATAGTTAAGAAGTCCTGTCTTCAAAAATCTCCAACTTAATAGAAGAGACATGACCAACCATTAATCATGAATAGAAATAAAGTAAATAAAGGTTATACTGTGCCGTAGGAAAAGTAGTAATCAGGCAGCCTTTTGGAAAAGGATCATAGGAGCATAGACATAGGGCTGGAAAGGACTTTGGAGAGCAGAGAGTTCAGTTCCTCCATTTTACGGATGAAGAAACCAAAGCTCAGAGAGGTAAAGTAACTTGATCAAAGTCACCCAGGCTTTCTTCTCTGCAAACCACACACTGGGAGTCTGAAGAAGGCCTCACTTAAAGGAAGAGAGAGAAACAAACTGGAAGGAAGGAAGGAAAGAAAGAGAAAGAGGAGAGAAGAGGGAAGAAAAGGAGAAGAGGGGGAGAGGAAGAAGAAGAGGAAGAGGGAATGGGAGAGGAGAGAGGGAAGAGAAGAGAGGGAGAGGAGAGAGGGGAGAAAAAGGAAAGAGAGGAGAGGGAGAGGAGGGGGAGAGGGAGCACACCTGTGAGTTCAGAGTCCAGGGAGGACATCATTTCGTTTCTCTGTCCTCACTTCCTTAATCTTTCAGACAGAAAAATCTCTGCCCTTTGCTATCTCGCATAGGGATTTGTGAAAACAAATGAACTAATAAATGTGAATGTGCTTTGAGTTCTTTAGAAAAATGGCATTAGTGCCATCCATCTTTGAGTAGAGTGTTATGTTTGGAAGGGAAATGTGCTATTTGGAAGAAACATCGATGGAATATGGTGATTTCTACACAAATGTGGCAGGTGACTTCTAAACCTGCCATTATGTATGTTCAGGCGGCTTTGGGGCAATATTTCTAACATGCTCACGTGGAAACTCTCAAGGTTTGCAAGTAACGTGTTGACAATATAGTAACATCTTTGGGCTCAGACCAAACCAAGTCTCTGCAGGACTGTTTATTCTGGGCATATCCTGGATGACATCAGCCCATCATAAGTTGAATCATACCACCCCTTGCTAACATGACTGAGATAATTCCATTTGAATTACATTTATATCTTGCTCCAGCTTTGTGTGATATTTTCTCTGTAAAAAAAAAATTTATACACACACACACACACACACACATACATACATATATATATTATTTGAGCTTCTAGGAATTTTTTCCCACGGCCATGTGTCTTTCCTTATCACCCATATCCAAGTATGGCAGCTTTAAATACCTCTGTCATTTTCTTCAATTTCACTTATTCTAATATAATCAGGTATAGATTTTTGACATTGAGCATCTAATAGGGTTTCGCATTCAGAAATCAACAATGAATTGGTTTGTTTTCATATTTGTCCCTACTGAGATGGCACTGAGAGAGATACATGTAAGAAACTAAAATGTGTAAGATCTTGCAGCAGGTACATTTGCGTTAAGAAACACATGAATCCATAGGTCAGAGGCAAGAGAAGTGGGTCAGAAAATAAAGTGTTTGGGGGAAGTGACCTTCCTCATCTTGAACACTAACTCTGCTATTTCAGCAAGTGAGATGACCAGATCTTCTCTTCATTTGGATTCCAGTTTCTGGATCCAATGGTTTGCCTAAAGATTCCTGGCATTCAGGAAAGGGAAACAGATTCTGTTAGCCAGTGATGGAAATAGAAATGACTTGCTCTAGGAAGTCTGATTCTATTACTGTTGAGTCATTTGCCTGCTGTTAGATAATCTGCATAGTGATGGGACTGGGACATCCCAAAACTGTCTCCTCCCTTGTTCCTTATCTTACAAGGCACTTCAGTTGCCTGATTAGCTCACCCCAGAGTATTCTCTGAAAGTCAAGCGTGTATATGTATGTGCTGTGAGACAGAGAGCTTCAAAAAGTTTCCTGAGACATGGTAAATGCTAAAAGATACCTGATACCTGGTCTTGCTTTTATTTGCTTCACTTGCTGTGAAGAGAAAGCTTTTGTATATTGTCTGCCCCGAAGGCCACTGTCATCATGTTGCTATGCAGAAAGAAGGGCAGCACTATTCCTGGAGGAGCCCAGGCAAAGTTTGAGAGTTCTAATCTCAGTCTTTGTGTGACTGGTTGCATCACCCCTTCTCTCTGTGAGTTAAGAATATGTAATTCCTAGAGGGGAATGGAGCCTAAAGGAGGCGGTATCCAGGACCCAGAGGAAGGCAATTTTATAAAGAGATAAATAAACCAAAGGAAAAGGAGATCGAAGGTAGTCTATGATTGAACCTGCCAAATCACAGCAGGACTGCAAAGAGTTACTCCCTGCATACTGAGGCAACATCTATTAGGTGTGTTTTCAGTGCTTTGCACATAGTAAACACTGAATAAATGTTTAATGAATTGAATTGCATTGAATTGAGTTGAATTTTATATCAATGGAGGCACTAGCACCATCCAAATGCCAGTACTGTGCTTTGATAAAAAAGAATCCTCAAACATATCCTGAGGACAAGGCTGTTTAGAAAAGCTCAGAAGGGACAGATTGAGTTTGACTTAGAATGGGTCCCTCCCGTCGTATATCTGGGGACTGGCTGACACCCATCAGTCACCAGCTGATGCAGACGTTTCCCTACCAACATGAATAACAGACTCTTCACTGTGTGGTAGAACCTAGACATAGCATGTCATGATATAGGAGTGTGTCATGCTATAATGTCATATGCTGTTATGATGACATATCACTAAATGATGTGCCCTTGGTCGCCAATGAAAGCCTATTTGTCCTTTTCCACTGACTTCCCCCATCCTCTCCACTCTCTTCATCATTTAGGTATATCTTTTGTTCCTTCCTTTCACTATCTTGATAAGGATGAGGAGAAGCCCACTTCTCTCCTGGGCTCTGTTCTAAACTCCACCCCACAACTCACATGGCCTTGGCCAACTCGTATTCCTGGTTGGGAAAAGAATGGCATTTCCCTGGCTTTTGGATCCTCCTAGGGATTATCAAAGAGAAATCACTGTCATCAAAGGGTAGCATTGCAAAAAATGTTTTATGAGCCCACTTACACCCTTCCAGAAATACAGAGGCAACAAAAGAAACAAAATTGAGAGGGATTTCGACTCTCTGAGCACAAGCTGGTATTCACCCTGGGGAGTGTCCAACAGCCAAGGTCAGGAATAGGAGTATTCACAAACTGTATTCCTCATCCTTCCATCACCACGCAGCCCCAACCATCTCTTCAATCATTCACCCTTACCCAGACATCCCCCAAATCCCCTTCCAGCCCTAAAATTTCATGATTTTATAATGGGAGAACAAGCAAGGTTGGGACAAAACTGCGCTCGTCACATCCTCTGCCTGGTCCTGCCCAGGGTCCATTTTGGCTGACCACGTAAAGTGAAACTTCTTTCTGTGTTCATTTCTAGGGTCGAAAACCTGGTTATTTCTCCTTCCTGGACCCCTTTTCTCCTGGAGTCTGGCTCTTCATGCTCCTTGCCTATCTGGCTGTCAGCTGTGTGCTGTTCCTAGTGGCTCGGTACAAGCTTTAGTCACTTTCCTGTCCTCACACTACCACCTTGTGTCCGATGTGGGAAACTTCACAGGGAGGGGAAGAGGGAGGAAGTAAAGAGCAGGTGAAGGCTGACCTCTGGACAGAAATGGAGTGATCCAAGAGGGGCTAGTGACCTGACAACACTCTCCCACAGGGCCACCAGCCTCATCCTGTCTGTCCATCTGTCCATCCGCCTACTTGCACATTTTTGTGTGCATGCACACACACACATCCACATCCACAGACACACACATATATACACACACTGGCAGGCAGGTTTTGCCTGAAATGTCTCCTTCCCCTCCTGCTGGGAATGATTTGGAATCCTGGTAATGAGAGATGGGTGGTGCAAGATCACTCAAATTAAGAGCTGTGCATTTGGCTGCCCCAGCTTCAGCCTGTGCCAGGATCTGCCACAAAGTGCTGAGCGACAAGAAATGGAGCCTCGGAGACAGTAGTGGGGGACTGGAGGTGGCTGCAGCACAGATGGGGGAGGAGGGCCCACTCTTCAGATAGATGATCACCCAGCTCTAGTCCAGATATGCTTCTGAAAATATAGCTGCCCTTGTCAGGTTAGAAAGGGCAAAGGGAGACTGAGGGGTATAGATGGGGCCCAGGATGAGAGGGGCAAGGGGGACATAGCATGGGAAGAAGGGGAGGATTCTTAGGAGCTGATCTGGGCTAGAAAGTCTGGTTCACATAGGAGGAGAAAAGAGGAGAATCCCCCTAAGGGTGATTGGTTCCTGTGGCCTGTGGGGAAACCTTCACTTTTCCAGGGTAAGGAGCACCAGAGGTCTGAACCCTCCTGCTTGTGGGTTCTAATTATCATAGTGAGAAGGTGTTTGCCCCAATAAAGAGATCTTGAGCCAAAGGTGGTGCCCAACCATGGTATTTCAGCCTAGGGTCAATAGAATGGGTATTTTGCCCCACATAGAATCACTCTATGATTCTCTCCTCACCTTCAGACAATAGGAATAAAAATCCTTCCTCTCTGCCCTTTTCTCACTAATGTTGCAAGGGCTAGGGAAACATACCAGTTGTGAAGGGCTTTCATATTTCTGCTGAGAAGTCCTTGACAAGCCTATATAAATCCATTGTTGATCCTTCCTGGTTTCTGGCCTTTCTCATAGCAGTTTTTGGTTCTGACCTTTCACTTACTGACCAAAAACTGCCAGTTTTGTATTGGGTATGTTATATTTGGGGTGGAGGGAAGGCCTTCCATAGGGGAAATTTGTTCAGCGGTCTGAGAGGGAACCTACCTTTCCAGCAGTTTTTCTAATTAGAGAACTGCTGGAAAGGTAGGTTCCCCCTCAGGCGGCTGAACAAAAGTGGCCTAAAGCCCTGCCTGGAGACTTGGCATCCTGGGGGCTGGTCCAGCCTGCTTTGGAGAAGTCGTTCCATCCCACTCATCCGTTATAATCCAGGTCAGAATCAGGGTCAGTAAAGAGCTCTTGGCAAATTAAATCCAGCCAAGTCGAAAAAAGGCTAGTTTGTGTACACGCCAGGCAGCCTACGCTCCCCTGGAGTTAGTCACTGGTGCTGGGTTTGAAGGGCACAAGGTGCACACTGGTCTCTTTCCATTCCCCCTACAGGTGGGCTTAACCAAAGCTGTCTGTGCTGGCCCTCACAGGTATTGCCACTGACAAATAACTGTTGTCACTGACAACTGGCAAGATGTTCAGGAACTAACATGCTGCCCGATGCCTCCCATCTCCACTTCACTGGATTGTCTGCTGCAAGGGATTGTGTGGGGTTTGTTTGGGTTTTTTAGGAACCTTTCTGCCTGGATCCCCTTCCTACTGCTGTCTTTATCATTCACTTTCCCCACTTCTGATGGAATCCTTCTAAATGCATGATGCAGCAAGCAGATGACCATCACCCTCAGCCCCATGACCTGAGATTTGTATAATGATCTTGGAGCCTGGCCACTGGCAACACTTGTAAATCCACCTGTAGAGCTGCTGCACTGCCCTGGCTAGGGGCTAAAGTATTTCACACTTAATTTATCCAGATTTGACTGAGTTCAAAGGCCAATTAACCCTTCTTCTTTATCCCTTCCTCTCAAAACACACCTATATACTATCACCATTGTAATTATCACAAAAGACTTATTAAGTACTCAATTACTTGTACTGTTACATCAACCATAACTCAAAAACCTTCTAGGCTCTGCCCTCTGGGAGCTTACAATCTAATAAAGCATAACATATATGAAGGCCAGTTTGGACAGGGTGCCATGATGGTACTGATGGCAATGTGAGATTGGTGGGGCTGAGATGAAAATCACTCACATTTCTATAGCGCTTTCTCTCACAACTCTGTGAAGCAGATAGTGCAAATATTATTATCCCATTTTGCAAATGAGGAGACAGAGGCTCAGAGAAGTAAGCATTGTGCCCATGGTTACATGACTAATTAATTCCAGAGCTCAAACTCATGTCCTTGCCGCTGGCTGTCACCCATTGTTCTTTCCACTGCAGTAGGGAACCTAGCAGTATCAGAAACATTCCATTGAATTATGGACAGACTATGAGCCATTTACATTATATACAAGCCATAGGTAAGTGCATGCCAAGGACAGGGAACATAGGTGAGTAGGAAGAAAATGACTGAGGGACTGCCATGGCAAGATTAGGAGGGGTGAAGGAAAGAATACTTTACATGGGAAAAGGACCCGTTGAAGAAAGTTTATTTTAGCGTCTGTTGAAATGATAAAAGAGGGAATGTTTGAGCAGGTTGAGGAAAGAAGGGCATTCAATGTATAAGGAGCTACTTAGAAAAGACTCAGTGGGGAAAGTGGATGAAGGAGATTTTCCCTGCCATAATTTATAGATTCATAGATTCATGGTTGGTAAAAAGGAATCTTGGATACAGACTCAAGTCCCTCATCTTACAGAGAAAAAAAACTTGAAGCTGACAAAGGTGAAATGATTGACTGAAGGTCACCCTCAACTAGAACCCAGGTATCCTGACTCCCAATCCAGAGATTCTTTTTCCTCCCCTCACCCCACCCTACCCTACCCTACCCTCAGCTGTCTCTTCTCTAGCCCTGGAGAATGCTCACTGTAGGCCTTTCTATCTCCACAGGTTGACACCCTATGAATGGTATAGCCCTCACCCTTGTGCCCAGGGCCGGTGTAACCTTCTGGTGAATCAGTACTCCCTGGGAAACAGCTTGTGGTTTCCTGTTGGGGGCTTCATGCAGCAAGGCTCTACCATTGCCCCACGCGCCTTATCCACCCGATGTGTCAGCGGAGTCTGGTAAGAGCCAAAGGAAAGTGGGGTCAGGCACCGGGGAGATCAGTCTAGACCTATCGGGTCAGATTAAGAAAGGAAGGCCAGTGTAGATGTGTCCTCATTCTGGAAGTGTATAGCAACCTGATCTGCTCCTTCTTCTAGGGCACACTTCTTGCCCACTGGGAAATTCAAAGTCCTTTTGAAAAAAAGAAAAAACCTCCAGGTGGTATCCATAAATTGAGCCCTGGGAGCCATTCATTATCTAAATGAGATTTCTGAGGCCCTTGTTAGCTTCCCCTTCTTTGCCCCAGTTCTTTATTTTGTATAACGAAGGGAACCATGGACTCACAGAGGTAGGAGAGGCCTTGGGGATAATCTAGTTTTATCTTCTTCTCGATGAATGAATTATTTCCCCTAGGAACTGGCTCCAGTACATCCCTGAAATTATTAGGAAGATTCTCCTTATACTGAAGCAACATATACTTCCCTATAACTTCTACTCATTGGTATGAGTTCTTCTCCTTTGGAGCCAAGCAAAATGGGTATAATCCATCTTGACCATAGCAGTTTTTCAAGTATTTTAAGACCTTTCTCCTGTCTTCTCCTGCCTTCCCAATTCTTGTTAACTATATCTCACACAACATGGTTTCAAGTCCCTTCCACCATTCTCATTTTCTTCTTCTAGATGCACCCCAGTCTGTTGATGTCCCTTTTAAAACAAGGCACCAAACCTGGAAACCACATTTCAGATGAGTCCCAGCCAGTGTGTTAAGAACAGGAACTATTGCCTTCCTCATTCTAGGCGTTATTTTTTTTATTAATGCCGCCTAAGTGGTGCAGTGGTTAGAGTACCAGGCCTGGAGTCAGGAAGACTCATGTTCCTGAGTTCAAATCTGGCCTGAGACATTTACTAGCTAGCTGCATGACCCTGGGCAAGTCACTTAATCTTGTTTGCCTCAGTTTCCTCATCCATAAAATGAGCTGGAGAAGGAACTGGCAAACCATTCCAGTATCTCTGCCATGAAAACCCCAAATGGGATCACAGAGAGTTGGACATGACTGAAAAATTACTCAACAATAAAGTATATATGTATGTACATATATACACATATATACATGAATATATACATATGTGTACATGTATATATATATATATATATATATTATATATACAAAAGGATTTTTATTTTAAAAAAACAAGTCCATAGAATACAGGTTTCTAGTTATAGCTTAGTTTATCCCTAAATTCAGATTTGCTTGGCTGCCATAGGTTAGAGCCCTTTTCTTCTGCCTCAACTCCATCTTTGTTGGACTATGAGGAAAAAGGACTTTTCCACACTTTAATCAAGAAAGCGGTGTGTATCATAATTCCTATAGAATCCAAGGGTGGTGGTGTAGGAGGAATGATCCGTCTCAGAATCTAGAGGGAGTTGTATGGCTCTGAATAGAATAATAGAAAGATTAAAAAAAAATCAGAATTGGGAGAGCCCAGGATTCTGGTGCCTTGACCCCTCTTGTTGTTTTTTTTTTCTTTAGACCATTATTATCCATTTGCATTTGGGCCTCTCTCTCCTTCTCTCCTCACCTTCTCTGTTCATATTTATGCCTCATTCTCTTTCCCTATCCCAATTCTTATTTTATAACAACCTCTGGTCTAAGGTAAGAAGGATGTTACAGGTTGTTCTGCTGTCTGGTCCACCAGCTGCCTCAGTGACGATTGAAAAATAGTCACACCCAGATTGCATGGTAACTGATCCAGGGGACATGTGTGAGTGCGGCTCTGACACTTAATACAGGTCCATCATGTGACAGACCCCGCACTGTCCTCTCATGGTATTGTGCCCCCTTAGATTCCTTGGGCTTCTCCGTTGTTAAATTGGAATTACAGCTCAGTCCTTTGCCTGTGGAAGGTGGGGAGGGGCTGGATCCAGGGCCATCCAGGTCAGGCTTGGTCTTTTCACCCAGAGTAAAGCAGCAGGTGATGGTGGCATGTGAGTCCAAAAGAATGCCAACTTCACAAATGGAACACTGCCTTTATGCAAATGTGGCACTAGAGTTGTTTTTCTAGTAGTAGGGTTAGGTTCGCAAATTAAAAAATGTAAACCATGTGGCAGGGGGGCATGTTTAGCCTACTTAATAAAGCAAATCATTTTTAATGACTTTATCATGTTTGTGGCTGTCGGGGCCCATTGCTGAGACTAAATGGGCTTTGGAAAAGAATTAGATGAATCAGTCAATGCTGGAAGCAATAGGTGCTTTTATATAGCATGTTTATGGGAAAGTACAAAAGAAAAGAACACATGGCTTAATTAGAGACACCCAAGGAAGCCAGGAAGCAGGAACAGCAACATGGAAGGGTCCTAGAGATGCCCAATGAACTCTTCTCACTGAAGCCAGGTCTAGAGAAGGCTCTCAGCTCCAGGGTTGAAGCTCATATTCCTATTACTAGGGCTACCCCAAGCCCCTCACATTAGGTGAGGGACTAATACCTCCAAAGATGGACTGGGAAGTAGCTGGGAAGGGATACAACTAGGGGTGCACTATTGTCTTGAGGTTATGGCAGGGTGAAGAAGATCATGATGGTCTAGGAGTCCTGTGTCCATGCTTCAGGGCAATGTACTCAGCTCATGGGTTATTGCCACTTACTGCTTCAAAATAACTCAGGCACTCTATAGAGCAAAGAGGGCAGCTAGTTAGCACAGTGTGGATACAAGCTCTCTGCCTGGAGTCAGGAAGATGTGAGTTCAAATGTGCCCTCAGACATTTCCTAGCTGTGTGACCTTGAGCAAGTCACTTAACCCTATTTGCCTCAGTTTCCTCATCTGTAAAATGATCTAGAGAAGGAAATGGCAAACGACTCCTGCATCTTTGCCAAGAAAACTCCAAATGGGGGTCATGAAGAGTCAGAGAACTGAAAGGACTCAACAACATCTATAGAGTGTTGAGAGGTCTTGCTCAAACAGGCCTGACTGATTTTCTACTCCTGAGGTCACAGGTAGAGAGGTACAAAAGCCACAAAAGTAGAACCTTCCACACATGGAAGATACAGATTTGAGGAATGAAAGGGGATTTTTTGGGGGGAAGAGTCCATTAAAAGCACAGAGCATGAATAAATGTTACTAGGCAGAAGGAGGAGACGTGTAGGAAACAAATAGCATGTTGGGCTGAGAAAGATTAGGCTAGTGAAAAAGAGGTTTTTCCAGAGTAAAACAATTGTTTGTATTTCAAATTATATAGCCAAATACAAATGAGACTGATCCATTACTTCACACAGGTTCTTTATATTTTCATAGCAAGCTCTCCATTCTGCCTTCCTAGTTCCCCAAACCAATGTTTTACATTTAGAATATGGATTACTGTGGTTGGTGATGCAGTCTGTGGTATTTGAGCTGAACAAAGTTACTTGGCCAATCATGGAATTAAATCCAGCAATCAACCATTCAATCAGTCCACAAGCATTTATTAAGTGCCTACTGAGAGCTGGAGCTTGGGGATTCAAAGACAAAAAATGAGATGATCCCTGTCCTCAAGAAGCTTACATATTCTACTGGGGGAAACAACCTATACATAAATAAATATATGCTACACATGTACCCAAAACATCATTAACAGGTTGACCTAAGCAACCCTAGAGAGGCAATTTCCTATAGATACTCTAGGCACCTATGGAATCTACTTAAAAAAGGATCCGCCAGGGAACCAGGGCTTGGCAACCTTTTAAAATGTACCAAAGGTCTGACCCCTTTCTACTAGTGGTGTGTGTATAAGTGTTGTGGGGGGAGGGAGGAGCTATAGGAATAAACAGATACTGATGATATTCTAATGAAAGTGGGATATGCCATAGTCCTCACCTCTGTGCCTTGGGCTAGTAGAACCTCCTAGGGCATCAATACTTTCTGAGGAACAGCCTCTTGTTTCCTGCCAGGAACCTGAAGCACCAGGGCTCTACCCCCCACCTCCTACCCCTATCCAGTGTCAGCAATCAATCATTCAGTAAGCATTTAGTAAACACCTACTATGTGCCAGTCACTATGCTAGATACTAGACCTAAAAATTCAAAAACTCAACAGTTCCTGCCCTCAAGGAACTTACATTCTATTGGGCAGGTAGGAGGAGACACAGGAGTCAAGCAAAATGGTAGATTCACACACTTGGGTCCCTCTTATGCTTTCTCCACTCTTTTGATCAACTTGTCCCACACACAGCAATGTGGTACAATAGAAAGAACACTGCCATTAGAATCAGGAGACCTGGGTTCAAATTCTGCCTAAAATACTTTACTAGCAATGCGACTTTGGATGAATCACTTCACTTCTCTGTTCTTCAATCTTCTATGGAAATAATAATGTAAAAACTACCTCCCCACAGAGTAATTGTGGAGGAAATGATTTGTAAACCCCAAAGTAGGAACTAAACGGTAATTCCTATTGGTATAGAGTAGAAAAGGCTCTTCCACTGCATTAGGAGTTGGGAGAATTAATCTTGGCTCTACTATAAACCCATTGTGAGATTCTGGTGTATCATTTCACCTCTATGAAGTGTCTTAAGAGCAGGGACTATTGGTTTGGGGGTTTTCTTTTTGTTGTTTTTTGCCCTTATCTGTATTCCCCACACTTGCATTATGGTACTGTATACCTGGCACATCGTAGGCACTTAATAAATTCATTTTGACTGATTCTGGGACTCAGTTTCCTCATCTGTAAGGTGAGAGATTTGGACTGGATGATCTTTAAGATATCTTGAGGCTCTAGATTATGTGATTAACCTGCTCTTTCTACTTCTTAATCATGGCACAGAGTCTCCTCATTTAGGAAGTGTTCCTAGATTATTCACAATCCATTGCCAATACGTCTATCCAATATCCTTTCATTTCTGTGCCATTTTGTGCTTATATACTTCTGTTGGTTCCACATTGTGGGAACCTGTCATATCTCCCCTATTCCTTTCAAGGCTATGAGCTCCTTGGGGGAAGGGAGCACCTCTGCCCTTCCCTTCTTATCTCCAACACATAGCCATGTTCCCTGGGGACACTCGGTCAACAACTGATTTACTAAAGTCCTTTCCCTATAGGTGGGCATTCACTCTGATCATCATCTCATCTTACACGGCCAACCTAGCAGCCTTCCTGACTGTACAGCGCATGGATGTGCCCATCGAGTCTGTGGATGACCTGGCTGACCAGACAGCCATTGAGTATGGCACAATTCATGGAGGATCCAGCATGACCTTCTTCCAAGTAAAGCTTGCTCTTTTACTCAAAGTCTTTGGGGTTTGGCAGAGGGAGGAGAATGTGGAGCAAAGGTGAGATGACTGCTGGAGATGGGAAGTCTCTTTCCCTAGCCTTTATCTGCTCTTGCCATGCCCTTTCGTAACATCCAGTCTAGAAACCACAGGGGCTCAGCTGATACCCACCCAACAGAGTAGCCAGTCCTGGAACAAGATCAGAAAAGGCTCTTGGATAAAGGTAACCTTGATGCTCTGATCCTTGACCTGATAAATCCATAGAATCTTTAGACTGAGATCTTCTGTATTCCCCCCATAGGGTCCTCACCAAAGTCCTGAAAACCAAGTCCTATCTGATCTCTAGGACTACACCTATCCTAGTCCCACTAGACAGGTGAATTTCCTAGTTTCAGGTTCTCCTGGGAAGATTTTCCACACAGCCCAGTGAGTGTCTAGCCAACCCACCAGCCAAGAAGTTCATTTTCGTCTCTAACCAAGGTCTACCATGACCCCATCTTCCTAGTTTCCTCACAAGTCATATTGGATATAACTTTAGAGAATAGCACATTAATCAAGCATAGAACTTGGCCAGATTCCCAGCACTCTCTGCTTGCTTATTGTTTGGAGAGCAGAGGCTGGTGTCTGCTATGGGATTAAAGGGTCAGTTTAGAGCCAGGAGTAGGTCACTTAAGCCTCCTTTTCAAGTGATGTCTGTTTGGAAGTCGCTGCTTTAATACACCTTAGTTCAGTGAATCCTATTTCACCTTCGTTCACGCCATTTGGTAATGGAAGTGCAAAGACCAGAAGTAAATTCCCATCTATCTCTATTCAGGGAACTAGACACTGGTAGAGAAGACAACCTAAATCCCCAGATCACCCGTTCAACAGATTAATATTATTATTAATAATAATAATAATAATAATAACAGTGATAACAATAGTAATAATAGGTGGCAGTTACATAGCACTTTAAGGATTGCAAAGCACTTTACAAAAACTCTCTCATTTGATCCTTATAACAACCCTGGGAGTCAGGTGCTATTATTATCCCCATTTTACAGTTGAGAAAACTGACACAGTTAAGTGACTTGCCCAGGGTCACACAGCTAATAAGTATCCAAGGCTAGATTTGAATTGCAATTCCACATTTTTTTAACCACCTACTATATGCAGGCACTATGCTAGATTTTTGAGATAGGAAGATGAAAAATGACACAGTCCTTGCCCTCAAGGGGTTTATAATCTACAAGGAAGGAAAATGCAATGTGTACACAAACAACTTGATTGGAGATAGAATGGATAAAGGAGCGATTCAGACTAAGTACTATGTGGAAACTTGAGTTGAGAGAGACCCCATTGGGCTGTGGGGTACCAAAGGTTTCATGGAGGCAATAGCCTTGAAAGAGGAGAAGTACTACAACAGGTGGATTATAACGGTAATCTCACCCAAAGAGAGAAAGGGACTTTGTTTTGGGCACAAAGAATTATCTGCACAGGTGAGCAGGGAGAGGGCAGGATGAGATGAACCATCAAATAGGACACTGGCAGAGTTTATAAGGGTCAGATTATCATGCCTGCCCCCTGAATAAAATATGAAAATGCAAGTCCCTTCCCAGGTCACTGGACGAATGCATGATTGGTCTCCAGGTTAGACCACATCCAGCCAAATCTCATAGTAGCTTCTGACCTCAGCCTGTGTCCTCCAAGTTTGTCCACCTCTTAAGAATGAAGAGAAAAAGGCACTTTTGCATATTATTTATGTGCTGAGGATACCTGACTGCTAGGGTTATTGGTCCCAGCTTGCTTCCCTCTCCCTGAAACCTATTTGATTCTTCCTTCATTCCTACCCCATTCCTATGTGCTCTTTCCCCAGAATTCCCGCTACCAGACATATCAGAGGATGTGGAATTACATGTACTCTAAGCAGCCTAGCGTGTTTGTGAAGAGCACAGAAGAAGGGATTGCCCGGGTGCTGAATTCCAACTATGCCTTCCTCCTGGAGTCCACTATGAATGAGTACTACCGCCAGCGAAACTGCAATCTCACCCAGATTGGGGGCCTGCTTGACACCAAGGGCTACGGGATAGGGATGCCAGTTGGTATGCAGAGATGGAAAATCCTTGTTATGTGGGTTCATCCAGAGAGTCAGAGGACCTAGAAACAGGAAACAGAGCCTTGAAGTTGGCACCTCTCAATGGGTACTGGCAGAATTAAAGAAAACGTGACATTAGTCTGTGGGCACAGAGCAAAGCTGGGTATGGATTTGGAAGGACAGGTGGCAGGCACCATGTACGAGAGAGTTCCCTGGTACTCTTGCCCATTGCAAAGCTGTAGCTGACAGAACATTTAAGCAGATTAAGTATTGGAAATAGTATTGGTAAATCCAAGCAGGCCAGTAACTTGGTGCTAATGCTCAGTTTGGTGAAGAGATTTCAAAGACCATCAATCAAGAAAGAAACATTTGTTAAGTACCTCTGTAGGCCAAGCACTGTGCTAGGTACTAAGGCTATAAATACAAAAGTGAGACAGTCTCTACCCTCAATTACCTTGTGTTCCACTAGAGGGGTACGACCTGTCCAAAGATAAGTAAATACAGTAATACATGAAATAACAACGGGAAAAGGAAATTTGGGAAGAGAAAAGGGTTTGGGGGGAAGGTAATGAGTTTTGTTTTGGACGCATTGAGTTTAAGAGGCCTATGGAACTTACAAGTGGAGAAATATAGCCAGTGATTCAAGATGAAAGCTCAGGAAAGAGACTAGGACCAGATGGATTGATCTGGGAATCATGTGAATAGAGATAATAATTGAACATATGGAAACTGATGAGATCATCAAGAGATGGCATATCAAGAGGAGATAATATGACCCAGAACAGAGCCTTGCAATATACTCCCAAGGTACCCTTTGACAGCAAATAGAGAAATTAAGAAGTGGGTTTAGGGGGAAAGATAATGAATTTTGTTGTGAATATGTCAGGTTTAAGATGTCTACAGGGCACCTAAGTGGAAACATTCAGCAACTGGGGGAGCAAGATTACACCCCAGAAGAGAGATAGGACTAGATTTGTAGATTTGGGAAAGAATAGAGAGAGAAAATGAGATAGCTCAGAACATAGTCCTGGGTTATACCTATGCAGAGGTGGGGGTTGGGCAGGGAAGGGGTTAGATTATGGATAATTCATAGGGGTTATGTAGTTGCAGTAGTCTCTGCGACTACACTGGCCATTTTCCTCTTGTCTGCATGTGTGTGCTCTGCTGGTTTCCTTACCCAATGCGAGAGGTAGCAAGGAGGGAGAGTGGCGTCTATATCCCTTGGGTTGTCTGTGTGCCTCTGTAACTGTAATATACTGTTCTAGGGTCTGAATCCAGACCACACCTTGGGAGGAGTTATTATAGTAGCCTATATATCAGATTCAGCCTACAGCCTCATATCTGACAGCGGAGACTAGTCCCCTGACCCTAGTATGTATAGCATGTGATAAAGTCATAGATAAATATTCAACTTCCCATTATTAAGAAGCTAATTAAAGACTTGATAGATTCTCTAAACTCTTTATATTCTTCTCCTACTGTTTGCCTTTTGGCCAATTCTCTGCTTATTACCGCCTCTGCTAACTGTAGGTATGAGAAGAACAAAGAGGTAAAACCTTAAAAGAATTAATTTTGCCATTTGTTAATATCCCTGATGAAAGATTTAGTAGAGAGGGAGGACACTTATTAAGTAAGATGACTTTCAAATTATTTGTGGATTTCATTAATCCATGTTCTCCCTGTCAACACATGTAATTGAGAATGGGCTGTATGGTTCAAATTGACTAGGATGGGATGGGTTCACCCAGTTTGGCCAGGTGGAGTTCTGGAATTTATCCACTGGGATTGGGGGTGTAATTGAACCAGCAGGTGGTGGTAATGGCTGTGTAGAAGTGTGATCAAGATGTGGAGGCCAGGGTTTTTGTGTTGCTGCTAAATACTTAGTTTGGAGCTTAGGAAGAGAGTGGAGGTACAGGTTAGGGTCAATGTTGGAGAAACTTGAGTCAAGGAAAGGCTGTATAAAAGATAAACCAGAGATGAAATGCTATGGGAGCCAAGAGTACTCACTGAAGCTGGCAAGTTGAACAGGTGGAGGAGAGGTCTCAGACTTGGTGACAGGAGGAAGAGACTTAGGGGTGGTAAATGAACTGAGATGGAACTGGAGTCACAAAGAGGATGTGGTTGTAATACCTGGGCTATGATCAGAAGCAGCAGCTTCTGGAAGGTGAGCCTTCCTCTCTGCCCTTGACAATCAGATCAATTAGAAAAATTTCTCCATGGGTCCTAGAATTTCCTCCAGATTGGCCTAGGATGATAATGCAACATCCTCAGAATGAAGAGAGAATTCTATCAGTGCCAGAATTAACATGACCTTCCCAGAGACCTCAGGACTCCAGCTCTCATACTGATCTCCATGGGTGGGACCAAAGAACCAATAATGAAACAGTGGCCATTTACCCCAACAGAAACAGTAAAACATGCCAACAACTCTCAGCTCTGAGACAGCCATGTTTTGCAGATTCCTGAACACTATCCAACCATGTTCCTTCTGTAATGCCCACCTTCTAAGTTTGATTTGGTCAAGCTGTTAGCCCTTCCAATGGAGGGTAAACAGGGAAATAAATTTAGGCCCTTACTAGGTGCCCTGGTTAAGAGCTTCAGGGAACAAGCAAGAATAATTATATCAATGTTGGAAACAAGAGTTTGGTACAATTCTGTATTGCCTTTATTCATGTTACACACCTTGTAATAATATATGTAATTAGTGGTTAGCCATAATTGTGTGTACCCAGCCAGAGCTCAAAGAACTTTAGACCTCTCTGAATATTTATCCATTTCAAGCATGTTTCTAATTTTGTCAAATTAGGCAACATCTTTGAGGATTAAAGGGAACAAGAAAATGAGCAAACACAGTAATAATACAGGGTATATCTGAACTGTCAGTGTCTATGGCACGTTAGTTCTATGAACTGTATATCTTAGTCAATTCGATAAGGTCTTACCATAACTTCTAGCTATATTTCAATTTCACTGAAATATGTTAAAATGATAGGTCACATGCCATCTGAAAACATTTTGTTGGCTGCCATTTTATTTCAATGCAGCTGACTGAGCCACAAATTTAATTTGAAATGCATACTTTATTATGTATGAATCTAATTGAATCGTACAAAAGCTGCAGTCAGACCAGCCTGCAAAATCTTGATTTTTTTTTCGTGACTAACCAAAAAGGAGGATATTAATTGTCATTCAGCTCAGTTTAGTATAGTTGACTCACAATCTAGAGACCTTCATTAAAATCTTACCTCAGAGTCTTAGTAGCTCTTTGACTCTGGGCAAACTCCAGAAGCTTGGGTCTTCTTCCATTTGTCCTCTGCAAGTCTTCCCCTAAAGGAATATCTGTAAAATGGTGATGAAAATACTTGTACAATCTATCCATGTCACAGAGTTTCTGTGAGGAAAAGCCCTATGTAAATGTGATTTGTTGTCATTCATTCAATTCAATAGACATTGGTTAAGTAGCTCCTATACATAAGCCCTCATGTAATGCACTGGGACTATAAAAAACCAAAATGAAATGGCCCTACCCTCAAGGAGCTTCCATTCTATCGGAAGCTACACAAATAAGTAAATACATAATATTTTAAGGAGGGAGAGAACACTCATATCTGAGGGAGATAAAGAAAAGCTTCACAAAGGTAATGGCACCAATCATCACATAATATTTGTTAGGCAACTCTTCATTCAATCATCATTCATTCTTTTACTCTATATGCAACATATTCTTGGTGCTCTATGAAGTCAATTAAATGTCCATACCTTCTGGAGTTTACATGCTGAAATCTTATATATTGACATCGTTGTGCTTATGGCAGAACATTGTTATCAATATCTCCTTAAGTTTCCACTTTGAAACATCTGGAGACATCATGCCAAGGAAAATGGACACATTAATTGTACTTTCTGTGTTTAGATAGCTTCTTTGTTTCAGGATTTGGTGCTTTGTCCCATGCTGGCCAACTGAACTTTCCAGGGTTTCAGTTGATCGTATTTTTCTTATGAAACCTCAATTCCTGAACTAAATGTAATTGACAGTACTCTGTTAAAGATCAAATTGTGCTAAACAGTTGTGTTGGTTATCAAGAGAGGGAAAAAATAGAACAGGGTATGTGGGAGGTGGGCTCAAGCTGAATTCAGCTGAGTGCTGGGAAGTTTGGGGGATGATGCCAAGTGATTGGGTTCCCTCTGCTGACAGACATGAAAAAGTTTTGGGTTTTTTCTTTTTTATCATGCTCCAAGTTCTGCTTTCATCAGAAAGCGGAAGGAAGGAAGGAAGGAAGGAAGGAAGGAAGGAAGGAAGGAAGGAAGGAAGGAAGGAAGGAAGGAAGGAAGGAAGAAGGAAGGAAGGAAGGAAGGAAGGAAGGAAGGAAGGAAGGAGAAGAGAAGGCGGGGAGGGAAGGGAAGGGAGAGGAGAGAAGGGAAAAAGCAAGCAAACAATTGCTAATCAGTGTGAAAGGCTTTTCTTATTTCCGAAAAAAAACTGTCTGGCCATTCACTAGTTAGAGAAAAGGTCAAAATGAACACCAAATAGAAGAAAACATAAAAATGAGGAGGAAAACTGTAACCACTATAACCTGTTCAAGCAAGCTATTAACAGCAAAAAAGAAAAAAAAACAGAGAAAAAGGAAAATGCTCTGATTCTGATGATTGCCATTTCCTATACAAGTTTAACAGACATAAGCAGTTGCCACAATACAACACAAGCCAAAAGAACCCCAAACCACTGTAGTCAGCAATCTCTTTTCCAGGAAGAAAGGTATGGCAGCCTAAAATGACAACTGTTTGGAATATAAACTGATGATAAAATATTATTGAGGAAAATGATAGAAGATTACCAAAAGTATCATTTCACAAAACAGTCAAAAGCTGTAAAGGAGAAAAGTAATCTGCTGAAAGTTTGGTGTGAGAGCCAACTGAGTCACGTCATTCTGAGAGCGTTTGTGGATTAACCTGTGAAGAGAGCAACAGAGAGATGAAAAATGAAGCATGTCTGCCAGCATTTTTATATAACACTATGTTCATTATCAGTGAAAGCGGAGACATCTAATGCACTATATGAAGAAATGGCCCTAACAAAAATGAAGACAGCAAGAGCAACAGGGCCAGACCCATTATACGTAGAAGAAAGCCATGCTGGCAGGGACACTCTTTTTTAAAGCACTAAGGGATTGATGCTTAAGATACAATTTGATCAAGTTTTTTGCTTGTTTGCCTGTTTGTTTTTATACAAAGTACCTCCTATGTGTCAGGTACTGAGCTAGGTGCTGGGGATAAAAAGAAAGAAAAAGAACAAGGAATTCACAATCTACTGAGAAAGCAACAGGTACACAGATAAGGAAATACAGAGTATTTGGGGGTGCTGAGTAGAGCAGTAATAACTGGAGAAATCCAAAAAGGCTTCACGTAGGAATTAGTGAGGCAAAAGTGGGGAGGGAGAGCGTTCCAGTTATGGTGTGTAAAGAAACAGAGGTAGGAGATCATATATAAGGGAAATAAGTACTTTGTTTTGGTTGAGATATAGATTTTATGATTCGGGGTGTATAGGTGGTACCTTGATAGAGCACCAGGCCTGGAGTCAGAAAGACCCGAGTTCAAATCCAGCCTCAGACACTTACCAGCTGTGTGGCCCTGGGCAAGTAATTTCACCCTGTTTGCCTCAGTTTTCTCATCTGTAAAATGAGCTGGAGAAGAAATGGCAAACCACTCCATTATCTCTGCCAAGAAAATCCCAAATGAGGTCACAAAGAATTGGTCATGACTGAAATGACTGAACAACAGCAAGATTTTGTGAGGAATAACATAAAATCAGTCTGAAAAATGACATTGGATATGTATTGTGAATATCTTTAAATGCCCAACAGAGGAGTCTGTATTTTATCCTGGAAGTAATAGGGAGCCACTGAAGCTTCTTTAGTAGGGTAGTAATAAGATCAGAGCTGTGTTTTTTGAGCATCAGTTTGGCCTTTGAAATTTATCTGAAAGCAGAGAAGACTCTGGAGAACGAGAAAAAGCAAAGACTGTTTTACAAAAGAGATCCAGAAGACATCAATAACTACCAGCCTCCACATTTACTTTCTCATCTCTATAAAATCTTTATGAGAATGAGTTACACATGTATCAAGGACATCCTTGGTGAAAGTGTAAGAGAACAGGCAGGCTTTCACAAATTATTTTCTATGGCAGAACACATATTCACAGTCACAATCAGCTGAAAGGTACAGAGAATACAAGATCCTGCTGTGTTTATTATTTGTTGGTTATAGGAAAGAATTTGACTCAGCAGAGCAAAACACAGTCTTAAAGGCTCCGCTCCAACAAGGTGTCTCTAATGCAAATGTTAAAATTGTCTACGGTTCCTTAATGGGTGCAGCCACACAGATAGCTTTGTTCTGTGGTTCACTGATTACCAATAGAAAGCAATGGAAAAAACAAGGAGCCATGTACTCACCAGTGGTGTTCACAGCTCCTGTGGAGAAAGTCCTGCAGAGTCCAAATGGAAAAGGACCCTATAAATAGCAAAGTCCTCTACTTACTCTAACCTGAGGGTGACATTTTGCTGATTTCATCAAACCCAAAAATATCACAGATCTCTTCAGCAAGATCTATGGATGTTTAAAAAAAGATAAACTTAATGGTTCATACAGGGGCGAAAAATGGTGGGCAAAAAGTACCTTTTGTCCAGACTATGATAGGCAGTTGGATGGTCAAGGACATTTTTTGAATGGAGGTTCTAGGAGGAGCCTTCCAATCAGAGGGAGTGTCCCCCAGGGGCAGAGGGTATGTCTAAGAGGCCAAGCCGAATATTGAGATTCCTTTATAACTTATTTTAGTACATTCCTCAGTGCTCTCTCTTCCTTCCCACCCTCACCATCCAGTCCCAATATTGTTGAGTCGTTTTTCAGTTGTATCCAACTCTTTGTGATCCCTTTTGGGGTTTCCTTGGCAAAGATACTGGAGTGTTTGTCCATTTCCTATTCCAGCTCATTTTACAGATGAAGAAACTGAGGGAAACAGGGTGAAGTGACTTGCCCAGGGTCACAAAACTAGTATGTGTCTGAGGCCAGATTTGAACTCAGGAAGATGAGCCTTTCTGACTCTAGGCCTGGTGCCCTAACCACTGCACACCTAGCTGCCTCATTTCATGTATATATACACACACACACATACATACATATACATATATATATATATATATATATATACACACACACATATATACCTATATATATATGTGTGTATATATATAAAACTTGGACAGGCATTGCTGATGTGTTTGTAATTGAATAGGAAGAAGGTGAAGGTTGGATTGCCTTTAGTAAATTATCAGGACATAAAACATTACTTTAAAAAAAACTAGTGGGGCAGGTAGGTGGTACAGTGGATAGAGCTCTTGCCTTGGAGTCAGGAGGACCTGAATTCAAATCCAGTCTCAGACACTTAACACTTACTAGCTATGTGACCTGGGCAAATCACTTAACCCTGATTGCCTCACAAAAAACAAACAAACCAACCAAAAAAAAACCCTACCGATACTATTTCAGAAATACTTTTTTGGGGGAAAGGCGGCCTGTATTTTTGTCTGCATAGAGAACTCTTGGTATGGAAATTTCCTTTATCAAGTAGGTCAATAATTCATACCACCTACACACTTAACTCCTCTGGACCTATCTTTCCTCATATGTATAATAAGGGAGGTTGTCTAATTAGCACTTCTTAAACTGTGGGTTGAAACTCCATATGGGGTCACAAAAATTTTGGCAACAGTAAAAGGTTTCTGAATGCACAATGACCAAACATTAATTAAAAATTAAACACAGAATAAAGCCGGGGTGTTTCTGGCAGTGCTTGCCTCTGTGGCTGAAGACAAAGCATACGTACTTTGCACTGTGTATGTCCTCAGTCACACAGCGCCAACCAAACTGCCATGATACTTGAACTCAAACCCATGTCTTCCTGACTCCCAGGGCCATCCCTCTATCCACTAAGGTATGTTGCCTCTCCAGTGAAGGATGACTATGAATCACAGCTTAGTCTCCAAAGAATCAAATGAGAATAGAGAAAGACATGGGGGATGAATGGTCCTGTAGCATATTACCAATGATAGGTTGCCTATGGGAAGCACTCAGAAAAGGTATGAGTATAAAAAGTGGTAAGTAGTAAGTATAAAGGATAGACAAAAGGTGAACAGCCTAAAGCCTGCACTGGTATATAGATGTTAGAAGATCTGAGTAAGGCCTCCAACACATAGGTAGCTTCTCTATGGAGGATTTATGAAAAGATGAGGATATGAAGACTTGGATGAATTATGATTTACACCACTGGGGAAAGAGATGACAGAGTGATGAAAGAGGAGAAAGACAAGAAGGAGGAGGAAGAGGAAGAGGATGAAGAGAAAGAAGAGGAGGAGGAGGAGGAGGAAGGAAGGAAAAAGAAGATGAAAAGGAAGAAGAAAAGGAGGAGAAAGAAGAATAGAAGAAGAAGCTGTTGAACAACTATGGTGACTGTGACTCAGCTCCTTCCATCTCTAAGACTACTATTGACTACTTCAGCCAAGACACTCCAAACTGCTTAAAATATTTGAGAGACTGTAAGGTGAAAGAAGGATTTGACTTATTCCATGTAGCATCATTCAGCAGAATTATGAGTGACAACCGAAAGACACAGGGAGGCAGATTTCAGCTCAATATAAGAAAGAAGCTGGAGAAGCCATCCAAAAATGGAACAGGCTGCTTTGTGAAATAGTGGTCTAGATACTATCCCAAGTATTGAGAGGTCGGGTGACTACCCCTTAAGGGTGTTGCAGAAGGGAGTCCTACATTCTGCAGACCATCAGCCTATGCAAACTCCTTTCAGCTTTAATATTGAGTAATTCTGTTTGGAAGGAGGAGTTTGGAAAGCAAAGCAACAGAATAGAGATGTAGGGCTCTATAACTAGCTGGCTTTGTAAACTTGTATAAGTAATGCAGCTTTTGGTGATCTCAATTCTGTCAACTAGAAGACTTGTCTCCAAACTTTCTTTGATGGCACAGCCCTATAAGTAAAATATTAAAATTTTAGTTTATAAATAGCAGTAAATAAAAGTATATTTTTTCTATTTATAAACCATGTAGAGTTTATATTCATAAACTATAGTTTATACATACATATAGAGTACAATACTATTGTACTAAATATTTTTGAGCATTATAAAACTTAAAACAAAATGGACATTTTAAAAGGATGAGATAAAATTGAAATAATACAGTTATTCCTTCCACATCGACACTTTCCCCATCATGGTTTTGGTACATTGTGGGTCTGCATAAGAAATCATCTGGAAATTTGGGGGGAGTTTTGCAGAAGCTACAGATGACACGTGAAGGCCAGCAAATGACACAGAGCCTGTGACCAAATACTTAACCCAAATTTTACGATAAAGTACTGTAAACATCCCATAAAAGAAAAAGAAAAAAATTTCAGGCCTCTTCTTTGGTAAGAAGAAAGAACCAAAAGATTTTACGCAGATTTTCCAGATTACAGGGGACACCTCGCCTCTAACCCCTGTGATATGGAAGGGATAACTATTTCCAATGGCTCTATAGGAAGTCACTGAAATTTATTGAGTAGGGGAGTGACATAGTTCAGAAAAAATCACCTCAGAAGCTGTCTGGAGAATGGATTGGAGTGGGGTGAGACTTGAGGCAGGACCGATTAAGGGGCTATTGCAGTGATCCAGGGGAGAGGGGATGAGGGCCTATACTAAGTTAGTGGCAGTATAAGTAGAGAGAAAGGGACAAATGTTAGACATGCAGAGGTAGAAATAAGATTTTTAGTGACCGATTAGGTATGTGGAAGAAAGGAAAATAAAGAATCAAAGATGACTCCAAAGTTGGAAACCTGGGTGAGTGGAAGGATTTCTCTTCATCCTCCTCCTCTTTCTTCTCCATCTCCTCTTTTTCTTCTTCCACAGTAAGAGAGTTTGAAAGAGGGATGAGCTTGCAGGGAAAGATAATTCAGTAAGGGGCCATGATGAAAGAGTTTTGTTGAACAAAGATAGGGGTATATGTTAGAAATGAATCTCTTAATCAGCTATTGTGAGGAGGAAGGAATATAATTGGAATATAATCTATCTTCTGACTCTCTGATAGGTCATACACCCACCCTTAAGGGGCCTGGACCTCCACTTTGGAACATAGGAAATAATCTGATCTAGAACCTAGGGAATGATAAACAGAATTAAGATGAATAAAATGAATCACTCTAGCTTTACAACAGAATTATAAAATACTTTGCAAATATGAAGTGTTCTGTGGATACACAGTTAAGATGAAGATTAAATAAAAATAAAGAGAACACAGATCCTGTCATTCCAAGGAGATTAACACAGATTTCTTGGAGTGCAAAGATAGTAGGATTATAGATTTAGAGCTAGAAGTTACCTTAGAAGCCATCAAGCCCCTATTTTATAGATAAGGAAACTGAGGCTGAGAAAAGTTAATCAACTTGTCCAGGGTGGCACAGTTATCAAGGGTCTGAGCCAGGATGCTTCCTGCCTCTATGGATTGTGCCACTTAGCTGCCTCTAGGATAAATGGAGGAATGTGGGTTTTGAGATGTTGCTATTCCTGATATCTTTTCTCATCATCCGTCCTAAATCTCAAAGAGGAGTGAGACATTATGGGTTTCTAAAAGGAAAAGAGAAAGGAGTTAAATCATAATGAATGCTCATGATTTATGTCCTCTTGCTCCTACATTTTGTAGGGTCCATATTCCGTGATGAGTTTGATCTGGCCATTCTCCAACTACAAGAAAACAACCGCCTGGAAATTTTAAAGAGAAAATGGTGGGAAGGGGGGAAGTGCCCCAAAGAAGAAGATCACAGAGCCAAAGGTAAGGATGTTCAGGACTCCTCTGAAGGGACTATTTGATCTTTGTCTTTATATTCTCAGCATCTTGCCTGGCACATAATAAGCCCATAGTAGGTTGTTTGATTGGCTGATTGCCTTCTTTTTAGTTGTAGTCCTAATGGGGTGATCAGGGAGGACTAGCACCTGCAGTGTGATGGCTTGCTGAGCCCTTTTCAAGGCTGCTCATCCACCATTGGTGTCCACCTCTCACCCAACTCTCACCTGTTGCTCCAAGAAGCTATAGTATACACGATGGCCACACGCTGGTAAAATTGTCTCAGCAGATGGGCTAAACCAGGTTGAGGTTAACTGAGGGGCCTCAAATCTGTTGCTGAGTTAGGGGGATGTCTACACACGTGAAGAAGTGTTCTGTGAAGCACTTAGAAGCTGGTCAGATATCAGATGCCAAGGTCATCCACTGCATCCTGGGCCATCACCAGTCACCTTGACTTTTGTCCTGCTACTGGATTATAATGACTCAGGAGGAAAGAGTGAGGCTGATGACTTTGTGCAACTCTGCCTCACTTAAATCCAATTCACACCAAGTCAAGACATCACCCCGTGATTTCACGGGTCCTTCTCGAAACAAAGGATGATCAACAATCCTGGTTCTGGATGCCACCCATTTTTTTACATTACTGCTCCAGATTATGACATCTGGAACAAACTGAGAAATGAAACATTTTCCGTCCTAATACTAGAGAGGGAGACTCACCAATGTGGTCAGGTTCCAACTGAAGACTCTACCTGAGGGCAAGAATCATAATAACAATCCATATTTCTGTAACTTTAAAATTTGCTGAACTCTTTCCTTACAACAGCCCTGTAATGTGCTGTTATGCTTATTTTACAGAGGCAGGTATTATTTTGTTGTTGTTGTTCATTCGCTTCAGTCATGTCTGCCCCTCCATGACCCCATTTGGGGTTCTTGGCAGAGAACTGAAGTGGTTTGCCATTTCCTTCTCTAGCTCATTTTATAGGTGAGGAAACTGAGGCAAGCAAAGTTAAGTGACTTGCCTAAGGGCACGCAGCTAAGGAGTATCTGAGACAAGATTTGAACTCAGGTCTTCCTGATTCTAGCCAGTTGGGCTGGTGGATACTAGAGTATCCACTGAACCACCAGATACCTCCCACAAATATTATTACCCCATTTTATAGATGGGAAAGCCGGGGCTCAAAGAACCATGATCACAGAGGTTGGAGATAGGGCTCAAACCCAGCTCTTCTGATTCCATGCATAATTTTCTTTCCATATACCCCTGTACTCCTCAATAAAAGAAAAAGCCACCAAAAAATGTCAGATATCAGAATGAATTCTAACTGTCTCTCTGCAGTAGCCCTGGTGAACAGTACAAAAATGTGCCAGCCTGAAAGAGACCTTTTTTCAACTGCGACATTTTCTCATGTTAGGAGTATACATTAGTAGTAACATAAATGCTATTGCTGTTCTTTGAGCCATGATCAACACAAATTGCTACCCACAAAGTCACACTGAGAAAATGGACAAGTGATAGGTGTCTACAGCCAGCTCCTCCAGGCTTGTGAGAGCTGATTGTTAAATTTTAGGGGTGAATATTTATACCTCAGAAATTGGCAAATACTACGAATCAGGGTTTTTTGTCGATTGTCTCTAGACTTAAAAAAGTGATGGAGAAAATGTTAATAATCCAAATTAAACTTAAAAGTTTGTCATGTGTTTTCAGAGGGCCCATTGTTAAATATTTACCAGCATATCCTGGCAAGTGATCATATATTTCTAAGTTATTAAGCATAGTTCAACAACTTAAATTCAATTTGAACACAGTCTCTGTTAAAGAGCTTACCATGTACTCAGGGAGAAAGAGATGTGCAATACAAACTGAATGTGACAAATATGATGGGAAAATCTAAAGAGGCGGAAGAAATTGGAGGGGGTCAGCCAGTCATCATCCAAGTGGGGGAGATCGGAGAAGGCTTCATGGAGGAAATAGGATATGAGTTAAGCCCTGATGGAAGGGAAGGATTTTAACAGATGGAAATAAGGGGAGAGTTTCTTCTGCATATGACAGATAGTAGGAATAATGATACAGAGTCAGCTTAGAGCAAAGTGACAACAAAGGTAAAGGTGTGATGAGTGGTCCACCTTGTCTCAAAGGAGAATAGTATAGCTTAATAAAAGTATTGCTTAGAAAGGTAGGTAGTTGCTCACTTGTAGGCTGGAGACTGTGGAGAGCAGCCCTCTGTACTTTTATGGAGAAATTCAGTAGGAGTGGGAAGAAAGAGACAGAAAAGGCAATTCCTTTCATTTGTACAGGAGCAACATAGGGGGTACACACAGCTCACTGGCTCCCCCACTAAGCAGAAGACAACATGGACCACCCCTGCTCCTATAAAACTCAAGAATATTCAGTAGCATCCTTCATATTGCCACTGCAACACTTTTGAGAGTCAATCTCAGAAGTGGATCAGAAGTCTTAGAGCCAGTGGTGATTTTGTCTGATTTCTCTGGGGGAATTATTCTCAACTATTTATTCTGCCTTTGCAAACAGAGGGTAAAGTAACACAAACTCCAAGCCTGCTTTAGGTTGCTGGTATGTGCACATAATAAATTTTAGGCCTTTAATATTCTGTCGCTAGTCAGGATAGTATGGGGTTTTCTTGAGTTTTCCCCTTATTTTATGCCACTTAGACCTTCACTGTTTGTTTAGGGTGTTCCCTTCATCTGGGAATAAATGGCAAGATTTTTAAAAATTTTCTGGGTAACCATTAATTCCCAAAGAATATTTATACCCAAAGTTAAAGAATTTTTCATTACTAATCTTTCATGTATTTTTTTTTAGTTTTATGTTGAAATAGTTTTTGTCATTGGTGTCATACCCTGAGACGGAATAAAAGAATTTTACTGCTTTCCACCATGCCCCAGAGTGCTGTATTGATAATGAGACAAATAAACAGGAAGCCATAATATTTTATAACAGAATGAAAGGCAGCCAACACACATTTAGCCAACTGTATCATCTTTACTAGTACTCAGCCTGGGGAGCTCTCAGACCCAACTCCTCTGTAACTTAAGAGAGAATTCTTACAGAGTTTCCTGTGATTTTTCCCAGGTTTACTCAGTTAATACAAGTTATAGGCAGGACTTGAACCCATATTTCTAGCTCCAGGCCCCAAAACCTCTCTACATAACTGTACTTCCTCTCCCATAGTCTTGCTAATTCACATTAATTCAGTATCACAAAAGTCCAGTGCATTTTTTAATGGAATGCTGGATCTATGTGGTATAATGCACAAATTCTTTTGAAAAATGCAAATCCTAAGTAGAAACACCCTGCCTCCAAATGCCAGAAAAGGTTTTCTGAAAGTACTTTGAAGAGATCTTTTCGAACCTTTTCTCAAGGGGAACTAGAGGATTCCAGCCTGACTATTTAATTCAATAAGCATTTATTAAATGTATATCTATATCTATATCTATCTATCTATCTATCTATATATATATATATATATATATATATATATATATATATATATATATATATATATATATATATGCCAAGCTCTGTGCTAGGTATTGGATGGGACTTCTTAAAAGGCAATGAAGCACAGTGGGAAGAGCACTGAGTTAGGAGCCAGGAGCCAGGAAATTGGGTTCTGGCCTGATTCTGCTACTAACGAGCTTTCTGATGCTGAGCAGGTGAAAACCTTTCTGGGCCTCAGCATCTTCATCTCTAAAGTAAGGGACTGGACTAGGAGACCTTTGATGACCCACCTAGCTCTGAGACTCTGATCCTATGGGCAAACCAAAAAAAAGGTGACTTCCCTTGTTGATGATTTTTCTTTTTGAAAATCATTTCATTCACAATACTCTTAACTGATAGTAATTGAATGAAATTACCTCTGACAAAAAAAAAGGAATTCTCTTTGATTGTATGATGAAGTTGGTATTTTTACCACTCACTTCTAAAAAGTAAAATGGCATTTGTCAGATCCTAGGATTTGAAGATTAAGCTTGGTTAACCTTCTTGGTGCAGAGCCATAAGTATTTACTGAGCAGCTGCTCCATGCCTGTTCTAGTGCTAGGTACTGCAGGGGAGAAAACAGGAGCACAAGAAGTTTGCCATCTGTTTTTATGGACAAGACCGACATATGTGAAGAAATTAGCAAATAATTCAAAACAACATGCAATTAAGTGCTAGATGGTAAGGAATCTACTGTAAGCACTCTGGAAATTCAGAGAATGCACAGATCCGTGAGTATCAGCAGAGATAAAATTTTGTCCTAGGGTGTCAAAATTTGCAAGGTGTCTACATTCCAAACAAACTGTCCCACTCCACCTTCCTTTCCTTAGTTATCTAAATTCTTAGCTATGGCTTTGGGCAACACAGTACTAGAGTTGGGCAAAGCTTTGTGGAGGAGGGGGGCTTGAATAGGACTAACAGTAGGTAAGCTTTGGATAAGTGGAGGAGTAAACGGGTGGGGAACTTGAGGCCATTTGTGGCCCTCTAGATCTTCTAGATCCTGAAGTGTGGCCTTTTGACTGATAAGGCCGAACTTAAGAATCTAGAAGGCCACATGTGGCCACAGGTTCCCCTCCCTTGCAGTAGGGTATTCCAGACTGAGAGTGTATAGCATAAGGAAAAGTCCCAAGAGAAATTAATACAAGAGAGGAGGGTAAGGAAGAAGGGGCACATGAGAATACTGGACTGAATGTTATGTGAACTCACCACATGAAAAATAAAAATTTTTTTTAAATGTCGATTGAAAGAAGCCCTCATTTGACTGAATCTAGGGTAACAAAAACAAACAAACCACTTAGTTTTTTGTCTGTGGATTTTAGACCTACTATATTTTTGCTAATTCTATTCTAAGATAACTGTGAGACTTAGAAATGGAGAAGGGAATAGGGAAAAAGGGAAGTCAATAAGCATTTAGATAGCACCTACCACGCTCTGTGATGGTAAGATTTTTTTTCCCAAAATATTATCTCCTTTGATCCTCACGACAACCCTATGATATAGGTGCTATTTATTGTTAGCCCCATTTTATAGTTGAGAGAAACTGAGATAGGGAGCAGGTGAGAGGCTTGCCCAAGGTCACACAGCTAGTAAGTGACTAAGGCCTTTTTGACCTAGGGTCTTACTGTCTTTAGACCCACTGTTTCATCCACTGTGCTTCCAGTTGCCTCCAGGTGATCGTTATCTGGGACTGGGCCATACAGCTGATGGACTGGTCTGTCATATGAGAGGGGTTAGGAGGGAAAAAGAAGGGGTAGAAGGAGAAGGGTATTTTTACTTTGCAAGGTTTCAGTCTAGAACACCTGAAGTCCAGACAGAAATCATCTTGTTTCTATACTGATATGAAGACCTCTGGAGTTACTAGGGATAGAATTGGGGGTAGGGGTGGGGTGTTAGCAAGTGGGACTGAATGAAAGTCAACAGTTGAAAAAATACTCATTAAGAGCATGTGTAAAGACCTGTGTTAGTTACCGAGGAATACATAAAAATAAAAACAGAGTTCTTATCCTTAAGGAACTTATAAGCTCATAGAGGAGATGATACTTATCTAAAGAATTATAATATGAATAAAATATGATACATAAAAGGTTTAAAAACAAGTACTGTGAGAACTACAAAGAGAAAAGAAGTAAAATTTGAGCTGGATTGGTGAGGTTTTAAAAGGTAGATATGTGATAAATAAAATAAAGATAAATAAACTCTTCAGGTTTAAAGAATGGGGTGAGTAAAGACACGGGTACGAGACAGTTTGGGACATATTCACGGAACAGCAAGAACTCCAATTTGACTAGACCATGCAAGGGAGTAGTATGAAATGAGGCTGAGGTTACATTGGTGTCAGATTGTGGAGGACCTTCAGCCTCCTGGCTTCCCTGGCTTCCTTCATGTCCCAGCTAATACCCCACCTTTTACAGGAGGCCCTCTTAATTTTAGTGCCTTCTCTCTGTTGATTATTTTCAGTTTAACTTGCATGTAGTTTGTTTGTACATGATTGTTCGCATGTTGCCCCCATCATTAGACCATGAGCTCCTTGAGGGCAGGGACTGTCTTTTCTTTTGCATCCCTAATGCTTAGCATAGTGTCTAATACACGGCAGGTGATTTATAAATGTTTATTGACTAAGGACAGGTAAAGGATAATAGGGTAATAGAATTTAAGGCTGGAATTTCCTGTCACCCAAGTTCATTGCATTTGGTATGGTAGAAATAGAAAGGAAGAGTCAGATTGACAAGAGGTTGCAGATTTGAAATCAACATAACTTGGCAATTGATTGGGACATTAGAGAGAGACAAAAGGAGGAGTTCTGAGCTACAGTCATTGGGAAAATGGAGGAAAAAATAGCAATGAGGAAGATAGTCTTTGGAGTAAAGATAATGAGTTCAGTTATAAGTATATTGACTTTGAGATCCTGGCAGTCCTTCTGAGTGGGCATGTCCAGTAGGTTATTGGGTCTGATCGGATCTAAATAGAGAAGTCAGAGTTGGTGAATGTAAAGTTGTGTATGTTATCAACAGAAAGGGGACAGCTGGATCCATAATGGTGGGTGATATCTCTGAAGGGGAAAATGTAGACCTACAACTGCAAATCCAACCACCATGTTTGCCTCTGTCATGCAAAAGTGAGTAACACTCAAGGTAGTGACCTCCCTGCCTGTGCTCATAATCACCTTAGTTTGCACCTAGAAATCTTCACACAGTGTAATAATGTGGTTTTGTACTCTGAAAAGATTGTTGCAATATTGCAGAGACTCATATTAGGGCAAGGAAAACACAGAAAAGGAGCAAGAGGAAAAGCGATGCTCCTAGGGACATAGTTTTTGGAATAGATATGCTGGTATCCTGGCAGCAAAGTATTCTCAAAAGAGTAGAAACAGCTGGGGAACCTTTTGTTCTGTGGTCATGTTTTGTCACAACAGGAAATGGGCTGGACTGCTAGTGAAGAACCCGAAATCTAAACACAGGCACTTAGTAGTAGGAAATTGGAAGTCAGTGAAAGATTTGGAACAAGGAAAAGACATGCTAAAAAGCTATTTTTTAGGGAAATTAGTCTGGCACCAATATGTAGGGCACATTAGAGGATGAAATGCTAGAAGCAGAGAAATCACCACATAAAGTCTCTGGGCAACAATAATGGGGGAGAGAAGAAAAGGCTTCCTTTTACTCTGTGCTTTTGAAACTCATATTCTCTGCATGTAGGAGGTAACTGGGTAGGTTATGAGGGAGAGTAAATAGTAGAAGTTATCCTGTCTGCGTCCCAAACATTTCAAGAGACATTGGGATTCTACCAACTAGCCATTATTAACTTGTTTCTATCAAGCCATCCTTTGGAACAAGAGAGCTGTATTAATAAGCCATAAAGCCTGAGAAGCGAGTGCAAAGCTGTCTGGGCAACGCTTTGTAAAACATCATAAAAGCCAGGGCATTAGGCTGCCATCCCACGGCCTGAGAAGCAAATGCCAGTTTTCATGCAGTGGTTCCATCTTTACTCTAGCCCAAGCAAACATTACTCAGAGAGGTTAAAAGGCTGCTTGGCTGGGCAAACTCCACATGCTTCTCCGAACCAAGAGAAAGTAGCCAGACTGGAACTACTGCCATCTTCATCGCTTGGTTTCTCTCTGGCAAATTAGCTGTCCCGAGTTAACTTAGCCATTCATTCATTCTCCGCATCTTTCCTTTTCCCAGACTGCCCGTTGCAGCAGACTAGCCAGGCGAGCCCAACCCCAGAAGGTCTCTGCCTGGAGAGGAGGGGGAGGGTTAGCTTTCGATTTGGGGTTTTTTGAGGATTTTAAAAAAAATTTTCTCTTTTAATGTCTCAGAGTTAACTCATTAACTCTCACAGCAGTTGTCTCAGTTTGGCTTCCAGTGCCAGCTTTTGGTTGATCTTGATTTTTACAACTTGAATCTGTTGACTTTCACATTTCCTGAGAGCGTGAGAGGAAGCTGGAATCGGAGAGAAGTGATGGAAGGAGACCTCCTTCCTGCAGTCTCTGAAACCCACAGCCAGCAGAATCACATTAGCATCAACCAAGGATGTACCAGTCAATACATAATCCCTAATGCCATCTTTCTTCTTAGTTCTTATCCAATTAGAAGTGTTAGAAATTGTGAAGAAGATGATATGGTCCCATTTTAATCTAATCCAATTGCACAGCCTCCACCCTTTACAACTCAATCTAAACTAAACTGGGATTGAGGGAGGGGAAATACATAAATATACAGGGCGGGGGGGGGGCTTTAGGGAGCATTGGTCCACTTGAAGATGCTCAGGCTCCGGCCAGAATGCTTTCCTCCCTGCCTGCCTCCCCCATCCCAAATTAGGTAGGAAGTGGCAAGGAACACACCAAGCAGCGTTCGGAGGTTCCAGGATGCTTTTGTTATTGCTCTGACATTTCCAAAGAAGCAAAGAACACTTTGCTACTTCAGGCTGCTGCCTGGCACCTTTTTTCTGTGTTGTCTGCCATTGGAGAGGAAAGAGAGAGAAAGCTTTATCCAGCAATTCCCTAACACCCCGGTGTCCTATGTCACTGGCTGGCTGAGCTGTCAGTCAACATCAGACCAGTTAGGCCAACATGACAACCAATTACAATTGTTACTAACTGACTAGGCTAATACTGATTGACAGGTCAGCCATTATAATCTCTCCTTCCCCCAATAATTATTTCTGGGGCTGCATTAGTTGGAGATTCTTAAATATAATTCTGAGATGGATATTCCAGCTAGGGGGAGGGGGAGGGAGGGTGGAATAGGATGAGACTTGCAAACCTTTTGACCAAGCCTTGTTTGGGTAAAAAGTAGTACTCTTAATGCTTTTCTTTAGCCGTCCTCTTCCTTCTCTTTTCTGGTAGCCCAGTGACCTTCTCCCTTCAAAAGCAGCCAAGTAAAGAAATGACAGATCTCATGGAAAACTATGAGATTACAAAAGGGAACAGGCTTCTGTTCAAGCTGTTGCTTTTTTTTTTCTTGTCTTTTTCTTTCAAAAGCATTTATCTTATTTTTTTTTCTCAACTACAAAAAGAAATGTCACCAGTCACTCAGTGGCAGATCCCAACATCCTCCTGATCCAAGAGGATTCCATTACAGAAGACTTCAGAGCACAATTTCTAGACAAAAAGGTTGCTGGTGAATTCCAAGGGAATTAAATTCCTTTATATTGATAAACAAAAGCACAGGATCAAGCTTCAAAGGAGCATAAATATACTACCAAGCTGTTAAATGCAGCATCTCTTTTCAAGGATAGGAAGGAGGTAGCACCTTTTCACTCGCCAAAAAATCCTTAGAGACCAAAATGTTGACTGGGGAAAGTTTGAATGATCCCTGAGAGATGTCTGGGGAGGAGAGTGGGTGTGATGTGCAAAGAGAGAAGAGAAATCTAGAAATCTCTGCCTCTGTCTCTGTCTGTCTGTCTCTGTCTCTGTCTCTCTCTGTCTCTCTGTCTCTCTCTATCTATCTTTGTCTCTGTCTCTGTCTCTCTGTCTCCCTGTCTGTCTCTGTCTCTCTCTGTCTCTCTTTGTCTCTCTCTCTCTGTCGCTGTGTCTCTGTCTGTCTCCCTATGTCTCTCTCTGTCTCTGCCTTTCTCTGTCTCTGTCTGTCTCTCTGTCTCTTTTTGTCTGTCTCTCTGTTTCTCTGTGTGTATGTGTCTCTCTCTATCTCTCTGTCTCTGTCTCTGTCTCTCTCTGTCTCTCTCTCTGTCTCTCTCTCTCTCTCTCTCTCTCTCTCTCTCTCTCTCTCTCTCTCTCTCTCTCTCTCTGTCTTTCTCCTCTTTTCCTTCCTCTACAAATCTAGCCTAGCTTCCCTAGATCTACAGTTTCCCCATTCAGATAACAAGCCTGGAAACGTGAATAGGGAATTTAGATAGTACCTTGTAAGGGTGTTTGGAGAGGAAGCCTGTCTCCTAATAACATCTGATTTACTGCTGAATGACAAATAAACTTCAGAGGCGCTGCCAAGAACAAGATAGAACACAGAGGAGAGTAGTAGACCAGTAAGTTTAAAACAAAAGAGGTCAGCAATTTATAAAGACTGTGGCACAACTTTGAATCTAGAAGTTGGCTAAGATTAAGTCAATAAATCATTGACTCAAACACTTTGATGGAATATTCCGAAGGAAAGAAAAAAATTTTATAGGTGTCTAGCCTGACTAATAGCTATAAATGGGCACCTTATCCATAATTGGCCTGAGTGGTGGTGTTACTTCCCATCAATTCAATCACCAGGGAACCAATATGAGTGAACAGGCAGTGAAGGTAAGTATCATTTCTCAGGGAGTAGACAGCATGGACTCATGCTTCTGGCTTTGAATTACATCACAGCCACCTCTTTTCATTCTTCCACCTGATATCAGTATCACAATCATAGAAATATAAGGTTGGATTGGCCCCTCATTTAAACCAGATCTTTCTAAATTGAGGCAGGAATATGAAGGTGCAGTGACCCCTAGGGGGATTCAAAGGGACTACTAACACGTAGTAAAATTGTCCTCGGGGCTGAAGGAAAGGTAGGCTACCTGAAGAAGTAGGACTGAATCTGGAAGCTGAGCTAAGCTGTACTCCTAGAGCTCCAGGTGGCTAGATGGTGAGGCAACAAATCAGAAAGTTGGTGAGCTGGATTCTAGCAGCCTGGCTCTTCAGCAGCATCTGTCACTAAGTCCGCAGAGGAGAGAAAGCCCTTTGCAAACCAGTGGTTCGTTGCTTACTTCCTGGAGTTTTCAACAGCCCAACTTTGAACCCACAAGTCTGAAAATGGGCTAATATTCTATAAGCCTTGGGATAAGTCATTGGCTTCTCTTTCTCTCTCTCTCTCTCCCCCTCCCTCCCTCCTGTCTCTGTCTCTGTTTCTATCTCTCTCTGCCCTCTCTCCCCTCTCTTTCTCTTTCTATCTCTATTTGTCTATCTCTTTCTGTCTTTCTCTGTCACTCTCTTTCCCTATCTCTTTCTCTATCTCTATCCCTCTCTCTCGCCTTCTCTTTTTATCTATCTTTGCCTCTTTCTCTGTTTCTCTCCTTTTTTCTCTCTGTCTCTGTCTCTCTGTCTTTCTCTCTCTCTCTTTCTCTTCCTCCTTCCCTCCCTCCTTCCTTCCCTCCCTCCTTCCCTCCTGTCTCTGTCTGTCTCTGTTTCTCTCTCTCTTTCTCTTCCCCTCCCTCCCTCCTTCCTTCCCTCCCTCCTTCCCTCCTGTCTCTGTCTGTCTCTGTTTCTCTCTGTCTCTCTCTCTTCCTCTCTCTCCTCCCTCTTTCTCTATCTCTGTCTCTCTTTGTCTTTCTCTTTCACTCTCTTTTTCTATCTCTGTCTTTATCTCTCTCTCCCCTTCTCTTTTTATCTGTTTCTGTCTCTATCTCTGCCTCTTTGTCTCCCTCTCCTTCCATCTTTCTCTGTCTTACTCTGTCTCTTCTGCCTCATTCTGTCTCTCTCCCTTTTTCTCTGTGTCTCTGTCTCTCTCCCTCTCTGTCCTTCTGTCTTTGTCTCTTTCTGTCTCTGTCTTTGTCTCTCTGCCTCTGTCTCTCTCTCTGTCTCTCCCCCTTTCTCTGTTTCTGTCTCCATCTCTCTCTCCTCTCTCTCTCTCTCTCTCTTCTCTCTCTCTCTCTCTCTCTCTCTCTCTCACTCTCTCTGTCTCTCTCTCCCTCCCCTCATGGATCAGTATTATTCCTTGCCATGAGGAATTGCAACATATCACAAGAGGGGGTGAGTTTGGAGACTTCGGCAAGCAATCTGACTTGTTCAGTACAATATGTGGCACACCAAGGGAAACTCTGGCAGCATTTTCTGAAACACACTCTTTAAAAATCTCTGTCAATATTTATGAATCTATCTATAAACAAGCACTTATTAAGTGCTTACTGTGTGCCAAGCATTATAGAAGGAATCCTTAAATGTGTGTGTGTGTGTGTGTGTGTGTGTGTTGTGGATCCTTTTGCCAGTCTAGTAAAGACTGGTGCAGCTAGGTGGCACAGTGTATAATATGCTGGGGTAAGAGTCAAGAAGTCCTTCTAGAGAAGGCTCTCACGCCGCCATTGAAGCCATGTCTCTTGTAATCCCCGAGAAGTTCCAGCACATTTTGAGAGTGCTCAACACCAACACTGATGGACGGTGGAAAATAGCTTTTGCCATCACAGCCATCAAGGGTGTGGGTCGAAGATACGCTTATGTAGTACTGAGGAAAGCAGACATTGACCTCACCAAGAGGGCTGGTGAGCTCACTGAAGATGAGGTGGAGTGTGTGATCACCATCATGCAGAATCCCCAGCAATACAAGATTCCAGACTGGTTCCTTAACAGGCAGAAAGACGTAAAGGATGGAAAATATAGCCAGGTTCTGGCCAATGGTCTGGACAATAAGCTGTGTGAAGATCTGGAGCGACTGAAGAAGATTCAGGCACATCGTGGACTTTGGCACTTCTGGGGTCTCCGAATCCAAGGCCTGCACACCAAGACTACAGGCGCAGGGGTCGCACTGTGGGCGTGTCCAAGAAGAAGTAACAACTTCACTGGCCTTGTCTATTAATAAATAGTTTATATCAACAACAACAAAAAAGAGTCAAGAAGTCCTGAGTTTGAATCTAGCCACAGACATTTTCTAGATGTGTGACCTTGGGCAAGTCTCTTGGGTGAACCTCTGACTTAGTTTCCTTAACTGTAAATTGGGAGTAATAGTAGCACCTACCTCAAAAGGTTGTTGTGAAAGTCAAATAAGTGAAAAAATATTATCTCAAATAAGATAATATTTGCAAAGTGCTTAACACAGTGCCTGGCCCATAGTAGCTGCTTAATAACTGATTGTTTCTCCTTTTCTTAGGATAATGTTTTTAATTACATAAAATAAAATACAGAAGATTACAAAGAAAACCAATTAATGTTGAAATAGAGTTATATTTTATATATGCCATATATGCCATATTTCAACATAATTGGTTTCTTTTGCAATCTTCTGTACTTTATTTTATGCAAATGAATTTTTTTGATTTTATAATATGTACCTATAAATCAGTCAATCCTCAACTTTCACAGAGGTAGCATTCCTAGAAAATGTCACAAAAGTCAAAAACATGAATGCTGAGATACTGAACCTACAAGAAATAAGGGGGTTAGGATCCCACTACCACCAAAAATTGTAATCTTTCACGAGAGATTGCTGAAAATACACTTTTCTGCCTACAAACCAAGTTCCCAGACCCCAACCTAAGAACCTGTGGATGATGAGGACCTACTATGTGCCAGGTGCTACACTAGGTACTAGGAAAAACAGGAATTTTATTAAAGAAAAGAAAAGAATGAAACACTTCCCACTAAGAAGTAGCTTATGTTCTAATGGGGGAGGCAACAACGCTTAAAGCAGCATAAATACAAAATGGCTACATACAAATATGAGCAATTATTAAAATACAAGGTAGTCTGGAAGGGAGAGTACAAGCAGTTGAGATATCATGAAAGATTTCATTTAAAAAAATTTAAACATTCTAATAGAGGAGACAACATGTACATCCTCATAGTGAATAGATGTAACCTTAGCAGGGAAGGCTTTAGGGGCTGGGGGAAGGGGGAAGGGGGTGCCTAGAAATCATCTAGGGTAGAAGGTGGCATTCGAGCTGTGGAAAGGAAGCTAGGGCAGAACTAGAGAGTTCTTTTGACTGAAGAATACTAACATTACTTTTCATGTATGCTAGTGAGCTTGAAAAGACTGATGCATTATCAAAAAAAGTTTTTTTTTTCTCTAACCTTTTATGTGAATATGAATACCACCCTTGATTCCATAGTGACTGCTTGCTTACAAAGCAGCCTGTTGATTTCACCCACCTCTCACCCCCTCCCCCTCATCACCACTCCCCCACCTCCACCCCTGGCCTCTCTGCCTCCCAAGGTGTTGAACAGAGCTCGACTTTCTGACTCTGGTCCTATTGTGCTTCTGGAATTGAGGGAATGCCTTAAAATACTATGAAGTGAGTGCAGTCTGAATGCAAAGAAAGGATTATTAGAAAGTCAGAAATAAAGGAAGAAAAGAACAGAGCCTGAACAAGAGAAAAGTATTTCCAAGGGGCCTGCGGATCAGTGGATAGGTGGAGATTCAGATGTAATCAAAGGCAAATCTGTTTTAGAACTGACATCTACTTCTCGGCCTCTGCTTATAGGGATAGAGAACATCATTCATCAGCATTTGGGAGCTATTAATTTATTGTTGTGAACAATGGTAGTTTCCCAGTCAGGAGAGGGAAGATTTCATTCTAATTGAGCTAATGTCAGCATTATTGCTGGGGTTCAAATGATCAAGGATGATGGGAGACTTCCAATTTAAAAGCCATCTTTCCCCAGAGTAGCTCCTCTGGTTGGAAGCATAGGGACTGACCCCTTCAGTGTGCTTCCAGGTTTAGGCTTCTTGATACAGTGAGTGTCATCAGGGGCTCGCCCATCTGGGTTGGGAGGGTCCATTAATGGCTCTGTGCTATGGAAGGCATTTGATTCATCGGAACATGACAACAGCTCGCAGTGTTAAATGGAAATGCTCCACTCTTCTAGGCCTCACTTCCCACGCCCCACACCATCTGTTTCCGTGTTTTTGGCCTGCCGGCAATCTATTCTTGTTTCTGTTTTCCACTGATTCCCCAAAGACAGGAATTGTAGAACAGCCAGGGACTCGCAGATAGGATTGCTGCTGAACCTCAAGCATACTGGAACCAATGCCTAGGATTAATAGGCCATCTCTCAGACATATGAAGTCGGGAAAGTCTATGGGACTCTTGAGTGACTTGTGGTTTCTAGTTCATTTCTATCTAAAATATCAGCTCCTCCAGGAGGCTTTCCATGATTTAATGAATTAATTTTCATTTATTAAAATAAGCCACTAATCCCTTCATACTCAATACCCTCCTCCCTGCCACTGTGACTTTGTAAAGTTAATCCACAGCCAGTCCCAAGCTGGCCTGTCACTCAAGATAATTGCGTGCCGTCTTTTGCTACTAACTTGTCAAATGACCTTGTTGTTATTCAGTCATGTCAGTCGTGTCTGACTCTTCATGATCCCTTTTGGTGTTTTCTTGGCAGAGATACTGGGGCGGTTGCCATTTCTTTCTCCAGCGCATTTTACAGATGAGGAAACTGAGGCAAACAGGGTTAAGTGACTTGCCCAGAGTCACATAGCTAGTGAGTGTCTGAGGCCAGATTTGAATTTGGAAAGATGAGTTCCTGACTCCAGGTCTGGCACTCCATCCCCTGTGCCACCTAGCTACCCTGGAAAACTACAGTTTCTCCAGGCTTTAATTCTTCATCACTAAAGAGACATAATAATAGTTGAATCACCTGTCTTAGAGAGTTTATTGTTTCATAGAGCAAGAACTGGAAGAAACCACCAAGACCATCTTGTCCAACCCCCTCATTTAAGACTATTGTGGCCCAGGAAGTGATGTGACTTGCCCAAGGTCATCTAGTGTCAAAAGGAAGGTTTGATCCCAAATCTTTGAACTATTGAGCCACTGTTCTTTTCACTGTTCTATGTTGTGAAGATCAAATGAGATTTTATATGTGTATATATGTATATATATATGTGTGTGTGTGTGTGTGTGTTTATATGTTTATATATATATAGTCTTATATGACATATATAATGTCTTATACCAATAATAGGCTGTTATCATCATCAATTTGTGTTTTAGTGAAAACAATCTCATTTAATATTACTTAAAGCAAAACTTAACTAGGAAGGCAAATAGAACAAAATTGAAATCGAAATCACATTACATTTCCCCAAGCTTCCCAAAACATTTTTAATTGACGTATTTTGTTTTGACCTGACAGGCACTCAGCAGCAAACATCCAAACAAACCACGCCTCAAAGCAGATACCCTGAAAACAGAGATAGAAAGCTTTTTCTCAGGCTATGTTCCCTGCTTCAAATACCAGGGCCCCACCTCTGTTTCTCTTCTGGTTCTCTTCTGAACCAAACCTGAGCCACCTTTCAAGACTCAACTCAAATCCTACCTTCTCCACTTAGATTTCCTAACTAGTCCAGTTCACAATAATGGGGGAAGGAGGTGGGGAGGGTGCAGCAGATTAAGCACTGAACTTGGAGTACAGAAGATCTGAGTTCAGATCTGGCCTCAAACACTTACTAGCTGTGTGACCCTGGGCAAGTCACTTAATTCTGTTTGGCTCAGTTTCCTCATCTGTAAAATGAACTAGAGAAGGATATGGCAAACCACTCCAGTATCTTTGCCAAGAAAACCCCCAATGGGTCATGAAAGACACTCAGGCACGATTGAAATGACTGAACAACAGACCCTAAGCAAGTCATTTAAGCTTTGTCTGCCTCAGTTTTCTCAACTATAAAATGGGGGTAATAATAGCACATACTGTTCAAGGTTGTTGTAAGGATCAAATGTGTAAACCTTAAAGTGCTACATAAATGCTAGTTATTATTATTATTATCCCTATAACTTTTATAACCTTCATCATTTATTTCACACCTTTCGTACACTGACTCATTACCATTTCACTTTTCATGGTTAGGTGATCTTTAAGGGCTTTTTACATTCAAACATCATTTGGTTCTGTGATTCTATTTTTATCTATCGTACATCACCAACTAAACTGTAAGCTGCTGGAGGTCAGGGACTTGGTCTTAGCCCATTATTTGTAATGATAGGAACATTGGAGTTGGAATGAGAAAACGTGAGTTTAGTTGCTGGATCGCGTATTACTGGATTTGAGACTGGACAAATTACTTAACCACTCTTGAGTTTCACTTTTGAGTTAAAAGGAAAGAGTAATTCTTGAGATTCCTACCTCACTGGGTTTTTAGGAAGAAAGTACTTTGTAAACTTTAAAACACTACGGAAATCTGAATCGCAATTATTCTTTGTGTCTCCCACCAGACAAGGTAGATCATAAGATCATAGGTTTAGAGCTGGGAGGTACCCGAGAGGCCTCCTAATCCAATCTCCTCCTTTTACAGGGGAAGCAACTGAGGCCCAGATAGGTGAAAATAACTTTCCCAAGTCATACAGATAGTAAATATTGAGCTGGGATTTGAACGAAGTGCTCTTTCCCACTGTACCATGCTGTCCAATTTTTAATTAATTGATTTTTTAAAAAATTTCTCCCCTAGTGTGGAATATCCAAACCAGATTAGCATGGCTAGCTAAAAATTGGCTTTATCTGCCATAGCTCAATACCTAGTGCCAATGGATGCTTCCATGGTGTATAGAGATAAAACCTTCCCTACTCTGTACTCTACCTTCCCAAGCTCCAGAAAACCCTTTTGTGTTGGCCAATCTGTGCTCCTCTCTGTGGGAAGACACTTTCAAGTGGGTTCTCTCCTCACTTTGCCTGCCAAGCTTTGTGAAGTCTGAAGCTAGATTTGTCGGGTGACTTCAGCAGTAATCCTGTGCATACCTGAAAGAGGAAAAAAGCAAGTTAGTAGCAAGTTGGAGTCCAAACAGGCATGATATTGCTGCCTATCTGGGTCTATTTGTAATAACAGCCATGCGAGTCATATCCAAGGCTTCTGTGAAAAGGTGAATAGGCCCAGCAAGCTCTGCTCCACGGCTTTAGAGCTCAGGGAGGCAGTCATCGAACTTTATTGTCACACCTCCCCAACTCTCAGAACTATGGTTTGTCCCAAGAGCTTTCAATCTAGCATGTTGTTCAACACTAATCTGACAAGGCATTACTGATTACAACCACTGACTGTGTGAGTGTGTATGTCTGAAGTGACCATAATTCTGACCAGGACCCTTTGTGCCATGACCGTGACCATGCCCATGGCCTTGACCTTCTGTACGCAGCCATGACTATAACTATAATCATGACCATGACCATGTTCACAATCCTTTGTTTACAGTCATGACCATGACCATGACCCTTTATAAACTGCCTCATTGAAAGCCTGTGTTCCAATTTGTGGCAGTCATCATTCTTTTGGGGGGACCTGTTGATCTTCGTAATTGTTCCCAAGATTGGCCTCCCTGCATGATGCCAAAACAGCCACATGGTTCATCCCTCCAAATCAGTCACACACGTTGTATGGCCATACAAACAGCTGACTAATTGAATCTTTTCTACATACAACTAGACATTTTCTTTGTGAACAAAGATCTATGGATCTATGATATCACTGGTTCAGATTTTCTATGTAAGGATGATGATTATAATGCCTCAGGCTTTCTCCTTCTGTGACTATTGTCTTAAGTCTTTCCATAAAACCTTCATACCACCAATGTACTACAGACCTTGTACATGTATAAACATAGACTCGGGTCAAAATGTAGGTAATGGAAGAAAGAGCTCAGTTAAGCCAATTCCTTTAATGCATGCAAATATTGGGAATAACAAGAAGTTTTGATGAGATGAACTAAATATCCTCAGCGTCATGTGCACAAAGATTCACATTTCACCTGAGTGACCACAGTCACAAGAACACTCTGGCCTCTCCTTCTCTACCTACTATCACCCCTGCAGTTCTTCACCAGGCTGCTTTGTCTGTCTTTCATCACTGTTGGGACATGATGTGGTCAAATTAATTCAATAAGCATTTATTGAGTGTCTACTGTGTACCAAGCAGTGATACTAACCCTAGATTTGATGTCAAAGGACTGGAGTTTTGATCCCACCTTTTCCATTTAGTCTGTGTGTAACCTTGGCCAATTCACTGATCTGTAAAATGGGGCATATGGACTAGATGATTTTTAAGGTTCCTCTCCTCTCTAAATATAACCCGGTGAATTCTGGCTGGCTGTTCAGCAGGCCAATCTGATGGCTCTGGTTTTTTGGCCATACCACTTCTGTAAACATTCAGGTATTAACTTTGGAATCAGAATATCATTATTGTTAATATTGCATCTCTTGGAGAAGTGATATGACTAAACACACGTCTATAATTTAAGTTCAGAAGCTTAAATGGCCAACAAGGAAGAGTCTTTTGTCTCTGTGATATTATGTCTTCTTGCCCTTGTAACACTTTTCTCCCTTCCCTTACAGGCCTGGGAATGGAGAATATTGGTGGAATCTTTGTGGTTCTTATCTGTGGCTTAATTGTGGCCATTTTTATGGCTATGTTGGAGTTTTTATGGACACTCCGACACTCAGAAGCAACTGAGGTAAGACTCCCTGGGAATTAGTAAGTAAAGGGTTTATCTATGGAATACATTTCAACTGTCTGTGAATCATTTAAGAGGAAATATGGTATGGTGGAAAGTGTGCTGGATGTAGAGTTCGGAGACATGGGTTCAAATCCCAGCCCTGACACTTAGCAGTTTTGTGACCTTGGGCAAGTCACTTAATTTCTCTGGGCCTCAGTTTTCTCATCTGTAAAATGAAGGGAATGGAATAAATGACCTAGCTCCAGATCAGTGATCAGGGGCCATCTTGTGGGGGCTGACACAAGTTCCATCGTATATCTCAAGAAGCCCTAGATATTCATGGTATGATTCAGAAAGCTAATTAAAAACACCATTTGAAGGAAGGCAGACCTTTAAGTTTTGAGTATATCTTTGCCTTAGAGTTGAGGAGATATGGAGGGATAGTTACCAATTCATGTAGGAATAAGCAGAAGAGGAAATTTGTTTTGCATGACTCCATATATATAATGAGTATCATATTTCTTGCCTTCTCAAGGGATGGGGGGGGCAGGGAGAGGGAGGAAGAGAATTTAGAACTAAAAATAAAAATAAAATTGTAAAGGAATAAGTACCAGGTATGGTTTATCACCTGTGGTTTTGAGTGAGCAAAATTATCCTGTGGATTAAAAAATATTCTCATGCAAAACTGAAGATAGGCAGGGAAAATAGCGTGATGCAATGGAAAGATTCCCAGATCTGGAGCCAGAAAACCTGGGTGGAAATCCTAGTTCTGCTGCTGTGTCACTCTGTGACTTTGGGCAAGTCAAATGGCCTCAGTTTTCTCCTTTGCAAAATGAGTGGGCTTAAATTAGATTACCTCTGCAGTTCCCCTACTACCCTCCCCATGCCTGGAATTCTCTTACTCTTCCCCACTACTTCTTGAAACCCTTATCTCTCTTTAAGCCTCACTTGTTCAAGAGCCCTTTTCTGATTTCCGCAGTTGTTAATGGCCACCCAAATCCCTTTGTAATGGTTTTGTATACAGGATGTCTCAAAAGTTAGTTCTGTCTTAAGCTATTGAAGCATCAGTAATTAAACCTACACTAGGCTTAAAGCTTACAATCTTCATTAAGACTTTTGGGACACTATGTATCTTGCACTTACTTGTTTGGGAACGTCTGATATCCACCTAATAGAATGGAAGGGCCTTAAGGACAAGGACTGTCTCACCCATTTTTTAATCAATGATAAACATTTGTTAAGTACCTACTCAGTGCCAGGCACTGTGCCAAGCTAAAACACTCATTGATTGATCAGTTGATTAAATCTCTTATCTATCTTGGGGAATAAGAAAGAGGAATGAGTATTATACCTCTTTCTACCTCACAAAAACATTTCTATTTTACCTTGAATTAATACTTATTAATGCCTTCTATTGGCATAGCATATTTAGATTTTTAATGCAGTTGCACATCTATCATCTCACTTAATTTTCACAACTCTGTGACTTAGGAAGGGATAGGGATTGAATCTGTGACTTCATTGGCATAGGGAGCTCCTGGGAGGAAACTCCCTCTGCTAGTGCAGGTCAGTACCTCCTCTGCAACTTATAGTCTTAAAAAGTTGCCTAGAAAACCAAGAAGTTAAGAGACTTGCCCAGGGTTACCCAGTCAGTTGGTGTCAGAGATGAGATTTGAACCCAGGACTTCCCAGCTCCAAGATGCTCTCTATGACATACTACAATTAGGAGGTGCAAGTGTTATTATTTCCCTTTGACAGATGAGGAAACTGAATCATTAGGAGGTCAAGCTGTTTACTTCACACAGCTAATGAGTGCCAGAGGTAAAATTAGAACTTTGCTCTCTTGACTCACAAGGAGTTGAGGCTTCTATCTACCAGACCACTGTTTCTCTGTGGTTATTGGTTTCACAATCACCATGTAAAGAGAAGGTTGGCTCAGAATGCCCAGAATTCTTCCAGGAGCTCATTGGTGACCTTGTCCTGCTCAGTCTATGACTACTGTGCTATATTTTCAGAGCTGCCCATTTGACTCTGGAAGAACAGTGAGACCTGAGCTGGGCAGAGACTCTTGAGACAATAAAGGGAGTCTGCAAAGGCTACCCAGGAAAAGGACACCTCCCTCCCCAGAGCTGAGTAGAGAGCTGGACGGGAGGTGGTCATCTCTAAACATGAGCATCCGGCTTGAAAAGGACAATTGAACACCATGCCTTCAACTCTGAGAGGCTGCACCCTTTTCTCTTTGTGTGCTACAGGTGTCTGTCTGCCAGGAGATGGTGACAGAGTTGCGCAGCATCATCCTGTGTCAGGACAGTTTCCACCCCCGGAGGCGGCGAGCTGGCATGACCCGCCCTCGACCCCCCATCCCAGAGGAGTGTCGGCCCAGGGGCACCGTCACACTTAGCAATGGCAAGCTGTGTGGGGCTGGGGAGCCAGACCCCATTGCCCAGAGACTGGCCCAGGAGGCTGCCTTGGTGGCCCGTGGATGTACACACATCCGGGTCTGTCCAGAATGCCGGAGATTCCAGGGCCTAAGAGCAAGGCCATCCCCGGCCCGGAGCGAGGAGAGCCTGGAATGGGAGAAGACCACCAACAGCAGTGAGCCAGAGTAAAGCCAACATCAGAGGACTCACTACCACTGGGATAGGGAGGGTGGGCAGGGATCAGATCAGGTGCCGCTGCGCAGAGCTCAGACTTGTACAGTGTTGAATCTTCTCTCCATTAAAAAAAAAACAAACAATCATTTCTGAAGAAAAAAAGATCAAAGAACCTGATACCCCAGCCTGAGATAGGACCCTCATAAGAGAGCTGGGTCCTTCAAAAGACTTTGCAGCTAACAAGCAAAAAGGATGCTCAACCTCCCAGACTCAAAAGGCCTATCTTTTTCTCCCAAGGGGCCTTTTTTCCTTTAAGACAAAAAGACACTGTAAGTCTGGGGCTGGAGAGGCCCACCCAGTCCTGTCCAACTTAAAGAACAGAATTTTGGGATGAATTGCCTGGTCTAGAAAAGGGCAATTATACTCTGGGTCCAGTTCTTACAGAGAGAATTAAAACTCACCAGGGAAGTTTTTCTTTTCTGGAATTTGAGTTATTTTGTTTGGTCGAGTCTTTCTTTCGAATTTTAGTTCTGTTTATTTGTTTTCTAGTTTTTGGTGGGAGAGGGTGGGGTTAAGGAAAGGAAGAATCAATAATCTTTTTTTTTCTTATACTTTAGGACCTGGAGTCTCCCAATGAATTAGACTTCAGGTGCTGAACTCTCCTTCCTATGCAGTGATTAGGGGAATAGGAAATGGGTCCAGGGAAAGAAACAAGTGGAGATTCTCAAATCAAAGCCCATGCAAGGAGCTGTTTTTTTTTTTAAGAAAACAAACAATACACAGATGCCAAAAACTAATCATCACATAAAGTCAACTCAGAGAGGCCTTGAAACGCCTGGAATTCAGGGGTTATGTGTTTTTTCTTTTTCTTCTTCCTTCTTAATTTCATTATTACTTGGTTTAGTTTGGTCATTTGTGAGTGTAATGCTCTGAAGAGGAGGAAATGTACACTGAAGAGTATAATCCTTGGAAGTACCCCTAGGATGCTCTCTTATGAAAATTACCTTCTTCTGTGAGCAGAGGGGAATGGGTTAGTACTTCCCCATCTCACAGTATTCACTTTGAAAAGTTGGTAAGGGGTGTTCTCTGAGGAGCAAGGCTAGAAGTCATCTCAGTGGAATGGGGTTCGCTTTTTGACAATTGCATCATTTTAGCCAAATTGATAGCTACCTGTGGAACCAAGTTCACAGGGCCATCTTGGTTTGGGAGATTTCTTGCTACTAGATATGAAGACTCAGCGTGTGTGTGTGTGTGTGTGTGTGTGTGTGTGTGTGTGTGTGTGTGTGTGTGTGTGTGTGTATGAAATGGGAAGACCAGAAGCAGTAAGTAGGTGAGTTTTTCAGGCTCTGGAGAGAAGTAGAGTCTCATTCACAGTGATCTGGGAGTCAAGAATTCCAGAGGCCCAATCTCAGCTCTGACAAAAGTCCCTCTTGTTGTGGCTTTGGGTAAGATATTTAACCTCTTTACCCACAAAAAAGGGGTAGGGGGAAAGCTAATGACTCCTTCCAGGGTGTCAAATGAATTAACTAGTTATTGCTGTACTTGAGAGGTGCTAGAGTGCTAAGCTGATAGAAGGAAGCAAGGCTTCCAATCAGCTGTCTGACCTTTGCTTGGCTTCTGTGAGACTTTCATGTAGAGAGTTTTCATTTTCTGATGGAAAACAAATTCTATGCAATTTCTGATTGTAAATTTAGAAAATTCAGAGGGGGAAAGAAATAGATTACCACCACCACTACCACCACTACCACCACCCTGAATCAAAGATATGTCTTGTCCTCAGATTGTTTCTGTCTCGAATGTACTAAAATAAAGACAAGCTTGGAAGAAGACAAGTTTATTTTCATGCTTTGGCTGTTTGGGAAGGTTGGCATCCTCTTTGTGCTAGGGCAATCCCAGGGGCCCAGTGAGTCCCCTGTGCATTTCTATAAAGGATGCCCATTTTGTCCTCAGCCAACCTAGCCCCTCTCCTGGACCTAAAGCTGCCTTTTTCTTTTCTTTCTTTTATTGTTCTTTCAACCATTGATGACAATAAACTGTGCAGGACACTTTATTATTTTTATTGTTATTATTATATTATTAATGTTGCTTCACATCTTGCAAAGAAAGTTTGGATTTTGAGAAAAGGGCACCTGGTGGCGGACTAACTGCAGACCCCCTTGGTGCCATGCTAACTTACAGCCTAGGGCTCTGTCCCTTATTTGTGACAACGTGGTCAGGACTGTAAGATCACATCTGGGGTGGGGAGGGTTGTTTTTAAAAAACAAACTTGTTTTTATGAGCTGGAAATATTGATGAAAAGAAAATTTTTAAAAAAATGAATTAGCAAAATAGATGTTCCCATGAAGCATTTACACAATCTGTTTCTGCCCTGTGAGGAATAAAGATGAGACTGGTAATACTGTGCAGTTCCCGATAGCTGCTGAAACCATCACACTTCTTCACCCCAGCTGATCAGTGAAATCTCAACCAGCCGTTTTCTTCCTTGGTTTGTCTTAGCTTTTTATCTGTTCGTTGTCAAATTTCCTTTTCCATACTTGTATTTTCTATCTGATTCTGTATATTAAGGAGTTTTTCCTTGTCTGTTTCTTCCTTTGATTGGAATATTTACAATAAAACAGAAATAAACCCTGAAATGTTAGTGGATGGATAGATGAAAGCTGATTTGGTTGGAAAGAATGGTGTGATGTGGCTAATCCAAGCCCCTCGGAAACAAATAAACGCATAAATAAGTTCTCTGTCTTCCCCTCAGACCAGCCCTGCCCACCCACTCCCCCTTTTTCCCTTTCAGCCTTTCTACCCCTCTCAGCCTTTTGTTCAAATCCCAGAAATGTCTGGGTGGCTCCTTTCATGTGGTAGCCTTGGGAGTCTGAGCCAATCCCCCAAAATGGATACACATGTTAATGAAGTGCAGGATTCGGAGGGTTTTGTCTTCCTAAAGGCACTTTTCACAGAATAGTCATCTATTGATTCTCAGGGAAACTCTAGTCAGATATCACCCCAGATTCCACTGGGAGCTTGAAGATTACATCAATTAAAATATAATACTTTGCTTTATTTCTTTTAATTGCTTTGCAGAGCCCCGCCAGTCACAAGATCTCTGCTTCAGAACCCAGGTGGGGTGTAAGTTGAGTACATAGATTGCTGAAAATCTTTTGGCTTCCTCTAATCCTATGCTCATAAGAGAATATTCATCCTGGGAACTTGCCAACCAGCCCTCTTATTGGTTAGGTGAGACTGAAATATCGTGATAACTAAGCCACCTGGGGCTACTCTGTGAAAGTTTATTAGTTTTGGGTTCCAAGGAGTTTAATTTTCATTTGGAATCCAAGGGGGGATTTCCCTGCAGTACAGAAGTAAAATATTGGGAGGCAAAAAAGGGGAGCTTGGACCTTGAAAAAATGGCTGGTTGGTGGCTAGAGTGAGCCCCAGAGAATCACTTGTGGCTCTCTGGCCAATGGAGCTATGTGCAGCAAGGTAAAATAACCTGGAAATGATAAGGGAGATTTGATTCCCTGACTGGTTAATTCTCCTGGGATAATAACAAAGGGGTCTGTTTGGAAAATTCAGAGAAGGAACACTTTCACAGTGATTACTTAAAGCAGGCCTCTCCTAAGGGGCCTAAGGGGCCTCAAATAGAGAAACCAAACCTGAACCCCTTTGGTTTCCTTGTGTCGTGAATGATTTCTATGCCTTTCCATACAAGGTAGACTTTCTTGCCATGCTGAAGAAACCATCTCCCCACCCTTATCCCCAAAGGAGAGTGCCCACAAGGAAATCTAGGCACTGCCCAGCCATAGTACACTACTCACATGCCTCACAATGGTGGACTGCATGCTTTTGAACAGGAATTTAGGACAGCCTTCCAATGGACACAAACAGTTGGAAATGAATGTGGCTTCCAGCAAAGACACAAAAATAGAAATGTACGCATATCCTTCAGCATCAAGAACCAAAGACGTCAATAATCCCATTGAATTTTGAGGGTTACAGATGGTCCAATGAAAGCAGGTGGCTCATTCATTACCGAGAACATTATTTTTATCTTTTATTTTTTACTCATCAAGTTTTATTGATCTCCTACCAACTCGGGGCAGAGCAATCAGTGAAAAGAACATTTAATATTAACGTTAGGCTAGATGAACCAACACTAATATCAAGAAAGAGAGAAATAGATGGATGGGAAGAGAGCCAGAAGGTAACCCACAAAAACAATTCAGATGTTCACTCTCGAGTATTTCTGATCTCAGTTATGGCAAAAAATCAGGAAGAAAGGTGAAGGAATTTTTAAAAATACCCAAATCCTCCTAGAACAAAAATTTATGCTGTGTACATTTCTGATTATCTATTTCAACTTCATGAACTTGTAGTGGAACAGTACCTTGGGATCACACCATGTTGGCAGGAGCTCTAGCCAGGGAGGACAAAGCTCAGAATTCAAAGTAGGGAGGAATCATCCGTCTATCACATAATCAACAAAAGAAACCTGTTTCATTTTCAGATTCCCTTGTACCATTCTACTTGTTCTCTCCCCTGTCTTTTTCAATCTGCTAAAACATTAGAGAGAAGATAACTCAAGTTTACCGCACTTGTAAGAAGCACACATTAAACACCTAGAATTATCCTACATGCCAGGTCAGACTTTTTTAAGAAGTGGAAGTTAAGGTTGGCAACCCCAAACTTCTGCTCCAGAAACAGTTAAGGAATAATGTAAGAGAAGGCGTGATGAAGTGCTCTATTGTGTGGTAAAGGCTTTAAACCCTACGGGATCTGAGGAAAGGAGAAGGCGGTGATCATTGTTAGTTAGCTCAGATGGGGCCAAAAGAGGGAGGTGGGACTAAAAGGTTTCTGGGGCTTTAGTTTTATATTTCTGGGAAACGAGACTTGCTTCATCTTTCTTGTTAGTTGAAATCTGGCTAATTCATGATGGTGAACTCTTCAGAGCTTCTGAGATAAAAGAATTTTTTTCCCTTGCCTTTTTGGCACGTTCTTTCAAGAGGTTCAGATTTATGTTGCCTGTTTCTTCCAGTCCACTGCCAATGGTGCTCAGAGATTCTCTATCCACTACTTCATTCGTACTCTCCGTTAACTAGAATTAGAGAACTTTGTTGTCACAGACAGCACAGAGAGCACCATAGACTGGAAACGGTCATCTGCTTGGATCTGAAATGGACCTGAAGAAAATGCTTTAGGAACAGCCAAAGGATCCAGCATTTTGATCATTAGGATGTGAGGAAGGGCAAGAGGTACAGAACTGAATTTGTGATACCAATGCGAGAAGTGAATTCAGAATAAAACTTTCCTATTTCTGGTCCCTGGGTGGATCAGGAAATAATTTCCTGTATGAGACAATAAACTAGTCTAGTTAGAGATGTGAGGTTGAAGAGTCCCTGATGAGAGAACTGCCAAGGAGACTTCCTTTACATTTGGGCAATTTCACAACAAGGGAAGGTCATAAAGGTTCCATTTCTATACAGCCCCAACCATGCACACACATACACACTCACACTCACACACACACCCCCCCCCAGTATTTTTACATTACTGGAAACTTGGTTATATCTGGGACCAAAGAAAAAAATGTCACATCTATATTAACAGCAACTTTCCGAAAAGACCTTGAATGTCTTCAAAGTTCAAATGTGTGACACAATATAAATAAAACTATTAAGTGCCTACCATATGCTAGGTATTATGCTAGGCATATATATGTATACATATAAATTTACTTATATGTGTGTATATGCACATAAATCATTTCTATTAGTTACCTCTAAGGGTTGTCATTTGGCTTTCATACCTTCTTTTTTGATGTTAATATTAGTATATATGTGTGTGTATCTATGTATACAGATATGTGTATTCATGTGTATTTATATATGTATGTATATGTAAAAAGAGGCAGCTTAGCCTAGTCTAGTGGACACGATGCTAGACATGGTATAAAGAAATCCTGGGTCTAGATTTCTCCTCTGACACTTGTTGTGTGACCCTGGACAAATCAATTAACCTCCCTGTGCCTATCTTGAACTTATTAAGTCGTAGATGGATTGTGATCTGAACTGGTGGAAGGAATTCTCACACGGGGAGATTCTCACCCTAAGGATATCTCAGACCCACAGTTATACTATAAATATATATGTATGTATGTATATTTATATGTTATGTGTATATGTGTTTGTATTTATAGACACATGTGTATGTGCATAACGGTGTATACAGATAAGTGAACTACATTGATGTCAGAAGAGTCACCATTTTTCTGTCTCCCTTCCGCCTTTCTTTGTGCTCCTAGATAATGAGGCTGGATTTAGTCTTCCAGCTTTCAGAGGCTTAGTTCTCACCAAATAGGCTTTGATGTAATTTATTTCTAAGCTGAATGTGTATGTAGCTATGTGAATGGAAAGGTAGGCACCTTTTTTAAAATTCCCAGTTGAATATTAAAGTGATTGAGCTGACTACCTAAAATCTATCCTCTTTGACAGCCTGCAAAAACATTCCTCCAGTGTGAACAAGTGCCTAGACAAAATACAAAGATGATTGCTTTGTAGGCCACAGCCAGTGAGAATGAGTTGGATGGGGCAAACTTTCAATTTGACTCAGTGTTGCTTATAGCCATTTAAAATTTGGACAGAAGGAAACTTTTTGGAAGGTCAAACAGTGAGTCCTGAAATTAGAATGATTATGTGGCTCCACACAATTTAGAAAGAGACTTTATTCATCCAGCATCTACATGACTGTTTCAATTTATGTTTCAAATAAGAGCAGATTAAACAAGACCAGGCCTGCACACATACGGCCAGTGGGCTGCTTGCAGCCTGCCAAAGCCGCCCAGAGGCGCTATGTTCTGCAGGTCCGTATTTACATCCTCTACATTTTTCTACGACCTTTCACACAGGCAGTAAGTGGCTGCAGGCCATATGTTGTACAGACCTGAACAAGACCATTGTTTCCAATGGAGCAAAAGCTGAGCTATAACTAAGGTGGAACCACAGAGCTTTGTTCCAAGACAGAAATTTAGGGAGTGTTTCAGTCCTTCAAAAGTATGAAAACTACTCAGCTTAGCACCTAATTAGCAGGAATAATTAATCAAAGTAGAAAAACTACTACATAGGCTCTCTCTCCTTATGGTACTCCGGGTGAGTGCCTCCCTCACCAGGAGCAGTTGGTGCCACTTGCCCCAGATGCAAAAATTTTAAGTTACTCTTTGGGCAAATGCAATTGATTTCAAATGTATTCAAAAATCCTCCAAGTCTGACAGGTGCATATTAACGCATCCCTCGTTTAAGGTAGTTTTACAGCAGCCTCCTGATTTGTTAAGTAATAATCCATGTCAGTCAAAGTTATAGCGTCATTTATTTTACTAATCAGGAAGGAGTAGGGGGAGACAGATGATATTTAGAAAATATCTGTAGGCTAGTGAAATTTTGAGTCTGATTCATAAGATTCAAAGGGATGTTTTCTTATTGAGGACTACAGAGACCTTTAATCTTGACCAAAAAGAAGCAGACTTCTCAGTCCCTATGCCAGCTGTGGACACATTGACCAGCTTTCTTACCACGCTGTTCTCAAAAGGCTTTCTCTGCTGCAAAACAAAGTTGTGGAAACTTTGTGCCTGAAATATATCTCCTAATTGACACTAAGGTAGCATTTTTTTTCAGTGTAACCTTCTTTACCAATGATATAATAAAATAAAATCCAAAATTTTGTGTTTCCTCCTTATGGGGAGGGAGGGAGGGAAGGAAGGAGAGAGAGAGAGAGAGAGAGAGAGAGAGAGAAAGAGAGAGAAGAAAATTATTTATTCTTGGCAGTTTTCTTTACAGGGATGAATAATATTCACTTTTTATGTATTTAGTTCTGCATTTAAAAATTTGTTGTTTCAATTGACAAAAACCTATTTTCTTTCCCTCCTAGTTCTCCCCATACGTTAAAGAAAGGAAATGAAAGAAAGAAAAAAGAAAATTATTTCCCCTTGGTGGTTTTCTTTCGGGGTGAATAATATTCACTTTTTGTGTATTTAGTACTGCTTTTTTAATTATGAAATTTTGTGGTTTCAATGAACAAAAATCTATTTTCTCTCCCTTCTACCGTTCCCCACCAATGGCAAGAAAGGAGGGTAGGGAGAGAGAGAGAGAGAGAAGAGAAGAGAGAGAGAGAGAGAGAGAGAGAGAGAGAGAGAGAGAGAGAGAGAGAGAGAGAGAGAGAGAGAGAGAGAGAGAGAAGAAAGGAGGGGAAAATTCTTGTAGTAGATATGCATAATCATGAAAAAAAAAGATTCCTGCATTAGCTATATCTCCCCCAAAAAAGTTTCATTCCTGCGTCTATCACCTCTCTCTCTCTCTCTCTCTATCAAGAGGTGGGTAGCATGCTGCTTCTATCACTGGTCCTCCAGAGTCATGATTGATCATTACATTGATCAGAGTTCTCAAGTCTTTCAAAGTTGTTTATCTTTACATGCTGTTGTTGTCATATAAATTGTTCTTCTGCTCACTTCACTCTGTATCAGTTCAAAGAAAACAATAGTTGCTTTTTCAGAAGCATTCAGAATGAGTGATTTAGAAGGTTGTCCTGTCCAACAAGGGGAGGATGCTGATCTTTTCCTAAGCTTTTTTGTTTTGTTTTGTCTCTTGAAAGGTGTTAGGGCCTGGTGACCACTGATCCTGCTGTCGGTGTTCCCTCTCCAAGGGATTCTATGGAGAGCTGTCAAGAACCCAGGTCCATTTGACTTCCATTAGCTATGAGCTTTGTTTCTGTTGCTTCTAAAAGCTCAAGAAGAGAAAAGTCACTTTGGTCCAAGTACTCAGATTAAGCCAAAGATTCTTTTAGCCATTGCTGCAACCCTCCCTCTTGAATGCTCAGCAATCATCAGGGATGTTGGGCCTCCATCCCTAGAGATGGAATTTCAGCAGATCCAAGTGTTCTATGATTAGATTCCTCTTATTAATAGCAGAGAGAGTTTACAATTCTAATGTGATGCATCTCATTGACCCAGAGCTGTCCTTTATTTATCTGTAAGCCTTTGACTGATCTGGGATTTTTGTGCCAGAAAAAAAAAAAGTTCTGTGATCAGAGAGACTAAAAATAAGAAGCCAAAGTAAGTTCCTCATAGAGCCACATGAATGCAACACAGAAATTTATGGTTGGCAGGGCCCTCTTACAGGAATACAGCCAGAGCTGTATCAAGATTGATGCAAGGGAAACACTTGACATGGCCACACAAAGTTGAGGGACACAGAAATCATATAAAATTTGCATCTACTACTGAGCTTGCCGTGCCATTGGGATAGAGATACATAATTTTATACTCTTGCCTCTGGTGCAAAATTAGTTAATTACACTGTTGCCTTGAGAAATCAATGGATTTCCTCAAGATCCTAGGAGCTATCTCAATTCCAGAACTATAAACTTTTATTAAGCTTCTACTATGTGTAAAGGGGAAGTCAGGTGGCACAGTAGATAGAGATAACCCTGGAGTCAGAAAGACTCAGACTTCTTGAGTTCAAACCCGGCCTCAGACACTTACTAGCTGTGTGACCCTGGGCAAGTCACTTAACCCAGTTTGCCTCAGTTCCTTCTCTGTAAAATGAGCTGGGAAAGGAAATGGCAAAACTACTCCAGTATCTTTACCAAGAAAACCCCAAATGGGGTCACAAAGAGTTGGACACGACTGAAAAATGACTAAACAACAACAAAATTATATGTCAAGCCCTCTGCAAGGTATTGAGGATACAAAGACAAAATTGGAAACTGCTTCTGCCTTGAAAATCTTATATTCTATGGGAGATACAACATGAATGTAGATAAATAAATTTCAGAAGGGAGAGAGAGTCCTAACAATAGTGGGTCTTAGGAAAGGCTCCCCATGGGAACTGGTGCCTGAGCTGAACCTTAAATGCAGCTGGGGTTGCAGGAGAGGAAGGCGAAAAGGGAGTGCATGCCAGGCATGGGCGACAGCATAGGATCAGGAGACAGCAAGTGGAGTTCAGGCAACAAATAGTAGACCTGTTCAGAGAGAACACAGAATGAGTGAAGGGGAGTGATAGGGAGGAAGGTAATAGCACAGGCACATGGTAGAACCCTGTTCATTCAATCATCCATGCATACATTCATTCATTAAATATTTATTGGGTCCTTTATTTACTACACTCTCAGTTCACAGTGCTGTACTGAGGTTAGCAAGCCCAGGAGTTCCCATGGCCCTTAGAACAGAACTCTACATAAAGGAAATATGTGATAAATATTTGTGGGATAAATTAATGACCAGGAAGTAAAAAGATAAGGTCATTTGTTAGAGTCTTTTTGGGGAAGAAACATAGATAAGCAAAAAAGGGAGGGAAGGAAGGAGGGAGAGAGACAGAGACAGATTCAGCCATTCATTCAGACAGACAGAGACAGAAACACAGACAGAGAAAGAACAACAGAGAGATAAAAAGAAGAAGAGAAAGACCCAGAGAGTTGTGTCCTTCACAATCTGGCTCCAGCTTACCTTTTCAGGTTTATTATAAATTACTCTTCTTCAAGTACTCTCTGTTACAGCCAAATTGCCCTAGTTAATGTTTCTCAAACACAACATTTCACCTCCCATCTGTGTACCTCTGCATATGCCTCAAATATTCGCCCTCCTCTTCGACTTGTCCATCCTACCTCTTAGAATTCCAAACCCCCTCCAAAGCTTAGCCCAAATGCCACCTCCTAAACAAGCATTTCCTGATTCTCTCTGCACTGGCCCTAGCTCCAGCTGCTAGTTTACCCTCATAATTTCTCAATATTAACCTCTTTTGTGTTTACTTAGATGTACTGCTGTTTCCTCCCTTAGAATATAAGCTCCTTGAAGACAGGGATCATGTCATTTGTTTTTGTGTTTGTATCCCAGGATCTAATACATTGTTGGTACTTAAATTCTCATTGATTGCTTGATTGATGGATAGACTGATGACATCACAGATTCATTTGAAAATACTGAATATATTTGAGACTATTCAACATATGTTGAGACACGTTAAGTGTACAAGTCAGTATCTAATTATTTGCTCAGCAAGTGGTACTGGGGTGATCAGTTAAGTAAAGTGATATACAGTAAAGACACATGGCAAGGAAATATAGGCAGAACATTGGTAGAGGTGGAAGAAATTCAGATTTTTTTCCTACTAATCATTTAACCAGCTCCTTCCCCAGAGCAATAAGTTGTTCTATCTCAAGCCATTCCCACTGTCCTAATTGGCACTTTGTTAGCTCTCTCAGTTGCCTAGCAATATTCTTAGCAAGCAAAAGAAATCCAAGGTCTTTTCATCATAAACAATGTCACTACCCATCATGAAGGGGACTTGCCATTATTTCTTCTCCAATCCAGCAGTAAGAAGCAGATTCAAAGGCCTTTCTCCAATAATAAACCTGCTCAGAAAATGTTTTGAAACTATATTCGTTGGTGTTGGTCTCTTTTCAGTTAAGGTTTACTAACAAGGTTAGTTGCATTTGATTGAATTGAACATTGGAAGTAGAGAAACAGTGGTCTCTCCTGCGTGGTTATCTAATTAGGCAGTCCCGCAATAGCCATTACTGGCAGAACGTGTGTGCAGGCATATTAGAGAGAAGGAACTTAAAACAGGTTCTGACAGATAGCTGGTGAGACATACGCCAGAGACCTGGGGCCTTCTCATCTAGCTAGCATTCAATTAATGATTCAGAGTTAAGCAATGCTGGTATAACTATGATGTAGAATAAAAAAGGAATGGATTTGAAGGATTACAAAGTAATTGCATTGGAGAATCACCCCAGGTATAAAACAATGCCTGATGCCAAGTATTGGGCATTTGGCAATAAAAAGCTAAGACTGTGGCAGCTTGTCTCACTGGGTACCTGCCTCTGTAACAGCTCTCTTAATTCTAGATGAAATGAAAATTCCATCCTTAGCAGTCATTAAGGCTCCAGTTTTATTTCTCATTATTAAACCATGAAGTTGGCCAAAACATGTAAATGGAGCAAAATGAAGAAATCTGTAAGCAAATTGGAATCGTGGTACAAAACTGAAGCCTAATCTTCAAAGATTAAGAAAGACAAAATAACCATGCTGTTGAAGAAGCAGCTCCCCCAAGCCAGGAAGAAGTGTGCTTAAAGTGCCTGGGATCCCTGTTGCATTATCTCTTCATATTTTCCCCAAAGAAACTGAAATTTTCAGCAGAATTTCTAGATGATGAATGCATGTTTGAAAATATCCAAATGGTTCAAGAAACATTGAAATAAGACTTAAATGGGATTTTATACTCAATGTGGAATGGGAATTTTACACTCAAAATTCAAGAGAAGGATGTCAAATTGACAGCCCTGAGCAAGAGGACTTTCAAGTTTTCCCAGGAAGAAAAAGCATGAAAACATGAATCATTTCTATTTCTCCCCATCTAGAATGCAGGCCTCTGAGAAGTGGCCAGCCTGGAAAGAGGGAACTCATGTGTTTGATCATCACCTTTTCCACTATGACTTTCTGTGAAGAGCAACTGAATGCCTAGGGAGACTGGGGATGGTAGTGGTAATGATGTGGGGGAGGTGGGAGGAAGAGAGTGAGATCCAGGGATGTTCTGGTAAATGTTTAACAACTGGCTATCAAAATGAAATAAAATAAAACATGATATGATGTGCTTTTAAATTTAATTTGCAATACTAACATTTTTCTCCACCACTTTCTTAAGTCTAGAAAATCAATAAAACAATAAATCAAACCCCATTTGTAGTATTTGCTGATTTCTGAAGTGTAAATGCTCACATTATATTTAACAATTGGGCTCCCAGGAGCATGTTCTAGCTGGCTCCAGCAAATCCCTGGATGTGCCTATTAACAATGGATCATACAGAGATACCTCCCCACCCCACTCCCTGCCCTGAGTCCTGGATCAGTAAGCTGCATCCATCTAGTAAAATAGTACAGTTACACAAGTAAAGTTACTTAGAATTGTGGAATACTTAAATTTTAAGGGACTTCAGAGATCATCTAATCAAACATTCCAACTAAAGGAAGACTCCTATGTTGAGATCATTGGAAAGATTATATGATTATGGATCCAGAGGCTATCTAGGCTAGCCCGCTCATTCTACAGAGGTGAAAACTGAGACACAGAAAAGTTAAGTAATTTAATCTTGGTTACTCAGATAATAAGGATCAGAGGTGAGTCTGAATCTAGGTCCTCTGACTCCAGAGTCAGTCCTCTTTCCAGGACATTGAACTGAAAGGTGGTGATGATGACGAAGAATCTAGAAACTATGCCATAAAGAATCAGATGAAGGATTCCAGAAGGTTTACACAAAAGAAGACTTTAGAGGTACATGATCACTTTCTTCAAATATTTGAGAGGTCTTCAAGTGTACCCAGGGGAGAGAATGAAGAACAATGGACTTCTAAATCAATATAAAGAGGAATTGAACAATTAAAGAAGCCCAACACTGGAAGAGGTTTTCTAATAAAGCAGTAAGTTCTCATCACTTTCAAACCAAGGATAAATAATCACTTGTAAGAGATCTTGTAGAAAGTTTTCAATATTCAGGTAGGAATTGGGCTAAATGACCTCTAGATTCCTTCCAATGCTAGGAGTCTTTCATTGTGATATCACTGCCATATGGACATCTAATCTTTGCCTGAACTCTTAGAACAATGACGCAGCCTGTTCTGAGACACCTTTAATTGTTAGAAGGTTCTGTCTTATATTGAGCCAAAACCTCCCTCTCTGTTATATCCTAGCAACCAAGAGGTGAAAATTTCCGTATACAGACTCCTCAGCCACAAACCACTATGTGCATTTTAATTTTAGACCAAAAAAATAGCAATAAGTAGCATTTGTATGGACACTTTAAGGCTTGTAAAGTGCTTTGTAAATGTTATCTCATCTTATCCTCACAACAATCTTGGGAGATAAGTGCTATTATTATCCCCATTTTACAGATGGTGAAACTGACTGACAGAGATTCGATGATTTGCCTAGGGTCACACAGTTAGATTCTAAGTGTCTGAGTTGAGATTTGAATTTATTCCCCTTACTCCAAGTCCAGTAGCTCTATCCCCTGCAGCACTTAACTATACATACATCTTTGTTTATCTAGTCCTTCCTAGATGTAAAAGAAACCAGTCAGTGCAAGGGCATGTAAGGAAATCAGTTTTTCAATGTACCTTTTCCAACGAAGACTCAATAAATTCATCTTAAGTCGACCTGATTTTATTTTACTAGAATTTGGGCCTAAGCCCAACTGACGTGACTAGAGCAGCTATAAGAACGGCTAACTTCCCCAAAATATCTCCTGCTGTGCCCCCACCCCCACCCAGCCTGCCAACATGCTGGAAATGCTACCATGAGCATCACTTTCTTGGATTAATATTACTAAGGACAGCTAACACATTAACAGAGAACAATGGCTTCCAAGAAAGGCTTAAGGACACTGATAGATCAGGGAATCTTATTATGTGACACTCTCTCTGGCCAATGCACTTCTTAAGTCTTCTCTATGATATGGGATTCTTGTCCTTGCCTTTCCACAAATCATCCACAGTGACCTTTCTTTCCTGCTTTTAATATCAATATAGGCTGAATCAATGTTGCCTCTCATTTTCCTCATTTTTTCATCCTTTAACATTTTTTTTCTTATTAGTATTTTTACATGTATAATTTTCAACATTCATTTTTGTAAAATTTTGAGTTCCAAATTTTTCTTCCTTCCTCCCTTCCCTCCCCCTTCCCCAAGATAGCAAGCAATCTGATATAGGTTATACATGTACAATTATGTTAAACATATTTCCACATCAGTCATGTTGTGAAAGAAGAATCAGAACAAAAGGGAAAAACCATAAGAAAGAATAAACAAAAAGTAAAAATAACATGCTTCAATCTGCATTCAGACTCCATAGTTTTTTCTTTGGATGTGGTCAGCATTTTCCATCATGAGTCTTTTGGAATTATCTTGGATCATTGTATTACTGAGAAGATCTAAATCAACCATAGCTAATCACTGCACAATGTTGCTATTGCTGTGTACAATGTTCTCTTGGTTCTGCTCACTTCACTTGGCTTCAGTCCATGTAAGTCTTTCCAGGTTTTTCTGGAATCTGCCTCCTCATCATTTATTATAGAATAATAATATTCCATCATATTCATATACCACAACTTGTTCATCCATTCCCCAACTAATGGGCATCCCATCAATTTCCAATTCTTTGCCACCACAAAAAGAGCTGCTATATATTTTTGTACGGGTGGGTCCTTTTCTCTTTTTTATGATCTCTTTGAGATACAAACCTACTAGTGGTATTGCTGGATCAAAGGGTATACACAGTTTTATAGCCCTTTGGGCATAGTTAGCCTCTCATTTTCAATATATGATTGGCCTAACTTCATTATCTATTTCCTCATTGATTTTTATACCACATATCATATAGAAGTTATCATTGGTAACATGATGTGGCCTACTTCTTCTCACCCACTCTACATCCATTCATTGACCCTTGGGTTACTCATAATTTCTGTTCTTTCCAGTTCAAGGTGCTCCATGAATGGCAGGCATAGAGCATCACTGGGAGAATATTGGTTTTAAAGGAGAAAAGCTCTTGCAGAAGCAAGCAATTTGGGATCATTTAAAGAATGGTATAATTTCCCAAATGAAATCCATCCTGATCTCCTCCTACTTAATTCTGGGCCCAAATCATTACACATATGCAGAGCCTATCCAAGATATATCTATATTTTGTGTGTTTGTTTTTGTCTGCACGGGTATGAAATAATTCAACCTACTGGACATCCAGCTGAATATCATAGCATGGATAATATGTTTTTCATCTACTCTGCTTTTTCAATGTGGATAATAATAGCTGGCATTTAAATAGTATTGTTCAGGCACAGAGCTCTTTCCATGCATCATCCTCTCTGATTCCTAACAACAATCCTTTTGTGATAGTAAGGTATGTATCATTATCTCCCTTTCTGGAAACTGAGTCTCAAGCAGGTGAAGTCACTTACCTGTTGTTACACAACCAGTTAGTAGCAGACCCTGGACTTGACCCTCAGATTTCTAGTTTCATGTCCAGTTCCATTACTTCTTGCTGCCTCCCTGGAAGTTTTTGAGACTAATTACAAGATATGGAATATACAGTGTTACAGGTCCAGATGAGTTACTATGATGAAGGGTCCTAGATAGCCAAGAGGTAGATTAAGGACACTGGGCAGCTTTGGGGAGGGAGGGCCACCAAAAGGAAGAGGGAGGGAATTTGCTTGACTTTTTACCATTCACTCTTTAGCAACAGCCTACACTGGCAAAGTGCAGGCTGCCACTTGAATTTTCTCCTCTATCCAAGGGTATTTGGGCTTTGTAGGGAGAATTCCAGTAGGGGTGAAAGAACAAAGTATGGCTCATTTTCTCTCCACATCCAGAGAAAGGAAAAGGAAACAACCTTTGAAGTGCTGTGGGTGAATAGAGTCCGACTGCCACTTACTAGCTAAGTAGTGTAAAGCAAGTCATTTTTGGTCTGGCTCTTGTGATCATCGCCCTTTCTAAATTTTCAGTAGCCATACTTCTATGAAGATGTTCCAGCTTTTACAGGACTCAAAGTCATGGTCACTATATATAGTTTGCAATTTTCTCCTCTGTGAAATAAGTTGGACTTGATCATCTATCTTAAAGAGCTAATATTCTATTAGCCAGCATAATATCACATTAGCTTTTTAAATACTAACTTGGGCTGGAGTTGTGGAGGAATGGCATCCATAGAGATGATACCCACATTGTGCTCTGTCATATTTGGACCATTTCTATGATTCTATGACTTGTGTTTTGAGATGCTATGTTTTAGAAAGGTCATTGAAAATCTGTAGAGTATTCAGAGGAGGGTAAGAAGGATCGAGAGGGCCCTTCAGAGCATAGCCTATGTGCTTCTATACTAAACCTGGTATCTATTATCCAAATTCTACAACCATTTTATCTTCCTATTCAGGTAATATGCATTATACTTCGATAACAATATTGTCTCTTTTTCTGCTTCTATTGATCTTCACTCAAATAATTCTCCACCATGCCTTTATTCCCTCCCTGATCCCATGTTTCCCCACATGAGCATATGGTATTAATATACAATACCTCTTCTCCTATTTTATCTATATATGTTATATATTTTGAATAATGTTAACCTTTCCAGAACCATATTCTTATCATGGATCTCATTACACCACAACTCAGTGATACCCCAGGTCAAATTTGCTTCTTTGCATTAGGATCTCGAGTCTATTTTGCTTATTACACATTTTGAGCATTTGTGGTCATAAAGGTTTTTTTATCTGAGATTATTAATTTTATTACTAGCTCCTTTCTATAAACATGTATGCCTCTATTGCTATTCTTCTTCCTATGTTGTAGCTCATCTCTGTGGTATCTTGTGTGGTGAGTATATGTAAGTTTTGTTTTTCTTCCCCTTTTATTTTAAATTTAAATCCCTGTTATTTCTATGTTCTAATCAATGATCCAGAAATCCAAATCCTATCCTCAGAGATTATCTGTTAAGCAACCGTTCACTTCTCAAATCTACATTTCTCTCCCAAATCTTTTGTCTTCAATGGGCAACAGTGATGAAAAACCACCACCTGTGCCCCTAAAGTCTATAGCTACCTTGCCTTAGACTTAATGCTCTTTAGCAGCATCTTCTTCTAGGTTGCTTCTGGCAGTATCATTTGTACCCACAGAAATCACCAAAATGGGCAGTAGTCATCTCTTCTAATAGATATTGGGAAGCCCTTTGCTCTACCTTGGATATATACATACCCTAAAGGACAGCAGAGTGATGTTATCTAGTCAACAAATAATTGCTTCAGTACCCCTCGGTAGGAAGTCACCAACCACAACCCCTTAGCTCTCCTTTCTCTGATGCCTACCAGGTGATCTTTTACTTGTCAGCACCTGTGGATCCATGGCATCATTCCTTGGAAGTCAAATAGCTTCTCTCTCTTGAGAGTATGCAGTTCTTTCTTGTTAAGGAAGAAATGCATCTTCTTCTTACTTCCAAATGTTCAATGATCTTTCATGTTTCTTTTCTCATTTGTGTCGCATTCAGACATTGTGCTGGTTGCGTCAAACCTTGGTATAATGTAGCATTTCCTAGAAAAGATCAGTTAACAACACCAAAGAATTTGAACTAATCATCTACACAGACTGTGTAGATATCTATTGCCCAGGTGATGTCTTACACTTAGATAAACAATAGACATATGTTGTCCATCAGTATGTATATGTTGATGTATAATATATATATATACATATATATATATTTGTGTGTATAGACATATCAGTATATACTAATGTATACACATATCAGTAGGTATATCCAGGAAAGACAGTATAAATGAACGATGAGTTAGACCCAGAATTGATTAGGAGAAAAGCAGGTTAGATTGCTTTCACCAAACTGCAAAGCTCTTTTAATGACCCACACAGGACAGGTTTCTAGGTGGCAGAGTAGAGTGTTAGGTCTGAGATCAGGAAGACCTGAATTCAAATTCAGTTCAGATACTTCCTATCTATGTGACCCTGAGCAAGTCTTCCTTGGCACATAGTAGGTGCTTAATAAATGCCTGTTCCTTCCCTTCTCTTTCCCAAGTTTCTCCTAGAAACAAAGGCCCATCTGATTAATACCAACATTCTACCAGTGTTGTTGTTATGGATACCATACATAGAACAAAACAGTCTATGAAGACCTGAAAATTAATATAACACAAAGAACAATGGAGAGGTGCAGGGTAAATGTGAGCAGGCTCTAATATAAAATCAATGAGGAACTTTGAAGAAGAACTGAAATAAAAGATATCATAAGGAAATGTATGATGGGAAGAGAAAATAGACTGGTCACATACAAATATTTAATTTGATCTTCACCCTACCCTGGGAGGTGGGTGCTCTTATTATCCTCATTTTTACAGTTAAGGAAACTGAAGCAAATAGAGAATATTTTTGCAAGGTCACACAACTGAGACTATATTTGAACTCAGGTATTCCTGACTCCAGGTCTAGTGATCTAGCCACTGAGCACTTACATGCCTCTTAAACAGAAAGAAAAACAAAGGTAATAATAGCACCTACCTTTTAGGTTTGTTATGAAGCTAAAATGAGATATTTGTATAGCATCTTGCATACCTGAAGCATCATATAAATGCTAGTTATTGTTATTATTATTATCATTATTATCCTCTTGTGGTGGAACAGGAAGCTTGTTACCCTCCAGAAAAATCTTCTATTACACTGTTCAAGGTAAATTTGCTTAATATGCTATAAAATTGAATTGTGATTTTGAAGCTATCTTTAAAATGAAAGGTTAATTATATCTGTAGCATTTAATGGGGAAAAAGTTTGTTCTATTTAATGAATGTATCACTATTTTCAAACTAGGTTTTCTTGAAAACAATTGCTAATTGCACTAGATAAAAGACAGCATGGGTTTTGGTCTTTTTGCATTTCCTCAAAGGGCTGCTGAAGAGGTTTGGTGAATGATAACAATATATAGAGTGTTAGTTGTCTAAGTGTATGGACTTGGTAGACACCAGTGTAACATCTTTATCTTGCTGAAACAGATACAAACAGAGAAACCAAATGAAAAAAAAAACATATTGTATTTTCAAAAGGCCTTATCATGGATATATAAACAGAGTAATAAGTTATTCAAAGGAATACCGGTAAGTGGTTTTTAATGAGAATGTGCAAGTAAATGTAAATCTGTCCTAGACTTTTGAGGAACTGAAAGATAGTCTTGTTGCTACCAAACAAGAAAAGAAAAAGGAATATGGGTTTTGTTGTCTTCGTTGTTTTAAACTGCACCAGAGCATTAAATTGGCTGAAAAAAATATAGAGGGCTATTTTTGTTTGGATGCCACTGCAACCCATTTGTTTTCATCTATATAGATGCCATGCAAATTATTCTAGAATTTGAAAGAAGCCAGGAAAGAATTTAAACAAAAATATTAAAATAATCTTTCTTCAGGCTAATGCTATTCACTGCTAGCAAATGTATCAACCCTATAATGTTGGTCCTACTGATGGGGAAAGAAGTTAGCAATGTTTTAGGCTGACCAAAATGTGTTACCTGTTTTTAAACATTTCCCATCAGTGAAGGATCTAGGGGCAAGATAAAACTTCTTAATTTCAGATGACAATGAATTGGTCCATTTTTTAAAAATTATTTTTAGGTTCTAATATTCACTTTTATAAGATTTTGAGTTCTAAATTTTCTTCCCTCCCCAAGACAGCATGCAATCTGATATAGGATATACACGCATGATCATATTTCAGTTGGTCTATTATAACTATAATAGTTCACATTTATTTAGCACTTTCTATACATGGAGAGGCAGTATAGTATAGTGGATAGAGTGCTGTACTTCAACTCATCAGGAGTCAGGTTTGAATCTCACCTCCTACACTTACTAGCTGTTTGAATATTGCAGAAATTTAATGTCTCTCTATCTTAGTTTACCAATCTATAAAGTGTATATATATACACTTTATATGTATATATATACACACATATATGTATGTGTGGGTGTGTACATCTGTAGTACCTATTTCCCAGGGCTGTTGTGAGGATCAGTTGAGATAATGTATGTAAAACATTCTGCAGGCTTTAAACGTTCATATAAATGCACATATATCTGGACTTTGCAACCAAGCTTCAGCTGCCTCGTCCCTCTGCCCTGGAGGCCCCCTTCTCCCTTTGACAAGTTCCTAGGAGTACCTCCATGCTGAGGAGGGGCCCAGGTCAACCATCCATCATTCTTTGGACTTTGCCAAAATACCTCACGAAGGTACCTCTCCCCTCCCATCCTCTCTTCCCTTCCCCCAGTAGAATATAAGCTCCCTGAGGGAAAGGCCTATATTTCTTTTTGCTTGTATTGGTATCCTCAGCGCTTAGCACAGCGTCTGGCACAAAGTTAAGCGGTTAATAAAAGGTTTGGACTTGGCTGAACTTAATGTACATTAGCTCATATATCTCACATTATCATCACAACGATAATGTAAGGTAGATAATACAACATTGTATAACAGGGATCCGATTGAAGCACATGCTATGGAGCGTGAATGGTGATAAGCCCTGAAGCTATCCTGTGAAACATATGCGGACCTCAGCTGAGTCTTCAGGGCATTTCCAGTAACAGAGGCCTTCGCACTGATGGACTTGCAATTGGGGTGATGAACCAATCCTCCAACCCACGGTGGGATGCCAAAGAGGATTTGCCATGATCATATTTCAGTTCGTCTATTATAACTATAATAGCTCACATTTATTTAGCACTTTCTATACGTGGAGAGGCAGTGTAGTATAGTGGATAGAGTGCTGTACTTCAGGAGTCAGGTTCTAATCTCACCTCCTACACTTACTAGCTGTTTGAATATTGCAGAAATTATTTAATGCCTCTCTACGTTTACCAATCTATAAAAGCCTATAAAATCTATAGCAACCCATTGAGTAGGCATTAAAAGTAGTGAGTCCATCCTCTGGTGCTTGTTCCCTTCTCAGCTGTTGAAGCATGTGAGGACTTGGTGACCCTCTCTCCTTTCAACTTTTCTCTTTTTTGCTGGGGGTGGGGGGAGGAGGCAGTTGCTTTTCTCTCCCTCTTAGTAGCTTTAGCAGCTGTTCAGGACTTTGCATCAAAAGCATATATGCTGCTGACCTGCACAAGCGTAAAACAAGACCACAAGTCTCTGGCTGCCTCCTCTTCTTTGTGCTTCTTTCTGTGAGCATAGGTGACCAAATAGGAATTATGAGGGAATTGTCTACCTTGGAAGTTTAGGAGCTTCTAGTTTCTTCAGTCAGAACTCTCTGGCAGTAGAAGTTTTTGACAATTACACCCTTCTCAGAGAAGATGACTTCCAGAAGAATAAGCCAAGACATGGTCTGGCTTGCCAAAAGACAAAGACCTTAAGAAATCTGTTTGGACAAGATGAAGATGTAATGTCTGTTCAGCAGTCCCAGGATAAGTTTAATGTTTTAAATACCAAGCACTTGTGTAACTGTGTTGGTAATTATATTCTACTTTTTCAAATTTTAAGTCCTTGTCAACATGCACTTATGAATCTTTTGCATTTTAAGTATTTCTTTTATATGAAGGAAATAAATAGCCGTCCTATAGGTGATTTACATTGTACTGTGAAGAAGTATTTTTTTTTACCTCCTTTAGGGAAAAACTTTACATGAGCCATACCTAACTTTTAAGTGATTTTCCTTGGGGCTTCAGGGTGGTGGAATAAAGAGCTAGAGACAAGAGAAAAGCCTGACTCCTCTTTTTAATGACAATATCTAGTCTTTATTTATTTATTTTACACCTTTTTTTGGGGGGGAGGGTGAGGCAGTTGGGGTTAAACTTGCCCAGGGTCACACAGCTAGTGTCAAGTGTCTGAGGCCAGATTTGAACTCAGGTCCCCCTGACTGTAGGGCCGGTGCTCTATCCACTGTGCCACCTTGCTGCCCCAATATCTAGTATTTATATAGGGTTTAAAGTTTTGCCAAGCACTTTACAAATATTATCTTATTTTGTCTTCACAACAACCCTAGGAGATAAGTGGTGTCATTATCCCCATTTTACAGATGAATAAACTGAGGTAGGAAGAAGTTAAGTGACTTGCCAGGGTCACACAGCTACTAAAAGTTTGAGATGAGATTTGAATTCAGGTCTCTTCTAACTCTTGGTCCAATGCCCTTTTCCATTTCACACCTTGCTGCCTCTTTAGAGGCAAGGACCCCCTTATTCTTAACCCACTCTGTGTTTGGCCCAGAGCTAGGGTGTTTTAGTGGTAGAGTGAACCCTTCTACCTTCCAAAACACTTGACAAGAAGAGAGTGCCAGAGGATTGGGTCATTCTTCATAAGGTCTACTAAGTATGTGCTCTTCTTGGTTCAGTGACCGATACCCTGAAGCTCTGTCCTATCAGGAGGTGAGATCTGTGGAAGGACTGCTCCATCATTCCAAAGTACAAGTCCTTTGGTGCTAGGTCACATGTGTCAACAGAAGTGGCTAGGGAAGCTCAATTCCATAAATACTTCAGAGACCGGCTCTTACAGGCCCATACCTACAGATGCTACATGGGTTCCAATCCAACCCCTGCTACATAGTATTATTACCATTATACAGGAAATTAAGGCCTGAGAGGTGAAGTGACTAATCCAAGGTAACACAACTAGAAAGTGGTAATCCAGGTTTTTTGACCCCTGGTTCTAGTAGTCTTTCTATTGCATCAAACTGATTCAATCTAATCTTTTCAAGATGCTTTTTTTTTTTTTTGCATAGACAATATTACCAATGGATGCTATCGGGGGATAGAATTTTTGTGGACCAGCTAAGCCTGAAATCTCTTTTTCTTTTGCTCTAACACTTTCATCAATGCACATTTAAATGCTGCTCTTAAGAAGGCAATTAAATTGTTAACTCCCATCTAGACTCTAAATAATGTTGTTCAAAACACATCATTTATAATATAGTGTTGTGCCTCAGGAACTAAAGCATTAAGGTGCTGCTTGAGACATGCTGGGAAAACTCTGGAAAATAACTTGCTAAAAGAAAAACAGTTCAGGAAAGCAATTTGATGTTCTATTTTCCTAGTAGGATGCTATCAGGGATGGGGAGGGGGGTTTCATTTATGTGTAAGCAAAAATCTAGCGCTGAGGCCAGGAGAAAGACAAAAGTAGCAGCATCAAGAGACATTAAGCAATTTCACCAGACCAGTCATTTATATGGCCAAGTCAGATGATTTGTACCTTTGCAATCACTATCATCTTTATGCATGAAGGACTACCGCTGTAGCCATGGCTTTCTGTCTTTTCTCTGCCTCTCTGGTATATCTGCTAAGAAAAGTAAATTAAGCCTTGTAGAAGGGTCAAAGGTATATTCATATCCAGCCAAATTGCATGCATTGCCCCTGACAGGGAAAATGCACATCATTGGAACCATCAGCCCCATCATCTATCTGGGTTCCTATTTTCCTCTTCAGGAAAGCCCTGAAGGCATCAAAAGGTATTTTTCTCAAGAATGTTGGTAATTGAGGATTCCGGGAAGATGGCGGAGTAGGTCAGAAAACTTTTGGCTCTCCAAATTTCCTCCACAAAAAAAAAAGATATAGCATCACTTCAGAGCTGCAGAAATAAACACGGGGTAAAGCAGTTGTCCTCCTAAAACAATCTGAGAAGACTCTCAGGAAAGACTTGACTTCCAGGGCCAGAGGTTTGACCTGTGTGAAGTGCAAACACCTCCAGGCTGACACTGCAGAATCAACAAACAAGCTTTGGGGGCAGTTGAGTTGAGAGGCAGCCTCAGTCTTAGAAATTTCCAGCTACCAGACTGCGGTCTGACTGCTGAGTACAAGGGGGGGGGGGGGGAGGCAGCACACACCTGGTAAGTGCAGTAGAGAGAGGGGCGGGGATCCTGTTGGCTGCAGGCACTTGTGGGAGAGCAGAGTCCCAGGTTTCAGTTCTGAGGCACGGAGAATAGTTGTAGTTTGCAGCCACCAGAGGGACTACAAAGAGCAAAATCATTTATGGGACGGTGTGGCTGGGGGCTCTAGCCATGGCATAGGAGTGGAGAGGACAGCCCAAGGTTGGGCCCTGAGATAGACCTCCAAAAATAGCAATAAGAAGAACCTGAGGCTTGGGGCATTACTCCCCATACCTCTGGATTAGAACTTGATCACACTAGTAGCTACAAAAAAAATAATAAAATAAATTTTAAAAAATAAATAAAAATGAACAAGCAAAGGAGAAAGAACCCAACCATAGATAGCTACTATGGGAATAGAGAAGATCTGGGCTCATATTTAGAGGAAGATAACGGAGCTAAAAAAGCCACTCCCTTTTCCATGAGAAATGTCAATTGGTCCCAAGCACAAAAAGAATTCTTGGAAGAACTCAAAAAGGACTTTAAAAATCAAATAAGAGAGACTGAGGAAAAATTAGGGGAAAAAATAAGAGCAATCCAAGAAAATCAAGAAAATTATGAAAAAGTCAACCAACTAGAAATAGAGAATCAAAAACTTAAGGAAGAAAATAATTCTTTGAAAACTAGAATTGGGGAAGGAGAAGCTAATGATGTTCTAAGACACTAAGAAATCATAAAATAAAATCAAAAGAATGAAAAAATAAAAAAGAAAGTGAAACATCTCATCAGAAAAACAACCAATCTAAAGAACAGATCAAGGAGAAATATATGTAGTCAAGCTACCTGAAAATTATGAGTAAAAAAAAAAAGAATCTTGATACAATATTACAAGAAAGTATCAAGGAAAATTGCCCTGAAGTTCTAGAATAAGAAGGCAAAGTAAAAATAGAAAAAAATCCATTGATCACCTGAAAGAGATCCCAGGAGGAAAATTCACAAGGATATCATAGCCAAGTTTCAAAGCTCCCAGGTTAAGGAGAAAATACTAGAAGCAACAAGGAAAAAAAAAAGAATTTAAATATCATGGAGCTACAATAAGGATTACACAAGACCTAGCAGCTACTATGTTGAAGGACCATAGATCTTAGAATACTATATTCCGTAGAGCAAAAGAGCTGGAGTTGCAATCAAGGGTAAGTTACCCAGAAAACTTAAGTATAATCCCAAATGGTTTAAAAAAAAAAGGACATTAAACAAACTCAAAGACTTTCAGGTAATTGTGACAAACACCCCAGAACTTCAGGGAAAATTCGACATAACAGCCAGGAGAAATATAAGGTAAACATTAAAAACTAATTATAAGAGACTAAATAAGGTCAAATTGTTTAGTTCATATATATGAAAATATTAGCAGTACTCTTATGACTTTCATCATTATTTGGGTAGTCTGAAATAAAGGTTTGGGCTGAGCTGAGTATGATACCATGATTCTTTTAAAAAAAACTGTGTAGGGAGAGATAAAAAGGAGTAATTATCTCATCCAAATGATGCATAAAAGGAAAAATTGATACAGAAGAAGCTAGAAGGGAGGAGGACAAGTAGTGCTAGAACCTTACTGTCATCAGGAAAGGGTATAAAAGTCTTCTAAATTCAGAAAGAAATAAGAGGTCAAAGGCATAAGGTGTGGAGAGATGAAAAGGGAAGGACTCTTAGAGGGATGGTTAGGTTAAGGAATAGGAGGGCAAGGTAGCAGGTAAAAGTAAAGCAAAGGAGTGAAGAGGGAGAGGGTAAATAGGGTGAGAAGGATATCGAGGAAAAATAAGAAGGAAAATACACAAGTAATTGTAGCTTAGAATGTGAATGGGATGAATTTACCCATAAAACAGAAATGGATAGTAGATTAAAAATTTGAATTCAACAATATGTTGCTTTCAGGAAACACTGTAAAAATAAGCGATACACACAAAGATAAAATAAAGGGTAGGAGTAGAATTTAGTATGTTAAAAAAAGCAGAGATAGTAATCATGATTGCATACAAAATTAAAGTTAAAATAGATTTAATAAAAAGTGAAAAATAGAAAAATTACACTATGTGTCAGCAATATTATTCAATATTATTTTAGACCATTTAAAATAACTAGACAGTATAAAATACCTGAGCATATATACCTGCCAAAACAGACACAGGAACTACATGAACATAAACATAAAACACTTTTTATACAAATAAACTCAAGTCTAAATAATTGAAGTAATATTTATTGATTGTGGGTAGGTAAATCCAATATAAATTTTAAAATGACAATTTTAACTAACCAATCTATTTATTCAATGTCATCCTAAAATTATTTGACTGAGTTAGAAAAAAATAATAACAATGTTCATTTGAAAGAACAAAAGGTCAGGAACTTCAAAGAAACCAGGGAAAAAAAGGTGTAAAGGAAGTAGATTCAGCAGCACCAGGTCTTAAACTATATTATATAAGGTGTGAGCATTGTTGAAGTATAAAAAGGATAATTTTCATTATTTTAAATTAAATTTTTCTTTTATAAATAAACTCTATGGGGGCAGCTAGATGGCGCAGTGAACATAGCACTGGCCCTGGCGTCAGGAGGGCCTGAGTTCAAATCTGGCATCAGACATATAACACTCACTAGCTGTGTGACTCTGGGCAAGTTATTTAACCCCAATTGCCTCACAAAACAAACAAACAAACAAAAAAACCCTATGTAGCCAAGAATAGAAAGAATGGAAAAATTTTGGGGAAAAACTTTCAAAGGCCATCTCTCAGATAGGATGTGATTGGGTTAGAATATTACTATGGTGTAGGAAATGATGAGTTGTTTGATTTAGAAAAACATGGAAAGACCTGGACTTATGAAGGAAGATGCTATCTACCTTCAGAGAAACAGATATTAGGACGAAATAGGCATAGTATGGTCTTACATATATTTGTATGAGCATATATATGTGTGTATGTGTGTGTGTGTGTATGTATATGTATATGTGTGTGTGTGTGTATGTGTGTGTGTATGTGTGTGTGTGTGTATGTGTGTGTATATATCCACACAATTGTAGCCTTCTTTAAGGTGGTAGGGGCAGGGAGGAGTGAAAAAAAATAAAGTAAAAAGTGCACAGCAGAGAACAAAAGAAAACCAATAAAGAAGCAAAGAAAAGCTGGGTAGCTTTGAAAACAATTTGTAGTATTTATTATATAGATTTTCTTGAAATGGAAATTTATCATCTTATGTTGAATCCTCTCTTATTGTCTGCTGTGTACATAGCAATTTTTTTTCTTTTCTTATTTTATATTTACCTTTAAAATTGAAAAATTTACCAAAAAAAAAAAACCATTGGTAATTCTTCCATCTCTGAAAGGGATTGCTTCATTTACACCTGACATCAACAACCTTTCTTGTCGGAATAATAGTAAAGTGATATAGAAATGGATGTGAAGTCCTGGGGTGGGAGAGGATGAAGAGAGGGTAGGGAAGGAAAGAAGGACAAGAGATAAACAGAATGGAGGAAACTTTTTAATCTTTTGAGAATTTCTTTTTTAAATAATATTTCCTCAATTACACGTAAAACAATTTTTAACATTAATTTTTTTTTTCAAATTTTGAGTTCCAAATTCTCTCCTTCCTTCCTTTCCCTTACCCCTTCCTCAGATGGTAAGCAATTTGATATAGGTTATACATGTGCACTCATGTGAAACATATTTCCATATTAGTCATGTTATAAAAAAAGACAAAAAAACCCCTCAAACACAAAAAAAGAAAGGGGAAAATAGTATGTTTCAATCTGTATTCAGACTCCATCAGATCTTTCTTGGGAGGTGGATAGCATTTTTCATCATGAGTCCTTTGGAATTGTGTTGGATCATTGTAGTGCTGAGAATAGCTAAGTCATTCACAGTTGATCATCTTATATACTGCTGTTACCTTGTACAATGTTCTCCTGGTTCTGTTCATTATCACTTTGCATCAGTTTAAGTTTTTCAGAAATCAACCTGCTCATAATTTCTTACAGCACAATATTATTCTGTTACAACCATATACCGCAATTTGTTCAGCCATTCCCCAACTGATGGGCATCCTCTCAGTTTCCAATTCTTTGCCACCACAAAAAGAGCTGCTACAAATATTTTTGTACAAATAGGTCCTTTTCCCTTTTTTAAAAATCCCTCAGGGATACAGAACTCATAGCAGTACTGCTGGATCAAAGAGTATGCACAGTTTTATAGCCCTTTGGGCACAGAAGTTTTTTTAAATAAAGGAATTGTTAGAGGAGGTCCTTATGAAGCCAAACCTTCTTGAATGTGCTGAATGAATTTGCTTTGTTAAATAGTATAGTAGATAAGGTCAAGGAAAAAACATGGCTCACAGGGGACTGACCTATGAAGAGGCTGCTTGGTAACTCAGTGAAGCAGACCCACTATACAGAAAAATTCCCATGATCCTGGGTCACTAGGCAGTTTCCAGGAGTGGGAGGGCCATTGTTCCTCCTTCCCGCCTCTCTTCTTAGAATTAGCTAGGTGGTACAGTGGCTAGAGCGCTAGGCCTGGAGTCAGGGAGATTTATCTTCCTGAGTTCAAATCCAGCCTCTGACACTTACTAGCTGAGTGACCCTGGGCAAGTCACTTAGCCCTCTTTGTCTCAGTACCTCACCTATAAAATGAGCTAGAGAAGGAAATGGCAAACCACTCCAGTATCCTTGCCAAGAAAGCCCCAAACTGAAATGACTCAACAACAATGACACAATACCATGTTTTTTTAAATGAGGAACTGGGACCCAGAGAGATTATGCATGAACACTGATAATCATCATTTAGATTTACATAATGTTCTTTGGTTTATTAATCACTTTGAACATTTTTTTTTTCAGATTCTCACGACTCTGTGAGGTGGAACATGCTGGTAATTATTATCTCCATTTTATGTATGAGGAAACTGAGGTATGGAGTGGTTAAATGATTTATCCAAGGTCACAAAGCTAGTAAGTGGCAAAACTGGGACAAAACATATTTAAGCTTGATTGTTCTAGCAAAAGCATGCATAAAGGCGCGTGGAAAATAGACACTACCAAATCCACTCCTAGCTATATTTGCTACCAGACTAGACACTGAGAGCTTAATTCTCACCTGTAACACCAAGAAGCTATAGCATACACAGTAGCTACACCCTAGTAAAACTTCTCAGCAGACAGGCTAAACTAGATTGAGGGTAATCAACAGGCCTCAAACCTGTCAGTGAGTTAGGGGACATCTACCCCAAGTGTGTGAAGACTTCCTCTGAAAGAAGGGGCGGAGAACATTTTGTTCCAATGGCCATGAAGGCAGCTGGAGCAGTGCTTAGATCTTAGTCAGACATAGAAGACACCAAGGTCATCCACTGCATCATTGGCCACCTCCAATCTTCCTGACTTGTCTTGCTACTGGACTTCGATGACTCTGGAAGACAGAGTGAGACTGCCTACTCTGCCCAGCTCTGCCTCACTTAAATCCAACTCACGAGCAAGTCAAGAGGTCACCTGTGATGTCATTTGTCCTCTTCTAAAACAAGGGACAAACAACACTGAGAGCAATACTCCCACTAAGTAGTGGCTTTTCCTGGGGCATGTTTCTCATCCATCCCTGCATATAGACAAGAAGACTGTCCTCTGCCACCTTATACAAGACCAGTCTCTGACCTATAAGTCAAAGGATCAAACTCCCCAAAATTCCCCTCAACATGGGCAGCCTCTTAGTGTAGAGTCCATATTCTTCCTGAGATGGACACCTGTATTTTTTTTCCCTTAAAATAAGTTTCACTGGTGCCTTTTGTTTTTAAATGAGTCATTTCTGGATAACCCCAACCTTCCATTGTAACAAAGAAAAAGATAAACAAAAATAATTTGAAGATTCCATCTAAAAATGCATGTGACACTCTGTCCCCATAGTCCCTCACCACTCTACTGAAGGGAGATCAGTATATTTCTTCAGCTGTTTCCTAGTACCAAGATGGATTATGATGATTACCTAAAAGCCATTTACTGTTCTTATCATTTACACTCTTGTGGTCATCTTGTGTATATTGTTCTTCGGTTCTGCTTATACGCTGAGTCAAGTCCTACAAATCTTCCCATGTTTCTCTGAATTCCTCATTTATGTTAATTCCTCATGTTTATCATTTCTTAGAGCACAGTAATATTCCATTACATTCACATATAAAAGTTTGTTTAGCCATTCCTCAATTGATGGGTAACAATAATCATAATTATTTCTATAGCACTTTAAGATTTGTAAAGTATTTTACATGTTAACTCATTTGATCCTCACAATAACCCTGGGAGGTAGGTGCCAGTATTACCCCCATTTTACAAATGAGGAAACTGAGGCAAAGAGAGGTTAATTTACTTGCCCAAGGTTACACAGCCAGTAAGTATTTGCAGCAGCAGTATCTGAACTTTGGTCCTTCAGACCCCAGGTCCAGTGCTCTATCCTCTACACTATCTAGTTGTTATGTCGCTCATTCTGTGCTCTCACACACACACACTATTGAATCTTCTGGGGCAGGAAAGAGAGAGAGAAAGAAAGAAAGAAAGAAAGAAAGAAAGAAAGAAAGAAAGAAAGAAAGAAAGAAAGAAAGAAAGAAAGAAAGAAAGAAAGAAAGAAGAAAGAAAGAGAAAGAAAGAAAGAAAGAAAGAAAGAAAGAAAGAAAGAAAGAAAGAAAAGAGAAAGAGAGAAGAGAGAGAGAGAGAGAGAGAGAGAGAGAGAGAGAAGAGAGAGAGAGAGAGAAGAGAGAAAGGGAGAAAGAGAGAAAGGGAGAGAGAGAGAGAGAAAGAGAGAAAGAGAGAAAGAAAGAAAGAAAGAAAGAAAGAAAGAAAGAAAGAAAGAAAGAAAGAAAGAAAGAAAGAAAGAGAGAGAGAAAGAAAAATTTATTTCAGAAAGTATACTGGCAAATATGCAAACTTACTCCTCCCAACAGATGAGAGGCACAATTCCCCTTCCCCCTGTACCACTTCAGTCTCTGTGTAAGGAAAAAGGGGATTGGGTTCATATTCACCAAATCCTTTTCCATCCCTTTCATCATTTATGATTTGTGGATACATGTTTCATTTTAAGTTCACATATGGCCTAGGCCTTGATCCCTTTGGGAAGTGATTTTCCTAACCCACAACAATAATCATTTTAATCTGCCACCCCACCACTTTGGCAGCGAACAAAGGCCTAGTGAATAAAGAATGAATTGCTAACTTTGATATTCAAGGCCCTTCACAGACTGTCTCCAACCTACCTTTCCAGCCTATCTCATATTGCTACCCTTCATGGACTACTGGACTACTCCCCAGTCTCCATTTCCATGCTGCTCTTCCCACTTGGGTGTCAAGAAGACCTGGGGTTTAAGTCTTGACTGTGATACATACTGCTATGTAACCATGGGTAAATCACTTAAATTCTTTGTTCCCCAGGCAACTCTCTAAAAACTAAAGATTACAGACAAGTTGCTAATCTCTGTTGATGCAGGGAATTTCCATACCAAGAGTTTCCCACAAATCTGGACCCTTCGTCCATTCTCAGCACCCCTACCCTCAGGTCAATAATGATAAGAATGTTATAAAGAATCAAAAGTGCTAAAGATATTTGATAGGCTAAGATCTCCAGAAGAGATCTTATGGTTTAAGAAACAAGGCTCAAGGAGGGTTCAAAATGAAGGTCATGTCACTAATTAGTTACGGTGTCAGAGCTGGAGCTGGAATTGAAGTCTCCTGAATCCCACTCTAGTGCTCATCTATCTCTATGTAAAATGTTTCTTCATAAACCTAAGCTCCAAATTATAAAATAAATCAGATTTATTGCTTTTTTCATATATTCAAACAAAGGGGTCAATTTATGAAAAGCATGCATATGACAAATTTAATACGCTTGTTTTTTAATTGAGGTAAACTATGAAGTATGGGTAAGCGACCCTTCCTCCCACCCCAAACTGTCATTTGGTAAAGTCATTAGAGGGGATATTTTCATGTTGTCTACCTGCCAGCAGTGATGTACCTGACAGGAGATGGTTGTAGTAGGAGGGCATGAGAAATAGTTCATAACAAGGTCAAAGGAAATAGAATGCATGGCTGAACTTTTTTAAATGGTTATCAATATATTTTATTTTTACATTACCTACATTTCCTAATATATCCTTTCCCTTCCCCCCCATAGGACCATTAAAACAAAAACTAAAAAAGAAGTAGGAAAATCAGTTCAACAAAACTAAAGCATCAACCATATCCAATACTACATTCAGTGTTTCATGCTCAGGAATTTCCTTCTCTGTAAATAAGGGAGGGAGGCGCGTTCTATCGCTTCTTCGGAGGCAAATTTGGCTGTTAACAATTTTACAGAATTCGTGTTGATTATTTTGCCAGTGTTCTTCTTTCCATTTACATTGTTGTAATTGTTGTGTATATAGTTTTCCTGCTTCTAATTACTTTACTTGGTATAAAATTCTTTTATTTTCCTTTGATTCTTTGTATTCATCACATTCATTGTTTCTTACAGCACAGTGATATTCCATTACATTAATATACTAAATTTGCTTAAGCCATTCTCCCAATCAGTGGGCATTTCCTTTTTTTCACCCAGTCCCCTACTTGAATAGATATTTTGGTCTATTTGGGAACCTTCTCTTTTCTAAATGATTTCCTTCAACATAAAAATGACTAAATTTGTCAAGGAATGTATTTTTCCTCAGTTTACCCTTATTGTCAAAACATACAATATGGAAGTAAAACTACAACTCTTTAATAAATTTCCTGGCACACAATAGTTATTTGCTTCTATATTACATGCCAGCATGGGGGGAAGAGGGGGAAGTGCTACATACATTTAGTTCTAAACTAATAAAAAGATCAATACTTCTAACATTTGTGGTTATTATAAAGTATAAACTTAATATTAACAAACCCAAATAATTCAATTATACTAAGAACACAAAATGATTGTACTTAAAATATAACTTTTTATTTATGGTAAATAAAAATAAATGTATAAATTAACAAGAGAGTAATATTGTCCTGTTTGTGTCTCTGTCCCTTTCCAAACACCTTTTTCCCTCCTTTCCTGTGTACTTTTCTAGTTGTGGCTGCTATTATTATTATTTATACAGCAGTAGTCCATGTATATGTTGTTCTTTTAGTTCCTTTTTTATTCTGTATCATTTTATGTGTCTTCTCATATTACTTTATATCTTTCATATTTGTCACTTCTTATGATACAATAAAATTCATTGCATTCATATGTCACAATTTGTTTAGCCATTCTCCAGTTTTGGGTCACATGGGTTATTTCCAGTTTTTCACTGCTGCAAATAATCACAACATATCAAAGTTAAAAGGAATTCCAGAAGTCAGTGAGTCTAACTGGTACTGCACTGCAATAAATCCAACAAGTGATCATCCAGCCTTTCTTGAAGACCCTCCAGTGATGAGGGCAAATGGCAGCCAATTCCACTTGGGGCGGCTATAGTCACCAAAGCAGCTGGTGTTTCTGACTTTCTATTTTACTTCTATAGGGGCCTGAGGGCCCTGTAAGTCTTTACATGCAGAGATAGAGATAGGCAGAATTTTGAAAGATAATGGAAAGTGAGACCGCCCCCATCTTTTGTAGACAGAGAGAGGACAGGGAAGGCATACCTTCTTTAGCATGTCCTAGGCCAGGAGGTGACACAAACCATATGCTATGGTACACACATTTGGCTTTTATTCTTTCTTTTTCTGCTACTTTTCACATTGTCATGTGGGTATCTATGGACAAGTGGCAAGCACCACTGGAATGAGACTGCCTAGCTTCTATGAGGTGGACTAGAGGAACCGGTATGTCATTGTGGCAGTCATTACTTTACCACAGCCCCAAAACTCTATTTGCTACTGACTAGGACTGCTGGAGACCAAAAATGAGTAGGAGATTATGATCCTGGAGCAGAAAGAGAGGCAGGAGCCTTGACAAGAGAAGATTCCCAAGTACTACCTCTTACAAATCTAGTCCAGACTAGTGAGCTAAGAAGAGAAGACTGTTTCCAATGTTTTTTCCCAAGTCATTCCATCACATTTACCCATGCTACAATCCATGATCTGAAGACAGGTTCCCAAATACACAGACACACACACACACACACACACACACACACATCCTTGTTTTACTCCTTTACATGACCTCTGTGTATCAATAGTTTGGGAATGTCCTCTTAACAATCCTGAAGATCTGGATGGGCAAGTAAAAAATGGTTTATGAGATGTTAGAAGGCAAAAGCCTCCATTTAGAAGGCCCATGTTCTTTCCTTTTTCTCTACATCAATAAATATATGATTACAGTATGTTAAGTATCAGGGGGAAGTTACAGAGTCAGTCGGGTAAGAAGTTGGGGAGTAATTCTGGCATCTGTAGGCTAAGCACCCTCTGGTGACCAGGAGAGATTCTTCAGCCCATTAGGAAGTCTATCTGTTCTACATAGACATTTGACTAGTAAGACTGAAGAGACCTTTGGCCTGGTTGCTTGTATAGAATACCACCTGGTGGGCAACAGAAATATTATATTCCCTCATTGGATAAGTAATACAGTGAGTTGCTGCTTTCTGTATGTTTAAGGAAAGCAGCACACAAGGCATTTACAATGCCACAATCATCATAGATATCACATTAGGAAGTTTTTCCTTAAATCAAGCCTTAATTTACCTCTTAGCAACTTCTTTACTCTTAAATTTATACTTGTTGGAGGGCAGCGAGGTGGCCCAGTGGATAAAGCACCAGCCCTGGAGTCAGGAGGACCTGAGTTCAAATCCGGCTTCAGCTGCTTAACACTTACTAGCTGTGTAACTCTGGGCAAGTCACTTAATCCCAACTGCCTCACCAAAAAAAAAAAATTATACCTGTTGGGATCAAATATAACAAATCTAATTCCTGTTTCACATGATCGTCCTTTAAATAAAGATACCCATCATATCCCTCCTAAGTCTTCTCCAATGTTTATCCAGCTACTTCCAGATGTTGTTCCTTCATTTTCGAAGAGGACAGATGACATCACAGGGTGATGTCTTGACTTGCAAGTGAATTGAATTTAAGTGAGGCAGAGTTGTGCAAAGTTGTCAGTCTCCCTCTCTCTTCCAGGGTCATTTAAGTCCAGTGGGACTGGCAATGGCCTGGGATACAGTGGATGACCTTGGCATCTTCAATGCCTGACCAAGCTTTAAGGGCTCCACAGTACCTGTTTCGGCTACCTTTGTGGCCATTGGAATAAATTGTTCTCATCTGCCCATTCCAAGTAGACATCCCCCTAAATAGCCAATGGGTTTGAGGCCTGTTGGTTACCTTCAATCTGGTTTAACTCCTCTGCCAAGGCAGTTTTACCAGGGTGTGGCTTCTTCGCATGGTACAGCTTTTTGGAGCCACAAGTGAGAGTTGGGTGACAAGTGGACACTAAAGGTGAGTAAGCAGCCCTGAAAAGTGCTTAGCAAGCTCTCACACCAGAAGTGCCAGTCCTCCCTGAACACCCCAAATACCCCAAGCAATTATCATATGGTATGATTTACAGGTAATTCACTATCATCATCAATCTTCTCGGACACTTTATAGTTTATCACCATCCTTTTAAAATGATGGCACACAGATTTAACACAACACTGCAGATATGACCTGACCAGGACAGAGTTATCACTTCCCTAGTCCTGGATTTTTTCTTTTTTGGTGTGCCTTTGTGCATGCCGTGTGCCCCACATGACAGGGCCTCTTCTATATTCCATTTAACATTCACTGGTCACTGGTATTTCTTAATGTATTAAGGCTTTTATTAGTTTCCATGTTACACTGTTGCACTTGAGCATGTCCTAGGACAGGAGGTGACACAAACCACAAGCTATGGCACATACATTTGGCTTTTATTCTTTCTTTTCCTGCTACCTTTCAGATTCAATTTTTCTGATCACCATGTGGGTGCCTGTAGGCAAGTGGCAAGCACCACTGGAATGGCACTGCCTACCTTCTATGAAATAGACTGGAGGAACTGGAACTGTCATTGTGGTACTCGCTACTTTACCACTCACACTGAGTTTGTGGTATGTTAAGACTCCCAGATCTTTTGTAGACAAATTACTATGTACCTATGCTTCCCTATTTTGTACTTTTGCAATTGATTCTTTGAACCCAATGTAAGATAATAATACATCCCCAAGTTTCAAGAGGCAGCATGGTATAGTGGAAAAAGAGAAGGTCTCAAATCCAGGAAGACCTGGTTTCAAGTCTCACCTCTGATGTACATGGACCTGTGTGATTAGGGGGTATGTTACTTAGGCAACTCTCCAGTTTCTAAATTGGAGAGAAAATGCCACCTGCATAGGCATAGTGAGTTACTTCACCCAGGAGTTCTCTATACTAATGAAATCACAGAAACAGTCCCTCTATCCAGAGGTAGAAGATTATGGGTATGAAACAGTGAATGGAATGTTGATGTGTTGGTTAGTTTTATTCAATTGGTTTTTTTTCCACTTTTTAATTTTTTGTTCTAAGTGTTGGCTCTCTCAGGGGGAAGAAGATGAAGTAGGGGATGTTAAAAAAAAGATGCTGAAATCAAAAGACAGTCTTTACTAGATTCACCCCTATATTTTAGCTCCTTAAGCTCATTCTGGACCCCTGACTATCTCCTCCAACATTAGCCTCCCTCTTAGGTTTGTCATCTTCAAATGTAATAACCATTCCATCTATGCCTTTATCCAAATTACTAACAAAATGTTAAACAGCACAAGGTCAAGTACAGATCTATGAGATTGAGCACTGGAAATTTCCTTCCAAGTTGACATAAAACTATTATTGGCAATTTTTTGAGTGCAGCTCGTTCTGAATCCATCTGATTATACTCATATCTACCTATAAGGAATATTTTTTTAAGAATGGGTCTCCTTTTTTCCTGACAGTAACATCATTAAGGTACAGTATTAGTAGTAAGATCATTGGATCAAAGTACATGATCAAATTTAACACACAGCAGTGTATAATTTCAAAGAGAATTCACATCTCTTATCTCACTGAACCATATGAAACCATGCAAGGAATAGATGCGCAATAACTTGTTTGTTGAATGAGTGAATTGAACCTTCATAATAGCATGGTTTTGCAGTTAAGAAGACTGAGTCAGATAGAACTTTATGATTTGCCCAAGAGAACACAGAAAGTAAGTAGTGGAAGCCAGACAAATTTAGGCTTGATGAAAGGGAAAACTTCTTGAAAACTAGATTAAAAATGTAATGGATTGTCTGGAGTGGTAAGTGGGTTCTTCCTCAACAGAAGTCTTCAAGCAAAGGCTTAGTGATCACTTGTTGGGCATCATATAAAGGGGATTCATGTTCAGGCGTGGACTAGACTAGATGGCCTTTCACTAAGATAGTCTTGACTCCTACCTCAATCCTTTTCACTCTATCACATGAAGCTACTGATATAGCATCAGTAGAGGGCATATATCTTGAATTGGATCTTATGATGGGAATGAAATGAATGGAATGATCCAGTTAGTCAGACAAGGCAGTTTTTTAGTAGGGTTTTGAATGTTAAATGGAATATAGAAGAGGCCCTGTCGTGTGGGGCACACAGCATGCACAAAGGCACACCAAAAAAGAAAAAATCCAGGACTGCTTGGGGCACCGCTTATAGGGCAAACCCAGCTATTTTACTGGAGTAGGGAGAACAAATCAGAGAACAGCAAATAAGATAAGAGTATTTAGTAAGGGGCCTTGAAACCTTGGTAGATGAGTAATTTGAGTTAATTATTATTGAAAAATACATTGGTGCTAGACTTTTTTTGGATTTAGTTAAAAAAATTCAAAATCCTTTCCAGTAATAATTCAAGAGAGATAACATAGGTGGCAATTTTGAGACTTTTCAAAATGTTTCATTTTTACCTTAATTCAATTACTTAAGGCTATTCTACTATGATTCTATTCCAGAAGCATGGTCTACTATACAGGACAAAAAGATAGCAATGTAGACTGAAAGAGCATTTCACTGGAAAACACTAGAAACCATAAATTCTACTTGCAATAAAATAATTATAGCACATGATTATGAAATTATTACATATAATTTTAATTAAATATAAAATGTCATTTTTCATTTTTAATTTAAAAAGTGGTAGGATATTAAGTACAGTTATCCTCTCTACATCCCAACTTTCCCCATCGCAGTTTTGATATATCATGGGTTGGCATAAGAAATTAAATGGGAATTTTTGGGGGAGTTTTGTGGAAGCCACAGACAACACAAAAACTTTAGAACTCAGAAACGTATAAAATATATGTGTAGTATTGTAAGATACCAATATAGTTTATCTTTTAATACCATAAATATACCCAAATTTTATAATAAGGTACTATAAACACCCCCTAAAAGAAAAAGAAAAAATTCAGACTTCTCTGGTACAAGGGGAGGGCCAAAAAATTTTATGTGGATTTTCCAGATTGTGGGGGTACATGCCTCTAATTACCCTCCCCCACTACCCCTCACCTCTCCACCCCAAAATGTGAAAGGGATAACTACATGCAAAGTTCTGACCAGATGAAGGACACAGTCACTTTGTTGGTTATCTGATATTCAAAGTTATTTTGTGGCATATTTAATATAAAATATGCAGATTGCTCAGGAGAGTTCTTGACATTAAGCACAGTGGCTGTTGTATCACATGCTAAATGTTACTTAGAAGTTCATAGGTTTAGAGACAGTGAAGGGAGAACATACAATCATTTATTTGTTCATTAAACAAATATTTAATGAATGCCTACTTTGTTAGAAAGTGGTTTGGCATAGTGCAAAGGCACAAGGATATCTAGGTTAGAGTTGTAACTCAGTTCTTTGCCAACTAACACTGGGGAAAACACAATTTCTGAGTCTCAGCTTACTCATCTGTAAAATGAGGATAATAATATTTGCATAACTTATTGCACAGCACTTTTGTGAGGCTCAAACAAGATACTGTATATAAGTACTCTATAAGTGTGAGCTATTATTATAATTCTTTTCAGAGCACTATTATAGCTGTTGTGAAAGATAAAAAGAGGTACAAAACACAATCTCTGTCCGACAGGTGCCCATAGTCTACTAGAAAAGACAAAGCGTGTATGCAAACAACTTCAAAAGGGATACTATTTGATGTGCCCCATATGTAATACAGACAAGGTCTATGGGAATTCAGTGGGTTGGAAAGCCATCACTTCTGATAGAGTGCTCAGGGAAAGTTACTTAAAGGAGATGGTATTTGGGTTCAACAGCAAGGCACACACTCACAATTATGTGCTTTAATTTCATATAAATGCATTGCATTCCTGCTTATATTTTACTACCTACTCATAAATGCCCTTCCTGGATTAAACTTTCTCTTATTTCCCTCAAAGTGTATGTGTATGTGACCTCCTATTGACCAGAGGAAAAGCAACTGAGTTCCACTAAGAGCAAGTACAACTATGATCAGCCTTGATATTGTGACACCACCATATAACAATATCTAACATTTTTTGGCACTTAGATATTTAAAAAGTACTTGACATAAATGGTTTCATTTTATTCCTCCAATTACCTCATGGGAATGTATATTATTTGTTGAAGACACAGAGGCTCAAAGTTACAACTCATTCATAGTCACCCAGCTAGCAAACACTAAAGCTGAGATTCAAACTTGAGTGTCTCCTAAATCCAGTCAACACTACATTATAGTGTGGGAGAGGGAGACATAGAGAATTAGAGAACCTTGAATTTAGAAAGGACTTCAGAAATCCTCTACTCCAAGCTCTCATACACTGCAAAAATTCCTTCTGTCATGTTCTTTATAGATAATCATTTGGCCTCTGCTTGAAGTTGTTCACTGAACTAGACCTCAGTACTTTTTGAAGAAGCCCATTACATTGTTGGACAGCTCTAATTGCTGGGAAGCTATTTTTTTTTTAAAATTAAACTTTCTCTCACTATCTCATACTGTCTTTTTTTACTTCTCAAGGAGACTACATTGGCACAATTAGCCATCTGTCCTAAGTGAGATCCCAATTAATACTGCCAATTTTGACCTGGTCCTCTCTTGATCCTCATTCATCTTATTTACTTACTTACTTACAACATCCTTCCCTCTCTCCTTTTGGTTATTCTTTCTTTTTGAAGAGGAATTTGTAAGACAGTATTCTTTAGAGGGAACAGAAATCTACTTTTCTTTAACTTCCATCCAACATGCATATTTCTGTAATTTGAGCAATCCAAAGTCAATCTACTTATGTTTCCACACACGGATGTCCCTGACCAAGTCACTTAACCTCTCTGGGACTCATTTTCCTCATTTGTAAAATGAAAGGGATGAACTTGAGTTAATGGTACAATAGTTAGAGTGCTGAACCTGGAATAAGGAAGACCTGAGGTTGTAGTCTACCCTGGACACTCAGGTAACTGTAGGACCCCAAAGCAAGTCACTTAACCCTTATCTACTTGAGTTTCCTCACTTTTAAAATGGAGATAATAATAGTATCTACTTTCCAGGGTTGTTGTGAGGATAAAATAATATTTGAAAGCAAAAGCACTATGTAATTGCTAGATATTAATATTATTAAGATTCCTTCCAGCTTTAAGCCTAAGACCCTGTGACAGTCCTTCAATATTTAAAGATAATTCTAATTATAATCTAATGGGGGGAGGAAGGCAGGGAGACACCACATAAGAAGACAGAAAAATAATGCAAGTACACTGACATACATAACACATTCCAAAATATAAACCAGTGGGTAAACTGATCCAAAACAGAAAACATATGTTGGGGAATGCTGTACTATCTGTGAACCACAACGTGATCCATCAGGGGATTTTTCTGACTTGTCAAGGCTCCCAGAAGTTACCTAGCACAATACCTTCAATTCAATAAACATTTATTAAGTGCCTACTATGTGCCAGGCACTGTGCTAAGCACTGAGGATACTAAAGAAGCAAAAGACAGTCCCTGCTCTCAAGGAGTTTACACTCTAACAGGGAAGACAATAGGCAAATATATGCAAAGCAAGTTATATACAAAACAGAAGATAATTAGAAGAGGGAAAGCACTGGAATGCTTGGTGGTGGGGGAAGGCTTCTGGCAGAGGGTGGTATTTTTAGTTGGGAATTAAATGAAACCAGGGAGGTCAGGAGGAGGAGAAGACTTGCCCAAAGGTCACAACACAAGTGGAAGGGACAGTATTTAAACACATTCTGAGCTCTGTCCCCTATCACTTGACTTTCGGTCCTTTCCGATTTTAAGATGCTATAAATTTTCACGAACCCCATCCCACTTGACGACGCCCTCACACAAAATTCAAAGGGTAGGTTGAGGTCCTTGACTCCTGGTTGGCTCAAGGCTTGGCTCTGGCTGAGACAAGTGCTTGTAAAGCTTCCCTGTCACCATGGCAACCGGAGGCGGTTACGTCACTCTCCCTCAACATTTCTCTACATTCCTAAGTCCTCCTTCCCTTTCCCTTCTCCTCCTTCCTCATCTCCCCACTTCCCTCCCGCCACGTCAAACTCTCCCTCAAACACCCCCTCCCTGCTTCCTTCCCTCCTGGAGTCCCTTCTCTTCACTCCTCCCTCTCCCCCCGTCCCTCGCTCACGCAGCGGACGTGACACGTGAGTTGAGGTCACGTGTTGTTGTCGGGCGGCGGAAGCTGCTTCCGGGTCAATGCAGGACAGTGGGCTCCGGCGGCCCGAGTGGGGGACTAGGTGAAGCGGAGCCTCTGTGGGGCCCGGCAGGGACCGGGCAGGAGGCCGAGCCTTGGCCGGGAGGAGGGCGGAGGTGGGGGGGAGGAGGAGGAGGAGGAGCGGCAGGAGGAGGAGCGGCAGCAGGAGCTCCTCCGCCTCCCGGGCTAAGGGGTGAGTGGAGGCCGGCGGGCCTGCAGGCAGACCTGGGCCCGGGGCGCCCCCCTCCGGGGCTGGGGGAGGGGTGAGGGATGAGGACTGTGGGGGAGAGAGGGAGGGCCTGCCCCGGGGGCCTCTGGGAGAATGGGAGTGGGGGCCTGCCTGAAGGAGAAGTATCTGGGTCTTGTGTTGGGACTGCTGGAAGAATGGGGGCCAGACGGTGGCGGGGGGGGGTGTCTGTACCAGGGGCTTCTGGGAAGTGGGGCTTCTGCCCCCCACCCCGGGACAGCTGAGAGTAGGGGGAGGGGGGCTTTTGTGCTGGAGCTTTCTCTTAGATTTGCAAGGCAAACTGGTACCCTTACGTTGGGGGGCAACTGGAAGGATAGGTTAGAGGCCCTCTCCAAAGACTGCTGGAATAAAGGGTCTTAGGTGTTACTATTTTTGAAATACAGCCTGTAAAAGAAGCTCCTATCGGGAATGGGAAATAATTTGTTTCGGGGTCATTTGTGAGCACGTTCTAGTGAAGATAAGGACTTTAATGTTGTCATCTTTTAGGAAACTGTGACTCCCTAGAAGCTTTAGTAAATAAAGTTGGGTAGAGGGGTTGTACAGTGAGTGTAGATGGGAGTGTCTCATAGTAAACATTGCTAAGTTGTTGGGAATGCGTTTGGCTTCCACAGAAGCTAGGAGCTTTCCTTTCAGGTTTAAATGTGAGAGCTCTGCTCAAGATTTGGAGACAACACCAGAGCTTGAATCCTGACTCTGCTAAATACCTGTATGACCCTGAGCAAGGCACCTCACATCCCTGGGCCTCAGTTTCCTTATCTGTGAAAAAAGGGGTTGGCATTAAATGGCCTTCTACCTTTTAGTAGATGATCATGTGTTCTCTAAGGACATGTCCTGTGTTGCTGTAAGCATGTTATATGGTTGTTGTTTTTTTTTATTGATTCCTATAGGTAGATTTGGATTGGACAGTGAAGATGAATTTTTACCTCAGGTATCCAAGTACAGAAAATGTGCTGGAATTAGTCCCCAAGGAAACTGAGTGCCTTTTGTACCATTTTAACTGAAAATCAAAGTAGGGTCCAACTCCAGCCTTTAGACCTTTGTTAATAATTAGCTCCTAGAAAAAAAAAAGGAGAAATCTAGTTGATTAATTCTGTACAACGTGCACAATTACATCTTAAAAGTGTTATAAAGATGTTGCATTTCATATTTAAAAACCCATATATTCATGTGCTGCCTTCTTGAAGCCTTTCCTGATTTAGCTGGTTGGCCACAATCTTCTTCTTCAAGATTTAGATAGCATTTTGTTAGAGAGGTAGCATGATAATAAAAGAAAGAGCCCCGGATTTGGTTCCAGGAGAGACCCAGGTTTTCATTCCACTCCACTGTGTGTGTTATTGTAAACAAGCAACCACTTTTGGCTTCACCTCCTTCATCTGTCAAATGGAGATAATAATACCCCCACCACCTACCTCACAGGGTTGTTGTGAGGATCAAATGAGATAATATATGTAAAGTATGTTACAAATCTTCAAGTTCTATCTATATGTATTATCTCTTGATACCATGTGATATCAAGTATTATATTCTAGATGGTTTGTGATCTTCACCAGTGGAAGGTGATAGTGCCACATGAATGAAATCATAGATCCATTGAACTATATTATTTGTGTTGGCCCCTTACTAGAGTGTAAGCTCCTTAAGGGCAGGGACCCTGTTCTAGCTACCTAAGCACTGTACCTGAATTTTAACCCCCAGGACCTAGCACAGTGCTGTATATGCAGAGTAGGTGTTGAATAAATGTTTGTCGTTTTTTGAGATCAATGGTACCATGCATTATATTTGATGTTTCTAAAGAACGTGCCTTTGTGTTTAATGTTTCAGTTGTTAACTTGGATTTTGTCTGTTGTTGAAATTCTTGAGACTCATCATGTGAAAAGTTTATGAATTAAATCTTTGGCCTTTACTGTTTCTGAGAAATGTGAGAGACCTTGTTCACTTACTGAATTTATTGGTACATTGTAATTTAAACAAGGTTTTTTCAGTGCTCCAGTATTACAATGATAGACTGATTTGATTTTCTGCTGTTTAAAAAATCTTGAGAACTAGTAACCAAATTCATTTTTATTCCAGTAATTATCACATGGCATATTTGTAAGCTAGGGATTAGGACGAGGGTCTGATATTTTCCACTTGTGATATGTGTTATTTGCTTGGTCACTGAATTAGTAGCACTTTGAGGAAGTCACTTAACATACTGTTTTCTTCCTGAACATGGATGGCACTACCTTTGTAAAGGTGGTCCTTAGATGAAAGATATTTTACTCTAAGGTATTATTACAAAAGCGAATCATGATAAAAAGGTAATGAGCGTTGGCAAGCAAAGGAAAACTTCATTCATGTTGCAATGTTTAAAGAACTTTTAAAAAGAAATAATGCAGCATATGTAGGTTTATTGTCTCAGGAAGTTATAGAGTCAAGTGACATTGCTGGATTTCAAAAGTGAGATATATTTATGGCTAATAATAATAGTACTGGTTTATGTCAAGCTATAGTTTCCTCTTTGGGGGAATAGATTTGATAGTCACAACAATTGGAAAGAATGCCACAAAACAAAACCAAAACTTTTACAATTTCAAAAACTTTTGGCCTGCAATTGTAGCTTTATTTTTTAGTCCTCGAAAATGTGTGTCTCTAAATGTTGAGACCATCACTACTCTGTTAGAACATGGGTAGCATGCTTCATTATTGATTCTCTGGAATTATGGTTGGCCAGTGCTATGTTCAGAGTTTTTAAATCTTTTAAAGTTCTTTTAAACAGTGTTGTTATTGTATAAAGTTGTTCTCCTGGTTTTGCTCACTTCAGTCTGCATCAGTATCATACAGGTGTTACCAAGATTCTCTGAATTTGTCTCTTTCATCATTTCTTATATCACAATAATATTACGTTCATATACCGTAATTTGTCCAGCTGTTCTTCAGTTAATAAATACTTCCCCCCTCTTTAATTTCCACTTCTTTGCTGGAACAAAATATGCTGTTATAATTTTTTTGTGCATTTATAGGTCCTTTTTCCTTTATCTCTTTAGAAGCCTAGTAGTGGTATCACTGGATCAAGGAGTATGCACAATTTATTGACTGTTTGGGTATATTCCTATTTGCTTTTCAGGATGACTGACCTATTCACAGCTTCGTAGCCTATCTTTATATTTCATTCATTCAAAAAGTTAACTCAAGTTAAAAGATAATACACTCAAAACTGAAAGGAACTTAAAGGTCATTTAGTCCAGTCAGCTTATTTGACAGATAAGGAAACTGAGGCCCTAAAGGGAAATAACTTGTTCAAGTTTGCCCAGTCAGTGGCAAAGCTGAGATTTAAACTCAGGCCTTTGATCACAAATTCAGCATTTTTTCTACTGTTTCACACTGGTTCTGTATGGTTTTGCTATCTGGCTCTTAAATAGTATGCTTTTATTACTCGGGCAGGTGAATATTTTAAACTTCAGACTCTAAAATGGCACTTTCGCTACCCACCCATCTCATGAGGTTAACATTAAACAATTAAACACAATGGATTAAACAATTCAGTAATCATTTATTAAGCACTCCATATGTACAAGGCATTATACATTGTGTCTAGCCAAAATGAACTCACCCTCTGACCTACTCTACCTCCACACAGGCTGCCTAGCCCCCTAGGGATGATTCCATTCTGTGGCCGACTCTGATTGGTGAGTGCCTACCTGGATTCTCCATATATATAACGATAATAGCTAGCATTTATATAGTGCCTACTATGTGCCAGGTACTATGCTAAAAACTTTAGAATTATCTCATTTGATCCTTATAGCACCCCTGGGAGATAGCTTCTATTGTTATCCTCATTTTACAGGTGGGGAAACTGAGGCAAACAGGTTAAGTGACTTGTCCAGGGTCACATGGCTAGTAAGTATCTGAGGCTGGATTTGAACTCAGGCTCAGTGTTCTATCCACTGCTCCACCTAACTGCCCCTGTGTGTCTAGATCATGAGAAGGCCCAGCCATACTCTCCACTTCAGGTTCAGTCTCCAGTCTGCTCCACCTTCAGTAGGTTTCCTCCTACTCCAGTACCCCTTTCCTATTTGTTTTGTCTTACACTTTTGGAATGTTAGCTCTTTGGGAGCAGAGGCCATTTCTTTTTCCTATTTTTGTATCTGCTGTGCCTAGCATAGTACCTGACACATAGAAAGGGCTTAATAAATATACTTTATCAGAGGATATAAAGATGAAAATGAAGTGGCTACCAACAAGGAGTTTATATTCTTCTGATAGGATGCAACACTGCCAATACAAAGCAGTTTCAAGAGGGAATTAATACTAACAACTGGGAAGATCAGTAAAGGTTGAGTTAAGACATGGTACCTGATCTGTTCTTTGAAGGAATTGCAAAAGGTTATGGTGAAGAGAGTACATTCTCCATATTGAGGGAGTGCAAACCCATGTAAAAAAGAGAGTATTGTGTATTTTTAATGTTGGGTTTAAAGCTATTTTTAAAAATAGCTTTTTTTAAAAAAGAATTTTCTCTCCTGCCCATCATAAAAATTAATGTTAAAAACATTTTTCACTTATTAAGAATTTCTGAATTATGGTAAAGCTCTGGTTATTCAGAAACCCTCAGGAAATAAAATATTCAAATAAAAGTTTAAATAACTGACTTTTAAAGTAATTTTAAGTGAAAGCCTTCCTAAAACTGTCTATCTCACACATAGTAGATAGTGATTCACTGTTAGTGCAGATCTTTAAACGAGGCTGAATTTCCACTTGTCAGGTATATTAACTACAGAAGTACTTTATCTTGAGCTATGGATTGAATTACATGATTTTAAGGTTGCTACCAACTATGAAATGCTGCGATTCTGTTTTGGTCTGATCCAAAACGTCTGGACCAGCAGTTCCCTTCAGCACCTCAGATTGGCAACCACACTGCAGTTTCTGATCTTTGAGATTGCATAAAGAACTGGAAGGTCAAGTAATTTGCTCAGGGTCATACAGATAGTATGAACTCTGACTCAAGTTAGAGGCAGCGCTTGAACCCAAAGCTTACTGAAGTTGAGGACAGCTCTCTGTTATACAGAGGTTTCTCTGTAAATAGAACAATTTAACTTTTCCTTGATGACTGAGGGTCTCTTGTCAAAATAACAGTTTCAAGTATATCTTTTCTCTTCCATGTTGCTTGAGTTATCAATACCAGGGAGTTTTGAGATGAAATGAGAACTTTAATTACTATTGCTGCCCCACATCAGCTCCCCTAATATGTCTGATCCCTCCTGCTGTCAGTTCTGGTATTAAACAAGGATATAAAGGAGTGAAAGGCATATCTTACAGATTTCTAGTACCATGAACATGTGGATATATTATGTACAACATGACTGCTTGACTAAGAGCCCATGCTATTTAGTTGGAGCTTTATTGAATGAAATGCATGACATGTCATTTTTATTAGTGAATGTCAAATTCAGCTTAGATTATACACTAACCTATAATATAAAAAGTTACTTTATAATGGATTTTTTCTGAATTTGATTTCCAATTTGTTGACAAACTTAGAAAAGTCTCATTTAAAAGAGCAACATTGTCAAATAGCGTAACATACACAAATGGTGAGAAAAGGCTATTATTTAAAGTAGAATTGCTCTTACAATGCTATTTTTGCTGTGACTTAAAAACCAGTGCCTCTTTTCCATCCTGGTATGCCCCCATTGGGAGACCGATTTTCTTTCTCTTCTCTTTAGATGACCTTTTACTTAGGAACTGACTAGAAGGTATAAGCCTAATGCTTATTCAGAGTTTATTTGGCCAAATCATGCAAATGAAAAAGCTTTAAATGGATTGACTCCTTTGAAATGTCTCATTGAAAATTTTGTTTGCTAAAACTATTGTAGGTCAAAAAAAGGTTGATTGTTCTAATGGAAGAAAGTGATCCTGGGGGAAGTCATGTTATATTCTTGAATATTGGCTTTTTTTCTTCCATTGTACCCATTTTCAAGGGATAGTGTTCAGGTACATGTTTACTTAGCTTTCTGTAGCTGTTAATCATGCCAACATTCATTAAGTACCTGTTATGGACCATCCATACATTGTTGGGCTCTAGAGAAACAAAGACAAACTGCAATAGGCGCTGCCCTCAAGGAGCTTAAATTCCACATGGAGACCACATGCACATATATCAGTATATAAAAAATAAATACAGAGTAATTTAGGGGGAGGTACTAATAGCTAGGGGAATCAATAGATTATGTAAGAGGATATGTAACAGTTGAGCTTTGAGGGAAGCTAGGAATTCTCACAGGAAAGAGGAGTGAATTCTAATCAGGGGACTTCCTGGAGGAAAGAATAGAAATAGGAGATGGAATGTGTGAGGGACAGCAAGCACACCAGTTTGACTATATTGAAGAGTATGTGGAAGGGACTAATGTATAATAAAGCTGGAAAGATATGTTGGAGTTATTCAGTACCCAGTAAGCATTTATTAAGCATGTCTTGTGTGCTAGGCAACGTGGTATGTTGAATATAAAAAGAACAGAAAAAGATAGTCCTTAGTCTCAAGTATTTCACAATCTACAGGACACAACATGTAAACAACTATGTTCAAACAGGATATCTACATGATAAATTAGAAGTAATCAGCAGAGAGGAAGTGCTAGCATTAAGGGGGCTTAGGAAAGGCTGGGATTTTAGCTGGAACTTGAATGGAGCCAGGAAAGCCAGGAGAAGGAGGTGAGGAGGAAAAGAAATCAAGGCATGGGAGTTGAGAGGTGGAGTATGTAGTGCCTGGAAAAGCATGGAGGCCAGTGTCACTTGATTACATAGTACATGGAGGTTAGTGAATAGAAGAAAACTGGAAAGGTAGGAAGGGTCCAGTATATGAAATATTTTAAAAACCAATTGGGAGATTTTATATTTGATCTTGGAGGTGACAAGGAGTTTATCGAAGAGAAGAGTGGCATGGTCAGACCTGTGCTTTAGGAATATCAACGTGACAACTGAGTAGAGGACTGGAGAGTTGAGGCAGGGAGACCAAGCAATAAGCTATTAAAAGTTGTCTAGGCATGAGAAGATGAGGGTCTGAACCATAGTGGTTGCAGTGTCAGAGGAGAGAAGGGGCATATAGGAGAGATGTTACAAAGACGGAAATAATAGGACCTGGAGACTGGATGTGGAGGTTGAGAAGAGAGGGAGTAGCGAGTAGCTCAGGATGATACTTAGGTTGGGAGCCTGGGTAACTAAAAGGATGGTACCCTTGACAGTAATAGAGTTAGGAAGAGGGGAGTATTTTGGGGAAAAGGTGATGAGTTCCATTTTTAGCATGGTGAGTTTAATATGTCTGGGACATCTAGTTCAAGATATTTAGTAAGCATTTAGAGACAGGAGGTTAGGAGAGATGTTAGGACTGGATAAGTAGATTTAAGAAATATCAATATAGAGATGATACTTGAATCAGTGGAGCTGATGAGATCACCAAAAGAGATAGTATGGAAGAAGAGAAGAAATCCCACAAAGGAGACTGAGGAATAAGAAAAACGTGGATAGAGTAGTGTCATAGAAACCTAGAGAAAAAGTATCAAGAAGAGCCTGACTACTAGTGTCAAAGGCTATAATAGGGTCAAGAAGAATGAGGACTGAAAAAAAATCATTTGGCAATTAAGAGATCACTGGAAACTAGAAAGGTTTCAGGTAAATGATGAGGTCAGAAGCCAGGCTTGTAGAGAATGAAGAAGAAAGTAAGAGGAGAGGAAGTGAGTGCGTGATAGTCTTCTCAGAGAGTTCAGCCTCAAAAAAAAAAAAACAAGTGATACAGGACAATAGCTAGTGGAATTAGATGGATCAATTGAGGGGTTCTGAGGGTGGGAGAGTCATGAGTGTGTTTGTTGGCAGTAGAGAACTTTTTTGTTTGGTCATTTCAGTTGTGTCCAACTCTTTGTGATTCTGTTTGCAGTTTTCTTGGCAAAGATAATGGTTTGCCATTTTCTTCTTCCCCTCATTTTACAGGTAAGGAGACAAGCAAACAGAGTTAAGTGACTTGCCCAGGGTCACACAACTAGTAAATGGGTGAGTCCAGATTTGAATTCAGGAAGATGAGTAGTCAATGAGAGATTAAAGATAAAAAGAGAAGGGTCAGCTAGGTGGTGCAATGGATAGAGCTCTGGCCATGGAGTCAGGAGGACCTGAGTTCAACTATGACCTCAGATACTTGACAATTACTAGGTGTGTAACCTGGACAAGTCACTTAACCCCGATTGCCTCACCAAAAAGCAAAAAAAAAAAAAAAAGATAAAAAGAGAGTATGGATGATAAAAGAGGCAGCCTGTTGGAAAAAACAGGATGGAATGAGATCATTTGCATGTAGAGGGATTAGCCTTAGCAAGGAGGGCTCTTTCTTTTCCATGAGACAGGTGTTGGAACAGATAATGGCAGAAGGCATCTGGGTGATGTGAGATGAGGAAAGAAGAAATTCATCAAAAGCCCTCAATTCTTCCAGTGCAGTGTGAGGCAAGATTCAGCTGAGAGGGTAAGAGATAGAGGAGGCATAACTCCCTTATGGGAGGCTTAAAGAGAGATGAAAAGGTTTAGAGAAGTAACTCTGATGAATGGGATAATGAGTCAATTGAGGACATGTAAAAGGTTGCTTTGCTATAGTGGGATTATTCAACAAATTTGTAGTGGATCCAGTTAGAGTGATGTTTCTCCAGTGTTTTCATTGAGTGGAATGAGAGTAGGAGCAAAGGCAGCAGATGATGGGAGGAATCCAATGCTGATGTTTGGCAGCACAAGATCTGTGATAGCCCAAGGAAGCAAAGGACTAGAAAGAAGAGGACAGTGATACAGAACTGGTTCACTAAGGGGTCAAGATGGGCAGGGGAGGAAAGAGCAGCCAGTGCTAGGATGATGGCCTTGGAAAAAACTAAAGGTTTGAGGGATTGGAGATCACAGTAAGGTAGGAGAACAGTTTTTAAGGTTGCAAGGCACAGGAGGGGTGGAATGATAGCAGATTCTGATCAAATAAGGGAATTTCAGATTTTTGAAACATAGAAGTAGTACTTTTGTGGGGAATGGCCAGATAAAAGTATGACTACCTTTGTGTGTAGTTGAGGTAGGGTGGAATAAGTCATAGGCCAAAAGGAAGTTGAGGATCTTAGGTTGTTTGAGGGAATATCTATCTATCTATATCTATATATCTATATATCTATATCTATATCTATATCTATATTTCTAAGTCCTCTAGTATAAAGGCAGGGATTGAGAAGGAAAGACTGTGAGCCAGGCATTGAACTTTAGAAAAAGAAAGTGACCTGGAGGTTGATTTAACAGCAGTTACCAGAATTTTAATTAGGTCAGAGATATGGATTGTGAGAACCTCAGAGGAGGAGAAGTGTTAGAGATGTTAGAGGGTGATCTTGAAAGTGACCAATGGAGAACAAAGAATATTTCAACTCCCCCACTTGACTGAGGAATGAGTACAAGTGCAGTACTGGAAAGGGTGACAAGGGAGGCTGTATGAACAGGAGGGAGCCAGGTCTCAGTGAGAGCCAGAAGATGGAAGGAGTGAGAAAGGAAAAAATTTAAGATGAAAACAAGTTTGTTATCTATGGAACAGGCATTCCAGAGATCACAGTGGAAGATTTGAGTAGCTTTAGAGTAGGACATGGGAGGAGGGAGGGTAAGAAGGATTGTGCTGAGAAGGGGTTGGGAATAAAGGAATAGCAGTGGGAGAGGGACAATGGAGTATGAATAATGACTGGGCATTAAGAATCCCAGGAATGAGGAGACGACAACCCAGTGGGAGTTAATATTTGACAAGTGAGTCCTGGTGGGTTATTAATATCCTTAGAAATTTGGCCAGAGTGGAGTCTTCCAAGGGTGTTAGGCAACTCAGGGAGGGGACTGGTGGATGGAGCCAGTGGAATGATATTTGTCTCCTTTCCCTGCTGGCAAGCCAGGCCAGGCAATCAATGGAAGGGATGTAATGGAATGCCATTTTCTGTCTAATCAGGCTGGGAGGAAGATAGGAGGGAACAGGGTAGAATAGTGTCTTTCTCCATCCCCTTCAGTCAGAAGAAAGAAGCCAGCCAAGGGAGCAAGCTAGTAAGATTATGTCTCTGTTCCCTGCAAGCAGGAAGAGGCCACCCTAAAAGACTAGCATGCAATGGAATGATGTCTCCCTCTATTCTCTGTAAACAGGAAGGGTCCCCTACAAGCAGGAAGATGAGCCAGGTCATGACAGAGTTTGTTTTTGATTCTAGAGAATTCAGAGTTACCAGAGTTTATTGAGCTGTGAAGTGACTTTAGAGGTGTTTTGGGATATCACTTTGGCAGTTGAGTGAAGGATGGTTTGGAAAAGGAAGAAGGGGGGAGATACAAATAGGAAACTATTGTAGTAGTCCAGACAAGAAATGATAGCCAGAACTAGGGTATCAGCTTCATGAGAAGAGAGAAGGCGACAGATGTAAGAAGTTTTGTGAGAATAGAATTCATCAAATTTGGCAAAATATTAGATACATGGAGAGAGGCAGAATGAGGAGTTAAAGATGACTGGTTTTAAACCTAGGCAACTGAAAGTATGGTAATATCTTTGATAGAAATGGGGAAATTTGGAATAAAGGGTTTTTTTTGTTGTTCAGTCATTCTTCAGTGGTGTCCAACTCTTCGTGACCCCATTTGAGAATTTCTTGGCAAAGATACTGAAGTGGTTTGCCATTTCCTTCTCCAGCTCATTTTACAGATGAGAAAACTGAGGCAAACAAGGTTAAGTGATGTGTCCAGAGTCACACAGCTAGTAAGTATCTAAGGCTGGATTTAGGGAAATAAGGTGTTGCTGGAATAAGGTTTAGGGAAAACAATAGTTTTAGACATTGTTGAGTTTGAGGTGCATATGGGATATTTAATTTCAAATGTTCAAAAGACAGTTGGTAAAGAACTGGATTGTGTGTGTGTGTATATGTATGTGTGTACACAGATAACTGGGAATCATCATGTGCATAGAGAGAGTAATTGTACCCTTGGATGCTGAAGAGTTTGCCAAGAAAGAAGAAAAGAGGGTCCAAGATCGAGCCAAAATCTAAATTGATTTGGTGGTTTAGAGATCTTTGTTAACTTTGTAGAGGGCAGTTTCCATTGATTGATGCTGGAAACTGGATTGCAAGAGGCTACATGAGTATGAGAAGAGGAGATTAATGAGTGTAGACAGGATTTCTAGCCTTTTGGATGGGAAAGGGAGGAGAGTGAAATAATAGAATCAAGTAAAGATTTTTTTGTTTTACAGATTAGGGACACCTGGATATGTTTATGGGGATGTAGGTATATTGTTATAAGAGTTGGTGGCTTTTTTTCAGGAATATCCATGTCAGGGGAAATTTGCTAGTCAAGTACTTTATCTGATTATTGTCATTTTACAAATAAGTTCATAAATGAGTTTACCCAGATTGGAAAGCTCCAAATTAAAATATAGTGGGTGATTTCTGAAAAGAATAGTATCAGTCATGAAAGTTGATGATGAGCTTTGGCAGTATACTTGAGTTGATCTATAGGCACATACATCCCTAGAGTTATGTATCCCAATTTTATGGCTACTTCATTGACATGTTTGATGTTGGACAGATTTTGTTCAAATTTTCTAACCTTAGGCTTTCCTCTTCTATGTGGAGAGAAGAAAGGAACCTTTTGTTGGCTAGCTAGCTTCTGCCACGATCTATGATATCTTAAGCAAGACATTTCAATCCTTTGGGTTTGTTCCTCATATATCACATGTGTGAAGGTTGGGGAGAGAGGAGAACCACATGATAACTAAAATAGTAGTTTCCAATTTTTATGAAATCCCTTCCTCTTACAAAAAGTTGTCCCCCACATACACACTTTTCATTTAGCTGTCTATATGATTCTCTTAGATCTTATTTTATTCAAATTTTAATTTTTATTAAAATTATAAACTACATAAACATCTTAAACACACAAAAAATGTGTAAAACAATGTAAATAATCATTGTTGTGTTCATTGTCATAAGATCTATAATTTAGAGATGGAAGGGAGCTTTGGGCTCATCTACTCAGAGCCCCCTCATTTTACAGTTGAAATAAGTGAAACCTAGAGAGGTTAAGTGATTTTCCTAGTGTGTAAGTGTTTTAGCTAGAAATTTGAAGCCAGAGGGCAGCTGAGTGGTGCAGTAGATAGAGCACTAGCCCTAAAGTCAGGAGGACCTGAGTACAAATCCAGCCTCAGACCAAACACTTAACACTTACTAGCAGTGTGACCTAGGGCAAGTCATTTAACCCCAATTGCCTTTAAAAAAAAATAGAATTTGAAGCCAGGTCTTCTGACCTCAACCTAGCACTTTTTTCCCTTGGGCCATGCTGCTTATTGGTTCATTAATAAAAAGAAAGATCTTATACAAACTAAAATACTTATAGCAGCACTTTTTGTAGTGACAAAGAACTGGAAATTTTAAAAGATCCTACTTTGAGAAGAATGCCTAAAGAAATTATAGAAGCCAGGTGCATTGAAATGATATCATACTTGTAAGAGACAGTGAATACAGAGAAACTTGGGAATAATCATATGAATTGATGCAAAATGAAGTAAGCAGATAACAGTATACACAGTGATTGCAATAATGTAACTGGAAAGAACAGCAAAACATTGAAACTGAATGCTAAGAAATTATAATGATCAAACTTGATTCCAAAGAAGAGTATAAGAATGAGGCTCCCTCCCTTTGAAGAGGTAGAAGACAGTAGGTGTGGAACATTATAAATAATGTTAGCCTTTTCCATGTAATTTTCCTGAGCTTTTTTTGTTGTTGTTGTTAAGGGATGGAGGAGAGTAGCTACGTTCCAAAATGTAGGTGCTATAAAACAAAGTTATCAACAAAAATTTGTCTTTAAAAAAAAGATAATTAGTAACTTTGGAGAGAGCACTTTCAACTGAATGATGAAGCTAGAAGCCACATTGTAAGGAGTTAAGAAGTTAGTGAGAGGAAAAAGTGAAGGCAAGGAGTATAATCAGCATTCTCTAAGGGGTTAGCTGAGAAAGGTTAAGATTTAACTTTAACAAATTAAGGGAGTTTAAATTGATAGGATCATAGAGCTTCTCCAAGGCTCAGCTCTTCAATGAAGCCTTCCCTGATAGCTGCAATTGAAGGTGTTTTCTTCCTCCTCAAATTTTCCTAAAGAACTTTGTCTGAATCTTTCCTTTGCCTCTATTATGTTATTACATATATTTTGTTTTCCTCCAGGAAAGTCTTTGTGCCTTTTTTCATCTTTTATTTGTCTGGCACATGGTAAGTTCTTAATAAATGTGTTGTAATCACAATATCTTCCATCTTACAAAACATATTTGTCAGTCCTAGACATAATAGCTTTTATTGTTTGACGATTGACAGATATATTTCCTCTTGAGTAAGTTATGGAAGGAGAAGCAATGTCGCATATAGTAGACAGAGAGCAGCCTTGAAGTTCAGAAAATGTGGGCTTCTCCCAGTACCCCAAGAAACTCTACAGCTCTTAAATGGCAGAGCAGGTGGTGAACGGTTTGGGTGGTGGGAGCTTCTTCCATGGGAGTTACCTACTACAACAATAAAATCATAGGACGAGTTCTCCCCTTGCTGCTCGATACACAAGAGTAATTACAGGAGTTTCAAACTTATACCTGAATGTTTCATTATTTTGGCATGTCATACATTCAACTGAGAGCTGCTTTTTGGTTCCACCCAGCCTCCAGTTTCTCAATTAAAAAAACTTAAAACTGGGCCTTTCTGAGGGTGTTTTGGCTGCTTGACCCCTGCTTTGGTGATATTAATCTTGCCCACCCACTCTTTAACTTCCCTCCACCATTGAATCTTATTTCTTCTAGAATTGAATTCGGGGATGCATCCTTGTAGAGAATAACAGGTTATCTCTAAGTCACTAAGATTTCTCCAAAATGCTTAGTATAGGTAATTCAACTCTTACTGGTAAGAAAGGAAGTTCCTGATAACTCTTTTTGTAAACCTCAGCTATATACTCTCCCTAACTGATTATTTTCATTGTCTCAGTAGAGTGACGGAGTAGCAAAAACATGGGGCTGGAAGTCAGAATACCTGGATTGTTTCTCTTCCTGGCTCTACATTAATGCCCTTTGCCATGTTATTTATTCTCTCTGAGTCTCACTTTCCCCCCTTGAAAAAATTAGATGATTGGAGTTCTCATATCCTTTGTAGCTCAAATATTCCACAGTGTTAGATACTATATAGGGATACGGCGAAGTGTAAGATGCTTTCATTGCTCATAAAAATTTTGTAATTTAGTTGTAGAATGAAAAAAAAAGGAGGGGGAAACAAATATTCTAAAACAATAAGAGAAGAGATGATTAATTGCCAAATGAATGGTTTGGACAGATCTGAGATTGTGAAGGAAAGAGAGAGAGAGCACCAGAGACTGGAATGGTCTGGGAATCCTTGGTGTACAGAGATGGACCTTGAGTTGGGGCAGGAAGAAATTGTAGGATTTGAATTGCTGAGGAGAAGATGAGTAAAAATCTTCCTAGAAAGGAAACGGAGGGCTTTTGATGACACGTTAGGCATATTATTGTGTTACTACTGTGCTAATTAGCAGAGTCCTAAAGCCTGAAAAAAAAAATGGACTGAAGCAATTGTAACCTCTTAGGAAATTCTGCTTAGGCCACCTGTATTCACAGATAACCAGGACATCATTGCTCTAACATTATTCAGGTTGAACAAGAGTGGTTTTGTTTTTAGGAGGTAAGTACTTTTTAAATACTCGTCTGTACAACTGCTGTAGTTTTAAAATTCTAGAAATGCTTCTTGATTTAACAGGAATAGTTGGTAAACTGCTGCTGTATGTAGAATGATGGCTAGTTGTTTGTCTCTAATGAGGCTTCACTTTAACATGGCAGCTTCTGGAGCTACTCCTGAACAGAGATAATCGAGATAATATGTTCTCCAGAGAGCTGAGTAATGACCTTAAACTTGTACATTCACAGCAGAGAGAAAAGATGCCTGTAAAATGTTCTGATGAGGTCTCATAACATCTGGTTGGGGGGTAGGGGTGGGGACCTCCCTTTATGGGATCAGCTGTTACAGAACCTTTTTCTCTCTAGTTAAGAGATCAATACCTCTATTTGGAAAAGTTCATTTGTTCAATTACTTTGATTTGGCTGCAATGTTTTCCTGTCATTTTAATAAGTTATGTGTCAGCAACCTAAGTATAATTCACGTACTGCTCATAAACAACTAGCTGGAGACATCAGATATTTCTTATTTAATAAAGGTAGCAGAACCCACCGGGCTGGTGAGATAGAAGATATATTTCGTTTTAGTGTGCAGTTTGTACCACAAAAACCTAAGCAAGTCACCTCAGATTCATGTCCTATAAAATAGAGACAAGTGTTAGCTTGTCTCAAAGGTTATTTTGGAAAATTACTAAGGAAAATAATTTTTACCCAGTATAGGAACACTTTGCTTGGTCTGTTGGTTCCAAGATTAAATAATTACTTTCAGAACTTAAATAAGAATAAGTTTAAATATTTGGAGCTTTCCTCAGAAGAGTCCAGGATAACTAGAAATGTAGGATAGATGTATATTCATTTGTGAAGAAGACAGTCTGTCCAGCTGCAGAGTGGAAAAGAGTCTCATTGGAAATTTGGAAAAAAGCGTAGCACATATTACATCTTTCTTTATGTCTGAGGACATATGGAAAGTAGCTTTGCTCTGTATTACAAGATGACCTGTTTATGGAAACGTTCATTTGGTCAAGTCCATTAAATTAATAAAGAATTATCAAGTGAATGAATGTTTTGGGTAAAGAGCCAGGGAAGTTGAGAAAGGAATGTTTACAAAACAAAGTGAAGAGATGTATTTCCATAGATTTTTAAAAATTATACTTTCAGCCTAACTAAAACTATATTCACATGTTAATTATTATGACTCTTATTATTTAACCTTCTTCTGAAAATTTTTAAACAGATTCAGAAGTCTTGGTATGATACATTTGAATTAGCAAATTAAAGTAATGTGTCATATTTTATAATAAAATGACAGGCATGGAGGAAAATCATATTTCCTGATGATTTGATTCTTGATTTGAGTATTTTGTCCTATTGAACTTTAGATATGAAATGAGATCGTTTTGAAGTTGCATTTTCCCCTTAAAATTTAGCTTTTGATTATAAATGTTGTGGCTTCAAAATGGTAAATTATTTAACATCTCCCTTTAGTTTGAAGTAGAAATGAAGAATCTGTTGTAAAGTAGAAAACTTTGTGAATAGCTTTTGTTTTTATTGTTTCCTTTAAGTAGCGTGGTAATTGTGAAATTATAAGAAATTAGAAAATCTTTTCTTAGTAAGAGGAATGAACTGAACATCTAGATTTCCATTTCATTTGACAGCATTATTATTTGTATTCTGGTTAAAAAAGTTGACATGCCACACTTCCAGACTTGGGTGCAGTGTTTTGTTGCTCAGAGATCTTGAAAAGTGAAAATACTTTACATAGGGTGGTATATATTACAGTGTGAAATCTTGGTGGCTGGTATGCTATGATAATTTATCAGCACCACTCAGGTTCATCAGTTGAAATGCTTTTAGCGAAAAATTAGTGAATTGGCTAACAATTCTTTAAGACAACTATAAGTGTTTTTTTTTACAATTTATTTCCTCTACTCCTCTTTCTCCAAAGTTGGCAACCTTTCTGTGTATATTATTTGAACAATATTCATGAGTATTAGAACTGAATTAGAATAAGTGCCCTCAGTACATGGAATAATAATTACCATACTCTGGTCAACTGTTGTTCCTTCTAACCCAGTTTTCTGACTAACTGAAAACAAGGGGATTCACAGAAAGACAGTATGGTGTAGTAGAAAAAGAACTGAAACAAAAATTGGGGTTTAGCTCCTAGCCCCACAAAGTGACTTAGTTCTCTTAGCCTATGTTCCATCATCTCTGAAAGGGGGACACTAATACTTGTACTACCTATTTCATAGTGTGGTGGTACTGGTGTAAAAGAAACATTTTTTACAAAGAGCTTTGTAAATGTGATTTGTTGGCCTCAATACGTCATTCAGAAATTTGTCTTAATTTTTTTTTCTTAAACTTAGCTATATAAACTTTTCTTGAAGGAGATAAAATACCTTATAAACCTAAATTAAATTTGTGTTGTGCATCTGGATCATCCAGCTTTCAAAAATAAATAAATAAATCTTACATTGCTAACTACAAATTCTGAGGGGCTCTCACAGAAAAGATGCTGTCTTTTCAAAAAATGGAAGAGATTGCTGAAGAATTAGGAAGTCCATAAGATGAACTTAGGCAAACCAAAAAAGTAATTTGAAGAGATCTTTACTAAGATTCTCTAAAACCACTAAGAATAAAAGATTCTTTAAAGGGAAAGAAAAGATGACTTGGAGAGCTAGTGGAATTATTTGCCAGTCACAGTAGAAAGGGGCCGGTTGTGGTTTGTCCGTTCTCGAAGAGGACCGTGACATCAAGAAGATGATGCCATAACTTGGAACTGAGTTGGATTACAGTGAGGGAGGGTTGTGCAAAGTCACCAGCCTCGCGTGGGTCCCGTGGCCAGATATAGGTCAGGGTGACTGGAGATGGCCTTTTTAAGCTATAATCTTTTAAGAGTTCTCACCTTGACTGAGGCAGTACCCACACTGGCTAGAAAGGGGCTAGCAGGAAGTTTAAATAAATGAATTGCTTTGTGAATATTTCTAGTCCAAGACTATTTTTTTTTTGTTTTTTGGTGAGGCAATCAGGATTAAGTGACTTGCCCAGGGTCTCACAGCTAGGAAGTGTCAAGTGTCTGAGGACAGATTTGAACTCAGGTCCTCCTGCCTCCTGGGCTGGTGCTCTATCCATTGCACCACCTTGCCGCCCCCCAGACTGTCTTTTGAAGGTGACATAGATAAAACATAGAATAGTGGTGAGAGCACAAGCTTTACTATATTTAATTAGATGAAGAAAATTGGTTTATTTCTCTGGAAATGAATGACATCTGGCCAAAAATTTTAAAAGTACTTTAAGGAAATATTGTGGAGCTGGTACTCAAATTTGTTAACTTCTCATTAAAAGTAGATAGCTAAAGAATTTGTTAAGCACTTACTATCTGCGAGGCACTGGTAATACAAATATAAACAAGCATGATAGTCCCTGCTGTTAAGGAGCTTACATTCTAATGATGAAGGAAAACAGTAAGGGGAGCTGGATACACTGGCAGAGATATGGTTAGGAAGTAGCTGAGAAATACCATAGGTGCCTGATTCCCTTCCAGGGGATCTAGGAGCAGAGTCCAGGGTTATGATGTGAGGGGACAGATGACAATGCTAGCTATAGTGGTCGCATAAGCGCTATTTCAAAGTGAATCTTGGAAACTTACAAGGGCTTCTTGTAATGGCACCTGGGTGCCATTAACTTCTTTTTGTTAATGTTTTGATAACTATTTCAATGCAGTTATTTTCCTTTGTAATCATGTATTTTATTTTAGGTATTTAAAAACATTCTAGTAAAATACATTCTGAAAAGGGGTCCATAGCCTTTGCCAGACTGCCAAAGGGATCAATGACACACACAAAAAAGGTGAACTCCTACTCTAGACCAATAAATGGTGATTTGCCTCCCAAACCAGACAAGTTATGAATGGGCATGACATTAAACTAGGATCCTAGAAAACTTGACTAATAGGCAAAATTTTGAATTGTATTCAGTAAACAGTGAAAATCCACTGAAGAAATTAGGGGGTCAAGGTTTGAATAGGAAAATAACAGCTGATATCCCTTGCTGTTATATTGGGTTTTATCCCTTTATGATAATTCATATGTTATTTATATTGTGGGTTATCTCTATTGGAAATGGTAACAAGAATTTGTATCTGATGTATCATACTATGAAATGTAAGAGTTCGTTAATGAAGTCAAAATTAATCTTGCAACTTGGATAGTAGACACTTTCTGGACTCACCCTCTGGTTGCAGGGCACTAATTATAAGTCGTTTGTTATTAGGGGATAATTTATTTGAAAGGCTGTGCTGTTTTGACATTATTCCTTTAACTGGCAGGTTTCCATGTTCTATACAAGCATTATATTATCTGTATTATGCACTGAGGAACTTGAGGCACAAAGGGCTTGTGATTTTCACAGGGATTACTCGATGATTTGGTAATGGAGCCGAAGAACAGTGCCCAGGATGCCTGGCTCCATCAACCACTAGCTCAGAACAACCTCTTACAGATGCATTAGCACTCTGCCAACATTAGATACTGTCAAAAGTTATTTGACACCTGTTATTTCCAGAAAGTCGTCAGGTTTTTAAAAAATCCTTTTAAAAGGCCTCACTGTAGGGTCTCTTGCCATCCTGTTTTTGCTCATTTTTCGATCTGTTTTAGGTGTGAGCCTTTTCTTCCCACCCCGTGTTCCTTCTTAAGCTATTACAGCTGATTTTAAATAGATCTATGTTACTGATCGATTCTACAATCTTAATTCAATTTAAAATTCCTATATTAATGTGTATGCCATCTGCATTCCTGGAAAGCAATTCTAGTACAGAACCCTGGAAAATGACCAATAAAGGCGCCTAGAATTGCTTTTCAAACAGGACTGGGGAGTCAGGGGGAAGGGCGTGGAATGGGACATGAGAACAAAAAATAATCTGGTGAAGTTGTTAGATTCCTTGGTTCCCAGGTCTATAAAGAATTTCAAATTGAATTTAACATTTAATTTTTGTGTCCCTGGCTTTGTCTGTTTCCAGAATGAGTGTAAGAATGTTGCCTCCAAATTGTAACTTTCCTCCAGCGTCTAGAGATTTCTGAAACCTCCAGACCAAAGAGGCTAACATAAACAGGACGTGAGTTGTCAGAAGCCATTTTAGCAGCTTTTCATCTTTCACTCTTCTCAACTATCAGTTTTATGGTAGGAGTCATGCTATCTTACCGCTTAAAAAACAGCAACAACAACGACTTTGTTGAGCTGTTCAGTATCTAGAAGCTTATAACTTAATGAGGGGTCACTATCTAGAGCCAATTGTAAAGCCATTGTTTTAGACCATCTACTGCCAGTAGGTGATAAGATATGGTGCACTTTGACCCAACTGCTCCCCAAAGCCCAGATGAACCAAATATAGATCAGTCTTTATATATAATCAGATATGGGATAGAGGGCAGGAGTTATGCAGAAAATATAAATTGTCTTAGGCTAAAGTAAGCCAAATCTTTGCACTTTTAAGATTATACTGAGCAGATGGTGGTTTCATCTTTTTCTGTTTACTTATGCAAGATCCATTAATGTTACTCTCTGTAATCTAAACTTTTATCGAAAATGAAATAGATTATCAACCAACATGGTAGTTGAGTACCCACTGTTTAGAGACCTGGCAAAATAAAATAAAAAATTAAAATAAAATAAAAAGAAGATATGGTCCCTAAACTCAAGGAGCATGAACTGAGGATTTAAAGAATCTTAGAATCATGGAATCATAGAGGTAGAAGAGAATTAAAGGTTATTTAGTTCAACACTTCTTTTAGCTTTTCCCCCTGCTGCTGGTTTAAGATTTTGTGCTTAGTTTTTTGATTCCTCCTTTTGACACAACTTAACTGGGATGTTTCTGAAAGTCATTAAATCACCCCAGAGGATAAGTCTGTCAGCTCAATGTTACCTATCATGTGTAGTGTCCTATACCAGAGTTATGAGTGGATATAAAATAGACTACATCGTCACATACTTCCATTTTGATTTAATGGAAGAGACGGCCGTCAAATCAGAAAAAGATCTCATGTAAAGTAAAACAAAATACAGAGGAGTATAAAGATAAGGAAATAATCAGTCGACCATGTATTAAGGACTTAAATTTGTTATAGCTAATATACGTTATAAACAAAATGTCCACTGGTATGAGCATACCTTTTACTTTCTGATTGTATCTTTATATATTTTGGGATTGACTTGGTATATTTGTGTATGCCATGGGCAAAAATTACTATGTAAGCTTAATTGTCATATAGTAAAAAATGTTTTGGAATGAGAAAATGGGTTTGAATCCTGGCTTTGCTATTTGAAAGCTATGTGACCTTGAGCAATTCAGTTCATCTAAAAATATTCCCTCTTCAACGAACTTGCATCCAACATGTAAACAGATAAAGGAGGTGAAAGGGAGCCATTGGAATTTACTAATTTGAGGGTAAGGGTGACATAGTCAGACCTGTACTTTAGGTAGAACAGTTTGACAGCTCTGTGGACGGTGGACTGGATTAGGGAGAGTTAAGGCAGGCAAATCAACCATCAGACTATTGGCAGTAGTCTAAGCATGAAGTGATAAGGGTCTGTACCAGGATAGTGGCAGTGACAGAGGAAGGACAGAGACATACAGGAGAGAAACTACAAAGAAAGAAACGACAACATGTGGAAAACTGCTTTGATGTTTAATTATGGCATGTAGATGATCCTGGATTATCAGCAGCTGTGTCAATCTGTTTTCCTGAGGAGCAGCCTAGCTAAGTTCAGAGTGGTTCACCACTGTGTTGGCCCCAAGGTGATGAATTTTTTTTTAGTCACAGCAACTATTAAAGACTATATATACTAAGACATAGAGGTATTGTGACTTGTATCCATGGAGGAAGTACTGACAAAATCACAGACCCTTGAAGAATTATTTTTCCTCTGCTTTGGGTTCAGAGGCATCATAACCTGGCTCCTTCCTGTCTTTCCAGTCTTTTTACCTCCATGTAATCTGTAATCAAGTGAAAATTGGCCACTTTCTTGTTCCTCACACAGGATACTCCAGCTCCTGAACTTTGGATAATTTTACTGGCTGTTCCCCATGCCTGGCTTCTCAGGGGTTCTGTTAAGTCTCGGATATAATCTCACCTTCTGCAAGAAGCCTTTCCCAGTTCTACTTAATCTTAGCACTTTGACTTTAAGATTATCTCCAATTTATCCTTTACATATCTTTTTTGCACCTAAGTGTTTGCAATATTTTCTTCCGTTAGACTGTGAGCTTACTGAGAGCAGGGAGTTTCTTATATCCTCAACACTTAGCATAGTGCCTTACACATAGTAGGCACTTAATAAATGTTTGTTAACTTCAATATACATGAAGCAGACTAGTTTGACTAGAATATACAATTCATAAAAAAAGAGAAGTGTCAAAGAAGTCTGGAAAGAGGCTGGGAGTTGGGGTGAAGTTGTTATATCGTGAAATAACTGACATAAAAATTAAAGACATCAGTAAAAACAGTTTTGTTTTTAAGATTGGCAGAAGTCAGATTGTAAAGGATTCACTTAACTTTTCTAAGTCTTTGTTTCCTTCCCTAAAAATTGAGGATAATGCTGCCTGCATTGGGGATTGTTATAATGACCAAATAAGACAAAAGGGTACAAAGTCTTGTAATAGTAGTATAAATACTAGAAAATCGACCTCGCACCAGATGGGTACAAATGAGAAGTTGGTGTTGTTTATGTTTTCTGTTAAATACTGAACATTACCAGCCCCTCTAACCAAGGTTTATTAATCAGCTAACGTCAAACAGTCTGTGCAACATTATCTGCTTTAACATGCACATAAGTGCTGAGGGTTTGCTATAGTTTTTGATGACTAAACTCTTTTGGGGTTATTTAGGGAAGGCCTTACCTAGGCTTGAAATGGAAAGGAATAGACTACTTTTCACTTAAACAGTAAGTCTGATTTCCCTTTCAAAAGAACTCTGTGTGTGTGTGTGTGTGTGTGTGTGTGTGTGTGTGTGTGTGTGTGCGCGCGTGCGCATTTAATGAATGTGTTTGTTTTTAAAGTGTCATGGTTCTTTAATTTTCTTTCTTCCTTTTTTTTTTTATTTTTTGGTAATCAACTTAATAGATGACCTCACAATGGATGGAGGAATGGATGGCAAAACAAAAACATCTTATACATTTTGTCTTTCCTGAGAGTAGTAATTATCTAAATCCAAACTTGAAGTTTGGTATTTGTGTTAATGGTATCTCATTCCTCCTTGTCATCCTAGTTGAAATTGAACCTCATAGGAATCTGACCATTTTTTCTTCTATACTTCACACATACAATCACCTGATTATGTGAATTTTTCCCTCACAGTGTCTGTACATTGTCTCCAGATTAATCTTCCTAGAAAACTGTTTTTGTGTCATGTTACTTAACTAACTGCTCAAGAACTTCATTGATTTCTTATTGCCTTTCAAAACATAGTCCAAACTGGAGGTCCTGGCAATGAAGGCCCTCTACAATGTGTGCTCTTTTGTCTGTTTTTCCAAGTTTTATCTACCACCACCCCTCTGCTTTAGCTATGTTCTGCTCACCAAATCCAAAACACACTTTGCACTATTCTGCCAACTCGCACCTTTGCTTACATTGTTCCCATCACCTGAAATGTCTTCTTTGCTTGTTGAAATCCTACTTATCCTTCAAGCTTTAGTTCAGATGCTACTTGTTGCATGAAACTGATCCCTCCAGCTAGAAATTATCTCTTTATCCTTTGAATTTTTATGGCACTTACTGTCTATGCCAATGAAACACACTGATCATAAATTACCTTGATTTGGTATTCATATTTATTTGGGTATAAAGCTTTCTTCCTTCCCTAAAATCCTACTCTGATGTTTCATTATGGCATATAGATGATCCTGGATTATCAACAACTATGCCAATCTGTTTTCCTGAGGAGCAGCCTAGCAAAGTTCAGAGTGGTTCACCACCATGTTGGCCCCAAGGTGATGAATTGTTTTTCAGCCACAGCAACTACTAAAGACTATAAATACTAAAATAGAGATGTTGTGACCTATATCCATGGAAGAAACACTGACAAAATCACAGATCCTTAAAGAATTGTTTTTCCCACTAGTTAATAAACTCTGGAAATGTTAGGCACTGCCATATATATATGTTGTGTCTAGTACAGTGCCTATTATACTATAGGTACTCAATAAATATTTGCTAAATTAATTAATTAGATTAATTTTATTTTGCTTATAGAATTCTAGGAAAGGAAGATGGACCAACCAAGTGGAAGAAGTTTCATGCAAGTGTTATGTGAAAAATACAGTCCTGAGAATTTTCCCTATCGCCGTGGTCCTGGGATGGGAGTTCATGTTCCGGCCACACCTCAGGGTTCTCCAATGAAAGGTAATTAGAAAATAGAACCAAAAGATTGCTTTGTTTTGCACATACTTTCCTCTGTGCCCAGTCACCTGAGCAAGATGATCTTTTGGAATTGCCAGTAAGTTTCCTCTTTAATGTGTTTCTACTCCCCTGTCTATCTGATAATAATATTTTCAAACTGAATATGAAATTAAGTGCCCTGAAGATGTTTAAGAAGTTATTGTTGCACAAGAATGACCCTTTGAGCCAAATTTTTCTCTTTACCCTGCCTTCCTCCTTTTAATCAACCCACAAATATTTACTCAGTGTTTACTAGGTAGAGCACTAGTACAGATAAGAAGTATAAGACACAGTCTCTGCCTGCAAGGGCCCCTTTCTAGTCAGGGAGAGAGAAAACCATACCTGCATAAAATAATTAGTATGGAAGGTCTCCATTAAAATGTAACCTCTCTGAAAGTAGGGATTTTTTTTTCATTCTTTATACTTGGATCCACAACACCTAGTATAGTGTCTGACATTAGCTAATTGACCACACAAGGAAGTACATGTTGATTGCCCAGCGAGTGGTGTAGTCATTGAGTACACTAGAGGAGTTCAGAAGAAAGCTGGATGATTGAGCTGCTCAGAGGCAGCTTCACACTGAAGGTGGGGGAGAATTCAAAAGAGTAGAGAGAAAAAAGAAAAAGTATGATGTGTGGAGAATGCCACAAACAAAGAAGGATGTCAAGTGAGTATGAACAAAACATATATACCTTTCAATAGGTATAAATAATGAACAATTCCAGAAAATATTTCTGCCTCCCTAGTAATGAAGAACAATATTACTAATGTTTTAAGTTCTCATGTCCAGATATTTAGTGGGTGTTTGGCTATGCATAATTAGAAATTTGGTTAATCTGCATTTCAACCAACCTAGCATTAAGTAGGAAAAAACATTATCTTGACTCCAGAGAAGGAATTTATTCAGATTACATGTTATCTTCTGGTATAGCAGTCTTAAGCCTTTGTGATCCTTCTTGTGACAGAGAAGGGTGGAATATTCTAGTTAGGGATTTCCCAGAAGCATTCCAATTGTGGTATTTTCTCTCACTCTTATCATTAAAAAGTACTAAATTGACAGTTGTGTATAATCTCTAGTCTATATCTATACCCCATCCCTGTGGAATACAGTGCTTAACCATATCCACATCTCTGCCTCCAAAAAGGAGAGGAGGAGTTGATTAAAGATGAGTAGTGAATGAGTGATGAACTTTGCAGATATGCAAAAAGAGATGCAGGAGTAAAAATGGGTCCATTTTTGTTTAAAAGGAGAAAGATGATTTAACTGATGGATTAATGGCATAGGTATAAGAGATGGCATCTCCAAAGGCAGCAATTAGAGAAGATAAAAATGAGATGGGGGAAAGATAATAGTTGGGAAAAATATATGACCCTTTGTAACTGTTTGACCCTGAGCAAGATACATATGCTGTTTGCCTCTGTTTCCTCAGTTGTAAAATGGGGATAATAAGTACTTACCTTGATTAAAGGAGATAATATTTGTAAAGCACTTAATACGTGTCTGACACATAGTGGGACTTAATAAATACTTATTCCTTTCCCCTTCTTCAAACTCTCCACTTCCCCCATAAAAGAAAAGTTTGAAGCTAATGAGGAGTCTGTAGTAATCTGGATATTAATTAGCATATATTTGCCTCTTCATGTGAACTAGCCATGAATTTTTTCTTTCTTGTAGTACATCTGAAATTTAGGGTCTTTCCAGAGGGTAAAGATCAAATAGCTTTTTAAATTGCTTCTGATCTTATACTTATAATTTCCTTCTGGGCCTGGCATATTCCCCTGGGGACCCAACACTTTTTTATCCTTTGACTTCTTGAAGCTTCCAGTACGTGTGTTAATTTCATGCAGTCCGATTTGTATTTGCTGAGGTCTCAGGGATGGGCACATGTAGACAGGAGTTAGGTTGATGTCAAAGGTGTTTTTTTTTTCTTTCCCTCTGATTCAGATCGGCTCAACCTCCCAAGTGTACTGGTGTTGAACAGCTGCGGAATTACCTGTGCAGGAGATGAAAATGAAATTGCTGCCTTCTGTGCCCATGTGTCTGAATTAGATCTTTCTGACAATAAACTTGAAGACTGGCATGAGGTAAAGTTATATAGCTGCATGTTGGTGAAATGCAGCTTGAACCATATTATCATTCTTTACAGTAATGTTTGTGATGTTTCTTTTGGTGACTTCAAAAGAGGTAAATATGTCTGTTTTATTGAATTCTTCTGAATTCTAATTTTCACTTGAGGTTTGTGTTTATTACTTTGTGTCCATCAGGAAAAATAACCACAAAGACTCAGACACGTTCAAACTTCATTTATCTGGCTGTGGTGATTCTTGAATTTTCCTTGTTACTTTCTCCTCTAGGTCAATTCAACTGTTATGTACATATTTTGTTGTTCCTTAATATTTTTGGGGGGGTAAGAAATTTCTAAGTTGTTTTTTGGATTTTTTGCCATTCACTGGTGAAAGCTGTTGATAGGTAATAGGAATAGCCATAGTGATAAAGACATCTCGTGTGCAAAGTGGGACAAATATCTCAAGTTCTATATGGCCATACTGAAAATGGTTTTTTGCATAGAACTATGAGGGGTTATATGAGATAATTTGCTTTTTCCTTTAGTGTGGTCTGCACTGAAATTTTTCTAAAGACCATATCAAAATGTGAAGTTCAAGTTTCACATATTGCGAATGTAAGCTGTATCTTCCTGAAGTTGTGGCCTCTATAAAGCCTAAGAGCAATGTATAATTAGTATTATGTTTAAGTATTATGTTTAATGGTATAGCCTATATTTGTCCTAGTAGAGTTCCTAGTTAGCTTCTATTCCTTCTGTAAGGCAGTTTTCAAATATGTATTTGTTACTGTTTCCCTTAAAGTTGTCATTTTCCAGTTTGTGCTGTTTTTTTCCTTTTATTTATTCTCTTTACTCTCCTATTATCATTTGCCCAAACCTCCTGACCTATTATAGTGCATGCACTAGTTTAGTACGTAGGCCGATGTGGAAGGGGGAATACACAGAGCCAGAAAATGATGACATAGGTTGACTAGAATTAATAGAATCCATTGCCAGGCTGTTGATGACCACTAGTTTACCGTTTCAAACCACTGTGGTTCAGATTTTGTTACAGTCAGACATCTCTGTATGCCAGAGATCTGTAGCCAGAGGTATTCAATAATGCCTTTATTTTAGGAAGCACTCAATATGACAAATTTATCTTAAAAGTAGTTTAGTATCTTACTATACTAAATAAATAGGGCCCTGACTTCATAATCTCAGTGGATTTAAGTAAATATGATCACCTTTCAAATTTAGTATTGCTAACTAGTGGCTGCTGACTGTCTTGAGGGTTAAGAGAATATGGCTGTGAGAGGAATTTTGAAATCCTGTGAAGATGGAAAGACTTCCGCCTCTTTTCTGACACTGCACTCCCCCCATGCCCCAAACAAGAACAGCCCCAAAGGCTGGGCACCACAGCTTAAAGAAATGCATATTCTTTAGTCTTCAACTAGAGGTTATGACCAAGTAGATTTTTGTCCAACCTTTCCCAAGGTGTCTCCTTTTTTTCTCTTTATCAAAACCATTTATGAAAGAAATTAAACCAGGCTGTTGAGGTAAGGGAGCAATTAACCATTCAGTCTGGATAGTGAATAGCTTGGGTATAAGTTACAGATATTATCTCACAAATGTTTCTTCCCACTTTTCTTAAAACTATAGTTTCTCCCTTTGCTGAAACAGAGTGGAGGGTCCCCTATTAAATCATAGAATCAGTGAGTCCTTGAAAGATGTCCTGGCCACCCTATGTGACCATATCTGAGTCATGCCAGGTGGAAGAGAGTCCTGTTTTTAAGTTCCTAGAGATGGAGAGGCCATGTAAAGTTCTAGGTACTTACTCTGGTGTCTGAGAAGGGAAGAGTTCCAGTCTTGGAGTCACAGGGTGTGAGGTGTAGGCCACGTTTTTCCAGTTACTTGGTCTGTGACCTCTGAGATGTCATTTACCTTCTCAGAACCTCACTTTCCTCAGCTCTGATATCCTATGGTTCTGTGCCAAGCTATCAGGAAATTCTTACACTTTCAAGCCCAAAATAATCAATACACTCTGGAAAATTGCATATCCTGAAATTTCTTGTTTACTGAAAATTTAATCAGAAAACCCTTTTTAACTTCAGCTTTTGTTGAGTTTTCCAAAATACATTAGTGTATAATATATAGTAAATGTAGTATTTTCCAAAATACGTTAGGATTAGTAGAATTTAGTAAACTCAGTTTAATATGATTTGGGTATGTTGCAGTACTTCAGGGTCATCATTCCTTAATTCTCATTAAACTTCAGCAGTATTATATAATGGAAGGTTGAGACTAAATTTGTCTGCCCTTAGGATACTACCTAAAAGTTTCTTTTCAGAAAGCAAGCCCCCTATGCAATCAAACTTCTTTATCATTTGCATTTCTCATAAAATAGAATGTAGGAAAATATTTTCATTAGGAGAGTTATTATTTATTTGATTCTTATTCATTGATGTTTTACCATAGCTAACAATTATCATGTTGTAGTTTAATTCAATTTCTTCTACTGTCCACAGCAGAGAGAGAAAGTACAACTGGTCATTACTTTCTCTTTGAAAATCCTTCATATACTTGACCATTACTGTTTATTTGGTTAAAGCTTGGGGCTAATGAAGCTAAAAGCATAGGCTTGATTTGTCTGTGGACCAGTTTGCTTTGCTGAACTTCATAACCATATACTGAACCAGATTTTTCACAGATGCGTGCTGCACATCACTATGGGGACTGCAGAATACAGACTAATAGTACAGTTCTGCCCCCATAGATAAAACAACTTAAATTCATACATTCATTGTTGATAGTAGGTTCACATTGGAATCTCCTTAGTTTTCTATTCTTCTTTTTCAGTAATTCCAATTTATTTGTGTTTTCTTGATGGGAGTCCCCTGTCCCAGTCACTTAAACATCTTTTTGCTCTCCTCTAAATACTCCAAAGTTGTCCACAGTTCTTAGGCCAAGGAGCCCATAACTGGACATTCATTATACTTCAGGTCTTGAATGGAAAGTGAAGATGACCTAATTTCTGGCATCCTATATTGTGTATATGTGTGGTACATGTTGTGTATGTGTGTGGTTGTATACGTGTCTATGTCTTTGTATGTTTGTGTATGTGTGTATTTGTGAATATGTCTGGATTATGGGTGTGTGCGCATGTGTGTAGACATCTGTCTGTGTATGTGTGTGTGGGTGCGTTTAGAAACTCGCACACCGTGATTCGTAGCACTCTCCATCACATTTTGCCAATGGCAGTACTTCTCATACTTTCCCTTTTCTAAGCATCTTGTTCTGTAGTTGTCTTCATTGAGGTGATTCCTTACCACTTCTCCAGTTTGCTTTGGCTATTTAAATCCTATCCCCCAAGTTGCTAGCTAAATTGCTAAATTGGTGAGCATGCTTTCTATGTCATTGTCTAGTGATGGATGGTTTTTTAAAAATGAGTTAATGTTTGGGACAATTTGGGACCTCTCTCTTTTAAAAAATCTTTCCAGATGACACTGAGTTATAAATAATTCCTGGCTTACCTGTCAGCCAGTTGTGATCTCACAAAGTGGTTGACAAAAAACCTTTAATAAACTTTTAATTTGACATTTTGTTTTTAAATATACAGAGAGAATTATATACACCTGCTTCTTGCCCTCTAGGAGCTTATTTAAATGTTCTAAATTAGAATGTTCCTTTCTGTTGATGAATATATTAAGCAGGAGAATAAAAAATTTTGCTAAAGGCAAAATAAATAATTCTTTTTGCTTCTCCTTGATGAGTTGTGTTACTCTGTAATAGAAAGAGATTAGCACCTTTTTGTGGGATTTAACAAAACTATACTTTGCATACTGTTAGGAAGCAGTATGAAATGAGACTCAATGGAGCAAATAGCCCTTGCTTGATAATACACTCCTAGAAGCTGACTTAAGTATTTATGGGTTTGATTACAATCTGATATGCTTCTCCTTTTTTCCTCCCTAGGTCAGTAAAATTGTGTCAAATGTTCCTCACTTGGAGTTTCTAAACCTGAGTTCCAACCCTCTGAATTTGTCAGTTTTAGAGAGAACATGTGCCGGGTCCTTTTCTGGGGTTAGAAAACTCGTCCTCAACAACAGCAAAGCTTCTTGGGAGACAGTCCACATGCTACTGCAGGAGTTACCAGAGTAAGCAAGAGCCCATGGCACAGAGGAGAGGGAGGCCGAGGGTCACCTGATGTCATCTTTGTTAGTGCTTCTAGCCTGTTGTTGCTCTCCTAGTTTCCACACTACCATTACTGCAGTTTGAGCGGAGAATGAGCTTAAAATAATGAACTTCCAAGATTGGTTGGTAGGGTTAGGATGATCCAGCAGTACTTGCTTTAGAATTCTTTATGGTATTTGGTGGTGCCAGGACATCAGAGAGATTATTGTTTGGATGGAATTTACAAAGACTTTTAAGAGGAGTGTTTCTCACTACTGAATCACCGATACCCACTGAATTTTTCTTGCAGGGTGAAGGTTGGGTGGTAAGAACAGGGACAGGGGAGGATCAAGAAGGAACCATAGTTCCTTTAAGGCATGTTAAGGTTATCTGGTGTAATGAAAATCTTTGTGCTGTTTCTAATGGAGGTGATGCTTTGAACAGTCCAAAGATGAACTTATTGATGCTGTTTATCAAAACTTGGCTAGTTAGTAAACTGTACATGAAAAATATGTATGTACAGCTGTTCAGACTCAAGTCTTTTTAAATGTTTATGAAACTGTGTTGTTTTAATTGTTTAAACACATCAAAATTATCATGTCCTTGTAATGTCCTCCCTGACACCCTGACGCTTACACAATTTTATTTCCTACTCTCCCGTTTTAATTTGTTTGGTTTTCTCTGTCCTTTGCATGCATTATTCCTTATGACCTTCTTCTTTGATTTTGCTCATGCTTACCAGATAATAGCCTCCCTCCTTGCCATTCCATCTCCAAATCCTATCTATTTCTTCAAGACAGCTCATGGCTCACCTTTCTGAATCTGCCCTTGACTACTGCTGTCCTCACTGATCTCATACTTTTCTAAACTGCTATTGCACTAACAGTTTGCATTGCACAATTTGCTTTTGAATTTTATGTTGTCTTATATTGTTTGCATGTATTTCACGTGAGTTAGGTTTGTCCTTTCAGATAGATTATGAGACATTAGGGTGGAGGAGCCATGCCTTATACATCTTGTGTCTTTTATAACTCTTGACGAGGTTCCTTTCTTAGAGTAGGCACTCAATCAATATTTGGTATAAATAAATAAATGGAAAAGTATGTGCCCTATCTCATCTATATATGGTTTATTAGACTTTCTTTTAAATGTGAAATGAGAACATCTCTATTTCTTTCTATGCAGGTTGGAGGAGCTCTTTCTGTGCCTTAATGACTATGAAACAGTGTCTTGTTCTTCTATTTGCTGTCAATCTCTTAAGCTACTCCATATCACAGATAATAACCTTCAGGACTGGACTGAAATTAGAAAGTTAGGAGTTATGTTTCCTTCACTGGATACCCTCATCCTGGCCAACAATCACCTGAATGCCATTGAGGAGCCTGATGATTCCTTGGCAAGGTTGTTTCCCAATCTGCGCTCCATCAGCCTTCACAAGTCAGGTGGGGACTAAAGCCACAAAATTCTTTCCATTCCCCATGCAAATTGATCTGAGCTTGTGCATGAATGAAAAAGAAAGTTTATGTTTTTCAGTCATATTCATCCCTTCTTTTGGTATTAATTTTCAGCTGTGATGATTCGTTCCCTGATGACATGTACTTATATTTAATGCATTCTTTTCTTTTCCAGAAGAGCTTTGATGTTATATAAATATTGAGAGGTATAACAATACATAGATATTAATTTATGATTTGTATTTAAAGTGATCATGATATGAAAATTCTCCACCAAAGTCCTCTTCTCATGCCTTATTATGGCATCCAGGGGACCACAGATTCTAGAAAACTGTTAACAGACCCTACCAGGATGGAAAAATTAAATACATGTCATTTGTCTGTGAACAAACCTAAGTTCCGGGAGGTTCACCACCAGGCAGCCACAGTGTGATGAATTTTTCAGCCACAATTACTTTTAAAAGACCATCTGTGAACTTGTAGAGGGCTTGTTAATTACATCAATAGCGGGAGGACCACCACTGATAAAATCACAGGTCATTGAAGAAGCTATGAAAATATGGAAACAAATGAATGAACTAAATAACAAAAGACAGAGATTAGTTAGAGCATAAGGATATATTAGCTGGAAAATTCCATTTGGACTTCAGTTTTCGAAACCTGCTGCTGACTTTCCTGCCCCCTTTTAATTCCTGTGGTTTTTTCCCTAGTATACATTACTATATAATTAGCTTCTTCTTAATCCCACCCTTCATTGGGTTAAAGATTTTTTAGCATATTTATTGAAACAACTTCACCAAAATTTTCGTTCATGCGTCGTTGTGGTGTGGAAGCGCCCATGGATTCTCAGTAGTTAGACCAATGGAATGTAAGGTCTAGAAAATCTTACCAAGCTAGAAAGGCATTAATTCTGTTTCTGATAATAGATTATATGCCTTCTATCTAAGAACCAACCAGCCTAAGGTCAGAGATGGTTGTCATCAGGTTGGTTTGCAGGGTGAAGATTTTGTTGGTCACAGCAACTTAGGAGTTATCTACTAAGTCATGGGAGGAATTGGAATCCGTATCCAAGGAGAAGTACCACAAAAATGTAACTATAGGTCCTTCATGTACTGAAATAACTACAAAACTAAAAATAGTATTCACTTAGAACTGAAAGTTATGGAAATGATTTACATGACAATAGAAATTATGGAGAGGGAGATAAATTAGAAAAGATAGTTTTCACCCTAGGGAAGCTGATTATTTCTTCAGATACACATCTTTTGAACTGTTTTCTTTTTCAGAAAATAGATTTCTGTTGATACCTTGATTTTCCATTGCCTAGATTTCCCCTTGTATTCATCCCCCTCTTCACTCAGAGAGCTATCCCTTAAAATCAGCAACTCTTTTGAAATATAAAAAGAGGAAGAAGAGAAAAAATACAGCAAAAATGATCAGTACATCCAAAAAAAGAAAAAGCCTGGCTGTGTGCCAATTTATGGGCTTAATTTACCTGACTGTACAGGTTTTGGGGTTGAGAGATGAATTACTAAAAAATATATGTATTTTTCACCTTAAGGAAGCTGATTACTTTTCAAATATGCATCCCTTGAGTTAACTGTTTTCTTCCTTCTCCTAGATACAGAGGCCATCCTGGAGCTAGGAGGACAGTTATGATTGGGTGTATTTATGAAGCAAATTACTTCCCTACCTTTAACCTTGCTGAAGGTTGACAGAAGCAGGAGGGGACTGAGGTCTTTGTCACATGGACCCTTGACTAGATCTGTTGTTATAGAGATGCTTTTCTGGCCTGAGCCAAATATTGACCAGGATGGTATATTTGCTGCTAACAAAAGGAGGGATTTCATCTTGGGACTGAAAAATCTATTCTTAACTTGCTGCAGTGTACTTAGGGATTTCAGTTTATATCTATCAGATCATTTATTTTGAAAATACCACATATCTTCTGTCCCCAAAGGTCATGGTTTTGTGGTGTTTATCGAAATTCTTTGATTGTTATTTAAATTTGTTTTTATCCGTCCCACCACAATAGCAACAATAAAATTCTGGTATGGGTAATGAGATATCTGTTGAATAAAGACTCAAATGATCCAAATTATTATTTTTCCAATAAACAAGAAAAATAATTGGTTTTGGCTGCATTGATCTCCCCGTATTTCAGAATTCATCACCTAGAGCTAGGTGAAAAATTGAATATGACTCAACACTTTTCAAAAATTGTATCCCTCTGTTTGGCTCAGTAGGTGAAAAGAGTCAGTGACACTTGCTGCAGAGTATAGTGGAGAAATGTCTCTGCTCCAAACTGCCAGTAGGTATCTAAGCAGCGTCAATGAAGAATCATTGGATAAATGAACATTGTAGAATGAAACTGCCCAGCCCTCCACCCCCAGCCTAACTGCTGACAACTTGTGGGTCAAAGTGTAACTGCTGTTGGGAGAATATAAGGAGGCTAATATTGTGACTTATTTCACTTTGTTGCCTCAATATAGCTTAAAGTTTGCAAAGCACTTTCCCCACAGCACTCCTGTGAAGGAGCTAATGTATATATATATATATGATCATACTCAATTAGAGCAGGAAACAGATGTTCTGAGCTGTGGCATGAGTTGCCGAAAGTCACCAAGCTCATGAGTGAGTGAGCCAGGATTCAAACTCAGGTCTCCTGATCCCAAGGCCAAAGCTGTTTCCATTACACCATGCTGGCTTTTTATCCTTGACTAATGAGATTTTAGGCTCCTTAGCTAGTGTACAGGCCTATGTTTCCATTTAAAAAATCATGTTACTTATTTTAATCAATTTAATCCACTTTTTACTTTTTCTTTTAATCTTGTAAATTCATTGTGTGCTCTTGTTTTTACTTAAAGAAAGCTTTTCTCAAAGCAGGTCTGCATTCCTGGGAAGATATTGACAAACTAAATTCATTCCCCAAACTTGAAGAAGTAAGATTGCTAGGGATACCTCTTCTGCAGCCATACACCACTGAAGAGCGCAGGAAATTGGTAATAGCCAGGTCTGTTTTTGTTGATTCTTCTCTCCTATCATGTGAGTGTGACTGGGCTTTCCTTAAGGCACAAGGCTACTGTTTGGGCATAGTGACGGGAAGAAACATACCAGTGAGTGTACCTATAGCAGTACCTATGTGCAGTAGCCACTTCTGGAAGTAGCTTCCTTCTGGAGCACTAAGATTTTGAAGGAAGGGAGAAGTAGTTGGGAAGAAAAAGCAAAAATTGTCAGCCCAATAAGAGCCACAGAATCAAAAGAATTTATTGTCTTGGGGGTGATGAGGAGGTAGGAGGGGAACATATAGATGGCACAGTGGATAGAGCCACTGGATCTGAAGTCAGGGATACCTGAGTTCAAATCCAACCTTAGACACTTCCCTGGCTTTGTGACCTTGGGCAAGTTACTTCACCTCTTTTTGCCTCAGTTTCTCAAATGTAAAATAGGGTTAATCACAACACTTAACATTCCAGAGATGTTGTGAGGATCAAAGGAGATAATAATTGTTAAGTGTTTAGTACAGTGCCTGGTACATAGCACTACAAAAATGTTATTATTATTTTATCTGTTAATAATTGGAAAATTTGGAATGCTATTTTAGGGCATATAGGAAAGTGAAATTTATTGAGAATTCTCTTCTGTTTAAATCAACCATATTTTCCATGCCAGTGTAAATGATCACTTGGAATATGTTATAATCAGTTTTTTTAAAAAAATTAAATCATAAATTGGTTTAGCTTATATTCCCAGCTTCCTCTTCCCAAGTTTCCTACATCCTCTGCCTCTGACAGGCCCTAAAGTAACTCATCACCGTGTAGTATGTTTCTTTAGCTGAAGATGAGATTCTGGAGGAGTCATGGAGAAAACTCTGGTTTTGATTTCTTTAGTAAAACATATAGTAAGTGGTTTTGGAAAGCTTTAGATATAATGTATGTCCTAAAAGGAACAGCCTCTCTAACAATGAATCAGTCTGAACTAAAATACCTAGGCAGCCACTTTGCTACTTCAATGTAGATTAATTTGGGGCAGCGAGAACCCTGGAGTCAGGAGGACCTGAGTTGAAATCCGGCCTCAGACACTTGACACTAGCTGTGTGACTCTGGGCAAGTCACTTAACCCCATTGCCTGGCAAAAACAAAACAAAAAAATAAAAATAAAGTAGATTAATTTGCATATAATATCTTACTCAAAAAATAAGTCTCTGTGTACTTTCAAAGGAAGCATTCTCTGCAGGTCATTTGATTTACATGGTTGTTTTGCCAGCATTATTATTTTCTAATGTCTGAACTCTCTAGCTTGTAAGTATTTATTCCTCTTCATAACTGTTTCTGCTGAAGGTAAGGTATGCCCCACAAAAGGATTCCCATAGCTAGAACGTCAGCTTCAGAATGCTCAACTTTTGCTTCTCTTTTCCTATCACATTATTTACCTCTTCTTTAAATCTTCATTTTATGTCAGTATCGCTCTTATTAGGATGACCCAGGATTTACTTTACTTGGAGATGTTAAGTCTCAATCCTAAACCAGAGGATCTTCCATTGGTCAGGCTGAATTAATACTTTCAGTTTTTCAAAGTGTCTTTATTTTGGCTTTAACTTACAGATTGCCATCGGTTTCCAAACTTAATGGCAGTGTTGTTACTGATGGAGAGCGAGAAGACTCTGAGAGGTTTTTCATTCGTTATTATGTGGATGTGCCCCAGGAGGAAGTACCATGCAGGTAAAAATTCCTGAACAGTTCATCAAGACTGTTTAGAAATCGATTTATCTGGATTAAAAAGTACTTATGTTTTAGGTCATCAACTTCAGTGATTTAGACAACTTGCTTTTTTAGAGTATTTAGCTTATTCAAAGCCCAGTTATGCCTTTCTGTGCAATTGTTGGTATTGTCTTAAGTTTAGAGATGAGAAGATTCAAAAGTTTTTCAAGACTGCCTGCACATTAGACAGAGAAAGATAGATAATAGGAGATATATATGAGACAAATACGAGAACCAGAGAGAACATGAGGATAGAAGTTAGCTACTTCCTCTACTCTAGGACAGCACACTTGCTCATACTTATCTTGTGTGAGAAGAAGCATGATAGAGAGAGCTGAACTTGAAGTTAGGAAACCTGGGTTTGCAGCCCAGTTCTGACTTAACCAGCTTTGTGACACCTGGCAAGTCACAAGTCTTTTGTCTATAAAATGGGAATAATAATTCTTCCCTGCCTGCCTCAAGGCTGTTGAGAGAAGAGTGCTTTGTAAGCCTTGAGTGGCCATGTACACGTATTTGTATCTGGCCATTTCTGTGCTCCTTATTCCCAGATTCATACCACTGATTCTTTTTGATCCTCTTCTTCAGTAGGTCATTTCTTTTTACACATACTCTACAAGTTAACCTATCATTTCATATTGTAGACTTGAACAGTAAAAATGATGAAGGGGATGGGAAATAGGTCTCTGAAGAATTGTTAGAGTTGGCATTTTTGAGGTTTCAAAGAAAGCCAAGGGGGGAATGATTAACAATTTTGGTTTCTAAAGAGTTGTTACAGAAATTTTGAGGTTCCTTTGAAATATCTCTGAAGCCTTAGAGCCTGAAAGGTTTAAACAGTGTATAGTTTAAAAACCTTTAAAATATTGGATTTTGTTTTTGCTTTTGAAGCTTGATGTACAAGAAACATAAGTTTTCAGGGTAGTGATTATCATTGCATTTTTTGGCATGACTCTGGTGTTTTCATGGGAGATGACAAGATTCTGACTTTGAAAATACCAGATGATACAGGTGTCATTCAGCAAACATTTATTAAGCACTTCTTATGCGCCAGGCATTGTGCTATGCACTGGGCTTACAAGGAAAGGCAAGAGATAATCCCTGCCTTCAAGGAGTTTACAATCTAATGAGGGAAACAACAAGCAAACACTATTTACAAAGAAGATAAATACAGGATAAATTAGAGATAAACAAAAGAGGGAAGCCACTAGAAAAAAGGGATCAGGAAATGCTTCCTGTAGAAGGTAGGATTTTAGCTGGAACTTGAGGAAAGCCAGAAGGCAGAAATGAGGAGGGAAAACATTCCAGGTATTGGGGGGAGGAGAGGCAGGGGTGGGAATAGGCAGATAAAATGCCCAGAGCTGAGAGATAGAGTATCTTGTGGGAGGAACAGCCAGGAGGCCAGTGTCACTAGATCACAAGGTACATAGGGGCTGACTTTCTGTCAGTGGGATAACAAAAGAAGATCATTCTCTGTCCCCTTATACAGTGGACCTTTCATTATAGAATATTTTAGCAGCATTGAAATTAGCTATGGTTTCACTTAAGTGGTGGCCAAATTTGGCCCTTTCGTTTTGGCATTACAAAGAGTGATAAATAAAAGAATAGAAAAGTGTAAGTGGCCTTAAGATGCACTGATCAGGTATTAGGAAGAGGGATGATAGCATGGTATCTTTCCTTTCCTTGCTATCCATGGATCTCCTTTACCAACTACTTACTCATTTCCTCTCTGAAACAAAAAACGTTATTGAGTAGGAAAATCATAGTAAATATCAGAGTGAACAGTTAGTATTCAGTAAGAAAATGTGTATTCAAGAGTGACATTTTATTGTTAATACCTTGAACTTGTTGGTTTTAAGACAACATTGTGCCTTAAAGAATGTTGAATTTTGAATTAGGTTCAAATCCCAGTTTTGATACCTCACTACCAGTATAACCTTTAGTAATGTCCTCTCTGGATGTCAGCTTCCTCACCTGTAAAATGAGGAATATAAGGTCCCTTCCAGCTCTTAAGTTTATAGTTCTATGATCTTTTTCATTTAGGCACAGAATTTGTCTTCTCTAAGCCTGAAGGATGAAAAGCTGAACTAATTTACCCATTAACTCTTACTTGGTTTAAAGATGCTGCATCTGCTTTCCGTTTGCTGTTTGGTTCCCTGAACTATTCATCTTCTTTCATTCTTCTTTACAGAAGGTCATTTCTGACCTGTAAAACACAATATGGTTCTTCCTATCTAAAGCATAACTTTTTTTAATTGTAAAGAAAATAAAAATAACTGATATTATGTAGCACTTTAAAGTTTGCATTAAGCCTCCCAACAACCCAGTGATGTAAGTACCAAAGGTACTGTTATCCCCATTTTACAGATGAAGAAATAGGCTTACAGAGGGTAAGTAACTTGCTCATGGTCTTAAGCATCAGAGACAAGATTTAACTCAGGCTTTCTTGATTCTAAGGCCAGCAGTTTATTCATTGTTATCTTGAGGGTATATACATGTTTTCGATCATTTGAATGTCTTTATGATAGCAAAATTTCTTTATAAACAAGCTAGATTATTTAGTGACATCTGTTTTCAAATATAGAGTTACTTAGTAACATATGAATTTACAGGTGATCCAGAGATTTTCATATAGTATTTTTCTGCCCCAGAAAGCTGTGCAGGTTCTGGCTACGTGTAGCCTTTGAATTCATGTGATGAACAGCATGAAATGTTTAATGGGATGAGGGACAAATGAAGCAACAAGGAGTTTTTGTAACTTCTTACAGGTGACCAGTTAATATTTTTTCTACTCTTTACTGGTCAGGAGAGTTGAAAGTTCAGTCTTTGTAACATAGCCAACTGGTAATAATGATCTTACACTCATAGTTTCAGGATAACTAAGCAATCTACCATCTGTTTTGTGTTGTCTGTTTACTGTGTAAGGCAACAGATGATGAGAAATCTCTATCCCCTGTTTCTTGGCCTTTCAACAGTGTGGAATCCACCTTCCCAATCAATGAGCTCTTTATTTAAATGCATTCAGCTGTGTGCTGTCTCTTAGAGACGGTGCAGCCATTAAAGTCTGTTTTTTCCAGTCCAGAGAACTGTTAATGTTGTTTCGGAATATGTTCAGCCTGTGCTGCAGGTGGCTGGAAAGGTGTTCCCTTTAGTCATATTTCAGTTCCTGACTCATATTTTCATTAGGAGAGCTTTCAGGAAATGTTAACTTTAGGCTCTAGTTGAGATTCAAAGGACAACTAACAGAACTGACATTCGTGTTGGAAACATTTTTTAAGTCTGCTGACACAATCTGATAAGGAGTTGTAGGTCTGTGAGGCAGCAAAAAGAGCATCTTCCTGATTTAGACTTCACTTCCCTAGCAGTTCGTAGAAGCTGTGCAAGGGGTTTGCTCTTGCAGGAGAGCTGTGAGGAATCCCATATGCCAAATACAATCTTGTTTTCTTTCAGGACTACTCATAATCTGCTGTAGTACATGGTATTAAATTATTTAGGAGATATTGGAATATGGGAACTTGTTTAGTTCTTTAATTACTTTTCATTTCAAAACTTTTTTCTTCTTTTTTTGTTTTGTTTTGGTTTTTTTGCTTCATCTAATCTTAAGTAAAATGTGGTGGCTAAGGTCCACCGTCTACCACTATGTTTTTCAGTTAATTACAGCAAATTGCTTTGGAACAGTTCTTAAGACTTTGAACTTGCTCCCTGCAGAGGTGTAGATCACAATTCACCCACAACTTCTTGTCCTGTGCAGCTCTTGTCCATGTCATAAGTTCTCTGCAGAGGGGACTTCCTCTATACCTCTTGGGTTGTACATCATTTATTCTTTATTCTCACTACCTGATCAGTCTACCTTAGTAAGAGCTTTAAAAAGAAGAATACAGTCCCTCTTCTTGATGATGTGGGTGGGGAAGATAACCCAGTCAGTAGCTAAGTTTCAAGATTCATTTGTAAACTTTTGGTAAATGCGGGAATATAAGTGGGAGTGGGACTTAATCTTCTAAAGCAATATTACAGAAAGGGATGGAAGGAATCAGGCAGACCTGGATTCAAGCCTGGCCTCAGAGATAGACTTGCTGTGAACTAGGCAAGTCCCTTTACTGCTTAGGGCCCATGCAGTTTTCTAATACTAGAAGTTGCAAAGCACTTTGCCAAACTACGTTGGTTAAAAGGAATTTACTAAATGAATGACAGACTAAAAAAAAACAAACTTTAAAAATTCAGGAACTGAAACATCACAGAATTTGAAGTAAAACAAGTTGTGAGGTTATCTCTTTTGATAGGACAGAATAGAACTTTTGGTCTCCCTAGGAGTATATAGTTTCTTTTGAGGAAAAATGATTCTGGCACGTGAATATGTATCATCTACATTTTTATTGTTTTGGTCCCCCTTCCTCAGTTGTCCATAACTTGGCCTATATCACATTGCCTATGGTGACTCACTTTTTGTTTTATTTTCTATTTTTCATCTCTCCTTATCCTTTGATAGACTGGATTGAGTACTTAATGAGTACATAATTCTCTTCTTTCATGCAATTAAAATGGGCTTTCCTTTGGGGAAATGATGTATCATGTATTGTGTGTTTTATGGGCTAATAGGTTTATTGACTTAAGGAGTCTTTAAAAGTTTTTCCAGACTTTACATCCCAGCAGGAATAAATAAAACCAAAAAAGATAGGATGCAGTTGACTGATAGGCAGAGGAAGAGAGAAGAGCATTATCAGTGAAGGATATAAGTGCCAGAACCAGGTTGCTTTGAAGGCTTTTCTTTTGCTACTATATACCCCTTAGCCTCTTTGTTTCTTTATGCCCCTCTAAGAAATCTTTAGATCCTGACTTGGGAAATCCCTGGGCCTGGAATCAAAGTAGGTTATGGTTTTTGAGACATGTTCATTTTAATTGCTGATGGTAAAACTCTGCAAATATGAAAAATATTTCTTCTCATAAAATAAATGGTCTTCTAAATAGACCTGATTGTATCTAATGTTACTGTGTAGGGCAGTGGCCTTTCTTTGGCCCCTCCTCTCTGAAAAAGGCTCATTTTGTCTAGGATGCTGGAGAAATCCTAATTCACTCTGTCCTTACCTCCTCCTCCTCCTTACAGACAGAGGACCTGCTGTTGTACAGGAGCATTCCTCCATTTGACGTGAGTCTCCTGGGCTTCTCCACATGGCCATGCTCTGTCATCCCCAGACAGGGGCAGTAACACAGCACTGCTCACATTAAGCTGTGAGTTGGATGAGAAACAAAAGGGGCATTCTCCAAAGTGTACAGTGGAGAGCTTCTGAAATGTTAGCTCTTCCCTGAAGCTTAGGGTCTTTGTCATTTCAATTACCTCGTGCTTTGTTTTGACTTCTTGCCACTTTCCCAGCCTAGCAAAAAATGTGCTACCTCCCCTCTCTTGATCGGAGATGTATACCTATGTCTGTATGTGCTGGTGAGGAAATCTCCAAGAGGACCAACCCTCCAGAATCATGATCTTGGGGTAATTATCTTTTGTGTCTGAACTTTTTAACTTGAAAATTTTGAAATGCATTGCTTTACTGCCCATCTGACTGATAGCACATACTCTGCCCTCTTTAATGGGAAGGGGAGAAAGAATCAGATATTTAGCCCCACAAGGAATATTTTATGGCCTTTTATCTAAAGGTCTAGGTATTCTTAATAACAATCTTGGGGGAAAAAAAAAGAGGAAAAAACTCTTTTACTCCTTAAAAAGTCTTTATTAGTCCATAAGCTAGCGTTCCTATATTCTTTGTCCAACTTTGGGTGTCAGTGGTATTCAATGATTCTGACCATCAGAAGCCTGAAGAGACATTAATGCCGTAAGACATATCCTCAATTTTTCTTAAAACTATGGCTTTCTCAGAACGATTATTCTTTAAATTTATTATAGATCCTGGGCCTGTAAGTTTGTGCTAATTTATATGGCTGGTGAATAGGGATTGTTTCATTCTTTGTTCTTTTGTCCCCAGTGCCAAACATAGTGTTTGGCACATAGTAGGTGCTTAATAAATGCTTGTTGGTTGATTGATTGGCTGACTTGTTTTTGGACTGATTGTTAGTCTTTGAGGAATTCTCTTGAACCTGTTAAATAGAAAGTCTTTTTAATAAGAACCTGTGATTTCCTCAGTGTGGTGACCTCCCAATGTGAAAACTCCCTGCACTGATGCAGCTTAACAACTCATCTGTAACTTCTAGTTAGAGAGAAGTGCCTCAGACCCTGAGAAAGTTAATGGCTTGCTCATAGTCACACAGCCAGTATATGTCAGAGGCAGGACTTGAACCCATGTCTTCTTGACTTTTAGTTTGGCCTTTGTCCATTACCCCATGCTGCCTGTCAAGTTGAGAGTGTTGCTCTAAATTTTACCAAGTAAAGAATCTGAGACACCAAGAGACTGTGATTGCCCAAGACCAATAGGAGTCTTTGCCGAAACTAGAAGTAAAATTCATACCTCCTAATTCCTAGTCTGTAATTTTATACTTGGATGTCAGACCATTACTTCAGTCTCAAATTGTCCAAAGCAAAACTTAACACTTTCCCTGCCACATCTCTCATAATTTACCTGCTTCTTTCAGTGGAACCACCATGTTTCTGATCATCCAAGCTTGATGAAATTTGAGTCACTTTTGCCTTTTCTAGTCAGTCACCAAATCCTGTTGATTTTTCTTTTAATTTTGTATCTGTCCCTTTCCTTCCACTTCAGCACCTTAGTCCTGACCCTAATCACTTTATTCCTGGATTATTTATTGCAGTGCATCCTATCTGACTTCCTGATACTACTCTTATCCATCCTCCCAACCCCTCCAACCCTGCCCCACCCCACCCACATACACATTAATCAATCTTATTGCTGCCAGTTTTTCTTAACATTTCATGTTACTTCTCTGTTAAAAAGTCTATAATGGTTCCCTGTTTCCTACTCCTTCAGAGTCTGGACTGGACCACTCTGTCTTAAGTTAGATGCCTTTTTCTCCAACAAATGCCTTGTTTTATAAGATTTCAGACCTTATTGTCCTTCAAAAATTAAGCCTATTTGGATCTCTGTGCTTTTGCTCCTGATGACCTGCCCTGTCTTCTCCCCCTCGACCTATCAAAAATCTACCCATCCTTTAAAAACCAGCTTCACTTTTTTTCATGAAGCCTTACCTGACTACTGCATTTTCATCAATATCACTTTCAGTCAATCCACTGGTAGATGTTTACAGGGTGACTGTTATATGCAAGGTAAGCATATAAGCTAAGAACTGAGTGGGGATATAAAAAAAAAAGTTGTAAGACAGAATTCCTCCCCTCAAGGAGTATTCAGTCTAATTGGAAAAATAAGGCTGTATGCACATGAACACATAACAAAGAAGATAAGGAAGAAAATAAGTATCACATTAGTGATACATATGGATAGTAGGTTTTATAGGAATTTAAGAGAAAGGAGAGTTTATTTTTGGCTTGGGTTGTCAAAAAAAAGCTTTTTAGGACACAGATGTGAAATGAGAGCAAGGGCATTTCAGTCATGGAGAATTGTATGAGAAAGATCAGGTGTGTTTAGGCAATGGTGAGCCCCTACATAAAAGAGAGTCATGATCACTTGCTTTGAAAAGCTGAAAGGTGATTTAAAATTGACACGGTTCTTTGCTTATGGTGTTTTAAGAAGATTGCCCAGAGAATAAAGTACTTTCCAAGTTATTTGTCTTAAGAATTATAGATCAGAATGAGGCAGCTGTAGTACAGTGGAAAAGGCCTAGAGTGAGTCATTTCTAGTCCCATCTTTTTGGGCTTCTGTTTCCTTATTGATAAAAATAAAGGATAGTACTGGATGATGGAAGAAGTGGGCAAAGCTCTGGTTCTGAAGGACCTGAATTCAAATCCCACCTCTGATATTTTGTGTGATCTTGGACAAGTCACAACCCCCCTGTACCTCAGTTTCCTCATTTGTATAATGAGAGAGTTAGTCTTAGATGGTCTCAGAGTTCCCTAGTAGCTCTAGACCTATGATCACTAAGGTTCATTCAAGCTGTAACATTTTATGACTGAGTTAACCTTTGGTTTCTCTGTGTGTTTACCTTTTGCTTTTATGTTTCATCCAAGATTCATCTTCAGATTAAAATGTATGAAAAGGGTAGTTAACATTTTCAGGTACTATGCCAAAGCTTCCTTCATTCAATATCCACGTGCTAAAAAGGCCTGTGTAAGTCCATTGGTAGAGAGGTAGTCAGATTGCTGGTACATGTTGTACAGGTCTCTGTACTGTATATACTGCTGAGGTAGGAGTTAGGTTAGATTACTTTGTGATCTCTTCCAAGCCTGAGATTCTTTGAGTATTAGAAGGGTGGAGCTAGACATCCAAGGAAAGGAAGATTTTTGTAATGCTGACTGCTGTACCTAACAATATGTGATAAGGAAGATAAGAGGACAGAATTTCTCCTGGGCATAGCTTCACTCTTCACATCCCTTTTTGGGGTAAGTCCCGCCTTCAGACCTGCTATACTCATTTCCACATATTTCAGCTGCTTATGATGAAAATATCTCGCAGAACTTAAATATGCTTTCCCCCCCACTGAGTGTCTTTATTTAATTAATTAAGGGAGTTTTCTTCACAAGGCTGCAGCTGGCTTGTGGTTTCCTTTTTCTAGTTTCTGTGCCCTTTTGCTCATGCTGACTTTAGAAGTGTGGGTAGCAGCTGTTGTTTCCCATTCCATGAAGTCAGTTACTACTGGAGGACCACAGTGGAAAGGGGCAAAAACTCTTAGACCACATTCTTCTGAATTATGTACAGCCAGTGCTAAATAATTCTACCTGATGTTTACCAAAAAGGCTATTTTTAGTAGTTCTTTCTTAGTATTATCCTCTGAACTCCACTTGTGATGTTATCCCCCATTTCTGAGGTCAGGCATTAGGTGCAGAGAGATTGACTGGATTGCCCATGGTTAGGTGACAAAGTTAGTGAGATGGATAAAATTGGAATTTAGATGACAGGTTTCTAAGTATTACTTCAGAGGACAGAATCATGTTACCCTTTCTGAGATATGGGGATTATTGATAAGATATTTATTTTGGAGATAAATGCAGTTCCATTTGAATTGAGCTTTAATTAAAAACAAAATATCTGAACTAAAAAACTAAGAGATTGATTCTAAAATTTCTTGTTTGTATTTCTGGACATCCTAGAAAATTTTGGTTTCATTTATGTAAAGGTATGTCCTGCTTTAAGAGAATCCAGTATGTAAAATTTTTAATTTGTGGAATAAGTAAAATGAGAATCACTGTCACAAAATTTTTTGCTATTTTAAAATTCCCTCTAAAATGACAATTGTTCATAAAGTGTTTATGTAACACTTTAATGTTTATAACAGCACTTTGCTCTCAAGAATCCTTTAAGGCAGGTAGTATAGTATTCTTAATCCCTTTCATAGGTGAGGACACTAAAAGTCACAAGATTAAGCACCTTGCCTACATTCACACATCTAATAAGTGCTGGAGCCACAGTTGGAAACCAGGTCTCTTCATTCTGCATCCAGGCCTTTTTGTTGTATTACATTGCCTCTTATAACAGGATTGTCTCTTGCATTTAAAACCTTTCACAATATGGATCCAGCCTACCTTTCCAGACTACCTTGACAACCTAGACAGACTGGCCTGTTTGCTGTCCCTTATTTCTGGAATGAACTCCTTCATCCTTCCTCACTTCTCCCTCTTAGATTACCTAGCTTCCTTCAAAATTCACCTTAGGCATTATCTGCTACATGAGGCCATTCTTGTTTCTTCCTTCCCCCTCCCCAATTACTAGCACCTACCTCCACCCTGAAATTACCTTAATTCTTTATATGTTTTATATGTTCTTATACATTCATGTTGCTTTTTCTGTTAGAATGTAAGCTGCTCCAGGGCACAGGCTGTTTCTGTTTTTGTATCTCCTAAGCATGCCACAGTGCCTGACAAGTAATAGGTATTTCGTAAATGCTCCTTCCTTGCTTGATTGATTAATAAAATGAATATGACTTTTGCATGCAGCTTTTCTTGGAACACATCTGTTGTGTAAATTGAGGCACAACTTTTTTTTTCTTTGCTAAAATATGTAATGAAGAATGACATGTGTTACAGCCCATAAGCTGAAACTAGCCCACATAAAGAGACTGGATTGCCTTTCCTGCACCTTAGTAGATGAGAAACTGTACAATGCCCTAGAAAGAGGTCTGGGCTGAGAATCCAAAGACTTGAGCTCTAAACTCAACTCTGCCGCTTAGGCAGGTGACTCAAACTTCCTGAGCCTCAGTTTCCTCTTCTATAAAATAGGGTCAATAGATACCTTCCTTAATGAAATTATGTATATGAAAATGTTGTGTAAAGTGAGTATTATAAGCAATGCTATAAATAAAAGGTCGCTATTATTTTGCTACTTAGTCCAAAGAAAAGTTTCATTTAGTTTACTGCAATTGAAAAATTATTGTTTAAATGTTTCTTAAGTTTTTAAAGCAGTAAGACTTAGTAACTTTTAAGAAACTATTTTTAAGAAGTCGTTTGTTAAAGTAGAGGATGATTGTAATATTGGAGGGTGGGTGCCACCTACGTTCTTGGTTCAAACAAATCCCAAGTACCAACTTGTTGGTGGTCTACTCTATTTATAAATAGGACCTTTCCTGCATGTAGTTGATGACACTGTGTATAATTCTGAATGGTTAGTTTACCCCAGTTCAGACCTTGGAGGGCCAGTTGACCTCTCTTGATTTCATAACCACAGACTGTATCCTTAATTCTGCCAGGCGTCTTTCATATGCATTGTTCACAAGGGGGCTAGAGTAAGACAGCATAGCTGAATCAGTACAAATTCATTCTTTACACTAGTCAAGTCAACAAATATTAAGTACCTACAATGTGTCCAACACTGTGCTAAATTCTCTTGGAAAAAAAAAGCTACTCAAACTGGACAACTTATACTTTTGTTGCGATGAAGTGATGCTAAATTCTGCATAGTAGTTGGGTCTGCCGTTAACCTCAGAGGCATGAGAACTTTGTGCATCTCCCCTGCATGTTGATCCTTCCCTGGAAGTATTCAGAACAGCCAGAATAAGAAACTGGCATCCAGCTAAGAGAAGTTGTGACTCTTGAGTCTTTTATGTAACTTTAAACTCCATTCCACACATATCAGGAGCTTATCTCCACTCTGATGCTCACACAACTCCCATTCTGCCATTTGGAAACAGCATTGGACCAGGAGTTAAGAAACTTGGGTTATTGTCCAGACATTGCTACTAGTTGGCTGTGTGAATTTGTTCAAGTTCTTCTACCTTTCTGGGCCTTATTGTCCTCATTTCTAAATTGAGAGACTTACATTAAATGGACTCCAAGGACCCTTCCAGACCCAACGCTGATTCTGTCATTTGAGTGACCACAACTGTTGAGGAAAAATTGCCCCTGCATGCTCAGTACCTTTAAGGAGTCTTAGAATAAAGACACAGGTACTACAGCACTGTTGAAGCAGATCCAAAGGATTCCTTAGGTACCATGGTATTAGTTTAAACTGTATATGTCTTTTCTTCTAGGTATCATGAACTGATTACAAAGTATGGGAAGCTGGAGCCCCTGGCTGAAGTGGACCTAAGACCCCAGAGCAGTGCAAGGGTAGAAGTCCATTTTAAAGATCAGGTGGAGGAAATGAGTATTCGTCTGGACCAAACAGTAGCAGAACTAAAGAAACAATTAAAAACTTTAGTACAATTACCAACAAGCAACATGCTTCTCTACCACTTTGACCATGAAGCTCCCTTTGGCCCAGAGGAAATGAAGTACAGCTCTCGAGCACTGCACTCCTTTGGCATTAGGGATGGAGACAAAATTTATGTGGAGCCCAAAACAAAATAGCCTCTGCTACCATTGTACAGACACACACACACACACACACACACACACACACAGACTTATTTTCCTTTGAGAGGGAAAGGCTTGATTTTTATTTTAAGGGTTGAATTGAGTGCGTGTGTAGAAGTGGGTGTGTGCGCGTGCCTATGTGCACGCGCGCGCATGTGTGTGTGTGTGTGTGTGTGTGTGTGTGTGTGTGTGTGTCTATGTGTATGTGTATGAGTGGGTGTCCCCTGGAACAGGTAGGGGGGACCATTTGGGGTTTTCTTTTCTACACAGGTATCTTTGGCTCAGACAACATAATTGGCCCTGATCTCCAGTCTATGTGCCCTCATGGAATAAGTAAAGAAGAGATCACTGGATTCCTTTTGTGTTCCTTGGAAGCTATGTGACCACTATGTACCACTACCACCATGCCAGTGTACTTGTGAGAATAGCACGAAGGGTTCATTGTTATCTCCCTTTCTTCTCTGCACTAAGGTTAAATCAGGAAACCAGGAGGCATGGCAGAAATGGCCAGCAGCTCGTCTCCTTGTTCCCTACCTCTCCTTTCTCTCCCCACCCCCCCCACCCCCATCCGTTTTCCTTTCATTTTTAATTCAGGTCAGTTCATTGACTTAATTTAACTCTGATTTTGTTTTGACTTGCCATTTCTTGACAAGTGATTTTTCTTGTTTTTAAAATAAATGGAAGGATTTTAATGCTTATTCTCACCTGATTTAGACCTCAGGTATTCCATAAGATTAAATGAGAGTATTTAAAACTCTGCTAGCAACACACGCTGCTGCTGCTACAGGCGTGCATGCAGTTTTTGAGGTAATCCATTACCAGGAACCTCCTAATATGTTACTCTTCCCATTTCAGCCATTGAAAGGGTTTGTTCTGGCACTTTGCATTGATGGTGGGGAAAAGTGATCCCATCCACCAACTTCATCATGAACAAGCCAAAGGGCAGCTCATTTTATTTTACATTTCAGTAAGTTACCTTAGTGAGAGTGGCAGCACAAGGATACTTCTGTCTAATCTGGGTTAGGTAGGAAAACTCTTTAAAATTGGCATAAAAGAGATTCTTGTCTGAACATTTTTTCTAAGCATAAAATGCGCTCTTTTTTTAAAAGCACTTTTCCTTCAAAGCTTGGTGTTTTACCTACTTTTAAATCTTTTTGTTTGTTCCCATCTTTCCCTCTTCTGTCAGATATTTTCCCTACGTAGTGAGCCTCTTTCCTTGTCCATCCTATTGACAGGTTGAAGACTTTGGAAACACTTAACTCTGGGATTAAAGACGTTCACGTGAAGTATTTCTCAAAGAATGTCATTGGGTATCTGGTTGTACCTGAACTTTTAACCTGGGATAGATGACTCCACACCACGTCACAAATAACTTTTGTTCCTGTGAAGCTTTTGGATGAGTCTTAGAATGTCTTATTTTGGGTGTTGGGTTTATTTTTTTTTCCATCTTTCTGTTTTTTCTATGCCATAAAGATGGGAGTTTCTTCTCTTGATGCACTTCAGGTTCAGTATCTGTTAAGCTTTTGACTCAGATTTGCTGAACTTCCAGATTCCCTGAAACATTAAAGGTAGAAACCAAAGGGTTCAAGAAAGATGAATGAAGTTCATTCTTCTTCTGCTGTTGCTGCAGGCTTTATCTTCCCAAAATCAGTGAGATGAAAATAGTGATCCAGGCTGTAGATAGAATACAATGATTATTTCACTATTGCCTTTTCCTGCAGTTCTTTGGAAGTGGGGAGAAAAAGCATGGTGGCCATGGCATCATGAAGATTAAAACACATGGTGCTCTGTGTGTGTGCATGTGTGCGCCTATGTGTGCATGTGCGTGGAGGTGAGAGACAAACAACAGAATTGAGAATGTCGTTTCTATCATCCCTTGGAACAAATATATTCTCACCCTTGAGACTATAAGAAAATCCCTTAGTAGAAGGCAGAGCAAGCACTTTACACTTTAACCATATGTGGAGTGGTCACATTTAATTAGATATTTTACTATAAGTCGAAGTTTCATGAAGAACATTTTTAATATTAAATAGCAACCCGTTTCTTTTATTGTAAAATGCACCATTCATCAGCTACAAGTTTATTCATTTTGTTGTGAAGTTGTAGATAAAGGGAAAATTTCTGGTTTACGGAAGAGCGATTTCACTTGGGAATGGTGCTGGTGTTATAACCAGTGGTATTAGTGCTGTGTGATTATTGACTATAACAACTTGAACAACACAATTACAGGTCTTTTAGAGTTGCAGAGCAGAAGCAAATGAAGAAAGATCATATGAGGACTCATGCTTCTAGATTCACCTAGGTGGTGGCCATGTGATATGTTGATTTTGAAACAAGATTGATTGGTGTGTTGAAAACAAAAATTATTTTTATCGTAGTCCCCAAATGTAGAACACTAGTAGGAGACAGTTAGCTTTTAAACGTACAAATTAGGCATATTTGATTTGCTTGCAGCTCTCTTGAATTACTTAGAAACTGACTTCTTCCAGGTTTACTGGCAGCACGTCCCAGACATTTGCAAGACAGAGAGCTCTCTTAGCCAGTAGGGCAAAACTGCACACTTCAAGTGCTGTGGGTAGAATATACTTTTTTCTAAAAGAGAAAAATTATTTTAGAATTCCTTATTATAAGAAGTTTAAAATTATTAAAAATTTAATTTTTAAGTTATTAAAAAAAAGACAAAAGCCACACCAAAAACCTGAGACAAACATTTATAAGTGTACATGCATCAACAGAGAGAAAGCAGTTTTGAGTGTTTGAATGTATTAAAAATTTCCAGTTTACTGAAGGGATTCAGAGCTGTGTATATTATAAGACTTGTACTAGCTTCTGCACCTTGTGTGTTCTCTTAACCAAGTGCTACTTCCATAAGGACTTGTTTGTTGTTATTGCCACTTAATGCCACCATCTGCCACAAATGCTTAACATGGCAGTGGATGTTTTAACCACCTAGTTTCTCAAGAGCTTTTGGTGGAAATTAAAACCAAAATGAAACAAACCTGTATGTAAAGAAGTTGAATGGTATGACATTATACTTTTTAATTTTATGTGTGTTTACTTTTTAAAAAATGTTTTTTCAAGGCTAACCAGATGTTACAACTGTGTTGCTAAAACAGCAGTGTTATGAGCATAGAACAGTTGTTTCACAGGCAGGAGGAGGAATTGTCACCTTTTGATTCACATTGGTAACTTACTACAGTATGTAGAAGTTAATGTGCTTGCTACATGGGAAGTGTTGGGTTATGCAGGGTAACTGAAATGTGGGTCTGGAGTGCTGGATTGTGATGAGCAAAGCCATTTCTTCTTGTAAATTAGATTCCCTCCCCGCCCCTCTTTCATGTTGAATTGGAAATGCTAGCAAAGTAGACTCTATGAAAACATCCAGAAGCTGTTCATGTTCTCTAATTGTGTTGTGAACACTCTACTGTTCTCCATGGGTGCTTCATCAGAATATGTCCATTGTTGTGATGGAGAGGACTGGACTCTCAGGCTCTTGACTCTGCCAGCTGTCTCCTGCAGTTAATGGAAATAGATATTTTATTTTAGAATATAATTTAAACATGAAGGTCTATTCTTTGCACTTTTTATTAATATATATAGAGAGATAATCTTTAAAAAAAATTAAAGATCCAAGTCCATTTTCTCTTTGTGTCTTGATTCTTTCTGGGGTTCTGGAGTTAGAATTTTGCATATGCTTCTTTCTATTGCCAATAATCAGCAGTGATTCTGTTGCCAAGTTCTATGGGGACCTACCTATGTCAAGTTAGCAAGTGACATGATTGACCATTGCAACAAACTTAGTTGAAACTGTGTCTCCCCCCCCCCCCGCATTCCCTGCCCTGCCAAAACACAAAATAATGTTACACTTAGGAGTTTTAGCGAAAGTCCAGTCTTGCTTCTTTTGACAAGCTCAGTTTGCTCCTAACATATTCAGCATTTTTCTTTGAATGAACTTGAAAGTTTCACCTTTTTGAATTTCTCATGCAAAGCTTATACTCTTTTCTGTGAGATACTTGTATGTATCAGCTCTAGAGGTTGTTTTGAACCATGTAAATGTGCCAGTAGTCTGCTGTATCAGTTGTTCACTTAGTGTCTAACCTTTTATCAGGATCCAAGAACTATACTTGATATTTCCAAAACTCCAGGATTAGTGCATGGAGTCTAAGTAAAATTGATGACTTTAATACCTCCCTTGACCATTTAGAAATGCAAAGGCAAAATTGTTTGACCATTTCTCGTTTAAATTGAAAATTGCCTCCTGTTCAGCTTTGAAAGCAGTGATAATATTTTCTATTTCCATACCACAATTACTAACATTGTTTATCTTGATCTCTAAGTACTCGCAAGGTAGACATGCATTGAGACACCCTGTGCTCAAGTCTGTAGTAGGGAAAGATGTGATACAGTATGGTGAATGGCCCAAAGCTAGTCATTAAGGTGAAGGAGAGAACAAGTTAAGGAACGGTATTTACTGTTCTGAACTATTTTGTCCTCTGGGCAATTTTTCTCTTCTTTATATATTCACTAGCTCCTGAGTTTAAAGTTTATTAGTCATGTCTCATTTATATAGCATTTAAATGAAAATAACCAATTTATATGTGTTAAGAAAGAAGTAGGCATCCAACCTGATTTTAAATAAGCCATTAAAGAAAGTGTAGCTTTCATGAGTTAATTCATGAGAAGATACATAAGATACATTAAGTATTCTTTAAAATATAATAAACATCTTATGTCACCATATCTTTAAAAAGTAAAATTAGAAACGACCTTTAAAATTGTTTGGGGAGGACTCCCAGGGGCAGAGCCAAGATGGCAGAGTTGAGAAAGCACTCAGCTGAGCTCTCCCAACATTTTCCTCCAAACGATTTTAAAATAACACTTCAAATTCTGGAGTGGCAGAGCCAACAAAAGGTCAGAATGAGCTATTCTTCCAGGCCAAGGCATAGGTGGGAAAGAGATCTATCACATGGGGGAGGACGTTGGCCTGGAGCCCACACGGATGAAACACCAGTGGTGAGGACGAGGTGGTGGTGACAGAAGCAGCAGCAGCATCAGCAGTTCTCAAGCCAGAGATAGGGGCCCTGGCAACTGGTCAGAAAGAGATTACAGGGCACCCTTGTGCAAGAACTGGATGCAGAAACAGATTCTGTTTGTACCCACTTCTGCATCCTACAAGGGGAGGGAAGAGCACTTTTGGTCAAGAGGCTGAGAGAGACCTGAGAGGCAATTTTGGCAGCTCCATTGCCTATACACACTACTAGGTCATAGTTCAAGGGCAGAGAGGAGCACTTTCAGTCAAGAGGGAATGGAAAACTTCAAGGATAGTATCACTTCCAGGCCCAAGGAAATGGGCCCTAAGTAGTATCAGTTGCAATCCCAAAGGACCAGGGGTCCTTCCTGGGTAAAGACCAGAGTGCAGAGTAGGAGAGCAGTGGTCACACTTCCCCAGATCATACCACCTTGAAAGCACTGAAAACTTCCAAACCCCTAGAACTAGCTCTGAAAATAGTAATGCAGAAAAAACTTGAAACAGTGCCCTCTCACCCATGCTGACAACAGAGCCCAACATTAACACAAAATTCCAAATCAAGAAATAGGTTGGGGAAAGGAGCAAACAATAAAAAAAGAACCTGACTGTAAAAAGTTACTATGGTGACAGGAAAGATCAAGACACAAACTCAAAGACAACCAAGTTAAAACAGCTACAAGCAAAGCCTGGGAGATGTGTGTGTGTGTGTGTGTATATATATGTATATGTATATGTATATGAACTGGACACAGTCCAACAAGAATTCCTGGAAGAATTAAATTAGTTTGAGAAGTAAGAGTGGTAGAGGAAAAATTAGATAAAGAAATAAAAGCAAAGGAAGAAAATTGTGAAAAAAGGCAATTAACAGCTTGGTTGAAAGAGGCACAAAAAATACTGAAGAAAATAACACCTTAAAAAACAGAATTAGCCAAATGGAAAAAAGAGGTACGAAAGCTCACTGAAGAAAGTAGTTCCCTAAAAATTAGAATTGGGCAAATGGAAGAGACACAAGACATCAAGAAACAAAAAGTTTTAAAATGAAAAAAATAGAAAATGTCAAATATCTAATTGGAAAAAAATGACCTGAAAAATAGGTAAGGAGAGAGAGTTTAAGAATTATTGGATTGCCTGAAAGTCATGATTAAAGAAAGAGCCCAGATATCGTATTTCAAGGAAAACTGCCCCAATACCCAAGAACCACAAGGTAAAATAGAAATTGAAAGAAGCCACCAATCACTGCCTAAAGGGATCCCAAAATGAAAACTCAGAGGAATATTATGGTCAAATACCAGAACTTCTAGGTCAAAGAGAAAATGCTTGAAGCAGCCTGAAAGAAATCAGTCAAATATCGTGCACCCAGTCAGAATCACACAAGATTTAGCAGCTTACTACATTTGAAGAGTGGAGGGCCTGAAATATGATATTCCAGATGGCAAAAGAGCTAGGATTACAACCAAGAATAACCTGTCCAGTAAAGTTGAATATAATCCTTCAAGGGAAAAAATTGATATTTAATAAAAGACTTTCAAGCATTCTTGATGCAAAGACTGGAGCTGAATAGAATATTTGACTTTGAAATACAAGACTTAAACATAAAAACGTGGCCTAGCCATACCACATCTCAAACTTCATTACAAAGGTGTAATCATCAAAATAATCTGGTACTGGCTAAGAAATAAAGTGATCAGTGTATACAATACACAGTAGTAAATGACTATAGTAATTTAGTGTTTGATAAACCCAGAGATCCAAGCTTTGGGGGTAATTACTCAACATTTGACAAAAATTGCTGGGAAAACTAGAAAGGAGTTTGCCAGAAACTAGGAATGGAACAACATCTCATACTATGTAGCTAGATGAGGTCCAAATGGATAAATGATTTAGACTAGGGATGGGGAACCTGTGGCCTCAAGGCCACAAGTACTCCTCTAGGTCCTCAAGTGTGGCCCTTTGACTGAATCCAAACTTCACAGAACAAATCTTTTTTGTTGTTGTTCTTATAGTTTTGTTCTATGAAATTCTATGATTTCTTCTGTGAAGTTTGGATTCAGTCAAAGGGCCACACTTGAGGACCTAGAGGAGTACTTGTGGCCTTGAGGCCACAGGTTCCCCATCCCTGATTTAGACATAAAGGGTGATATTATGAGTAAATTAAGGGAGCATTGAAAATGTGTCTGTCAGATCTATGGATAAGGGAAGAATTTATTACCAAGCAAGAGATAGACAGGATTGCAAGAAGTAAAATAGATAATTTTGATTACGTGAAATTAAAAATACTTTGTACAAATATAACTAATGCAGCCAAAATTAGAAGGAAAACTGGAAACTGGTGGGGAGTAAGGGAGAAGGAATTCATAGCCAGTTTCTCCGATAAAGGACTCATTTTTCAAATGTATAAGGAACTGAGCCAAATTTATAAGAAAGAAAGAAAGAAAGAAAGAAAGAAAGAAAGAAAGAAAGAAAGAAAGAAAGAAAGAAAGAAAGAAAGAAAGAAAGAAGAAAGAAAGAAAGAGAAAAAGAGAAAGAAAGAAAGGAAGGAAGAAAGAAAGAAAGAAAGAAAAAAAGAAAGAAAGAAAGAAAGAAAGAAAGAAAGAAAGAAAGAAAGAAAGAAAGAAAAGAGAGAAAGAGAAAAGAGAGAAAGAAAGAAAGAGAAAGAAAGAAAGAAAGGAAGAAAGAAAGAAAGGAAGGAAGGAAGAAGGAAGGAAGGAAGGAAGGAAGGAAGGAAGGAAGGAAGGAAGGAAGGAAGGAAGGAAGGAAGGAAGGAAGGAAGATTTTTTCCCCACTACATTAATGACCAAAGGATATAAACAGGCAGTTTTCAGCAGAAGAAATCAAAGCTATCAATAGTCACATAAAAATGCTCTAAATCACTATTGATTAGGAAAATGGAAATTAAAGCAACTCTGAGATACTACCTTACACCTACAGGATTGGCTGAAATGACAGAAGAGGAAAATTACAAATGCTGGAGGGGATGTGGAAAAATTGGGACATTGATGCACTGTTGGTGAAGTTGTGAACTAGTCCAACCATTCTGGAGAACAATTGGGAATAATGCCCAAAGTGCTATAAAACTGTTCATACCCTTTGATTCAGCAATACCACTACTAGGTCTATATCCCAAAGAGATCAAAGAAAAGAGAAAAGGATCTATTTGCACAAAAATACATAGTTTGTGGTGCCACAAAATTGGAAATTGAGGGGATGCCTATCAATTGGAGAACAGCTGAACAAGTTTTGGTAAATTACTGTGATGAAAACACTATTGTACTGTAAGAAATGAGGAACAGGATGGTTTCAAAGAAACCTGGGAAGACTTGTATTAACTCATGCAAAGCAAAATGAGCACAACCAAGAGAACATTGTACACAGTAACAGCAATATTTTAAAGATGATCAGCTATAAAAGACATTAGCTAACTCTGATCAAGACAATGATCCAAGACAATTCCAAAGGACCCATGATGAAAAATGCTGTCCACAGGGCAGGTAGGTGTCACAGTGGATGGCACACTGGCCCTGGAGTCAGGAGGATCTGAGCTCAAATCTGGCCGCAGACACACAACACTTACTAGCTGTGTAACTCTGGGCAAGTCACTTAACCCCAATTGCCTCACCAAAAAAAAAAAAATGCTATCCACCTCCAGGGAGAGAACTGATGAACTCTGTATGCAGATTGAAGCACACTTTTTAAATTTTAATTATTTTATATTGTTTCTGTTTTCTTTTGTACCATGGCTAATCTGGAAATATCTTTTGCATGACTTCATATGTGTAATTGATAGCAAATTTCTTTCATTCTCAAGTAGGGGAGAGGGACAAGAGGGAGAAAATTTGCAACTCAAGAAAATTTTAAGTGATTGTTAACATTTTTTACATGTAATTGGGAAATATTTAATGAAATAAATCAAATTAATTTTTAAAAATAAAAATAAATTATATATGAAGTTTCTGCTCAAGTACTGGAGTTGTTAACATGAACTGCATATTTTTGAGGAAGATGGTATGATGTCCTAGGCTCCTACCTCATGCTTAGTCTTCCCACACACATCCCCAACTTTACACACAGAATTGATATTCTATCAGTCATTTCTTATAAAGTTAATCAGCTGAGTCAAATAGATTCTTGAGAGTTCTTGACCCTTAAGCATTACTATAGAGCACTTAGAAACAGCCAATATTATTTACCTAGAGAAATTACCCTAAAAAGTAGGACAAATTTATGCATCCTTGTTTTTTTTTCCCCCATGGTATAATTTATTTGTTGTAATAATTATTGGGTGGTTTTTTTTTGCTTTTTTCTGAAGTTCTCTTGGGGCCCCTACTCTTTTCTGATTCATCCTGTTAATATGAAAACACTCCCTTTGTAGTATAAAGAACATTCTGATTAAAAACCTGGTCTAATCTGTGTCTAAAAATAAGTTGACTCTCTAAGCCTAGTGAATACAGGATGAATCTAAATTTAAAGAAAAGGTCTATAATACCAAGGCAAGGAAAATGTAAATACCTAGAATTGTTTGAGATTTTTGTTTTACTTTGGTTTAAGACACTTAAAGGGCAGAGCTTGAGCTACTTAACAATTTGCTTGAAAATCTATTTTGTAGCTTCCCTATGAAGAAGATCCCTGTCAAAATCCTCATTATTTAGATAGGATAAACACAACTGGATAGGTTACCTTCTCCTTGATTGTGAATGAAATTCTCAATTCTCAGGCTGCTCTTGGTGGCCTACATTCCCTCACCCCTTGTAACATCGGCCCTAGTCATAGTTAACAATCTATAATTGACACACTAGAACGATTTTCTGATTGACAGCAAACTCAATTGATTACCTGTATGGGAAAAAAAATCACGTGGTGTGCAGTGATGTCTGTGAGTCAAATATTGAGTAAACTGAGTTCATTACCCAAAGTCGTTAGAATTTCTCCCCCATGCCAAGTCCAGAGGTGTGAAATTGGCTGGTTTGCCTGTTAATTTTTCTTTTCTTGTTAGTTTTCTGAAATGGCCAAGTGGACACTGATGCAAGATGTTATATACAACTAAAAACCTGTGAGCTGATGCCATAAACCTAATATCAGCATGGTTTTTAACTGGTGGACATTGATGCTCCAAGACTTTCAGAAAACTTGGTTCTAATAGGTAGTCAAAAAAAAGTAAGAATTTGATCAGTTCCCACTTAGTTTTTGTGGGGTTTTGTTGTTGTTGTTATTCTTGTTTTTAATCACAGGCACACCAGTATTCCAAATGAACTTAAAAGTGGTCTTTGTAGAAAGGGGAAATAAGTTTATAATCCAATGCAGCTTCTATCAGGAGTTCTGTTATGGGAAAGGATGAGGCTGTCACTGATCTTGTTCCTTTTAAAATTCAACAAAGAGCTTTGTGAAGAATATAAATATTGCTCACAAAACAGAGGAGACAGGCTATCTATTATGGACTGTAAGATCTAAATTTGCCAAAAAGTTACAATGTAATTTCAGTTTGTTGAGTCTTTCATAGACACTGCATTTCTGAATGCTTTGGTATTGCTATAAGTAACACAATTATGACATTAAATAGCAAATAATGGGATAAAGGGAGGAAGGTGTTAATGAATACAGACTCAGGAGTACACATTTCCAGGAGGAAATCATAACCTTTGAATGCAGAGGGCTTATGAAAATCTGTATACTTTGCTCTGCTGCCTAAGGGATTCAACTTTTACAACTTGAATTAAGCTTCTTGAAAATTCCATATGACTTGTTTTTCAAATTGTTTATGAAATAACATTGACTCCCTCCACATCCACCCACCTGCCCCCAACCACTGTCACCACTCTCCTCTTCACAACCTGTCACCTACTCTGTAAAGTAGGACTAGCACCTCTGGTGTGAGGGCTTGCTTAGCCCTCCTGCTCATCCACCTTTGATGTCTACTTGGTACTCATCTCTTATTTGTAGCTCCAAAAAGCTGTAGCATGTGCAGCAGCATGTGCTGCTTACCCCAGTCAAAACCATCTCAGCATACAAGCTAAACCAGGTAGAGAGTAATTGATGGGCCTCAAACTCATCGGTGAGTTAGAGAGATGTCTACCCCAAGCATATGAAGACTTCCTCCGATGTAATGAGTAGATGAGAACACTTTGTTCCAATGGCCACTAAGGCAGCTAAAGCTGGCTCTATGGAGTGTTTAGAGCTTGGTCAGACATGGAAGACGCCAAGGTCATCTACTGCACCCTAGGTCATCACCAGTCATCCTAACTTTTGTCCTGCCACTGGACTTCAATGACTGGAAGAGAGAGCTGATGATTTGTACAACTTTGCCTCACTTGAAATCCAATTCACCCACAAATCAAGACATGATGTCCTCTTCAAAAATGAAGGACAAACAACAACTCTGTAAAGTAAGTAGCTTCGAGATTTTGGATATGAAATGTTCCTCTTCTTTTTTGCAAAGTTGTGTTCTTTCCCAATTAGGTATGCACAAATTTAGATGCTCATCTGATTCAAAGTATTATAGGCTTGGTGAGTCAAGCATGATTATATTTTATGAAGCATCTTGCCTGCCTCTATCGCCTGTAATGTTCAACCATTAGTCAATGAAATTTCATCTCTGCAGAAGAAGGCATATATTATTTATCCTCAACAGTATACAAACTCTTGTTTCAACTTAGTACCCTTGAAAAGTGATGGATTAATGGTCCTAAAACCACTGTTTATTATCTGGAGCAAATTTTAATCTTAGTCTATGAATGAAGCTTCTTCTTGAGAAAGTACTTGGAATTGTATAGACCCCAATTCATTAAGTCTTTCACTAGCAAAATTTTTAAACTAGGATGTTAGATGTGGGCCCATTGTGAGTCATTTGTATGTCTCTTCCCATAGGACTGGCCAATCTAAATGCCTTGACTTAGTAACTTTCTAGTCAATAGCTTTCAAAAAAGAATGTCTTTGAAACTTTAAATCACATTTTAGAGATGAAAACATTTTCTTGTTATTGATCTAGAGTTACTGAGTCTCCTGTGTTGATTAATAAGCACTTACATGGCATTTAATGTTCTTTTCAAGGAACTACTTAGTAATTTTTCTTACAGTTCATCCATACAGCAGCAGTCCACAACTCTAAGTCTAAAAGAAAATGGGGTCAATAATGCAAAAGAAATCTGAATAATAAGCAGGTAATTTTACTTAGTGAAAATATACGTATCTTGTAGCTTTAGTTGTAAGGTTCCAGCTATTGGTGATTACCTGCCCCATGCCTGGTGACCTGTACCCACCCTCCAGTTATGTTGTGTATAGCCCCAAATGTGTATGTAGAATCACAGATTATAAAATTGAAAGGGAACTCAGAGGTCACCTAAAGACCTCATTTTGCAGATGAAAAACTGAAGCCCATGGAGGTTGAGACTTCCCCAAGGTCACGTAAGTAGTAAACATCAGAGGAAGGATTTGAACCTGGATCCTGTGACTCCGAAGCTAGTGCTTGTCCCATGGTGCTATGATGTAATTCTACACACACCCTCTTCTTTTCTTACTATCACCCTATCCCCAAGAACATAAACTCTTTAAAAATTTTGATTGCAACACTGGTTTGTTTGCCAGTTCTTTGAACATGACTCTTCTTTTCCATTCTCCGTGCCTTTATGCTACCTGTCCTCCATACCTAGATTGTTCTGACCTCTTGCCTCTGCTTCTTCATTTCCTTTCTTCAAAAATTCAGCTCAAGTTCTACCTATTCCAGAAGTGCTTTCCTGGTTCCTCTCCTCACTTCTAGCTGCTTCACTCAGAGTGATTCCCAATTATTGTGTGTGCTATCTTCAGGAGGACTAGTACCTCTGGTGTGAGGACTTGCTGAGCCCTTTTCAGTGCTGCTCGTCCACCTTTGGTGTCCACCTTCACCCATCGCCCACCTGTGGTTCCAAGAAGCGGTAGCATGTGCAGCAGCCATACACCAATAAAACCATCTTGGCAGATGGGCTAAACCAGTAGAGGGTAGCCAACCAGCCTCAAACTCATCGGTGAGTTGGGGGTGGGAGTTGTCTACCCCAAGCACAGGATGACATTCCTTGGGTATAATGAGTAGATGAGAACAATTTATTCCAACGGCCTCTAAGACAGCTGAAGCAGGTGCTGTGGAGCACTTAGAGCTTAGTCAGACATTGAACATGCCAATGCCAAGGTCATCCACTGCATTCCAGGCTATCACCAGTCATCTTGACTTTTGTCTTGCTACTGGACTTCAATGACTCTGGAAGAGAGAGTGAAGCTGATGACTTCGTACAACTCTGCCTCATTTTAAATCCAATTCACCCACCAGTCATGACATCTCCTCATAACATCATTGATCCTCTATAAAAATGAAGGATGAAAAATAACATGCATCTAATTGTTTACAGATTGTCTCCCCAGTTGGAAGGTAAGCTTTTTGATGGCAGGAATCATCTTTTCTTTTTTTTAACTTTGTATCCTCAGTGCCTAACACAGAGTAAGTGCTTAATAAATGCTTTTTGGCCTTGACTAATTATTAGCACATCTGAAAATTGAAATTTAATCTTAGTAAGTACCTGCTACATGCAAGACATTTTGCTAGATGCTGAGGAGACAAAAATTTAAAGTGGTTATGCAATAGAGTCTTTAAAAGTTTTGTAGGTTGACCTTTTTTCATTTTGAACAATTTGCAAGGCTACAGAACCTGAAAGTCAAGGCTATATTTATTCCCATTTTTCAGATGAACATTAAGGCATAAATTCTCCAGGTTACAGGGTTGGTACTTCCAGCAGACTTGTGAATTAGGAGCCCTTGGGAATCTTTTCTCTTGGCTGTCTCATATACTAGCATCCGTGTCCTGATTCTACTGTCTATCAAAGTCCATGTTTCAAGGGTCATTTAAAAGGGCAGCTAGGTGGTGCAATAGAGAAAGGACCAGGCCTAGAGTCAGGAAGACTCATCTTTATGAGTTCAAATCGGGCCTCAGACACTTACTAGCTGTGTGACCCTGGGCAAGTCACTTAACCCTGTTTGCCTCAGTTTTCTCATCTGTAAAATGATCTGGAGAAGGAAATGGCAAGTCACTCCAGTATCTTTGCCAAGAAAACCCCAAATGAGGTCACAAAGCGTTGGACACAAGTGAAAAATAGCTGAACAACAACAAAAAGTAATGTTTGTTGTTGGTGAGTCATTTTAGGCATATCAACTCTTTGTGGGCCTTTTCTGGCACGTTTCACCTGACACCAAACATAGAGTACTTTCCACCACACTGCGCTAGTAAATGTGTCCCAAGACACTCCTAATTTTATGTAGTTTTAGACATAGCATTAGTAATCACCCCTTTGTTGGATTTGATGGTCTGGCTTACAACTTTAACATAGATGTGCAGAACTTAATAAACCCAAATATGGAAGGGTGCCCACTTTTAGGGTACACGCCACTTACATTCACAAAGTCTTGTTACTTGTCTTCGTAAGAAAACAGAACCAATCTGTCCCATTTAAATGCAACACTAATCAATCAATGAACAAGTGGTTATTAAGCACTTACTATGTGGTAGGCGGGGGGGGGGGTCATTAAAAGCAAAAAATAGCCCCAGTCTCAAAGAGGTCATATTCTAATCGTGGGAGACAACATACATATAAATAGGTACATATGATATACAGAGCAGATGGAAAGTAAGGGGAAGGCTCCAGCAGCTGTGGGTGGGGGTGGGGAGGGAGAGGTGAAAAACCAAGAAAACCCTCCAGAAGAAGACGGCATTTGAGCTGTCTCAAAGGAAGCCAGGAATTCTAAAAGGCAGAAATAATAATAATAACAATAGCATCAATATAGTGATTTAAGGTTTACAAATCACTTTACATAAGTTATTTCATTTATTCTTCACTACAACCCTGTAAGATACAGTAAGGTAGGTGCTAGTAATTTCCCCATTTTACAGATGAAGAAACTGAGGCTGAGACATTAAGTGACTTGCCCCTGGTCTCACAACTATGTCTGTGATAAGATTCAAGCTCAGGTCTTTCTGACTCCAAATCACCTACTATCCACTATGCTGTCTCCAGCAAGGTGAAATGGAAGAGCAATTGAAGCATGGTATTTGCTAGTGGAAATGGAGATAGGAGGTGGGGTATTGTATGTAAGAAACAGCAAACCAGTATGTCTTAACTGTAGAGACAATTACAGAGGTGAGTAACATGTAAGAATATTTGAAAAGTAGAAAGGAACCAGGTTGTGAAGAGCTTTAAATGCCCAACAAAACAGTTTATATTTGATTCTGCAAGTGGTAGGGAGCCACAGCAGTTTATTGAGAGGAGTGTGTGTGACACTGATCAGTCCTTAGCTTTAGGAAAATAATTTCACATCCATATGACAGACAGATTGCAGTGGGGAGAGATTTGAGGCAGGGACTACTTAAAGAGTGATTACAATAGTCCAGGTAAGAAGTGATGAGGTTTTGGAGAACAATTTGGAACTATGCCCAAAGGGCTACAAAAATGTGCATACCCTTTGACCTAGCAATAGCACTTCTAGGGCTATATCCCAAAGAGATCATACAAATTGGGAAAAGGACCCACATGTATAAAAATATTCATAGCAACTCTTTCTGTGGTGGCAAAGAATTGGAAATTGAGAGGATGCCCATCAATTGGGGAATGGCTGAGCAAGTTGTGGTATATGAATGTAATGGAATACTATTGTGCTATAAGAAATGATGAGCAGGCTGACTTCAGAAAAACCTGGAAAGACTTGTACGGTCTGATGCTGAGTGAAGTGAGCAGAACCAGGAGAATGTTGTATACAATAACAGCCACTCTGTGCGATGACTAATAATGATAAACAACCCTTCTCAGCAATATGAGGATCTAAGACATCTCCAGAGGCCTCATGATGGAAAATGCTATCCATATCCAAATAAAGAACTATGGAAGTTGAATAACTATCATTTTTTTTTCTCTTCTTTTGAGTTTTGTTTCCTCTTTCTAATGGTTCCTCCTATTGGTTTTAAGTTTTACTTACAACTTCACTAATGTGAAAATATGTTTAATAGGAATGTAAATGTATAGCCTATATCAGATTGTGCGCCGTCTTGGAGAGGGTGGTGGGGAGGAAGGGGAAGAAAAATTTTAAACTCAAAAGCGTATGGAAGTGATTGTTGATAAATCAAAATAAATTAATAAAAAATTTTTAAAAAGAAATGATGAGGGTCTGAACTAGAGTAGGAACTGTGAGTGGAAAGAAAAGAAAATAGTTGAGATGTAGAAATTGATGTGACAAGATGTGGCAATTGATTAGGTATATAGATGGAGACTGTGGAGTCAAGGATTACACCAAGGATGTGACCTCGACAGTCATAGGGGTGTTCAAGAGAAGGGTGGGTTTAAGGGAAAGATAATGATGACATTTTGGAACATGTTGAATTTAAGCTGCCTAGAGGATATCCAGGTTGAAATTTCCAATAGGCAGCTAGTGATGTGGGACTGGAGCTCAGGTGAGAGATCAGGGTTAGCTCTATGCCTGTGTTTCTTCTGCTTTTTCCCCCCCTTATAAGTACTACCAGAAATCTGTGCTTACCTCATATCACCTCTCAAACAGGATGTTTCTTCGTTCTAAAGATGAGAGATTTTGTCACTTGCCCTGGGCACATAGATGATTTTATCTAAACCAGGAATAACTACGAGAGAGCCTTTTTAAAAAGTCTATGAGATATATACTATTTTTTTTAACTTTTTTGTGTTTTTTCTTTTGATTTGTGTCTTCTTTCACAACATGACTAATATAGAAATATGTTTTGCATGATTGCACATGTATCAACCTGTATTAAATTGCTTACCATCTCAAGGAGGGGGGAGCAGTTGGATGGAGGGAGAAAATTTGGAACTCGAAATTTTTTTTAAATGAATGTTTTAAAAAATAGTCTTTACATATAATTGGGAAAAATAAAATATTATTTTAAAAATAAAGTCTAGGACTTGGTGAGTTAGATCAGCCTCTTTCCAAACTCATTGCTTATGTTGATCCCTAAAGAAATTCTGATTTAAGATTTCTGTCTAATTTATTTCACTGTTAATGATAATGGCTCACATCTCCATGGCATTTTAAGGTTTTACAAAGCACATTTCTCACAACTCTGAGGGGTAGATAGTATTCTCCCTACTGTATTGATGAAGAAATTGAGACTCAGAAGGTTTGTTGACTTGTCTCTGGTCTAAAGACTAGTAAGTATCAATACCAAAATTTACATCTCTAGGTCCTCAAGTGCGGCCCCTTGACTGAATCCAAACTTCACAGAACAGATCCCCTTTAATAAAAGGATTTGTTCTGTAAAACTTGGACTCAGTCAAAGGCTGCAGGTTCCCCACCCCTGTGTCTAGTCTCACATCTCCAAGTGCAGGCATGTATCCACTAGACCAGATTGCACCCTATTGTGCCCAATGATGTAGTGTATAGAGTGCTGGGCCTGGAGTCAAGAAGACTCATCTTCATGAGTTCAAATCCGGCCTCAGACACTTACTGGCTGTGTGACCCTGGGCAAGTCACTTAACCTGTTTGCCTAAGTCTCCTCATCTATAAAATGGTCTGGAGAAGGAAACAGCAAACCATTCCAGCTTCTTTATCAAGAAAACCCCAAAAGGGGTCACAGAGAGTCAGATGCAACTGAAAAAACTGAATGACAACAACAATAAAGTTGAGTTTCCTAAAAGTCAAGAACGTTTAATCTACTTTGGGGAAATGAGACTATGGCAATAACTAAGCTACTCAGTGTTGTTCTTATCGCTGCTGCTGTTGTTTTTAATGGAACTAATTGATTTGTACCAAGATGCTTCTGTCAGCTACAAGCCTGAAAATTAAAGGTGGGGTAGGGATGAATCCAGATGAATTCAGGAATTTGGTTCAACCTTAAACAGCATGAAAAAAACCCCAATGACCCTTTAGCATCTGGGTGGTGTGTGAGCCCCTAAGGAAATGTCACCTGGGATTCACAAGTACATCTCCAACATCATCAGGGTTAAAGAGAATGAAATGAAGCTGCATTGGTAATACAACATCTAAGCATTTTAGAAGGCAAACACAAAGTAAACTGTCACTTACAACTCCCATATCCCCATCAAATTAATCAAAATGGCACTTTGCACCAAAGTACTATCCTTACCCAATTGAAATGGAAAATCTAGCCCATAGAAGGATTTGGAATTCATAGTAAAATTTGCATTGATTTGCTAAATAACTTTTTGATGTTGATAGCAGTACTCTCGTTTTAAATCATGAACATTCAGAATGAAGAATGAGTTCCTTCTTGTAGCTGTGTGTCTAAAGAATAACTCACCCTTTCCCTTCTCATATCCTAGATGTCTGGTGAATGGATCACTTTTCAAATTTGAGTCTGCATGTTGTCATTTTGCTGGCAATGCCCATACCGACATATGCTCGTGTGTGTGCTAACTTTAAACATGATTCTGTCATTCATCCAATAAACATTCATTAAGCACCTACTGTGTGGCTAGAAGGTAGACACATTGCCACATGTCTCCAGTTAATGGCAAAACAAAAAAAAACCCTACTTTTTTCAATGCAGAAACCATGCAGTTGGTGTTACCTGTAAACTATTCCCTCTTACCAGAGCTGATGGCTCAGAAAAAAGGTAAGAAATCAAACCTAGAAAACTTTGAGAAAGAACCATATTGATTTCTTTAACTACTTTACATATACCTACGAAAAATAGCACAGTCTATATGTGGCAATAGTTCAGGGAAATAGAAAAAAAGGCTCAAAAATAAACTTCTTTTAAATTTGGGGGGCAGAAACTAAGTTTTGTGTTTTCCTCCCATGCTCATTGATGCTAATTCTGTAACTCTATCTAGTTGGCTTTTTTTGGGTACAAAGGTCTAGGGGCTGGGGAGGGAGGGGGTCTTTTGTGTTTTCCAGTGCAAAGTGATTCTGATCAAAAAAGGCCAAGGTTTCAGCTCCAAGTACCTGACATTTCCATCTGAATCTACTTAAAAAAAAAAAGGTTTAGTGTTCAGGAAAAGAACCCCTTTACGCAATCCTGAAACTGATCTTTAGATTTACTTTTCCTTAATCAATAGAAAAAAACGTGATTGCAATTCAACACTTATCTGCCTCTAGCACAAGACAAACTGAATTTTTGGTTTCGTGAGCAAGTCAGAGATTCAGACATCATTTCAGTAATCAGAAATAATTGGCATCAAATAGGGGAGAGCTGACATGAATTCCTGTTTTGCTTAATTTTTTCCTGGTTTACCAAGATTTGGTTTAATATTTCTGACTCAATTCCTCCAGCCTCTACAGAACAGGTTAGTGCCACTTTTTCTGTCTTCTACTCAGAAATGTGACTATGAACATGAATCATGATCGGTATTCTCTAAGCCTGTGCCTCATCTCCCTTTGTTTTGGGTTTGTGTGTGCTCTCTGCTCAAGTCCTAGTACCAGTTCCAGCCAAAGTGACTGTTTAAGATACGCTTGCATTAGGAGCATATGTGTACTTGGTAGCTTTGGGAAACAGACCATAGAACCCTTTCTCATCGATGGGACCCACTGGTTGCCCATGAATATTGGGCTAGACTAGCACTATGAACTGTATGCTATGAAGCATCAAAATCATAGTTTTCCTGCAAGATTGTTTTCAACAGATTCCACTACATATGCATGTACTTAAATTCTTATAGATGTGTATGCATACAACTAAGGCTGGGCATCTGTGCTGGCACCACAATGTAGTACAAACTCCCATAAGCTCAGTATATCCTCACTATAATGTAGAGGAAATTTCTTGGCATTAAATGAATGGGAACAAAAGTGAACACAAACGAGTTTGCTTTCCATTGATTGTCCTTGGATTCATTTAGTGGTATTAGTTCTATTACAATAAAATGTACATTTAGACCAGACTCCACTTTTTATATATCATAAGGCAAGGTCCTGTTTTTCTCTCCATATTCACCTTCCTGCCCCCATTATGCACACACACACACACACACACACACACACACACACACACACTATCTTAATAGAAAAGAAATAGACATAAGTGTGTACTGCCTTTGTACATGAGCAAAAAATTCTAAATTGATTCCATGCTGCAGAGGAATTGAATGATAAACATACAACCTTTCTGACTAGAGAATCCCGTCTCATTTTAATTGTCTTTTAGTCTATCACAATGGAAAACTATTCATTCTAAAACAGTGTTGCTCACAGGGGATCAGCAGAGAGTTTTTATTCTTGGGATTAAAGAAGGATGTGGGTCTCTCTCATCAGGTGCTATTTATTAATAATATATTTGCATTGAAGATTCCTTTTCTGCCTTTCTTGGAGCATTCGTTGATTCTGTAACCTACTTGACAATTTACTCTTAAGACTAGAATGATCTTATTACACTTTCAAATTAGTTTCTTGTCATGGGGGGAAGGGGGAGTTCTAATTCATTAGTAAAGTGTTGAACTTACAGGGACCTACCACCTTTCCTGAAATTTTAACCTGATTCATAATGGTAGATGTGGTTATGTACAGCTTTTACATGGTGGTTTTGATGTGCCTAGGGATTTGCCAGTAAGCGCATCTGGTACTCTATTTACTAGGGCCCGATGGGTATTTTTTTCTTTTTCTTTTTAAAATTCCAGGATGAATTATTCATCATTACTTAGAATTTGGGTCTCTTTCATCTTCACACTTGTACGGCACCAAGGTGAGTACTTCTGACTCTCTTAGCACTCTTGATTTACATACTCTTAGACTCATAATAATGAAGCTCTTGAAGGAGCCATATGTTTAAAAGCAGGTGTATGATCATGTATCCACAGATAAAACATTGGTGTTAATTCTGAAAAGTGTATCATGGTATAACTTCTTGGTATACCCAGCACCCAGCACAGTGCCTGACACATAGTAGGTACTTAATAAATGCTTGTTGATTGGTTGGTTGAAAAATGAGTTAATAATATCTTATTAACTTTTCCACTTTTTTAAAAAAAGTTCCAACATAATATACATTACCAGGCCCGGTTTTCCTAACAGCATGTCATAGAGCACACACTTAAAATAATTCAAATGAAGGTAGTAGGTCCCCCTTCATTGCATGTCTTTGAGCTGTGACTAGATAACAATCCATTGGAGTTGCTATAGAGAGGATTCTGGTTTAGAAAGATATTAGACTAGATGAATGCTTTGGTTTTTTTTTATCTCTGAGATTCAAAACTTTATTTTTCTAAGTATGTACAGAGTAACTGTGTATGTTGTTACAAAGTAATACATAATATTATAGCTATTCAACCTCTCTCATTGGATTTCGAGCATAAGGAACTTGAAGGTTTTCCTTGTAATGACCCAAAGATAATTTTAAAGTACTCTGAGAGTTTCATAAATTCCTGTGTTACAGACCACCAATAGGAAATTCCAGGTAGAAGAGAAAAATCTTGCATCTTAATGATCCTCAGCTCTTCTGTTATAAAAGTGTCCATTAGATGGAAAGTCATATCTGTTTCTCCCTTTTGCTATGTACTCTGTGACATTTCTTTAAATTTTAAGCTGAAATTAGAAAAAAAACTCTACAGAAATTTTAAAATCAATCTTATATCTTTTTTTCTTATTGCTTGTCTATAAAATATGATTATAATAGGTCTGAGTGTTTAAGAAGCCAGGACATCTATGTAACCCTATCAATTTTCCTGTATTGTTTTTGAAACTTCAAACAGCATTGATGTGGTGATAAAAAAAAAAGTTAAATTATATTCAAGTGCAGGGCTTCTCACCACCTTTCTGTACCTTTTTCTTTGAAAACAGAGGCCCTTGGGAAATACAATTTTTACAGTGAAATATTCAGTCTTAATTTCAGGGACCTGATGGTAGCCCAGAGAATTCTCAGGCTGGCTCTTCCATTAACTTCAGTGTCACTGATTTACAATGCTGCAAATTCTGATTTTTTTTTCTTTTCATAACCTGAAGAGAAGACAGAGTTAATTTCACATCTCTGAGGTAGCAATGATTATATTTTAAGCCTGACCCACTTTGAAGCACTAGCCATTCAGCAAGTGCCCAGACCAGGGCTAACTTTTCCTGATGTTCTTGTTGGTATTGTTAATAGATTTGACATTGACTGATTGTCCATATTACATGGAATATTTCCTTGTCCTCATGGCAGAAAGTCCAATTATAAATCATTAGGACCAAAAACTCTCTCCACTTGTGAGGGAAGAATATCAGCAACCTTAAGAGATAAGTATAACTATTGAAAGCAGAGATATAGAAAAGCTCCATGGTCACAGTCTACTATTTTTTTTTCAAGCAGAGGTTAGGGACAGGATTGGGGATAACATCCATCCCCACCCCCACCTCCACCCTCATATAATGCCTGAGCACTTTGTACTGTCTGAGGCACTGATCTCCTACCTGACTATCAAAGTGCTCAGTTTCCATGTTAACTGAGCATGGGAATTTACTTTGGACTTGGTTCCCAAGGAGTTCACCTGAAAGGATAAATATGTGAAATGGTTCTAAAGATTTATTTTGAAGAGTTCCTTTATCATTAGCAGGATTTTCTCATCTATAAAATAGGGGCAACAATGCTGATTGTGCCTACCTCACAGAGTTGTTATGAGGAAAGTGCTTTGTAAGCTGTAAAATATGAAATAAATATCATTTATTATTTATTACACTTTTGGTGGGTGTGCTGGGCACTATTGAGCCCTGTTCTCCAGAAGACTTAGGGAATTACTTCACCTTATCATTTAGCTTCTTAAACACATTTAAAAGAAAATCAGAGAGGGACTCAGTTCTTTTCCAAATGGTAGAAGTTGGGAAATCTTCCCATATTAAAGTGTATTAGTTTCATACCCCTATATTTGAACATTAGACTGAGTCTCCCAAAGTTTATAATGCTGGTTAACTTCCCAGAAATGCCTAGGGTCAGAGAAATGGTGAATATAGCCTATTGCTCTTGCTAGCTCTCCCCGGCTATCACTGAAAGAGATTAGCCAAGTGTCTAGTCAGTTCTAGAATAGGGAAAGCTGGGAGTTTTCCAAGCTGCAGACCATTTGCTTTCTGGCTTTTCTACTAGGCTCTTTTATATGAACTGTTGTTCTTCTCAGCTAGAAGGTTCCCAGAGGAGCCAAGATAGTTCTGGCCAAATGTGACTGAATCTATCAGCTCCATCAGTGTGGAGCCAGGGACCTTTCCCAAGAAGAGGGAAACAGCATAAGAACAGGTTGTCAGCTTCAACAGCATAGCCAGGAAGTGTCTCAAGAATGGTGGCTAGAAGCCCGAAATAGATTTGGGCCCTAAAATGAAAAAGAGTGGGAGAAGATAATTTTTTTTTGTCGGAACTTAAGGGAAACAAGGAGAAAGGCTAAAGCTGGCAGAAGCTAAGGAGGTGACTTCAAAGGAACATATTGTTCAGGTTTGGTGCTGGTAATCCATTAGTATTCCTCCAGGGGAAACAATCTCATTTCCCCTGGTAAACAAGGCCACACCTGGCCAGGATTTAGATGAGAGGCTTCCAAGAGAGATGCCAGATTGTCATAAAAGGTGCCATTATGGTTTCAGTAGGGGTGACTTTTTTGTAATGACTCTCACCTCTTGGCCAGAGAGATGAGCAGAGGCTTGGCCTCCTTTCCAGTGAGCTCTAAAATGAGTGACCAAAACCCTTGACCTCTGCAGGATTCTGTGTCTGCCTGTTGAAAGAGATGGGCAGAAAGCCCTCTTTTCAGATTCATTTTCAATCAGGGTCATTCACATTCCAGGTACTACTATAAACCGTCCACTCCCTTATCACTTCTGCTAGGTTCCAACTGACATTTATTTCTTACTGTGAACTGTTGCCTGATCCTTTTATGAAGGAAGTGGAAGTCCTCTCTCTAAAACACATATGTAATCAAACTTATTCTTAGCTTAGAAGTGTCTCCAGACCTGGAGGTCATTATATCCAGCCCCTAGCTTCCAGTCTACTGGCTCCTAAACTATCCTAGACAGACAATTCAATGCAATTCCGCAAGCATTTGTGCCAGGCACTGTCCTAGGTTCTGGAGAAACAACACCTATCCTTAAAGACATACTCATTACTGGAGGAAAACAACATATATACAGATAAATATGTAGAAAACATATCCAGGGTAAATCCAAAGTAATATTGAGGCTGGAGAAAAGAGAAATGGTTTTCTTATCCTCAAAGATCTCTACAAATATATAATTTCACAATGATCTATCAGTTAACACCTGTATTCCTAAGTCAAGTTGACATCCCAACGTGAAAAGATCCCTTTCATTCTCCATTTCTCAAGACCAGAAGTCAGAGAGAGGTGGGTTACTTTGGCTGGGATGGTTAGGAAAAGCAGCCTGATTTCTGTGGAGTAAATAAGACTTCCTGGAAGAGCCTGACTTTGGCAGATGGGAGAGGGTGTAGTCTGCCAGATGTGCAAAGGGAGCAATCATCTATCTAACTACTTCCTCTTTTGACAGTACAACCTAGGGAGCTAATGTACCCATTTTGGCAGAATGATACCAAGACCCCCAAAGTAGATGACGGAAGCTCATCAGAGATTAAGTTGGCCATCCCAGTTTTCTTCTTTGGAGTTCCTTATCGGACTGTCTATGTAAGTGAAGAAGCATCCCAGCTGTTATACCACTCCTCTTCTTCTCCATCACTGTGACATTAAAAAAAAGTAGTTTAAACATACTCTTCTGATGCTCCAGGACCAGAGGATTTATTAGCAGCCAGATGACAAGTTCTGAGATTTCATGAGCTGATAGGTTTTATGATTAAGAAAGTCAAAGGTATATTTAATGGCTAATGTTCATAGTGGAGGAGTATACAGGGCAATAAATTGCTTTTGTGGGTGATTAAACTCAGAAGGGAAGCAGCAGCCCCAATGCTGTGAGCATTATTTCTGCTACATGACAAGGGGGGAGAGGGGGCGGGGGAAGAGATACACTGAACCACAACAGAAGTAATATCATTTTTCCTATTCTTCTGGGTATAGGAAAATTCTGGGCAGCTGCTGTTCTTGGACTTTCTTCTACTTTGGGGAGACACTGCTGTTGTGGGGTTTGTAACTGTAGAAAAGCAAATCATAGTCAGGGCTACCCTGGTTATGCTTACAGAGAAGCCTAGGGAGCATACCCTCCAAACCTAGATGTTTGCACACTCAAATGGTGCCATTTATTGTCAAGGGACTACTGGACACTTGTTTTCCCAGGTTATTTGCTTGATGTGAATGCTTTTGAGTTAACAGGGTTGCTGCTTGCAGACAAAATGGTGTGATATATGGTGAGGTGAGTACAGGTCAAAGAAATCCTATTTCTGTACTATCTCAGCCCAGTGGTTTTAGCCTTCTTGGCTTTAGGATGAGGGCTATGCAAATCATATTGTACTTTTGCCCGCCTCTTTCCTTACCACCCCTCAGGGAGAGTGGAGTATCTGAAGGAAGGAGAGAAACAACTTAGAATCAAAATATGGTCTCAGCTATCTACCTAGATGTGTGGCTGTGAATAAGTCACTTAAGCTCTGTCTGTCTCCATTTCCTCAACTGTACAATGGGGATAGTAACAGCACCTACCTCCCAGTGTTGTTAGGAGAAATGATATTTGTAAAATGCTTAGCATATTTCCCGGCACTTGGCAGTCACTTAATAAATGCTTGTTTCTTTCCTTCTTAAAAATTATCAAGGATCCCAAAGAGTTTTTGTTTATATGAGTTATTCTACTGATATTTACCCTATTAGAAATTAAAACTGGTAAAATATAGAACACTTATTACTTCATTTAAAAATAACAATAATATACCTAATATATGTTAAATCAATTTTAATGAAAAATAACTATGTTTTCCAAAACAAAAATACCAGAGAGAAGAGTGACAATGTTTTAAATATTTTTGCAAATCTCTTCAATATCTGGCTTAGTAGAAGACAGCTAGATTCTCATATCTACTTCTGTATTCGATCTGTTGCTATTTGTTCTTTTGATTGATGTCTATGAAGAAAAGCCAGCCTCCGAAAGATGTGAAAAAGAGAAGAGTATTTTAGTAGGTAAATAATATCTTAGAAGTATTATGCAAATAGTGTTGACCCCTCAAATCCCCTAAAAGGATCTCAGGCGCTCATAAGTGGTCAAAGGACCACAACTGGAGAACTGCTAGATTAGATGATCTCTAAAGTCTAAATCTGGGATCCTGTGATTTCTGGGCCTCGTTTTCATTGTCTACCAAATAAAGACACTTAACTAGATGACTTCTAGGGTCCATTCCAGCTTCAAATTTATAAATCTTGATATTTCCAAGTACTCAGTGACTTTTTCTCTAAAGAAGTTATGCACATACTTGGCCTTAGTAATCGCTGTTAGAATCTTTCCCATTGCTCATGCCAATATGGTAATGGATAAGAATCATTCAGTCAATCAACATGAACTTATTAAGTGCCTACTATGTGCTAAGCACTGTGTTAGGCACAGAGGTTACAAGGGCAAAGAATTAGCAACAGTCCCTAGTTGCAAGGAGCTCATATAATATTGATTGATTGATAATAAGGGAGTAGGAAGGAAGACAATTCTTTGTATTCTCCCATATGAGGAATCTCCACAAGTTCCTAGAACAGGAAATTTCTCTAAGTAAAATTATACAAGCCACATGGTAACCATAAGGTTTTCCCCCTATAAACATTTATATTAACAAATGCATGTGAAGATTGAGTTGTTTATGGGTGCTATGTAAACTGAATTTACTTATTGTCTTGTGCATTTGCAACAAAGTTTGGTAATATAATAAATTGCCCATTTGCAAATCATGAAGAAATCACTGTAGATAGTCGTTTACATACTGTTCATGGCTCAATGTTGATGTTGTGACTGTAGAAAGGAGTCATCAGATCTCAAGAGCGATTCCAGAATCAGGCACCTGTAGGTTTTACCTTTGCCCTCAGTATGAGTACAGAATTTATTTATTTTTTCATCAATAGGAGATGCCTAAATGGCTCATTTGCAGTGGGTGGTGGCTTATTCTGGGGATGAGGATTTGATGAGGGGGCATATCTGATTTATCTTTGATAGTCCTCTCGTGGCAAAATAAGAATCCAGTCTTACAGAGGGTTTTTTACCTTTTCCTCTCTCATTTTTTCCTTTCTCTTTGCTTCTCTGTTTTTGTCTCTGTTTGTCTCTCTCTTATGCACATACACACAAGCTCAGTGATGTATGACGGGCTTAAACAAAGATGGGAAAGGGAACATAAAAATGAAACTGATTATTAATGAGAAATGAAATTGACTATAAATTGAAAGTGAAATGGAGCCATTGGAATTGCCTGAAAGTAAACAGACGGCCTGACGTGAATGGTGGGAATCAGTGTTTTAGGGTGCCAAGTCTGTGATTTGAAAGCTACCTTGCATTCAATGACTAAGGAGATGTCTATCATAATGAGTGACTGCAATTGTCGGTTTTAGTTCTCTCATAGGAAACTCTTCTTCTGTTTTGTAGGTCAATAATAACGGGGTTGTTTCCTTCAATGTGCTGGTGAGCCAGTTTACTCCAGAGTCCTTTCCTCTGACAGATGGTCGGGCCTTCATCGCCCCATTTTGGGCAGATGTTCACAATGGGATTCGAGGAGAGATCTATTACAGAGAGACCATGGACCCTGTGATTCTGAGAAGAGCTACCAAAGATATAAGGAAATACTTCAAAGACATGGCCACCCTTCTCTGCCATTTGGGTGTTCATTGTGACATGGGAAGAGGTCACATTTTATGGTGGGAGCAGTACCACACCAGTAATAATCCAAATTTTTCTTTTTGTTTTTTCATTCATGTTCTGATAGCCAATTCATGCCTATTTAAACAGCAGTCAAGGAGAGTTTTATTGCTAGAGCACAGAAATTCAGTAAGGAGCTCAGATTACTTGTGTAATAATCATAGTCTTGCTACTCACCCACTTTCTGGAGCAGAGAGGGAAATACCATGCTTAGTCAGTCCAGCTTGCTGCAATATTTAAAAAGATGTGTCATCCCAGACCCAAAATATTATGGAAGTATAAATGAAGTCTTTCAATTGTCTTCTTCTCTTAGAAGATGGTATGCCATTTTGCAGAAGAATAGACTGAGACCCAGAGAACTATCCCAGGTGACGTATTGATTAGTGACCAATCTAGGAACCTCAGTCTCTTCCTTTTATAGCTAAGGTACAAGTGCCTCTTTCTAATTTTAAAACTAACCTTTTTAATTTCTATCTTTCACAAAATCTAATAGGAGGCCGAGAAGAGACTACAGGATATAGAACACAAATAACCTAATTCATTTTCTGTCATGCCTTTTTACTTTTTATTGTGACCAAGGCAGAAATTACTCCTATTTGATGTTAATTTGAGTGGGCAGGTAGAGGGTTTCAAGAATAAGGGCTGAACATCTGCTCCAAAATCCCAAATGAGCAGTTAGATAAAAATTTAAATAAAATAGATTATTTCCAGCATCATCTCAGAGATAATCAACTTTACCTATAAAGAAATGATGAAGCATAGTTTGTCAGGAGGGCCTAATACTTATTTGGTTGTGTTGGAAATGGGCATGTTTGAAGGATTGGAAGAATTGTTAACTTTGCAATAAATCATCTGGCGGGCAAAGGCACTTGAGAACCTGGCCCTTGCTTTCCTAGGAATATTTCCAATTCCTTCCATGTTCCAATTCCCTTAGCACTGCATTCTGTTGGTTGGGGGTGAGGAATGGTAAGCAGTGAGTTCAATACAGGGGTGACAAACTGCCAGGCTTCTAAGTCACACCCACAATACAGTAAGCACACTGCATTTTAGCCCTTTCCATACTGAGAATCAAGAAACACTTTATTGCTAAGAGCAAAAGACACAAGTTTAAGAGTGGGATGCATTGGCTGGAAACAACCTCTAAAGAAGTATACATTTCCCTCTGTCAGGTTATGGATTGCTAATGATTCTGTGGGTGATGTTTTATGCCTTTTATGTCTCATACCTTACAGCGTTAGGCTCCAAGATGCCAGCAATAGATAAATTTTAGTGTCAGTGGCAGAAAAAAAAAAGAAAAAATGCCCATCAAATGCTGACCAGTGTTCTTTAAAAAAAAAAACAACTTCCTTCAGCAATAAAAAAATGGCAATGTAATTTAGATTCTTTCTGTTTTGTGCTTTGGAGTAAATTTCTAGATTGGGAAAGAATTCTTTCTAAAAGGATGAATGAGGTAATATTCTAAGTGCTTTAAGCTCCTTGGAGAAAAAGGCTAGCTAAACCTTCAGTTCTGCAAAAAAAAAGGTTCATCAGGACCAAAAACCTTTAAGCCAATCCCACCCAAATTAACTGATGATCCCTTTCCTTTTCCCACTGAGAGGGTTTTCCTCCTATAGTACTTCTCTGTTTCTTTAAGGAAACAGAACAAAGGCCTTTGCCCAAGACATAAAAGCTCAGAGCTCTGCAGAGAGAGAATCTCATGGAGAAACAATGGTGAAGAGAAGAATTGTCTGAGTTTTCTGAACCTTCTTCTAGGCTTTGGACAAGTGTACGGACTTGTTTCCCCCAGAGTGTAACTGGAATTCTTCTGAAAAATAAAGAGGTTTACACACAACACTCACTAGCTATGTGACTCTGGGCAAGTCACTTAACCCCAATTGCCTCACCTCCCCCCAAAAAATAAAAAAAAAGAAAAGAAAAATAAAGAGAATCATATGAACTTAATCCCCTTCTCTTCCCCAGAGACTGAGGTGGTGTAAGGGGAGAGGAGGATTATGCCTCCTCTGTGTTTGGAAGAGTAAGTTTGTGCATTCTTGTTGAGTTGTTTCAGTCACATCCAACTCATTGTGACCCCATTTGGGGTTCTTTTGTCAAAGATACTGCAGTGGTTTGCCATTTCCTTCTCCAACTCATTTTATAAATGAGGAAACTGAGACAAACGAGGTTAAGTGACTTGCTCAGGGTCACACAGCTAGTAAGTGTCTGAGGTAGGATTTGAACTCAGGTCTTCCTGCCTCTAGGTGCAGTACTCTGTCCACTGCACCACCTAGCTGCCCTAAGTTTGTATATTTCTGATTATCTTTTGAAGCGAACATTCCTTTTGTAAAAGGTCGAGGGTTACAAAAATGAAATTGAATTAAAAAAATAGAGGGACGTAGAGGAGCTAAAACCATAATTTTAAGGAGCAAACTGATAAGAATGCCCCCCCTCCTTCTACTACTCCTCTAGTCAGTGTGGACCTGGCTGTATCTGTTCTTTACCAAGTTTAGAAAAATAAAATTAAATTAAAAGGTTTGTCGATCACCCTCAGGAGCATTGCTGGTAAATTAGCCCAAGCAGGTTGGTTTTGAGCTGTCTCCTGTGATCAGCAATGAATCATTCTTGCAATCTACTTTGGCAAAATATGTTTTAGATTTGGCTTTAAAGAAAGAAATTTGTTTCTTGGTAGGGAATCCCAGCACAAAAGGTGAGAGTGAAGTTTATCTGGTCTTTGTGTGGCCTTGATTGGGAGATACATCTCTTGAGTCTGATACTTACTTTGCCCCACTACTGGACCCTGGTGAAATCTGGAGCCCCTCCTCTGTGTTCTACTTTTCCCATTGTTGAACACGGGCAATGAAGGAAGGCAGAGAGATATCTGGATATCTGTGTGACATTATCAGGAATGCCATCTACTGTAGCAAGAACAGGTGAATAGGTCATTTTGGTGAATAGGTCATCCTCAACAAAGTGAGCTCTTCTTCACTCCACTCACATGGCAATTTCTTCACTCCAAGCCTTTCTGAGTGGCCAAAAATGAAACCGATGGCTTCCATATCTTCTATCTCAATTTGATTCCATGGGAGATGGTTTGGGGTTTCTCAGCCATTATAGCAGAATGCCGAACTGGAAGATATGAATGTTGCTGTGAAAATAACCCCTAGCTTATGAGTAAGGAAAGGGCTAAAAAGATGTAGATGCTCCATCTCCTGTTTTTAGTTAATTATCCTGAAAATCTGGGTCTGGAAAGTAGAGGCGTGAGGAGGGGCTCATTCCTAAGTGTGGACAGAGCTGCAGATTGTGCAGGTCAACCAATTATGAAAATTGTTTGAAAAGAGCAGTGGCATTCCTGCAGCATCCCTTTTCTCAGGAGTTTAAAGCTGAGACAAAGGGTCTACAAAGATGGCCTGTGAGATAAGCTGAAGTCGAGTCCTATGCCCTGCCATCTGGCCACTAGGGAAGAACTTCCAGGAAGTTTCTGCCCCTCCCTCTGCCCCTCTTTCTTCTAATTTAAATGGTTGTTCTGAGGACCAAAGGAGATAAAAGTATGTAAAGTGCTTTCCAAATTTCAAAGGTGTCCGAAAAGTCTTAGTGCCATTTTAAGCTACTAATTTAAGTCATTAAAGCTTAAAAACTCTTAGCTACTGTTGTTGATGTTGTTATTATCTAGGAGATGGGCATGGTCAGGTTAGCTCCCCTTTCGGGGCTGGTCTGAGAAACGTGAGCATAAAGAATTTTGCAAATCTAAAGGGATGCTCAATAATAATAGCAATTTTCCCTTACAAAGTGCTTTTTAAACATCGCTTTCAAAATTCCACTTTAAGGAGGCAAGAAATCTAAAGATTAGCTATGTATTCCTGAAAGGGAAAAGGTAAACCCTGCATTATTACCACTTCAGTCGTGATGAATTTATTTTTAAGAATAATTTTTTTTTCGGTCAAATTGCAGCTTTGGGGAAACAAGGTTCTGTTCATTTAGGCTCCCTGTTGGGCAATTGTTTCTCATACTTTATTCTCATGGTGCCATCTATAGGTAGTCCAACATATCACAAGCTCAGTCCCTGCTTTGGCCTTTCCTGTCTTGCAGAAGTCAGAAATGTAAGAGGGGTACTGAGTCAGCCCCTGGGTAATCCTCAGGCAAATTGCCTTTTAGATAAATAGGGGCTGATCTCTCCTAGTCCCTTTTGGAGAGAGCCAATTCAGAGAAAAGGCAGAGAGAGCCTCCCAAAAAAGAACTATTCAAACAGCTGAGTAGTTAGTGGGATGGAGGACAGAATATAAAAGAGACAGTTCATCAGATCATATATTTAGAGCTGGAAGGGACCCCTTCATTTTGCAGATCAAGAAATGGGCCTAGAAAACTGACGTGACTTGTCCAGAGTCACACAGCTAGTTAGGTCAGAAACAGGATTTGAAACTGGGTCTTCCTGATACCAGGTGAGCACAGTAACCATTTATACTCTATTGTCTCCTGAGTCATGAGTGTACATTCCCTCCTCTAGGTAAATACCTTCCAGGCTGTCCTGATCTCTGATGGCTCATCCACATTTACCCTCTTCAACTATCATGAAATTAACTGGACCACTGGAACAGCAAGTGGAGGTGACCCCCTGACAGGTCTTGGTGGAGTCATGGCCCAGGTGGGTTCCCTTCCTCCATTTGTACCCTCTTAAATCAACATGCATTATCGGGGTTCGCATTGTTCAGATCCTTTTCAGGAATCCTGCAGTCCTCCAGCTGCTAAGTAAAGGAGCCCCTCTTTGCTGATCTCATCTCAGCATGGGAAAAGCAGGTAGCATTGTCCCCCTGCTTTGTGTTTCTTTGACTCTGTTCTTGGGACGGACTGGATAAAGGACCGTTCGGGTCCTGATCCTTCCTGCCTAGAGTGCTGATGATCTGTAAAGGGGCATATCTTAATTACAGATACAGCTTGTCCTGAATGTAGGTATCTGGTATGTTGGCTAAAGTTGTGTGGTCTGCATGCTCATAAAGCATCTCTTGCTTCTATATTCTAGGCAGGATTTAATGGGGGAAACCTCACCAATTTCTTCAGCCTCCCAGGGTCAAGAACTCCTGATATCGTCAACATCCAAGAGACCACAAATGTGAATGTCCCAGGTCGCTGGGCCTTTAAAGTTGATGGGAAGGAAATTGACCCAGCAAATGGTTGCACCTCCAGAGGTAAAAAGACCTTTCCCTTCTCTGGAAAAGTGAGTTTGTTTAGTCTAGAATGACAGCCAGGCTTTTAGGCTGTGGGGGTGGGCTTGTTCCACATGGCTTTGCTCTTCTGACATATCTCAGCTGGGTAAAAGAGATCAAAGTAATTTTAGCATGCACAAGTCATCATGCAGGGAGCTGAAATCCTGTGCTTGCTGCTCTAGGTTGCTAAGTCTTAGCCTGGGCCTCAGCTCTCTACCTTCCCTGCATGGTTCCCCAAGAAGACCAGCGTCCTGAGGGATTTCTTGAACAGACAGATGGAAAGGAGCCCTCCTCGTCCACATCATTTCTATATTTTTGACCATTTATCCTTATTTTTATTTGTTCTTTAAACCTTAATTACTCCTCCTGCTCTGCCCTCTGCTTATTGTGGCTTTGCATCACTAGACAAGTTTGGAATGTTGCCAGGACCTAGTGAAGGTAAATTAGGGCTCCCCAGCACAACTAGAAAGAATCAGTATCACAGTCTTTGGGATTGCTTTCCTCCTAAATCCTCCCAGCAGCATCTTGAACATCCAAGAATTTGGAAAAAATCAAAGCCAGCTTCAGACCTTGCTGAATGAGCCAGAGAACAAACCTCAGTAGGTTTCCTTTAGGCCAGCGTCAAAAGTTTGGAGCCTTCTCTGAACTATGAGGAAACTCTTTGGATGTGCAAAAAAGCCTAAGACTTTCACAGGAGCATTCGTGTTTGTGAGGACCCTGCTCACGCTCGGGAAACAGAAGTTCTCTGTGTCCTGCTTACAGCTAAAAGAGCATTGCTGAAGACATTGGGAGCAACAGGAAACAAGTGGGCCCAGCATCTCCAAGTTGTCTAGTTTTGGGGAAGAACGAAGGCTTCAGGTCCTTTTCCTAGACCAGGCCAATCTCTGGTCTCCCCATAGTCCATGTAGCCCTGGGTGGGGGGCAGTCCTAATTTCTTCTCTCTATCTCTCAGTCATGCCTTCTGTCTCATACACAGAAAAGCCAAACTCAGATGGTCTAAGACAGAGGGGTCAAACATGCAGCCCACAGGCCACAACGCTCCTGAGTGCTGCTTGAACCAAATTAAAATACAATTCCTTTCTAATTTTAATGTGTTGATATATTAATAAAAAACAAAAAAGAAATATATAAAAGTGTGCTTTCCTAAGTCAATGCATGGCCCACAGGAATTTTTCCATAGTTTTACATGGGTTAATGGGCCCATTATTTAATTTGACATAACTGGTCTAAAAGAGGCCCAGGCTATGGTGCCTTGCTTTCCCACCTGCCTCCCTCTAATATCTTACCCTGACTTTTATGTTTCCAGATGGGTTTCTAATAGTTCAGAGAAGGCTCCAAACTTCTGATGTTGGCCTAAAGGAAACCTATTGAGGTTTGTTCTCCTGCATGTTCAGCAAGGTTTAAAGCTAGCTTTGATTCTCTCCAAATTCCTGGTTGATCACGCTGCTGCTGGAAGGATTCCGGCTGAGACCATCTCCTGGCCCTGAGAGAGAAGGGCTCTCTGGTGGCATCCTTTATGGACTCTGTAAACAGCAAGATGTTAAGAATAGCAAATATGTATTTTGGAGGCAGGCCAGAATTAAGCTAGATGGAAAAGAATTTAGTCCCAAAGCTCCCCAGGATTTCAAAGACTCTTGGCTCCATCCAGTGTAGATATCGAATCACTTACCATCCATGGATGGAAGGCACCAATCAATGCCAAGTCATTCTTCCTTTTGTTGACTAAGTGGTGTCAAACTCAGGTAGAAACAGAGGCTGCCAAACTGCACATAAGCATCCCAGGAGGCCACATATTGACCTAGAAAATCACATGTTAACATTATCTATGTTCTACTGTATATTTTTATTTAGCTAGTTAAATATTTCCCAATGACATTTTAATCTGGTTCAGGCAGTACTCCTGAGTGTTTGAAACCTGGAGACTAGGCTAAGTACCTTCTAAGTTGCAGAACCTTACCCAATCATCCTTCCCCACTTTCTCCAAGAGTCACAGAAGCAATGGACAGAAAGTACAAATGCCCTCTGATCTCTAGGCATTAAGACTGAAATGCTATAATGATGGAAACTAGGAGCCTGCAGAGCAATAGAGTTGGATGGACCCCATTAGTGTGCAGAGCCCCACCTCTGACTTCATTCCCCGACTCCTGAATTATGGATTTGAGTTTTATATACAGGACAAATTCAATGTCCCCATACAAATAGCTACACATTCTTTTATGTCACCGGGTGTATATCAGACTAATGGGATTGGGATTGGGTTTGGGCAATAGCAGGGGGAATGCTGCTGCATTGAATCAGCTTATTATGTTATCATTTTACAAATCAAAATATCTGGAAAGCCTACCTTAGGGTCCAGAACTCTGGCCAAACAACGGCAGTTTTCTCTCCTTTATTGGAAACTTGAAAAATCATAGACTTGAAATCATCCCAAGTTGAACCCTTGATAATATATTCAGCATTGGACCAGGGCCAAAAATCGACAGGGAACAGAGAGGCCAGTTTTGAGGTCGATCTTTTATGAGCCACTGGGGATTAGATTAAATCTCTTATCCCATTGTGAGGTCTCTGTACTTAAAAGGTAGGGAACATAATTGCTAATTTGCATTTTTTTCCCTACAGGACAGGTATAGAAAGGAGCTACAGAGGAGTTACAGAGTGCCTGCTGAGGGTATATCTACTCAGCCTATTCCCTTTTCACTATTTCAAAAAAAAATTTAAAGGCTTTTAGAACCTCGACAAACCTTACCTTGAAACTTGAAATTACTCTCCATGGAAAACACTGTTACTTTGTAATGCTGACATTAATAAATTACATTTACCTGTAAGGCTGTAAGCCTTGTAAGCAGGGATTCTCTCATGTCAGTCAGAAGGACCCAGGTCTACCCGGGAATATCTCTTCACTATCTTGGGTCATAGACTCCATGCAAGAAACTTGGGAAGATGAATTTCCAGTCCACTCCCACCCCCACCCCCTACCAATACAATTGACTGATTCCCTACCTGCAGCCACACTAACTTGAAATTATAGAATAAAATTGTATTAAGAGAGGGAACCATAATAAAAATCCTTGATTAAGCTATACTTGGATCCAAAAGTCCACATAAATCCCAAAAGGTCACTTACAATCCTTGGTATGGCGGGTGTCTTAGCAGAAATAGAAGAAATCTTTTCTGAGACTGTGACTTCTCACTAGGATCACAGAATTTGGGAATTTGAAGGGACCTCAGTGACCAGCTAATACAACCTATATACAAGAAGAATTCTCATTATAAGATAATTGACTCTGCTTAAAGACCTCCAACAAGGAGGAACTCACCACTTCTCTAGGGAGCCCTTTCTACCCCAGATGCTCTCATTGTTAAGGAGTTATGGACATGAAGCCTAAATTTTGTCATTTTCACCCATTGGCTCCTCTTGGGCTAAACTAAGTCAATCCAATCCCTCCCACATATGCAGCCCTTCACATACTTGAAGCTAGCTATCCCCTCCCTACCCCCCACCTCCCTAGTCTTCTCTTTTCCAGGCTAAACAAACCCAATTCCTTCAACCAAACATCATATGCTAAGGACTCAAAATGGTTGCATTTGTCTTTTTGCTCCTGACTCCGTTTCTCCCTCTCCTTCACTCTCCTCTCTCCTTTATCCTCCTTCTGTCCTTCACTCCCTTCTCTCTTTCACTCTACTCTCTCTTTCACTCTCCCTCTCCTTCACTCCTCCCTCCTCTGTACCCATCCTCTCCTTCACTTCTCCTTTCCTCTCTCTCTTTTTCTTCATGACTCCATAGCACACAGCTCGATCATTTTGAGGACATACCCTGTGGAATCCTTCTATCCTTCAATGCCTTCTTTCTAATGCAAGATGAGGGCAACAAAACAAGCCCCCCAGTTCTTTTTTCCTTTTTCCCTGATTATTTCTGATCCTAACTCTCTAACCCCTGTGTCCTTTCTCACCTCCCTTCTATTCTGTCTCTCCCTTGTTTCTGGTCTCACCCTTCACTGTGGAGATATATAGAGGTAGACACTCTATTTTTCCAAGATAGAAAAGCAAGAGCATAGGGGACTAGGACTGGCTCAATACCTATTACCTTTATCTTTAAAATGCTTTCATCTCTACTGCAGTAATCCAGGTTATAGTCAATGAAAGTGTACATTAGGGTGGATAAGAAGGTGGCTAGGAAGAGAAGGAGAAATAGGAAAGCACCACTGAGAAAGAGGCAGCATGTTGTTGTGGAAAGAACACTCAATTTGGATCCAGAGGCCCTGGGTTCAAAACTCCACTCTGGCCCTTACTACCTGCATGACTTTAGGCAAGTCATTTCCCTTTTCTCCACTATAAAATGAATAGCTGGTATTGGACATTCCCTAAAAGCTCTTCTAGCTGTAAACCTAATGATGCTCTGATCTTACTTTATCCTCTCAATATTACTTATTCCCTGAGAGATAGGAAAGGGCAAGTCTAGCATTATTAACTTTTCTATAGATAAGGGAAAGTGAGGCCTGGGGCATTCTCAGGCCTTCCTTAGGACAATGCAAATCCATGTCAGAGGTGGGAGCTTACCTCAGGATTCTTGACTTCTAGCCCAACATTCTAAGGACTAGGTCATAGTCCTCAGGTCACATAGTCTCTCATCCATTGAATGAGATCACTTACAGCTATTGGCCATGGTATTTCAAAGGCTTTGGAAGTTGTTTAGGAAGGAAATTCTGTTTATAAACTGAACTTGTACCAAAAATAAGAATGTCAGATATTGGAAAGAAATAGCACATCCCTCATGATAACTGCATTACTGTTTTGCAGAAACCCCCGTGTTCTCCTGCATTTCTTTAGGTTTTATACCAGTGGGTAAAGAGAGAATGAGTACTAGCCTTGGGGGCTGACTAACTCTTGGCCTATGTAAAACTATTGCATAAGAAACTAATGCAGTCCTTGGGGGTTCTATAAAGGGAGGGGGCTCCTAGGCTACAAGAAGAAAACAGTATTTAGAGCATTAATCTAGTGACAAATAGGGAAGTTTTACAACATTTTGACTTCGGCCTAAGGGGTTCTTAATTTTTTTCTGAGTCTTGGAGCACTTGGGCAGATTAATGAAGCCAATGGGCCCTTTTTCAAAAGAATGGGTTTTTTTCTCAGTTTCTCCTTTATTTTTTAATAGCATTTTATTTTTTCCGATTACATGTAAAGAAAGATTTCAATATTCACTTTTACGAGATTTTGAGTTCCAAACTTTCTTCTCCCTCTTTCCCTCCCCTCACCCTTCCCTAAGACGGCAAACAATCTGATATAGGCTATACATGTACAGTCATATTAAACATATTTCTACATCTGTCATGTTGTGAAAGAAGAATCAGAACAAAAGGGAAAAAAACCAAAAGAAAGAAAAAACAACAACAAAAGGTGAAAATAGGATGCTTCAGTCTGTATTCAGACTCCATAGTTCTTTATCTGGATATGGAAAGCATTTTCCATCATGAATCTTTTGGAATTGTCTTAGAACATTGTATTGAGAAGAGCCAAGTCTATTAAATTTGATCATCACGCAATGTTGCTGTTACTGTGTGCGGTGTTCTCTTGGTCCTGCTCATTTCACTCAGCATCAGTTCATGCAAGTTTTTCTAGGTTTTTCAGGAGAATGTTTTTATATATCTAAAATAAACTACATAAGATTACAAAGGAGACCAGTTATTGAAATAAAGATTTCATGTTTCTCATCCAAATCTATAGACCCCTTGAAATCTATCCATGGATACCGTGGGTCCCTGGTGCCACAGGTTAAGAACCCCTGACCTAGAGAATAAACTCAGACCACTAACTCTTAAATCTCATCCTGACTTGCTGTGTTACCTTAAGTAGGTCACTTTATCTGTCTATGTTTCATCTTTCCCCTGCTGATTAGATGGAGACAATGACCCCTCCAGTGACTGCCTCTTGACATATGAAGACAAGACAGGTTTCAGATCATGGATTTTTTTTTTCAGGGCAGTTTCTTCGACGAGGAGAGGTGTTCTGGGATGACATGAACTGTACCATCAAGTGCCGCTGCCTGGACTTTAACAATGAGATTTTCTGCCAGGATGCCTCCTGTAGCCCTTATGAAGTGTGTGAGCCCAAGGGCAAATTCTTCCACTGTAACCCGCTGGAGAGTAGCACTTGTGTGGTGTTTGGGGAGCCTCACTATCATACCTTCGATGGCTTCCTCTTCCACTTCCAAGGATCCTGTGCTTATCTGCTGGCTCGACAATGCTTGCATGTGCCCAGCCTCCCCTTCTTTAGTGTGGAAGCCAAGAATGAACACCGAGGAGGCTCAGCTGTCTCGTGGGTGAAGGAGCTATCCGTGGAGGTTTATGGCCACAAAATTCTCATCCCCAAAGGAAGCTATGGAAGAGTCAAGGTGAGATTCTGCTTTCCTCTGTGGAGTTAAGGAATCTTAGGAGTAGAAGTTATCTCCATAAAGCCATCTCGTCTAGTCTCTGGCCTTTAAGGAAGAGAGAATCTAAACCAGGCCAGAGGATTACATCTAGTCCAGTCATGCATATAGATGTATGTGTGTTTGTAACCTCTTGGGTTTTTTTTAATTTAAAAAAAATTAATTAAGCATTTACTTTCCCCCAATCCACTCAAATTTAAAGGGGAAAAAACACTTTGTAGCAAACTATATATAGCCTAGTAAAATAAATTCCTGCATTGTTCATGTCCAAATGTCCATGTCCATGTCCACAAATCTCATTCCATATCTTGAATCCATCACCTCCCTGTCATGAGGTAGATAGCATGCTTCATTATCAATCCTCTGGAAACATGGCGGCTCATTACATTGATTAGTTCGTAAGTATTTCAAGGTATGTTGTTGTTACTGTATAAATTGTTCTGTTGACTTCATTCTACATGATTTCATATAAGTCTCCCCAGGTTTCCCTTTAGTTATTTCTTACAGCACAATAGTGTTCTATTACATCCATAGAATTTGTTTGGCCATTCCCCAATTGATGGGCACCTCTTCAGTTTACAATTCTTTGCCACTATAAAAAGAATTGCTAAAATATTTTGGTACATATGGGTCCTTTTTCCTCTTAGATACCTTTGGGATATGGGCCTAGTAGAAGTATTGCTGTGTTGAAGAATGTATACAGTTTAGTGACTTTGGGGGCACACATGCAGACTGTGAAAATTATTAGGCTATGAATAGTATATTGGCCCATAAAGTTTGTTTTGGCCCTCTCTGTCCACCGCCCCTTCTACCTCCTCACCACCCCCCATTTCCTTGGTATCAACAACTAACTCCTCTTTTCATTGCACTAAGAGGACACTTATTTCCCCGTATCATACACAGAGCCCCATGATAGACATAGATTCCTGCAAAAACAAAATGAAATGAAAGAAAGAAAGAAGAGAGAGAAAGGAGAGAGGAGCAGAGACAGAAACCAGGACGGGGAAGGAGAAGGAGAGAATTGAAAGGAAAGGGAAAAGAAGTTAAATTTTTCTTACACCTGTTTGATAGTTTCTGGGCTTACGGGTGTATAAAATAGTCAGGAAAATCACAAAGTGCAAATTGTAAATTGGATCCTATCTCCTTTTTCCTGTATAATATAGCTTCAAAGCAGCCTCCTTGAACTGAATGCCTCCTGCTCTTCTACTGAAAACTACTGCCTCATTCTAAGAAAAATCTTCAAAATGATTCATAATTCATGGTTCTCAAGATGCAGCTTTGCAAGCGTGGAGGGGCATGGTAGCGTCTTTACTGAGGCTGGCAATAGCCTTTTGAAACTCGTGCCTAACATCCCTGAATTGGAGTTGCCTACAAGGTTCTACAAAGAATGAGAAAATCTGAATTCTGGAGGGCCTGCTTAGCATATGCAAATTATCCCAGTCGCTATCCAACCTGGTTTTGAGTCAGGGCACCAGCAAAGGAAAGAAGGCTAAGAGCCATTCATAATTAGTGAATTCACAGGGGTACCAATTTTCATAATGTTAATGCAGACCTTGTCACAGCCAGGTATTTATTCCGGCAATAATAACAGAGGCCATGAAAGGTTGATTGCCTGAACTCGGCTCAGACATTAATCCCCAAGCACAGAGGTCATTATGGTGATTACAAACCCAAAATGAAGCCAAAGGAAGGGTTTCCCTCTGTTGTTGGTGATTGGGTTTTTTCTTTCTTTCATGCACTTAACATACATTGTAGTTTTAATTGATATAAAATGTCCAACAACAGGGAGGGCTTGGGAGTGAAGAATTCCCAGTTTCTTCAGCTCCTTGACTCGTTGGGCCCAGGTAGTTTCTCAGTTTCAAAATCAGGGGTTCTAATCAACACACTGATGCAACCGTCACTCTTACTCCTGCCGCTTGGTACATCTGCCCAATCAAAGTCAAGAATTAAGGTACGGAAGTTCTGAGCTCTTCTTCCTTTTGGAGTTTACAGAACTCTTTTTTAGTACTGCACTTTTCTCATCTTTGCAGATAGATACAAAACTTTCAAGCCAGAAAAAGATTCACCCGCCTTTCCAATACTTACCAGTGTGTTGAGAGGGTGATGCATTTCATAGCTGCAGTCTGGAGAAGGAAGCAGAGTTCTTCTAGTTCTATTTTTGATTTTTATGAACATTCTTTTTCTCATAGTCTGTTGTTTTTTTTCTTGGCAGTCCCAGGATTGGGGGTGGGGGTGGACAGGGGACAGGGAAGGGAGAATGTTGCAACCTCATTTCTTTCAGGCCCAGTGTCTGTGCTAATTTTACATGGTTCTGATCCATTATAGGCCATAAGGGGCAAATTCACAATTTTCCACAGAGACCATGATATGTGGATGTGAATGTAAATGTTATGGAAAGAGAAGGTTATAGAAATCCATCCACAGCCTAACAATGGTCCACTTTTTCCTTTGGGCAAGTGTTTCCCATGTATCTAAGTGCACCTGCTCTCTCCGCTGGGGAGAATGACAGGATAGTGGTGCATGGACTCCCCACCTAGGGTGAAACAGGGCCACTACAATGGTGCAGGTGATTGAACTGGGAAGCAGGAAAGGGATGGATATTCTTTCCAGGCAAGTGACTACCAGAGACACTTTCTGCTGCTAGACTTGGAACAGCTGTGGTGATTTGCTTTCTGAAAGCTAGTTCAGTTTTAGCTGCCCTGTCTCCAGTCAAGGGGTTGGGGATAGACTGAGGCTTAGGAAGTCTGGGTTCTGTCTTTGTATATATATATATATTTTTTTTTTTCTCCACTGCACCTGTTCTTAGATACTAAAATAAATACTTCTGGATCAGCTGTGCTAAAAGTAGGGGAGGGAGCAGAGAAAGCCCAACTAACTGAAATCGATAGATGCTCCAAACCTCATTTTAACCCCATGATTTAATCCTTCCCTACAAGACCCTTTGCCAGAGCTGTAGGAAACAGAAAGTCACAGGCAGAAATACAGACTGATCTTTGTTTCACCTCCTCTTTACCCCTGCATAACCCCTGGTGCTAATGAATAAGGCAGTAACTAGAGGGTGTGGAAGAGGAAAAATAGAGGCCACAAAGTGGATTTTCAACTCTTGAGTAAACAGGATCCAGTTGTATTAATAAAGTTGAATTAATTAATTAATTAATTAATTAAGAGAAAAGATGTTGCAGGAAGGATATGATGAGTTGGGAGTTCTTTTGGGGGGCTCCTTATTATCTATTTAAATATCTGTCTATATGTAGAGCAACTAATATTTTTCAGTATATCCACTTATCCATGTTTCATACACAACCCCAGCCCAACTCACTGTGCCTTTAGCTCTATAAGTAAAGGTACTACTGCTTAAGGAAAATGGTAGAGCTTATTATATTTGGCATTTGGGGGAAGAGTTGTTTCTTTTCTTTTTTGTTAAACTTTAAAAGGTTGATGTTCACCATAATATATGTTTACTTCCTAGGACTTAGGCTTTTGTTTGAGATAAGCTGCTCCACACACCACCACTCCCAGCCAACTCCTGCCCCCTTCTCTGTTTGACGGTAGTGATGAGGGCAAATGAATCAACTCCTTGCCTTTTTTTTCTTTCTCCTTCTTTCTGTCATACACCCCTTCTTTCTGCTATGTCTTCCCTGCACACCTCTGTAAAGGCACACATCTAAAGCCATGGTCTGCCCAGAGGTCATTATTAGGAAAACACTTGGATTCAAGCAATGGGAGGGTAGCTCAGGTGGGGCGGGGGGCGGGGATTAGACCTGTGCTTTAGGAAAATTACTTTAATGTCTGGGGGTGGAGGATGGATCACAGTGAGGAGAAACTCGAGACACAGAAACCAGTTAAAAAAAACTATTGCTATAGTCTAGGCAAGAGAGCCTGAACTGGGGTAGCAGATGGGTGAATGGAGAAAAAGGGATCTATGTGATAGATACTGTAAAGGCAGACAAAAATGCAGCAGATACCTTCCCAATCCACTATGAATACATGCTTCCTACCATGTTAGTGATATTTCATGCAGAACACTGCCACTGCTTTTAAGAAACTTGCTGCCTATTTGGGGAGATTAGATTGAGAACCAAGAAAAAAATAAAGACCAATATAAAACAAAATGCAATTAAGTGTTCAATTGTGTGGTGTGAACTGGAAGTGATGTAAGAGGCTGGAAGGTGTTACAAGAGATTGGAAGAGAGAGAAAGAGCAGAGAGAGAGAAGAAGAGAGAGAAGAGAAAGAGGAGAAAGAAGAAAAGAGAGAAAGAGAAGAAAGGGGAGAGAGGGAAGAGGGAGAAAGGTGGAGAGAGAGAGAGAAGAGAGAGAGAAAATGAAGGAGGGGGAAGAAGAAAGAGAAGAGGGAGAGAGAGGGGAGGGAGAAAGAGAGAGTGATAGAGAAATCAGTAAGGACTAAAGTAGTCAGGGAGGATGGTTTGCTAAAGGGTGAAACTCAGACAATTCACTTCACTTCTCTGGCCTCAGCTTCTTCAGCTATGAAATGAGAAGTTTACACTAGATGATCTCTAAGATCCATTCTAAGAATCTGTTCTAAGCTGGCTTGCAAAAGGTATATAGAATTTCATTAGGTGAAGGGGAAAGAACAAAATCTAGGTGAAAAGAAAAATGTGAGAGAAGATTTTTGAATATAGCCCCAAGGTTTGACACAGGTACTCCAAAGCAAACCAGGGGTGTCCTCTAGACTGGGATGAATCCTCAGGCCTACTCCAGTTTAATCATGCAATGCCAAGGATATGCCAGAACAAAAGTAAAGCACCAGAGTTTGAACCTTAGAATATTTTTGGTGGATATCAATCACAAATTAGGTTTCCTTTGCCTCTGTAGTGCATAGGACATTGGACTTGGAGTCAGAAGGACCTGGATTCACATGCTGCCTCAGATACTTACTAGCTATGTAATACAAGTCACTTAATGTCTCTGTGCCCGGTTTCCATAGACTTGATGGCTCAAAGGTTCCTTCCAGCTCTTATGCCCTTTGCTTGCAAACACTTTCACTGACTTCTGTTGACCTGCCTCTAATTGTTTCTGTCCTTCGGCAGGTTAATGACTTGGTGGCTTCTTTGCCTGTCAGCATAGACTTGGGAGCTGTGAAAATCTACCAGAGTGGCATGTCAACTGCTGTTGAAACTGATTTTGGGCTCTTAGTGACGTTTGATGGCCAGCACTATGCATCCATTTCCGTCCCAGGCTCCTACATAAACTCTACCTGTGGGCTCTGTGGGAACTACAACAAAAATCCACTGGATGACTTCCTCCGGCCAGACGGGAAGCCGGCCACATCAGTTCTGGATCTAGGAGAAAGCTGGCGTGTCTATCACCCTGACTGGAAATGTACCTCTGGCTGTGTAGACAACTGTACCCAGTGTGATGCACTCACAGAAGCCCTCTACTTTGGTACTGACTACTGCGGCTTCATCAATAAGTCAGACGGGCCCCTCTGGGAGTGTGGGGCTATTGTGGACCCCACAGTCTTCATCCACAGCTGTGTATATGACCTGTGCAGTGTCCAGGATAATGGCACACTCCTCTGCCAAGCTATCCAGGCCTACGCCCTCGTGTGCCAAGCCCTTGGCATTCCAATCGGGGACTGGCGAATCCAGACCGGCTGCGGTAAGCTGGCATCCCCATCCAAGTGAAAGAATCCCCTTGTATAGGTGGGGAGGTGCAAGGATAGAGTTTCAGAGCCCTTCAAGAACATTTTTGTTGAGGACAAATTGCTCAGGAATGAGGCTGGGATTGAAGTATTCCACATAACAAAGGCCAGATTGTAAGCAGATCCTTCAATCTTTCCCCTTCCCTGGCCTCATAGCCTGAGAACAAGGGAAAGCTTGATGAAATTAAGGAACCTGAAACCTAGAGTAAAGGGAAGGAGCTGCACAGGCTACAGAAAACATTGAGTTTGGGGACCATAGCAATCATGGAGCTTGAATGATAAGGTGGAGTTTTCAGAGAGGAGATAGCTAGCTCCCCTGACTGATTGGTGTGTGACTCTAGAAGAGGCCTAATATGAACAAACATTTGGGAATGGAAGCTAATTCCCCGGTGTAAATCTGAAGTATCTATTCCATCACCTCATATCCCCCCCTACTCATCCAACATTTAGAAAGTTTTTATTTCTTACCTCTATGTTAAAGAGCATTACACCCTGGCCACTATTATAGAGGGCAGAAGATTAGATGAGCCAGTTGGGGAGGGTAAATAAGGCATAGATCTGTACTTTGGTCTCTTAATATTTGAGGATCTGACTCCCCACTTATTTAGCTTAAATAGTGCTTAGTCAACAAAACCGTCAAATAATGTGAGAAAACCCAGATTCTTTCCATAGATATCCTTTAGGAATAGATAGATAGATAAAACATTTATTAAGTGCTTACTATGTGTGAAGGCAAAAGATCACCCAAGACCATGATTCTAAGGATGGAGACCAAGGTTCTGATTCAGTGTTTTGACTTCTCTACATGTTAGATCACAAGAAATGTTAGTTCTTCTCCTTCTCTGCCCAGTAATTACCTAGTCTTTCCTAGAGCTATGCACAATGTCAACAAAAGGTTCTGTCAAAACATTTCCCTTCTCCAGGCTTTGGTTTTCTCCACTAAGCAATAATTACTATTAACCAGGCGTGTTATAATATTAAAAGTCATTTTGAGCTCTCTTAACAGGAGTATCCAGATGAATGTCAAGCTCTGAGATTTTTCTACCTTGTATTATTTTGGGTTCTGGTTTCTAAAAGTGTCTCATTCATTGAGGCTCAGATTTGTGTTAGCTCCTAGAATATCAGTCAAACCAACAAGGGACAATTTGTTTTCCTAGCTCTGTTGCTGGATAGTTTCAGTTCTATCTGGCCCATCTTATGCCTTTCCCAAGACATCAAAGAGCTTAGAGGGGAAGGCTTGCTGGTTTGCCCTAAGCTGGAATCAAACTTAGCTTCTTTTGTCTCCCCTCACCCCGAAATGAGTAAAGTCATGATCAAGTCTCTAATGAAAATTTCCATCCAGTATTTCTCCAATTTGACGAGTTCACCAATTTATTTTGTGAAACATCTATTATGGTTAAGGAAGTGTGCTGGTCTCTTTGGATACAAAGGCAAAAACAAAAAGAGTTCCTGACCTCAAGGAGTTTATGTTCTCCTGGGAGATACTACATGGACACAGAGAAATAAGCAAATGCAAAGAATGTGCAAAATTATACAAAGTAATTTCAAGAGGGACATTGTATTATTGATGAGGAGAGCCTGTGTGTGGGAGGTGGTATCTGACCGCTGCTTCAAAGGGAATTAGAGGTTCAGTTTCAGCAGGGGTAAGGGAAATAATTCACCTCAAATATGGGGGACCACTTGTCCATGGAAGCAAAAGATGGAATAGCATTTACAGGCAACAGTGCACTGACTAGTTTGACTGAAAGAGAGAATGTTTACTTCTCACCATCTACTTTTCCAGATCTTCATTCTTCTCAGTGTAGGGATCTTTAGAGTTTATCTCTAAGATCTAGGCCTTCAAAGGATTCTGTCTATGAGGTCCAACCAAGAATAACCGAAATGTACATTTAGAGGTACCCAAAAATTAAAATCACAGATTCCTAAGTCTACAAAGGCCTTAGAGATACTATCTCACCCTCAGGTAGGATAAGCCCCCAAAAGTACCCCAGATAGAAGGGAATCTTTACTGCTTTTAACATCTCCAACAAAGTAGATTCTTGTCTTCCTTGGCCACCTATCCCAGTGAAGTCCTGCTTCTGTAGTTTAAATCTTCTTCCATCCTGGATAATGGGTCCAGTTCAATTCAATTTTATTAAATGCCTTTTTGCCAGGTACTGTTCTAGCCACTGAGGATAGAGTGGGGGAGGAAATGAAATGGTCCTTGTCTTCAAGGAGATTGCAGTCTACTGGGTAAATTAATTTCCATCCAGAGTTTGATTCAAGTCTTGGTCATTGTGGATAATCTCACTGACTCTTGTCAGAGTTAATTTTAGACCTGGGCTCACCATAACAGTTGTTCACCAAATAGTAAATTGACTTATACAGTTAGTTCTGGTCAAGTTCAGGTAAATGAGCCTATTTTCTGAAGGTGATCGGATCAAACCAAGTTGTTCACAATCTAATCATTTGTTCAGCATTTGGTCTGTAAACAATTGAACTAGTACTTATGAATATGACCTCTGGTTTGTTTTCCCTAGACAAGTAGCATTTGCGTTCTCTTCTCCTCATCGGACCTAAATACTATGTAATAGACATGACTTTTCCTCAGGTCTAACTCTCTCTTCAAATCCTGGCTTTGGAACTGGGTTGTATTCATTTATTAACCTGGTGTCCTTCTCTCCCCCATCAGTGTCGACCGTCCAGTGCCCCAGCTTCAGTCATTACTCTGTGTGTACTAGTAGTTGTCCAGATACATGCTCTGACCTGACTGCCTCGCTTTCCTGCCTCACACCTTGCACAGAGGGCTGTGAGTGTAATGAAGGCTTTGTCCTCAGTACAAGCCAGTGTGTCCCACTGCACAAGTGCGGCTGTGACTTCGATGGCCACTACTATACTATGGGGGAGTTCTTCTGGGCCACCGCCAACTGCACAGTACAGTGTTTGTGCGAGGAAGGCGGGGACGTCTATTGCTTTAATAAGACCTGCCGTGAGGGGGAGGTCTGCTCTGTGGAGGATGGCTATCAAGGCTGCTTCCCCAAGAGGGAGACTGTGTGCCTTGTGAGTCAAAACCAGGTGCTACACACCTTTGATGGGGTTGCATATTCCTTCCCCATGGAGTTCTCCTATACCCTCCTGAAGACATGTCCTGAGAGACCTGATTACTTGGAAATTGACATCAATAAGAAGAAGCCAGATGCAGGTCCAACCTGGTTAAGAGGCATTCGGATCCAGGTAGCTGATCAGGAGATCAAGATTGGAGGGATTGGTGCAACTGAAATCAGGGTAAGACTCTTACCTTGGAGAAAGAGCTTAAATAGGCTTACTATGGTGCCACCCAAAATAGAAGGGCTTGCCAGTCTGTGAAGGTGCAGAGTGGGAAATGGAAAGTGTGCTGGGTTTAGAGTGAGAGAATCTGGGTTTGAATCCTGACTCTTCTATTTACTAGTGGTGTGACTTTAGGCAAATCATAGAACTTGTCTGACCATCAGTTTCCCCATCTGAAAAAAGGAGACAGTGATATTTGCCCTATGCTCTTCACAAGGTTGTGAGAATCATTCAAATGAGATACGTTGCTAGTGCTTTGTAAACTGCAAAGCACTATGCAAATGAAATATATTATGTTATATTATGTTATATTCTGTGATATGATATGATATGATGTTGAGATATGATATGATATGATATGATATGATATATGATATGATATTAATTAGTGACTTCCCACCTCTAAACATGACTGCCTATATAAGTGAGGGGGCTCTGGGGAAAAAATGCCTTTCCCACCTTGCAGCCCCTAGTAGAATGCCATAAGGCTGAGCTTTCTCAAGTGAGGCAGATGAAGGCTGGGCCAACAGTGGACATTGATGGAGAAGGCAGCTACCTATGCCAAGTGATGTGACGGCCACTGAAAGACTCTGTCTGCCTAAAAATATCTTTTCCATCAACCTCTCTTTGTACTACCAGCTCTTTCCTCTCCTCCTACTTGGTCTGAATTCTCACCATTAAAGACAAGCTTTTGGGTGAGCTAAAAGGACCAGGTGAATAACTCTAGAAGAAAACCAATCAATGTGTGGCTTTGGACAAATCACAGAGCCTCCCTGAGCCTCCGTTTCTTTATCCACAAAATGAGAGACTTAGATTCATTGGTCTCCAGGGTTTCTTCTAGTACTAATATTCATAGAATATATAATATTAACAGATGGTTAAATGCCCATATTACCTGGAAGGAAAGGGAGGACCAGGTCACATCCCTTATGTTACCTAATTAGATTATAGATAGTTATTATATTGTAAGAAAGAGAGGGCCTTGAGGGAAGGTAAGTTTTGCTGAACAGTGTCAAAGCCAAGAACTTGGTGAAGGAGAATGAGGTTCCACCCAAGGAAAGTGACACCCTGGAGGGTAGGAGACACCTGAAGTGGTGGGCCAAAGGCATATGTCTGATTTGTAGCTTTTCTTAGGCAGGTCCTTGGTCTAGGGAGATGGATGATTCAATGTCCTGGCAAAATTCCCCTCACACTAGATGAAGTTAGGGAAAGCAGATGAGGGAGGTAAAAAAAAAAAGGCACAGAAAGAAATGTGGGCTTATATATCTGGTCTCCTGAAAATGTCATCTTCTAGGAAAAATGATAGTGTGAAGACTCCTTCACAGAAGACTGGGGTTTCTGTATTAGCTCTACCACTTAATAGTCATGTGACCCATAAGTAAATCATTTAAGCCTCTGAGCCTCTACTTCCTCATCTGTGAAATGGAGATAATTGCACTCCACACCTCCTGAGGTTGTGAGGAGAATGCTTTGTAAAGACTACATAGATGTGAGCTCTTGCTGCTCTCAAATGGAGCATGTCAGAGGAGAAGAAGACCGTGACTTTATTACATAGGCAGCTGGTACATTACTCGGTAAATGTCATCACATCGACAGTGATGCTTTGATTTTTTTTTTCAGTTGAATGGTCAGGAAGTGGAATTACCTTTTTTCCATTCTTCGGGGAAGCTGGAAATTTTTCGGAACAAGAACAGCACCACTGTCGAGTCCAAGGGCATCGTCACCATTCAGTACTCAGATGTGGGCATGCTGCACATTCGGCTGTCCACTATCTACTTCAACTGCACTGGTGGACTGTGTGGTTTCTACAATGGGAATGCCACTGAAGAGCTCTGCTTTCCCAATGGCAAGTGCACAGACAACGTAGCAGTGTTCCTGGAAAGCTGGACGACCTTCGAAGAGATCTGCAATGGGGAGTGTGGGGACCTGCTGAAGGCCTGCAACAATGACTCAGAGCTGCTCAAATTCTACCGGAGCCGCTCCCGGTGTGGCATCATCAATGACCCTTCCAACAGCTCCTTCCTGGAGTGCCATGGGGTTGTGAATGTCACTGCCTACTACCGGACCTGCCTCTTTCGCCTGTGCCAGAGTGGGGGCAACGAATCTGAGCTCTGTGACTCGGTAGCCCGCTACTCAAGTGCTTGTAAGAATGCTGATGTGGAGGTGGGCCCCTGGCGGACATACGACTTCTGCCGTAAGTCTGGGGTGTGGGTGGGAGAAGGTAAGGGGGCCCAGGAGGAAGATGAGGATGACAGAAACCTTGCTGCTCAGTGCTTCCCTGCATAGCTCAGTCGATCTTCAAGGGTAGGTCAACTGCTATGGAGAACAATAATATTAGCTCACATCTAGACAGTATTTCTCAATTTACAAAAGGCCTTTGCTCACATCCTTCTGAGTCATAGATAAAGCAAGCATGGCTATCCCTATTTTGCAAATGAGAAAACTGAGTTCAGAAAAAAATTAAGAATCTTACTGGTCACTTAGCTACTGGGTATCAGAATCAAGACCTAGATAGATAGATGGATAGATAGATAAATCTGTAGCTATACATATACACATATCTATGTCCATATAGTTGTTGTTGATGTCCAGTTGTTTCAATTGCATCTGACTCTATGAGCCCATTTGGAGTTTTCCTGGCAAAGATCCTGGAGTGGTTTGCCATTTCTCTCTCCAGCTCATTTTACAGATGAGGAAACTGAGGCAAACAGGGCTAAGTGACTTGCCCAGGGTCACACAGCTAGGAAGTGTCTGAAGAGAGATTTGAACTCAGGAAGACTCATCTTCCTGGCTCCAGGCTCAGCACTCTACCACTGTACCACTTAGCTGCCATATATGTGTGTAAATACACACACACACACACACACACACACACACACACACACACACACTCAAAAACTTCCCTGCTGTAGTCTCCCTAAGCCACAGTCTCTCATCCCAACCCTTCATTTGATCATCTCACCTGCCAGGGAACAAGACAGAGGAGAGATCCTATTGAGCTGAGAGTGGCAGAGAATGTTTCACCACAGCTGTGGTGTAACAAAGCCCACTGAGGACACGGATAAGAATCTTCATTTTAGCTCAGAAGGTGCCTCCACTCCTGACAAACAAAAACCAAAAAAGAGTCCTAGTTGTCTTACTAGGTGGGGGCCAGCTCAGGGTGCTTCCTACTCTGGAAAGGCTGCACTAGTCCCCAGGGCAAAGAGGACAGTCATTATTAAGAGAGCTGGGATTTTTGGCGGGGTTTTTGGTCCCCTGGCTCCTCTTCTCAGGGACATGGTTGTACCAGTAGTAATCAGAGTAAGTGTTTAGAAGACAAAACCCCAGGTTATCTGCAAGGCTGCAGCGAGGAGCCAGGCCCAGAGGGAATCAAACAGTGGCTGAAGTGCTAATGTCCCTGGGCAGGGCCAAGAGGGCAGCAAGAGAGCACAGCTATCAGGGCTTGGACAGCTCAGAACAGCCACAATTTGGAGCTGTTTTTCTTCTCCAAAGAGGATCTCTAAAAAGAAGAGAGACAAAGACACAGACACAGAGGAAAAGGAGAGAAGTACTTCATCTCTAAAATGTCCACCCAATGTAAATAACACTTTAACCATTTCCCTGTCCCTTATTCTCACTCTGACTGTGGCCCTATGAAGCCAGGAAGGAAACATGGAAGTTGGCTGGAGATGTTTAGAGACTTACAGTAGAAAATAAGAGGTTATAGAATTAGAAGGGAGAATGACCTAAAGTTCTAGGTATGGGAGGGGCCTGGAAGGACAAGTCATTCACCTGCTTCCATACAAATCTACATTCAACCCAAATTTCAAAGATGACGGTACCATTTGGGAAGTGGCATGATATGTATCAGAGATCAGAGGGGCCATTGGACCTGAAGTCAAGAGGCCTGGATTTACATCCCAGTTCTGGTGTCTACTGGCTATACAGCCTTGGGTAAGACACCTAACCTCTGTGAGCTAAATGCCTACTCCATGCAAAGCACTGAGAATTTTTGTTTTTCAGTCATTTTTCAATCATGTCTGACTCTGCATGACCCCATTGGGGTTTTCTTGGCAAAGATACTGGAGTGGTTTGCCATTTCCTTCTCTAGCTCATTTTACAGATGAGGAAAATGAGGTAAACAAGGTTAAGTGACTTGCCCAGGGTCACACAGCTAGTAAGTGTCTGAGGTCAAATTTGAAGTCAGGAGTCTTCTTGACTCCAGGTGCAGCACTCTACTGACGCCACCTAGCTGTCCTCACTAAGAATACAAAGATCTATACAGTTAAGATACAGACTACATTCTCAAGTAATTCATAATCTAAGAGTATCCTATTTATTAGAAAAAATAAATCTCATGCAAAAGAGAGTGTTATAACTACAAGGAAGAGATGAAGACAAATTGCAATGAGATATGTAGGAAGAAAGAGAGGTTGGAGGTGAGAAGAATATCAAGAAAGGTTTTTACAGAGGAAGCAACAGTCAAGTTGGGTCTTGAAAGAAGTCGGGGGCTTCAATAGATGAAGAATGAGTTAAAAGCACATGTGAAGACAGGACAAAGCAGAATAAGAATGGGAACATAGAAGAACATTCTATTTGGCTGGGGCACAAATGCATGAGGTAGAGCAATAGGAATTGAGGCCAGAAAGGTAGGGTAGAGCCAAAATGCAGATGGCCTTGAATTCCACAATCGAGAGTTATGTTTTGTTAGACAACAGGGAGCTACTGAGATTTTGAATAGAGAAGAGACATCATCTGAGCACATGTTATAAAGCGGTGGTATCACTGGATTGGGGAGGACAGAGATTGGACACAAGAAGACTGGTTAGGAGTCTATTACATTAACTTAATCGAGAAAAGGTGAGAGCCTGGACAAGGAGAGGGGAGAGAATGCTGTAGAAGTCCAGAGGAGGTAAAGGGCAGCTAGGTGGCCCAGTGGATAGAGTGCTGGGCCAGGAGTCAGGAAGACCTGAGTTCAAATCTGGCCTGAGACTGTGTGACCCAGGGCAAGTTACTTAACCCTGTTTGCCTCAGTTTCCTCATCTGTAAAATGAGCTGGAGAAGGAAACGGCAAACCACTCTAGTATCTCTGCCAAGAAAACCCCAAATGGAATCATGAAGAGTCAGACATGACTAATCAAACAAAACAATGACAGATGCAGAAGAAAAATTGCTAAGACTTGGCAATTGATTGAATGTAGGGAGTTGAGAGAAAGGGAAAAGTCAAAAACAACTCAATGGTTTTGAGCTTCTGAGATATTTTCTTAGCAATTTCCATAAGAAAGACTCCCTAACCTCCCTTGACCAGAGTTTCCCTTGTCTCACGCCACTGTCCCAAGTTCCCCTCTACTCACCCTCTGGCATTCTCTTTTGTACCATAGCCCCCTTGAATTTAGCTCTCGTATATTCTGTCCACCCCTAGATTTCCAACTTTACTTCATTTTCTGAATCCAGTTGCCTAATCTCCATGTCAGATTGAGTCATTGCATTGTGTTATTTGTCCTTTGCTTGTTAGATTGCTAACTCCTAGTGAATAGGGAATGTTTGTGACCTTGCTTGGTGCTAAGCAGAGGACTACATATTTTTGCATGTTCTGTAAATACTGAACAGTACTTAAAATTCTCCTCTTTCCCTGTGTGTTGTAAGTGCCAAAAATAGCTTATCACCATCTTGCATCAAGGCCTGAAAATTTGTCTGAATATGGACAAAAACAATCACATTGACCGTGGTTTCCTTGGAAGGAAGCTTCAAGCTGAGGCTACCTTGTGAGGTGTCTAATCTAGACCATGTATATGTAGGCAGCCTGGAAAGTACACTAGGATCCAAAGGGTTAATCTCAATCCAGTCCTGGAGAGCATGGATTGAGAATTGGAATGGGCAGCAGCTGCGTATCAGCAACCTAATCGTGTTTGATGATAGACACAACCATTGCCTTTGTGTTTAGATATTTTTAACCAGCGCCGTTGCTGGCAGAGACAGGCTGCCCAATTAAGTAATTTCAAAGAGGCATTTTGGGAGCCAGGGGAAGTTTTATTACCCCACGTCTGTGTGTTCCAGACTTGCAGACGGATTCAGACAACACAATAAGTCATAAACCGAGAGTCATTTAAATAAGTCATGTTATTTGCTATCACCATAAACCTGCAGTTGATGTTATAACATTCATAATTCAGACAAATGTGAACATCCCTCTGTACAGACGTACTTAATCAGCACTGAACTAGCCTTCAACTCAAAAGCCACATGCTATTGGAAGTCGATGGAGGAAAAGCAATGAAGTGGAGATAGTCTGCCAGCCCATAGCAAGGGAGCTGCTTCCAGCTCACGGTACAGAGCTATGGCATTGGGACTTGTGGACAAAACTATTATTGCCATAAAATTTATACCTCTGTAGTGTCCTTCATGTCCTTGAGTTGTAAAACATGTTTAAAAAGAGGCAATAAGTGTAAGAGCTAGGGAAGGCTTCTGAAAGACAGGATCTCATCATCTCTGGAGTAGCAGGGCCAAGTGGAGAGTCTTAGAACGCAGAGGTGCCATGACTTTAAACTCCAGATGTGCTCTTGGGGCAACAAGCACTAAACACACTGAATCAAGCAACTAAAAATCCTGCCCTAAATCCACCAGAGAGGCAAAGGGAATTCATTATTATAGTGACTTAGGGTTGTTGTAGGAAGGCAGCTTGGTAGAATGGTGAACAGAGTGCCAGACTTGGAATCAGGAAGAATTGAGTCTGAAGCTTACCTGAGACACTTCCTAGAAATATGACCCCAGGCAAGTCATTTAACCACTGCCTGCCTCAGCTTCCTGAATGGGGACAATAATAGCATCTCTCTTCTAGGATTGTTGTGAGGCTCAATTGAGGTCATGTTTGGTTTTTTTTGTTTACTTTACAAACCTTGAAGAGTTACATAAATGTTACTATTATTATTATTATTATTATTTATTATTATTATTATGCTGAATTTTTGCACCTTCTAAAATTTGGTGCCCTAGTGAAAAAGTCAGTTTATTCGATCTAAGATGTAACCCTTAGTGACAGAAAGACAGAGAGTGCAACAGATGATAGATGATTGTTTGATTTATATTTTCTATGTCATCTATTGACTGATAGGTGTATAATTGATAGATGATAGATGCATAATAGATAGCTGGATAGATGATAGACAGATAGATAGATAGACAGATAGATAGATAGATAGATAGATAGATAGATAGATAGATAGATAGACAGACAAATGGATGATAGAAAGATCCTATCAGGGTTACTAGGTTACCCTGGGGTGAGTCCCTTAGATTACCAGGACTAGAAAAGTAAAAACCTATTTTTATGAGACGCTGTCCTAGTCTTTGTGCAGTCACTTAGACAAACGGGATTCCTGGCTTGTAGGAGCTTACAGATCAAGACAAAAAACAGAGTTATGGATAAAGAATGTAAAGGGCAAAAGTTAATGACCAGTCATTAAGTATACAGTGAATGCTTGCTTTTTTCTCAGCACTATGCTAGGTACTCTGAGAGAACACCAAAGTATCATAAAAAAGGGACTTTGTACCCACACTGAGATCTTAAAGTTAGAATCTGATTTGGGGAAAAGACAAATACTCACACACACACACACACACACAAATAGAACAAATGATACCAGGAAGTACACAATTAAATACAATAATATAGTTATCATAGGACCATAGATTTAGTGCTGGAAGGGACCTTAAAGTCCATCTAGCCCAACCATCTCATTTTGCAGATGAGCAAACAGAAGCTCAGATGACTCAAATAACTTGCCCAGGGTCACTTAACGACTAAATATCACAGATGGGATATGAACCCTGGGCTTGCTAGCTCTAAGTTGCTTGCCTTCTGTCACTACATCATGCTGCAGCTCAAGGATTCAAAGGCTTTAAGGAAGCAAAGGGATATCTCTGTTGGGGCTGGAATACATAGGAAGTCTTCATGGAAGAGGTCAGTTGAGAAGTGGGCTTTGAAAGGGCAGGGCATCTGGGAGAGCAACTTGACTGAAGGAATGGAAAGAATGAATATGGGAGGTGCAGAGGATGTGAGCATGAATTCAGTAGATCCGAGGATCCGTGTTGGGGAGTAGCGGGAGATTAAAATTGAACCGTAGGGTGGGGCCACAGTCTGGGGGTGGGGAGGAGAGGAATTATAGGAGTTTTAACTTGATGTAATGGGCAATAGGGAGTTACTATAGATTCTTGAGCATGGGAATGATATGATGAAAGAGATGTACAAGATGACAGATGAAAAGATGTTGAAACAAATGTGTGAATGGATCCTAAAAGCACTGGCTGCATATAGAGAGGACTTTAAAAAAGAAAAGAAAACGCACCTAGGAGCATTTCACTCTAAGTCCTTTCCCTGATGATAACCACGTAGGGCTGCTCATTTTGCTATCTAAATCAGGCCTTAAAAAACACATTTCTGATCCCCGTTCTTTTCTTGAGTCTCCCTTCTCGTTGGTTGCTTTCAGCTCTTGACTGTCCCGAGAACAGCCACTTTGAGGAGTGCATGACCTGTACTGAGACCTGCGAGACCCTGGCTATTGGCCCCATCTGTGTGGACAGCTGTGCTGAGGGGTGTCAGTGTGACGAGGGCTATGCCCTGAGGGGCACCCAGTGTGTTCCCCGGAGTGAGTGTGGCTGTAACTTTGAGGGGCACCAGCTCTCCACGAATGAGACCTTCTGGGTAGACCTGGATTGTCAACTCTTCTGCTATTGTAATGGGACGGACAACAGCGTCCACTGCGAGAGCATCCCCTGCAAAGATGACGAATACTGCATGGAGGAGAGTGGCCTCTACTACTGCCAGGCTCGCACAGATGCCTCCTGCATTGTTTCAGGCTATGGCCACTACCTGACCTTTGATGGCTACCCCTTTGACTTCCAGAGCAGCTGCCCACTCATCTTGTGCACCACCATAAGTAGACAGAGCACAGACCTGTTTCCCAAATTCACAGTCACTGCCAAGAATGAAGATCGGGATCCATCGCTGGCCTTGTGGGTCAAACAGGTGGATGTGGCTGTTTTTGGCTATAGTATTGTGATTCACCGGGCCTACAAGCATACGGTGCTGGTAAGTTGGTGGTAAGCTAGACCCCAAAGGAGGAGGCCTGGAAATAGGGGGAGACTCAACAAGCCTGGGAATCATCTTGTCCAATCAACTCATTTTACAAATGACCAAATTGAGGCTTGGGCCTCAGTAGATCAGGAAAAATAAAAGGTGTATATTGGGCACTGATGAGGAAATGAAGTTGTTCATGAATGATGGGCTGTATTATAGGGGTTCTCTAAAACCTGGCAGAAGAATTTAGATTTTATATAGTAAGCAATAGGAGGCCAGTGATGGCCTCATTTTGCTGAATTGAATTGAGAAAAGTTGAGTGACCTGCTCAACATTGTACACTTAGCTGGGGACAAATCTGGAACCCAAGCTTTCTGACTCACTCTATTGCAACATACTATCTATCATTGGTGCTGAGCTCTACTCAGACTTGTATATGTTAAGAATCATTGAATCTCAGAGCTAGAAGGTACCTCAGAGCTCAGCTAGTACAACATGTACTGAACAGAAATATCCCTCCTACAATATCTCTGACAAATGATCAAGTCTAAAAACTTTAAAGAACTCCTATGAAGGGTAATCCATGACTTCCCAAGGCAGCTAACCAACTTGGAAATAGCTCTGGATGTTAGGATATTTTTTCCTTATATTTACATCTGAACACATATCTTTTGCTTCTACCCTCCGGGACCAGAAAGAAATCTAATCCCTTTTCTGCACAGCAGCTTAGCAGATATTTGAAAGCACAGTTGGCCTCCCTGGAAGCCTTCTCATCTCCTGGTTAAATGTCTCATAGCATCACGTTAGCTCAGTTCTAGCCCCACAATCCACGTTCCATTTTATTGTTCCAATCCCCTTGTGCATTCTTCTCCTCATTTCCCCAACCCCCACCCCAGACTGGTAGTCTTTGCCTCCTCAGCCCCCACAGCACCTTGTTCCTTAATTCACTCATTTCACTCCAATTCATGTGGGTTCATTTGATGGGCAAAACTAGTTGTTATTAGTGGCTTAATTCTACAGTATCTCAGGATGTGAAATGCTCATTAATAATAAGTAACATGGTATTAATTATGAAAGTAAAGCTGATCTCTGATGGGAACAGTTTGCTTCTTTTATAGTAGCTTTAGTAACTCTGTGATCTATGAAGGTTATATAAGGAAATCACTCAATATCTCTTTTAAAACCTTATTATTTTTATTTAAATATGTTTTTGGAAAGGTAAAGGAATAAAGGCATAGCCTCTTTAAGATCTAATTTGTAAGCCACAAGGAGGTCTGAAGATAGTAGTAGTGGTAGTAGTGATAGTAACAATGGAGGTGGTGATAGTGGTAGTGGTAGTAGTATGGTTTCGTCCACACCTGTGGTTTCATTGGTGTTGGGAGCAACTTGTGAGTAGATTCCCTCTATCAGTGCAAGTCAGCAACAGTCTATAATTTATAGACTTGGGGAATCTCATAGACCCCAGGGACCCCAGACAATTTGGGTCAGAGGCAGGACTCAGGCCTTCCTGGCTCTCAGGTCAGTGCTCCATCTACCATGCCACACCACTTGTTGAAGCTGATGCTGGCAGCGGCTGACATTTGTATAACAATGTCTCCAAAGTATGCTACATTCATGACGTCAACTGAGAATATTATACTTCTGAGAAGTACACTTGAGAGGTTCTGTGGTATTGTGGCCAGAGAGCTGACTTCAGGGTCAGAAAGACCTCGATTCTCAGCCAGCCTGAGATACCAGCTAGCCCTGAACAAGTCTAGGAAACTTTCTCTGGAAATTTCCTACATCAATAAAATCATAGTTTTAGGGTAAACAAGTACAGATCATGAATTGCATGTTACAGATGAGAAAACTGAGGCAAACAGGCAGCTAGTAACTGCCTGAGACCAGATTTGAACTCAGGAAGATCTGACTCCAGGTCCAGCACTCTATCCACTGTACTACCTAGCTGTACCCCTGAAAAGGCTTTTCTCTCTAAACTGCCCTGAAAATTCCAAATACAAAAGCCAAAGTGTGTGTGTGTGTGTGTGTGTGTGTAACCCATCCCTCTTCTTTCTTAGAAATATTACATATAATTCTTGTTGAATGTATGTTTTGTTTTGTTTTAGGCAATTGGGGTTAAGTGACTTGCCTAGGGTCACACAGCTAGTAAGTATCAAGTGTTAGGTGTGAGGCCACATTTGAACTCAGGTCCTCCTGACTTCAGGGCCAGTGCTCTATCCACTGCTCCATCTAGCTGCCCCTCTTGTTGAATGTATGGAAAGAAGGGAGGAAGGAAGGAAGAAAGAAAAGAAAGAGGGAGGGAGGAAGGGAGGAAGAAGAGGAGGGAGGAAGGAAGAAGGGAGAAAAAAAGAAAGGAAGAAGGAAGGAGAGAGAAAGTAGGAAAGAAAGAGAAGAGAGAGGGCACTCTGATGTGTTTGAGACACCAGAAGGGTTTTTGATGCTAAGAAAATGTTTAGAGAGATTGCATTGGAGATTGCTTTCTGATTTGGCCTCGCAGAAAGTTTGATCTCCAGAGATGCCTCTCTCCCCACGCACATACTTACGATAAATCAAAAATATTTATTAAGGGCCTATTATGCACAAGGCCTTGTGCTAAGCATTGAAGATATAAAGAAAAAAAACTAAAACAAAATAGTCCCCTGCCGTCAGGGAGATTACCTTCTAATGAGGGATAGTCAACATATACATAAATCATGCAAGACACAGAGTAGATTAGAAATAGAGAAGTTTATAAGAAGTATGGATTTGGTAGGGGTGGGGGTGGGGGAAGAATAATGAGTTTTGTTTGTGATACGGTGAGCTTGTTTGTTGTTTGAGATGCCTATAGGACATCCAGTTTAAATAGTCAGTTGGTGATTTAGGACAGGAGATCAGAAGAGTGATTAGAAATGTGCTAGGTATTGTGCTGAGCACTTTATAAATATCATTCATTTGATCCTCACAACCGCCCTGGGAATTAGGTGCTATTATTGTTCCCATTTTACACTCGAGGAAACTGAAGCAAATAGAGATTAAGTGACATGCCCAGGGTCACACAGCTAATAAATGTCTGAGGCCAAATTTGAATTCAGGTCTTCCTGACTCCGGGCCCAGTAGTCTATCCAAGATGCTGTCTAGTTGCCAAGAGAGGTCAAGAGGGATGAAATCTAAGAAAAGACCATTGGACTTGGCAGTTGAGAGATCTGATTACTTTGGAGGAGGAGGATCTGTTGAGTGATGAGGTTAAAAGCCAGATTGTAAGGGACTGAGAAGTGCACAAAACGAAAGAAAATGATTGTAGACAGGTTTTTTTTTAAATTTTATCTTTTTCTGATTAACAATAATTTATTCTTTCTCCCTTCCACTCCTCTTTAATTAAACAACAAAAAAGAAAACCCTCAAAACAATGAGCCTTCAGTGGCCATGTGCAAAAATGTGTATCTCATTCTGCATTTTGAGCCCATCCTGTGACTGGGAGGAAGTGGGTCACCTGCTTTATCTTTGGATCCCTAGAATCATGACTGATCACTGAATGGATCAGAGGTCTAAATTCGTTCAAATATCATAAACAAATTAAGGGAACATGAAAAAATTACCTATCAGATACATGGATAAGGGAAGAGTTCACAACCAAGCAAAAGACAGAGAGAATCATAGGAGATAAATTGGATATTTTTGACCGCATAAAATTAAAGTTTTTGCACAAACAAAACAAAAGTGGCCAGAATTAGGGGGGAAGGATTTTTACAGCAGTTTTCTCTGATAAAAGCCTCACTTCCCAAATGTGTAGGGGACTGAGCCAGATTTTAAAAAAATTAAAGATCCATTCCATAATTGGTAAATGGTCAAAGGATATGAACAGGCAGTTTTCAGAAGAAATCCAAGCTATCAGTAGTCACATAAAAATGCTCTAAGTCACTAATAGTTAGAGAATTGCAAATTAAAACAGCTCTAAGGTACTGCCTCGCAATCATCAGATTGGCTAACATGACAGAAAAGGAAATGACAGTGCTAGAGAGGACATGGAAAAACGGACACTAATGCACTGTTGGTGGAACTGTGAACTGGTCCAAACATTCTCTAGAACAATTTGGAACTATGCCCCAAGAGCTATAAAATTTAACACGGCAATATCACTACTAGGTCTGTAACCCAAAGAGATATAAGAAAAAGGAAAAGGACCCAAGTGTATGAACATATTTGTAGTAGCTCTTTTTCTGGTAGCAAAGATTTGGAAGCTGAGGGGATACCCATCAATTAGGGAATGGCTGAACAAGTTCTTCTAAAGGGGTGGGGCACCTGCAGCCTTGAGGCTATATGTGGCCCTCTAGGTCCTCAAGTGCAGCCCTTTGACTGAATCCAGACTTCACAGAACAAATCCCCTTAATGAAAGCATTTCTTCTATAAAACTTGGACTCAGTCAAAAGGCAGCACCCAAGGACCTAGAAGGTGACATGTAGCCTCAAGGCCACAGGTTCCCCACCCTTGTTCTAGTATATTGTGAAGGGATACTCTACTATTGTGGTATAAGAAATAATGATGGATATGGTTTCAGAAGAACCTGGGGAGACCTAGATAAGCTGATGCAAAGTGAAGTGAACAGAACCAGGAGAACACTGTACACAGTAACAGCAATATGGTTAACGATAATCAAATATGAAAGACCATTTTGATCAATGCAATGATTCATGACAATTCCAAAGGACGCATGATGAGTCCTTCACCTCCAGAGAGAGAACTGATGAACTCTTTAGTGTAGACTGAAGCATATTTTTTTTTTCACTTTCTTTTATTTTCCTTGCTTTTTTGTTTTTGCAACATGGCTAATGTAAAAATATTTTGTACATATCCATATTCCAAATATTCGCATATTTTTCATATGGCTATTTTCTTGCCTTCTCAGTGGGATGAGGATAAGGTTAGAGGGAGGGAGAGAATTTGGAACTGAAAATAAAAAAAAATTTAATTAAAAAAATAAAAAGCTTGGGCACCTCCCCTCAAAAAATAAAGTCATTTAAGGCTGCTGTTCTTTACAAAGTTGTCATTGTGGAAATGGTTTTCCTGGTTTTGCTCACTTCAGCCATCCTCAGTACATAGAGATCTTCCCAGTTTCCTTTGAAACTTGGCTTTTTTCCATAAGAGTTTGGCTGTGAAAAGGAAGAGAGAGACATGAAAGGATTGTAGGGTCAAGTCATGTTTTTTTGGTGTTGGGTTTTGGGGTATTTTTAAGGATAGGGGAGATCTGGTTAAATTTGTAGGCAGCCAGGAAAGAATCAATAGAGAAGGAAAGATTAAATATTAAAGAGGTGGTGGGGAATGATTAGGGGGGGCAGTAAAGGAAGGAGAATTCTACTGGAGGAGAAAAAAGGGATGGAATCAAGGGTACAAATAGGTAAATTGATTTTGGCAAAAAAGGGCCACCTCTTCATCATAGACTGGAGTAAAGGAGAAGAGAATGGAGGGATGATGTCCAAAGTCTTAAGATGTAGAGGGTCCAAATAGCCTGTCCATTAATCGAGTGTTTATTAAACACCCATGACAGCAACAACGCCAGTACAAAGTTGGAAGTAATCCTTACCAGCAAGGAATTGACATTCATGGTCAATGACCTCTGTTTTCTTCATAAAACATGAAGCAAAAGTTGTGGGTAGAGAGGAAGGTGAGAGAGTTACTTTGTAGTGTTTAAGGAGAGAAAGTTTAGGAGATTTGCTGAGAGGATGAAATGGAGCCCCAGGGAGATCAAATCAAATGAATTTGTAGTGGACCCCATCGGTGCTGGGCAGCCTCCTCCTGTGTTCAGCCGTAAGGTTGTTAAGAGTGTGGAAGGGAGCTGGTGCGGATTCTTTCTGTCTGTTTCTCATCCTACCTCGTCCTCCTAGCTCCTATTCTTTTCCCCTTTCGGACTCCTCTATTCCCCACCCCCATAGCCCTCCCTACCTTCCCCTCTATTTTTTACTGAAATGAAGTATGTAGTCAAGGTAGAAGCAGAGATTCATGGGATTTGGGAATGAGTCAAATCAAACAGAATCTGAGTTTCCCAGCGTCAAAGTAGGATCCTGCTCCAAGGCTCCCCATAGAAACAACAAGAAAGATAAAAGCAAACCCCCAAATTGACAAGCTCATTAGCTGCCTGGTTTAATTCAACCCTATTCGGTCCCCAAAGTGTTCCTCTCTTCCTTCCCTGTTTCTCCAGGCTCAACAGCCAACAGAGACTGTAGATTTGGGGAAGATAACAAGGCTGAAAAACTCCCGTGCTATTGGAGAAACTGGCTTTGGGTTTCCATAATAATGTAAGGGGGAACAGGGCCACAAGTTACATACCATTCTCTTGAGACTTCAAGTGTTAAAAGTTTCCTCTCCAGCCTGTTCCCTTACTAAATAACTCTTTTTCTATGCTTAGTAAAGGGTCCGCCTCACCTGGTGTTCATTGTTTTGATTTTTTAGAAAAAACTGTCCTTTGACTTAATTTCCTAATCTGATTCATGGTCAAATAGGAAAATAATTTTATTTATTTGATCATTTTGTTCTGTTTTCTGGATAATTAGATATCTCCTCTGTCCTGGGTTCTCTACTTTTTCAAATAATTTTGTCCAAATTCTTCTAGACTTAGCCTATATTCACTTTCTCTATTGTGCACCTCTTGAAGGTGGTATACTTGTGTGACATCAGGAATGGAGGCAGGGAGAAAGCCTTTACCCTCTTCCATGGTTGCTTGGATTCTGCCGTCTTTTTTTGTGGATGGGGAGGAGGGTGTCTGGCCATACCTTTGTACCCTCTCTGGATTTCCCTTAAAATCTATACTCTCTGACATAATGCTATACCAGGGCTGCTCTGGGAAGGTGTCCCTTATTGTTTCGTACTCTACCCAAAATTTTTTAAAAGTTTTTTTAAACTTATCTGTCCTATATCTCACTGCACCCCCAAGAGCTAAGCTTTCTGTGTCTTCTAAAATAATGAATTAATCTGACCAACAAACTAATCTGTATTACTGTTAGAAGGCTAGAAGAGAGAGGCCCCCTCTGGGGCTTTCCCTCCCTTGGCCTCCCACATGCATTTAAACAGTGATCTTCTTGAAACAGTCTTTATCTTTGTCATCTGACCTAGAAAAGTGACTGCAACGAGTATTTGGTGCCTAGGGGAAGAGAGGGAGGTACCATAGTAGGCTAGTAAAGGAGATATTTTATATCAAGTGGCATCCAGTCATCTACTTCATCTAGATTAGAAGGCTATCTCTGTTCCCAAGCTCTGTGCCTTTGAAAGCTGGGGCCATGTAGCCTAGAAGGCATATGGTGCTTTATAAACTTTGAGGTCCCTAACATTATGCCCACTTTCAAAGATTAGCAGATTGTTCTTCAGAAAATATTTCTTTTTTTTAGTGGGCTGAGTATAATCTTATTCTGAGAAAAATTTAACCTGTTCATTGGGTTCACCTATATGGGGGACACTGGAATGAAGGGTCCAGAGGTATGAAAAATGGACGCAGACAACTAGGATGACCAAAACCCTAATGTGATGTATCAGTAAGAAGCAGCTGAGTTTTGTGATAAAATAACCAGAAAAGCCAGGCAAATACAGACCTGCTGGCAACCCTAGTCCCAACTCCTTATGAGTGTAAATGTTGTCCATTCAGACCAATTGGCAGGATATCTATCATCTGTCCTCCAGCCACGACCCATGTAGCAAGCCTCGGCAGATAGCAAACAGGCATCAGAGTCACAAAATCTGGATTCAGATCCCACTTCTGACACATACTGGCTATGTGGCCCTAGGCAAATTACTTACTCTGTCAGTAGCACGGGGAAATTCTCCAGACTGTAAAGTGCAGAGCAGTTAATGGTCTGCATCGGTATATGGAATTTCTTCAGGGAAGTTCCCAACATCAATGAAATCAAATGTTCAGACCAAACCAAACAAACAAACAACAAAAACAAAACACTAAAAAAAAGACAGAAAGAAAGAAACCAAAACCTAACTTAGTCATTTGGCAAAAGAGTCTTGCAATGAAGTTGCTGTCTTGGATGGAGTCTTGGGCTGAACTATAAATGTTCTCTTTTCCAAAAGGATCTCCAAAGCATTTATCCAATGAACTTCATTACACAGGTGAGGAATTCATGAGTTTCTACTTACCAAAAATAAAACGAAATTAAGGATGGCATTAGACAGCTTCACTTCTTGGGTCTGACTCTAAGCATTCAGGAATCTTTAAATTATATCCCCTCCCACAGTCACCAAGAAACAATTTAAATGTTCAGGGAATGGGTTCTATATAAATCTAAAGAGTCATCATCAATGTATTAACAGTTAATTATCTAAATCTATGCTAAATCATAATAGAGGAGATTAGGACACATCTGAAAATCAGATAGGTTGGAAAATCCAAAAAGAAATACAGGGAATAAAATGAATGAAGGAAAAGGCATTTACAATGGGCAAATCATTATACTGCGTGCTGGGAATGAAAACAGGAAGGTAGAAACAGCCCCTTCTCTGAAGGAGCTCACATTCTGATGGGGGACACAACAGAGGTGGAAGATTTCAGCAGCACATTGGTTGGAAAGACCCCATTGTCCTTAGGGTGCAGTGGCAAAGCAGATGATAACATTTCTTCTTTAATGTCATTTCCACTGATAAAAACGTTATCTGATATTGAGCTCTGTTGGCCACTTTGAGCCAAAGTGACGGAGATTTTGGTGTTAAAAATGTTCTTTTCTGGGACCTCAGTGGCTGTGTCTGCAGCACCTACAGAAGCACCCAGGTTGCTGCCTTAGGATGATGTCTATGGGGACTAGGCTAGAAGCAGGACTGGTGGTCTAAGAGTTGCTATGACTCCTGGGGCCCTTGGGTTTACCTGCCAGTCATTGGCAGTTAGTTAGCAGTTGGTGGTGGTGATGGTGGCAAGGAAGGTGGGCCCCTTCTCCACAATGATTGTTCCCCTCAATGATGGCTACAGAACCAGGGCTGGAAGCAGGGACAGCGATCTGGGGGACCTAGCTATTCCCAAGGCTCTTGGATTCAGGGTTCAGAGTCCTGGGCTCTTTCCACTGGGGTCTGAGGAGAGGTGAGATGGTAGCAAGGTTTTGATTCACCTGGAATATGCCATCTCCTGTTATCTCCCTTAGGATTTAAACTTTTCATTGAAAATTTGCATAAGGCCCTTTAGTAAGTGACCACTAGGATAGAATCTGGGATGTCTTAGGGGAAATTGACTCTCTCTACCTCAACACTCTTCCTTCTTGCAGGTCAATAATGAGCGTCTGTATCTACCCCTGAAGCTGGGTCAAGGGAAAATTAATATCTTTTCCTTTGGCTTCCATGTGGTCATAGAAACTGACTTTGGGCTCAAGGTTGTGTATGACTGGAAAACCTTTCTGTCAGTCACTGTGCCTCGGAGCATGCAGAATGGTACATTTGGCCTGTGTGGCCGCTACAACGGAAATCCTGATGATGACCTGGAGATGCCCATGGGCCTGATGGCCTCAAGTATCAATGAATTTGGGCAGAGCTGGGTAAAGAGGGACACTTTTTGCCAGGTGGGCTGTGGGGACCGCTGCCCCTCTTGTGCCAAGGTAGAAGGCTTCTCCAAAGTCCAGCAGCTCTGCAGCCTGATCCCCAACCAGAATGCAGGCTTTGCCAAGTGCCACAGTAAAGTCAACCCCAGTTTCTTCTACAAGAACTGCCTGTTTGATTCCTGTATTGACGGGGGAGCTGTGCAGACAGCATGCAGCTGGTTGCAGAACTATGCCAGCACCTGCCAAACCCAAGGGATTGCAGTGACCGGCTGGAGGAACTACACTTCCTGCTGTGAGCCCACCCTCTTTCCATTTCCCTCCATTCTTCTCTCTTGTTGGGGCAACATTTTGTGGGGGCAAAAGCTGTCTCTTTAGGACATGAGAGTAAATACCCTGGAGTGAAAGTCTTGGTGCTAACATGGCAGGGGCAGAGGAGAACCATAGGAACACAGGTTCATAATTCTGGGACCTCCTGGGCCTGCTGATACACAAATAATTTGAGGATAAGTTGTGTAACTTGCTTCAGTTTACATGGGCTGACATTATTGTTAAACAGAGTGGTAAGTGCGTAGGCCTGGGAATTAGAAGACTCAGATCAGCTCACATTCACTATGTGGCATCAACAATTCACCCAGCCTTCTTAAGCCTTGGTGTTCTCATATGTAAAATGGGGATAATAACACTTGATTTACCTTCTTCCATCTCAAAGAATCACAGTCATCAGGGGAGTCACTATAGACTCGCAGCTAAGAAAATGTCCTGATTTTCAAAAAAAAAAGAAGGCAGACAATTATAACTATGGACTAGTGATCTTGCCAATTCCTGATAAGATTCCAGAAGGGACGACTGAAAAAGGGACAAAAAGAGAAAAATGTGATCACTACAACTTAATAGAGATTCATCAACAACAAATCATTAGGGTAGTATTTAAGGTGAATATGGTGCCATGTTCATATCTAGATCTAGCTCTATAGAAAAAGACAGCTGTATCTACAGGTAACTATAGCTATAGAGATTTAGATACCCATATCTACACAGATAGATAGATAGCTACATGTAGATCTATCTATCTACAGATATCCGTATATGTGTGCATGTGCGTGTGTGTGTGTGTGTGTGTGTGTGTGTGTGTTTCAGGAAGGTATTTGACAAAGCTTTGATTCACAACTGGCTGATTGATTGGACCCAACAAGTATTGATTAATGCAGAGAAGTTCCTAGTGGAGGAACATAGGCCTTGGATTCTATTTTTCAGTGACTTGGAAAAAACCCATTTGTATATCATTTGTAATTTGCATTTCATAAACCTTGTTAGGAGACTTGGGCAGGCCTGACTCTATTTATGTGATCATGGACAAGCCACTTAAACCTTTATAAATCCCAATTTCTTCATCAATAAATGGGAATGGCATTTATACAACTCACCCACAGGGTTTCTGTGAAGAAAAGTGTTTTGTAAACTTTAAAGCACTATGTAGGATATTATGAAAGTTTTGGTGCTGTTGCAAGCTATTAAAACTTTAAACACTAAAGCTTAACACTACTTAAAAGCTTAAAACTACACTAAAACTTTTGAGACACCCTGTATGAATGAATTATTATTATTGGTGCAGTGGATCAGGGGACCCAACTTGGAATCAGGAAGACTCAGGTAGAAGTCCTGCTTTTGAATCTTTGGCTAAGCCACTTAGCGTCTCAATGCCCCAGCAACCTGTCTAAGATTATGATTTATAGAAAAGTTGCCTATATGTATCAGAAAAGAGTGTTTCCACACCATGAGTTCCATACACTGATGAAATAACAGGTCAGTTCCATCCTCCCTCTCCCCTCCCACACCAAATTATAATTGTTATGAAGGTGTGAGAAGTCATGCTTATTAAATTTGGGATTGTCTTGAAGCTAAAAGGATAGCTAATTACCTTGGAAGACAGAATTAGCTGCCAGAACACTCTTAGCCAGCAGTGATAGTTGGCTAAATCCAGTAAGATGACACTTAAAAGGGATGAATGTAAATTCCTACACTAGCATTCAAAAAACCAACTAAAAAGTATAGGATGTGGGAGATGTAATTAAAAAGCAGTTCATTTAAATAAAAAATCCAAGTGGTTTTAGTAGTTCAGTAAGCTCACAAGCTCTGTATGATAGAAACAGCTTCCAGGGTGAGAGAGAGACTATCCTGCTGGACTCTGCCTTGGGCAAACCACATATAAGTGTTATGTCCTCTTCTGGCTGTCATATTTTAGGAGAGCCGTTGGCAAACTGGAACTTGTTCAGAGAAGTCCCCATGGTGAGGGGATGCAAAACCATGCCACAGGAGGACCCATCAAAGGAATTAGGGATGTTTAGCCAGAAAAAGAGAAGACATGGGTGGGGCAAGACATCTGCCTACAAATACTGGAAAAGCTGTCATGTTAACTTGTTTGCTTGACTCCAGAGGAAGGAAGAAAAGTGGATTGTAAACTTCAAAGTGCTATTGAAAAGCAAGCTGTTAATATAAGGGCTGTCACAAAATGGCCTGGTCTGCTTCAGGAAGCGGCCAGTTCTATGGAATTAGAGGTCTTCAAGCAGAAGAAGCTGGATGATCGATTGGTGAATATATTGTAGTAAGGATTTCTATTCATGTATAAATTGGACTACATGACATGAAATCCTTTAATATTTGGCAATTTTATCATTTTTTAACTCTCAGAGTTAAGGCCTGGGTTCAATGTTAGCCTCTGGCACATCTTATTCTATCTTCCCCTCACCCCTCAAAAGAACACTTTGCAGGATTGTTGGAAATTAAATAATTTACATGAAAGTACTCCGGGAAAAAAAAAACCCTAAACAGTGTAGTATTATTTACCAAAGTAATTTAATTATATCTAATGAGGCAGAATGTAAAGAAAGAAATAGATCCATTGATCTTGTAACTCCCTCAGCACCTAGCATGATGCAAGCATGAGAAATGAACAAATTTATTCTGCTCAATGCATCTCATTGGGCTAGTCCCCATCACCCTATCGCCAACTTCTAGCACCTCACACCAATCAAGACAACGTGGCACCCTCCTTATGACCTCACTGTAGTAGACACCAGACCCTAATATTACAGGTTTTATATCTTATGAAAGTTAGGTAATTGACTTATTTGACAGGAGAAAACTCAGGAAATATGGTGTGTCAGCTTTACGACCCCAACTCTTCTGGTATCATTTTAATAAATAAGTTTTTTTTCCCCCCAATTGGATACTACTTTATTGACTACCAAGTGGGACAACCTCCTAACATATTAAAGGTCATCTACTAATACTCAATGCATACAGGTGAAAGCAAATGATTTAAAAGGATCCCCAAAGGAATGACGGATAGATAGAGAGGGCCTGAAGAAAGAGAGAGAGAGAGAGAGAGAGGTAGAGACACTAATAAAGCATTTTCCTGTCATTAATGAGCTTGGCTACTTATTGAGGTCCTGGTGGCAGATCATCTAAAATTTAGCTAGTGTTAGTGCCTGTCTGGAGTAATTGGGTTTTTCTGATATAATTTTAATTAATTAATTGAACCAACACTTTTGAAGCACCTACTGGGTAGAGGAAAGATTTGGAAGATTAGAAGATTAGATTAGAAGACCCTAGTTCAAATCCCATCTCTCCCATTTGCCCACTGTATGGCCTAGGGAAATTACTTATCTTCTCTGGCCTCAGTTTACTCATTGTAAAAATGAAGGAGTTAGAGTAGATGAGCTCTAAGGTCCCCTCCAGTTCTAACTCTGATCCTGTGTAAAAACTGGTAAAATACTAAAGCAGGGGTTCTTCATCTGTTTTTGTGAAATGGGCCCCTTTCACAGTCTGGGCCCATAGACCCTTTCTCAGAATAATGTTTTATAATGTGTAAAATAAAATCCATAGGATTACAAAAGAAACCAATTATTTATTGAATGTAATTATCAATTTTTAAATAAATTAAATTTACAGACCCTAGGTTAAGAACCAGCAGAAGTGCTAGGTGAAATAGAAGTATGGAAAAGACAGAGGTCCCACCCTTATGGTGTTTATAGTCTATCGGGGGATAAAACATAAGCAAAGAAAATTGTAATACACCATATGACATGGGAGGTGCCAACAGAGAGATGCAAAACACATGTTCTGTAAGGTCCAAAAGGGAAAGTTGTTTCCACCTGGGAGAATGGAGGAAGCCTTTATGAATGAGGTGCCATTTGAGATGGCTTTAAAGAATGGTGAAGAGGGGGGATAGAAAGAATATGCATTCTAAACAGAGTGAACAGTATCAGCAAGGGCATGGAGGGAGGAAAGTACAGGGTTTATGATAGTGACAGTGTAGTCCAATTTAACTGGCTAAGATTTTAAAAGGTAAAGCGCTACCAGATTGCGGAAGAGCTTGAATGCCAGGTGAAGGCTTTTAAATTTTATTTAATCAGCGTCAGAGAACCACTGAAGCTCTGGGGGCAGAGATGTGGGGTGGCTAGGTCTATGCATACATAATGAAGGAGTTTCTATCAATGGTATGAAGGATGGCTTGGTATGCCAAAGAGATCCCAGTAGGTAGCAAAGGAGAAATCAGCTAGGGCAAGTCTGTTTACTTTTCTGAGACTCCATTTCTTCATTTATAAAATGAGAGGTTGAACTAGATGATGTCTGTCCTTGGGTGTTGACAAGGTGGGGGCTGCCTTGGGAGGAAACAGATGGTAGAGATTATGGAGGTGTGATCAATACAACTTAGTAACTGACTCTCCCCTCTCCCAGACTTCTCAACCAAAAGTTTCACATATGAGAGATGAGGTGAATGGTGGCATCAGTGATAGAAATACCAAGACCAAGAGGATGAACGTGTTTCTGGAAAAAGTAAATGGTCCCTGTCTATGGAAATATCCAGTGCATCTACAGACCAATGAGGCTGGCAAAGTGGGCTGGGGAACATAGATATCATCTCCTCTCATTTTATGGATGAGGAAACAGAAGTTTTGAAAACTTAAGGGACTTGCCCTAGCTGGTTTCCCCTATTTTGGGCTCCCCAGATCCAGGAGTGAGGTTCCTCCCCTCTATTTGCACCTTTGTGCAATAAATGAATAGGAGGGAGGTGGAACTCTGTCCATGGGCTAGAACCCCCTGGTGTAAGTCTATGTCCTAGACTCCATGCTTATTCCTACCAAGTCTACGATGCCAATCTTAGACCCTCCCCTTTTCCAGCCCTTTGGTTGCCCTGTTACTGGTCCCCTGCCCCTTCTTCCCTTCTCTATCACCTGGCTGACATCCATAGGTTTTCATAAGTCCTAGAGGTAGAAGGGACTGTAAAGGTCATCTTATTTTACAGATGAGGAAACTGAAGCCCGGGATGATGAAAGAATGTGCCCAAGGTGATACAGATAGTTAAGTGTCAATGGTGCAATTTGAACCCAGGTCTCTACTGACTCCAAAGGAATACGCTTTCCACTATAGTACATTGACTAATCAGAGGCCCTTCAGCCAGCAGCATCTGTTCTAGCTTTGGCTTCTCTCCAAATGTTTAAAGAAAGAGGGAAGTGGAGGAGGTGTGAGGCAAAGGCTCTTACTTGTCCTTTCTATGACCCATGAAAGATTCTGGCCTGATGTGCTCTGTTCCCTCCTTGAACCTCCGTACTAGTGATGTGACCTTGGACCAAAATGTCCTTTCACTTCTCTGAGCCCATTTCCTCATCTGTTAAGTGAGGAAATTGAAGCCACTAGATGATTGCTTAGCTCCCCAAATTGTTCAGGCTCCTTTAGCCCCATCCATTGACCTTTTCCTACTGGGGAGTTATCAAGGTATATATCTGAGCCTTCGTTCTAGCATCCAGGATGCTTCTTGTCACTTCCAGGTTCTTGTCAAATGCAAACCTTATAAAACTCAGGCACCATGTATTGGGTATATCTCAAAGGCACAAACACAAGCTTACTCTGCTTTGGCTAGGATCAACAATGATAGGATAACCCTAGGGCTATCCCTGTGAGGACCTCCAGAGGATTCTTCCCTACCCCTTCCGTTTCTTTTCTTTTCTTTTTTTTTGGCTAGGCAGTGGGGTTAAGTGACTTGCCCAGGGTCACACAGCTAGTAAGTATTATGTGTCTAAGCCGGATTTGAACTCAGGTCCTCCTGAATCCAGGGCCAGTGCTCTATCTACTGTGCCCCCTAGCCCCCTCTTCCCTACCCTTCTGGAGAGCTTTAGTAAACTCAGTTTGGGTATAGACCTGAAGTTAGTAACCAGTACATGTTAGTAATACTAACAATTTGTATTACATTTCGTGTCTTTTCAAAGCACTTTCTCCTATCTAATTTTATTTGATCATCCCAATTACCTTTAGAGATAGGTGGGGCAAGTATTGTTTCCATTTTGCAGCTGAGAAAGCGGAGGCCAAGACAGGCTAACTGAATTGTCCAGGGTCACAAAACTAGTTAGTCAAAGAGTTGGCCCAAGAACCCAGGTCTCCTGTTTCCTAGTTCACTCTTCTTTCCACTATACAGGACTGTTCTTGCTTTAAGAAGAGAGTTAAAATACTAACAGGGCATTCAATATTGTGGGCTCGGGTTACACCAATTACTTAACCAATAAGCATTTATTATGAACCATCATTGTGCCAGGCGCTCTTGGGAAATAGGGAAGGGATGGATAGAGAAGATGAATAGAGTGTGATCCCTGTCTTGAAGGAGCTTGGACCCTACTTGAGGCTCTGAAAAACTTTTAGTTTTGAGTCCAAAAATGGGAACAAAAAGGGCTCTTATTTCCATAGCCCTGGCTTGTGTACAGGTGATCTTCTCCCAGGTAAGAAGGTCTTTCTGTACATAGCTGAGGCTCTGACAAAGCTAGGCTTCAAGGCCCAGCCTAGAGTTAGAGCAGCCAAGTGTGTCATGGATGATTTGAACTCAGTATCAAGATTATAGAGTTAAGTAAATCCTGAATGATTCATCAGTACTGATGGCTGACTCAAAGCTATCATTTAAAGGCAGGATACAGAAAAGAAACTGAGGGAACAGGAAAGAATGCCAAAAAGGAAAGAACTGGCCCAAAGGAAATTGTGAGGTATGGTCAGAGCCAGCCCTATCTCAACACTTATTTCAGGAACAAGAGAAAACCGAGAAAGAATATGTTCTTGTTACTACTACTTCACTAGAACTGACGAAAGCAGATCGTAAGATGGCATACCGTGGCCTTGACTTCCAAAAAACAAGAACAGAAATATTTCCTGAACTTCTTTCTGCTAAGAAGCATTCAACAATCCCTTCTTGACAAATGGTGGGATACAGAGAGAGGTTAAGTAAGAATCCTCCATTACACTTGAGCCTTATTGGTAGCAAGGGAGAAATGCTAGTGTTTTCCAATTATTTCAGCTCTTCTTGTCAATAAGAAAACAATTTATTATCCAATTATCTTTCTCCTCTCTAAAAACCTCTTCAGGTCAGGGGAGAGCAAGCAGAGTCTGCCAATCTAAAGAGGGAGAATTCTCAGAATCACTGACCACCTTTAAGATTGTCATCAGCTTAGGGCAATCAATCCATCAACAAACAGAAATTAAGAGCCTATTGTGTGCTAGGGACTGTACCGAGCATAGCTAGGCTGCTAGGTGGCTCAGTGAATAGAGCTCTGGGCCTAGAATCAGGATAGACCTGAGTTCAAATCTGGCCTCAGATACTCACTAGCTGAGTGACCCTGGGTAAGTCACTTAAATTCTATTTTGCCTTAATCCACTGGAGAAAGAAACGACAAGCCATTCTAGTATTTTTGCCAAGAAAACAAAGTCAGACACAACTGAACAACAATTGTGCTGATACAAAAGTCCATGCTATCAAAAAGCTGAGAGTCTAATGGGATCTATCCAGGAGTGTACTGGTAAATATTTAACAGCTGGATGTAAAAAGAAAAAAAAAGTATGCCCAATACACTTTTAAGTTAATCAGCATTATTTACATTTTCTCTATCACTTTCTTACATATAGACAATAAACAAAATGATAAATCATTACTGCTTTGTAGGATTTGCTGATTCCCAAGGCATAAATTCTCACACAGAAAATAAGCTATATAAGCTGGCTCCAGTACACCCTGGCATAACTTATTTGGTCATAGATTAGGGTGTTTTAGATGTTCAAAGTACAAAGAAAGGTCTACAGTAGTCAAAGGCAGCTTCCTGGAGGAGATGGGGCTTGAGATGTGTCTTAAAAGCAGGAAGCACTTGGATAGAGGAAAAAACTCGAGTAGGAAAATAACAGCTACGTAAATGCTAGATGGGCAGGGGGTAGGACAAGGATTCATTCATGGCAGCGGAGGAGGGTCTGCAGTATAAAGCAGTACAAAACAGAAATGAGTCTCTTCTTCTTAGCTTGTCCATCTTTCAAGGGGGAGGTTAGGAAGGGTGAGGACAGAGGGAAGGAAGGTGAATGAGAAGGAGTACCAGTTACATATTACATGGGAATTGTGTTAGAAAATTTTAACTTTACTCTCTGGAGCCAATCAATAAGTATTCATCAAACATGAATCTTGTGCTCAGAATTGTGCTAGGAGCCACAGTGAATACAGAAGAAGAGTAAGATGGACTTCCTGCCCTTGAGAAGCTTACAGCATAATTGAAGAGACAAGATAAACAGGAAACAACAATGAACACCACAAGCCAGTTTATGATTGAGCACTAAATTATGTGGCAGTAATACTAGCCGATATTTACATAGAGCTTTATTAAAATTTGCTGAGCACTTTACATACATTATCTCATTTGGTAGTAGACAAGGGTGCTTTGGAATTTCAAAGGACAGAGAGAGGTCTGGAGTAGTCATGGAAGGCTTTCTGGAGGAGTTGGGAATTGAGATGTGCCTTAAAACTGGGAAGTATTTGGATAGGGCTCTAACAAGGAGAAAAACCTGAGTGAAGACATGGAAGTGAAAATAAGCCTGGTTATATAGCAAAGAGTGAAGAGACCTTCCTGAATGGAAGAGAGTGTGATTGTTGGTGAGTAATGGGATATAATATGGGATCATCTGGATGAGGGCAGATTACAGAGCACTTTGAAAGCCAGCTCGAGATGGGAATTACATGCATGAAGATGTATCACCAACCCACTTTTCCTTATTTATCCTTTGACTTAAATCCTTGTAGGTCCATGAAGCCTTCTTCTTGGCAGAGAGGGACCCAATTACTTGAAAGACAGGGCAATACTGGCCCCACTTATCCCTGTATGTCTCCCTCAGATAATCCCCAAACAAGTGAGTGATGACATGACTTTCTTTCCTGGTCCACCCTCCCTTGAGCAAGACCACTTTTCTTAAAAATTCTTTCAGCTGTCACCTGCCCTCCAAACAGCCATTACGAGAGTTGTGTGAGTGTCTGTCAGCCCCGATGTGCTGCTATCCGCCTGAAAAGTGACTGTAATCATTACTGCGTGGAGGGCTGTCAATGCGACGCTGGCTACGTCCTGAACGGAAAGAGCTGCATCCTGCCTCACAGCTGTGGTTGTTACTCAGATGGCAAATACTATGAGGTACGGGGGCTGGGCCCTTTGTTTTCCCCTTTCCTTATTCACATTTCATTCCATCTGTAAAGAAGTTGGTCACTATTTGCTAATCTCCTGTACCATATTAGTTTTGCATGGAGGGGGATTTGAAACAGAAAGAGTCAGGACTTCTTGAGGACCAGATTTAGAAGAGATATTTCAGTCTCCATTTTCCTACGGCTCCAGGTGACCCTGCTACCCCATCCTCCTCCACAATCATAGTCTCTGCCTGCCTGGCTTTTCTCTGAATCCTGATTTCCTTTCAACCATGAATCTTCATTCAAAAGCTCCTGACATGGGTATGGATTGCAAATATGGTGGCCATGAATCTGTCGTTTACAGCTCTTTTATCTGTGTATATTTCTAACCTGAAAATATAGAGCCTTAAGGTTGCATAGAGGGATGGGGAGGAGGGTTGTCCTTCCTTTAAATCAGCATAGAGTTCATGTGAACATGAATGGAGACTGGGAATTCTCCTTCTGCCTTGTGTTCTTCCAGTTTGAGTTTCCTTTTTCCTGTGTGGAGAACCCTGGACTTTTGGGTACCATGAAGTTATTGATCCTCTCTTCAAGAATGGAGGGTGAACTACACCAACAGCAATCACACACACACACACACACACACACACATACCTCCAAGCTTCTGATAGCTGTAAATCACCAACAAATACTAGAGATTGTACCAAGAACAAAGTAGTTATTAAACATTTACCAGTATATTAGTGAGGAAAGGGATAATTTTAAAGCATGGTTTCTTCCCCCCCCCCCGCCCCCAGCACTTATAGTCCATTTATGGGAAAGAAAAAATATAATTAAAGTGATAAAATAGCTACCAAACAGCCTTTTACCAAATGCAAAGTGATACATTGGAAGAGGGAGACTTTTTATCTATCTCCTAAAAAGGCTGATGCATGTACATTGTCAGAAGGGTGGGAAAAATAATGTGTTTAATTTTCAAACAACCCTGATGAATAGATCACTGGGCTAGGAATGGAGACGAAAGCCTCCTAAAATCTGCCTAGATGCTACAAGAGCTTTGCTACATAAGATCTCTTATCTTCTCTGTGCTTTGATTTTGTTGTTGTTCAGTCACGTTCAACTCTTTGTGACCCTGTTAGGGGTTTTTTTGGCAAAGATGCAGGAGTGGTTTGCCATTTCCTTCTCCAGTTTATTTTACAGAAGAGAAACTGAGGCAAACAGGGTTAAGTGACTTGCCCGGGGTCACACAACTAGTATGTGTCTAAGGGTGGATTTGAACTCAGGTCTTCCTGATTCTAGGCCCAGCACTCTATCCACTGCACCACCTAGCTGCCCTGTGCTTCAATTTATCCAGCTATAAGGTGTAGATACTTGCCTCTTTCTATCTCACAGAGATATTCTTAATTTCCCCTGTGAGATCCTAAAAATATAATTAGATAATACAGATGAACGTCAATCAGTTAATAAACATTTATTAAGCCTTCCTATGTGCCAGGCACTGTGCTAAATGCCGGGGCCACCAAGAAAGGCAAAGCATGCTCTCTGACATTCTAACGACATGCAAACAACTGTGCACATACATGATTTGTAAATGTAGTATAAGCGGAAGGTAATCTCAGAGGGAAGGCGCCAGCATTAAGGGGGTTTGGGAAAGTGCCTCGAGGTATTAGTAGAAGCATTATATAATTACCATTAAATATTAGATAAGCTGTAAGAAACATGTTAATATAATAGCCAATTTATTTCATTTCATGCTCATTACAACCCAATGAGGTAAGGAGTGACAGTATTATTCTTATTTTGCACATGAGTAAACTAAGGCTCATAAAAGTTAAATGACTTTCCCAAGGTCACAGAATTAGTCATTGGGTATTTCAAACCCAAGTCTAGGACTCCAAATCCTGTGCTTTTCTGCTGTATTTCAGATGCCTCTGTGATGGTATACTGATATTAATATCATCATTGTTTTATCAATCACCACTACAGAAAGTTCATGATTTTCCAGAGCTGCTGACTCTGGAGGGTGGCCAATTCACAGAAACTTTAATAACATAAATAATCCACGTCTACTTTCATAATCCAAACATGTGTGGGAAGTTGCTTACAACCTCATATGTGCTTGTAGGCGCACACACACACACACGCGTGCACACACATACGCACGCAGGCTAAAAACATTTCAGGCCATTAGCTCTTAGTGTAATCTCCTGGCTGTCCTTGTCATGTCTAATTAGGGCAAATAGAGCTATATCAGGGCCAGTCACTTTACTGAGAGGCTAGTTTTATGATCAAGCTCCCCTGCAGGATGAGTTATTTACCCTTGATCCTATCCACCCAAGTGAGGTAATTTTTCTCCTTCCACCAATGTAATGTCTAACTTCTTATCAGAGAGAAGCCAGACCATCCACTCAATTATTCCATAAATCTGATAAGAGAAATGAAGTCGATTTGTGAGGTTGCCAGCGCCCAGAATATTTTATGGCACTGGAGAGAGAGGAGAGGTGGTTCCGGGAACCACTCCCTCTTGGTGGATAAAAAGATCAACATGGAAGGTCTTAAGTTGTGAACAAATTCCCTAAAAGATCTTTTCAGTCAGCTATCTATCTCTGTATTTAAGGAGTTTCAGTGGCCTAGTATCCAGGGCTTTGAGAAGGACACTGGTTTAAGCAGGAACTGTGAAATGGCCAAAGAAGGATATCTTCTTAGCCTTCAGGCATCTCTCCTTGGTGGAACTGCTTTGGGGTCAATTTGATTTAATATTTATTGAGCACCTGCTGAGTTGCACAGAATCACATGAGATGAGATTTTCTACTTACCTATTCTAGGCTAGGCAGAGATAACCACTTTTCAGCAGCCCTCATGAACTCTTAGATCCCATATAAAAGTGCATGTATTGGTTCATTATTGAATTATCAATTTAAATTTCCATATGGGGGTGATTTTGGAAAGGATGGGTGGATTGCTTTGAATTATTCTCCTTAAAGGAGGCGAAAGGTTATTCTTTGGATGAGTGAAGCCCCAAGTTCTCTTTAAGTCCCTAGAGGATAAAAGAGGACGAATCAGTCTTCTTTGAAGGTAGAGGCATTTCGGTTGGACCCAATAATGACATTGCTTTCTTTGGCATCTTTAATAGTAGAGCAGACACCCATCTGTCTGGGACCAATTTAGGTTTAGTCCTGGGGGAAAGACCAGATGTTATCAGAAGCTGTTCTTTGCAAAAGGTCTCAATACAAATGTTTGTCCTGTTCAGTCAGTCGGTTCTTGTGACAATTCTGGATTCAGGTTGGTTGTAATGCTGGATCCATTCCATCTCCCAACTCTCTGCCTTTTTGCTGGCTGTCCCCCATGCTTGGAATGCTCCCTCTCACCAACTCTACTTCCTGGCTTCCCTGAATTCTCTCAGACTCAGCTCAAATCCCACCTTCTGCAGGAGGACTTTCCCAGTCTCTTCCCACCTCCAACAGCCTTCTCCTCACTGCCAATATGCTCCCCTGAGATCACTTCCTGCTTATACTGTGCATATCTTGTATGTACATTACTGTTGTCTCCCCCATTAGAATGTGAGCTCCTTGGAGGCAAGGACTTCATGTTTTTGTTTTTTATTATTAGTATTACTATTATTATTAATGTTAATATTATTAGGTATTCCCAGTGCTTGGCATGGTGCCAGGCACGTGGTGAGCACTTTTTGAAAAAATGCATATTGATTGACTGACAAACAGGGCTACAAAGAAGGCCTGAACCCTTTGCTCAAAAACAAACAAAAAAAAAAGGCAGCTCAACTTCATAGACTTTGCCTCCAATCTGTTTGTAACTCATAATAAATGGCTTCCAAGAAGTCACCTTTTCCTTCCTCGCCCCAGCTCCTCCTCTTCCCCTAATGTTCCAAGTCTCAGCTTTGTTAAAATGGGCTGGCTCAGACTGGCAAAATGAGCAGTGGGGCAGGATTTTGGCTCTCCCAATGCCAGCCAGCTGAAGCCCTGGTTTATCCTTCTCTTCTTCTCCCTTTCAGCCCAAGCAGCTGTTCTGGAATAGCGACTGCACCCGCCGATGCCGCTGTTTCCGGCGCAATCTCATCCAGTGTGATCCTCGGCAGTGCAAGTCAGATGAAGAATGTGCCCTCCGGAACGGAGTCCGGGGCTGCTTTAGTACCAAGACGTCCTACTGCATTGCAGCAGGTGGTGGTGTCTTTCGAACCTTTGATGGCGCCTTCCTCCGCTTTCCTGCCAACTGTGCCTTTGTCCTCTCGACCATCTGCCAGAAATTACCTGATATCTCATTTCAGCTCATCATTAACTTCGACAAGTGGTCCTCCCCCAACCTCACCATCATTTCTCCTGTCTACTTCTACATTAACGAAGAACAGATCCTCATCAGTGACCGAAATACTGTCAAGGTACCATACTCACTGCTAGAGCTTTCATTTGTAAGATCTGCTTTCCCAACGATCATATCTCATAAGAAGACACTTTTTTTTACAGTATACATTATCCGGCATGACTAAGGAATGAAGTATGCTGATTAATCAGATATTTAAATTAACAGGGCATTGCTACATAGAGGGGTGGGTATCAAATCTCTATTTCATTGATGCTGAGAAATGCAGATACGAAGATGCACATTAGCAACTCCTCAGTGACATGTAAGTCTAAGAGAACGGCAAGATCACTAAGAAGATTCACCCATGGTCAAACATACATATATGTATCAAAGGCAGGGCTTGGACTAAATCCTGACCACAAGACCAGCCCTTCTGAGCACCAGTCTCAAATTACTAACTGCTTTGTAGAAATTTTGAACTGTATGTCCCATAGGTATGTCCGACTCAGCATGTACAAAACAGCACTCATGATCTTTCTCCCTAAACTATCCCTCTCTCAAGATTCTCTGTTACTGTCAAAGCCATGGCCGCTTTCCCAATAACACAGGCTCACAACCTTGGTGTCATCCTTGCCTCCACTCTTCCGCTTAGGCCGCCTATCCGATCTGCTGCAGTTGTATTATTTTTTTTATCTTCGCAACATCTCTCATACGTGTTTCCTCTCCACTCATGCAGCCGCTGTCCTCCACTGTGCAGGCCTTCATCTCCTCACTTCTGGTTGGTTTCCCTTCCTCAAGCCTCACTGGCCCACCCCATTCCATCCTCTACTCAGCTGCCAGAATGACTTTCCTGAAGCTTACCTGACCAGGTCACTCCCTCACTCAGTAAACTCTGGTGGCTCCCTATTATCTCTAGGATCAAACATAAAATCTGATTGTCATTCAGAACCCTTCCAGCCTTTTCCTAATCTTACTAGTCTTCTTTGTTCCATCTTCTTAAATTATAATGGACATAGCTGAGTTTATCTCTGGTGTCTCCAAAGCACTTAAGGAACTTCCAGTTAATCCTTATAGCCATCAGTTATCATTGGACTGTGTGTGTATGGAAAGTTCTAGCTTATAGAAGAGTGGATAAATCAATTGGTACAATAGATGTGTTTCTAGCCTGTGAACATTTTTATGAGTCTTCAGAATTAGTATTAGTCTGGCCCATGTGTCTGATTGCCTCCCATTCCTTTTTCTTGTGTCCACCCTGATTGTTCCCCTAAGCAAGAGGGTCCACTCAGAAAAACCATATGTCAAAAACAAAAGCCAAAGCAAAAAAATTAATTAATTTATGTATATATATATATATATATATATATATATATATATGCATGTATATACACTACCAGAGATCTCCATAAAAACCAAATCAAACCAAATGAAATAAGGAACAAACCAGTGTAGATTTCTTAGACCTATTGTTTGAATTCGTTGAAGCCTTAGTTAGGTCTTTAGGCATGTAAACAAATTTCCATCCTCTAGAACAAACTGCTTTGGGACTTTGGACTCCCACCAGGTCTAATTCTCAATTAGCTTCAATTGGATGATCCATTTTGCTGAATTATGCCCAGAAACCTAGAGCTTCCCTCAGTCAAATCTTGATAGTCAAGCTGAGCTGGTGGAGGGAGAAAGCTGAGCACAGAGAAGATGAGAGTGTGTTTGTATGTTCCCGGGTCTACGTTTCAAAGCCAAACATAAATGATTTGGGAATTATAGGTTATTATGCATGGCTGCTTTCCTCTATTGGCACAGATAGTCAGGCGTTGAATGTATCTTGATTTTAAGAATCATCAAATAGCTCACAATCAAACATGAGGCTTTTACACTGTCAGTGTTTTGCAAAAGCTTGATAGGAATAGTCAGAATTTCAGTGTTCATTTTTAATTTTATTGCAAGTTACAGAGCCTTCTGACAGTCCCCTTCCCTCTATTCTCTGATCACTGTCAACATAAACACATTGGTCCGGTGTGCAAGAGCTAGAGAGGGAAACTGATTATCTAAGAGAGCAAAACTGACAATGGTGATTAAATCACACACTGTGTTGAATGGAACACCCCAAGCCAACCAAAAATGAAAAAAAAAATCATAGTTTTTAAAAAATGCTTTTGCTGTTAAGGCTGTAAAGTGTTACTAACAACCCAGGAAAACAATTTATTTTATAAGTACAGTAAAATCTGGTTATGCTGTTTCCCAAGGGCTAAGGAAAGAGAATATTATAAGCAGAAGAATGACGAATGTAGGAAACACTCTGTGGCTCTCTGATCTCTGGGGGGAATTTCAGTTTGAACATTATACACAAGAAAACAATAAACATAGCAATGATACCCAGTTTCGTTTTAGTTGTGTTTGGCTCTCCCTTAATGTAGAGCGGGGATTTCATTTTTAGTAATTGGCTTTTGCTGGTGAAACTAACACAAAATCAAGTTATTCATTGTGTTTTTCCACGCACTTTTCCTCCCTCTGTCTCCGCTACTATTTACCACCCCATTTCCTGCCACCATTAGGTAACCAGAAACAACAGGAACCAAAGGGGTGATCCCCTTCCCCAACCCCTACCCCCAGTTCTCCGTGAGTTTCTTTCTTTCTTTTTCCTCCCCATCTAGGTGAATGGGACCCAGGTGAATGTGCCGTTTATAACAGGATTGGCCACCAAAATTTACAGCAGTGAGGGCTTCCTGGTGATTGACACTAGCCCAGACATCCAGATTTATTATAATGGTTTCAATGTCATCAAGATCAGCATCAGTGAAAGGCTACAGAACAAAGTATGTGGCCTCTGCGGCAACTTCAATGGGGATCTGACTGACGACTATGTGACCCTGCGGGGAAAGCCAGTGGTGAGCAGTGTGGTGTTGGCCCAAAGCTGGAAAACCAATGGTATGCAGAAGAGGTGAGGGCAACCTGGAAGGATCCCACATGCAGACCATGACAGCTTTGTGGAATCCATGGACTTAATCCTGTCATGTGAATAAGGGATGCTTTAACCGAGGCCGTTCAGTGCACTGGGAAGCTCAAAAATAAGGTCTAGAAGTAGGAATATCCCATTCAATCCAACATTCATAAAGGCACCTATGACGTTCCTGACACTGTGCAGTTGGTGCTTCAGTGGATAGAAGCACCACACCTGGAGTCAGCAAGACTTGAGTTCAAAGCCAGCCTCAGATACTTACTAGCTATATGACCCTAGGCAAGTCACTTAACTTCTGTTTGCCTCAGTTTCCTCATCTATTAAATGGGGATAATAATAGCATCTATCTCCCACAGTTGTTTCGAGGGTGAAGTGAGATAATAATTGTAAAGCACTTAGCACAGTCCCTGGTACATAACAAGACTATATAAATGTTACCTATTATAATTATTAGCTAGGCCCTGAAGACACAAAGAAAAAAAATGAAATATACCCTGGCCTCAAGGCACTGATATTACATTGTACTATAACTTCCAAAGCGTATTATTCTCCTACCAAGAGCTGGCCCAGATTGCTCTAGTTTTCTTTGTTTGTTCATTTTAATGAGGCAATAGAGAGCAATAGATAGAACACTGGGTTTTGAGTCAGAAAGACCTGGATTCAGATCCTGCCTCTGACATTTACTAACTATGACCTTCTGCATGGCTCATAGCCTCTCTAAGCTTCAGCTTCCACATCTGCACATAGAAGAAAATATTGCTTGTGACACTTTCCTTAGAGTTGTGAGATCCGACGAGATAATGTGTATAAAATGCCCGGAAAACCTAAAAGTGCTGCATAAATGTCAGTTGTAACGACTGTTGTTTTTGGTGTCCTGGATGTGCAAGGCAGAGGCTCCTGGAATTGCCTGCAGGAGAGAGGAGCTGGCAGGCACCCCAGAAAGGTTTGTTGGATTGAGTTGGTATGTTTGTGCTCTGTAGCACCAGGCCAGAAAAGAAGGCACTTTCAGGAAGGGGGCAATTCTGGCTCTGGCTGCATGAAAAATGAGCAAAAAGTCTCAGTGCAAAAAAGCTTTTCAGTCCTCTGGACAGCCAAAATCACCATCTCCTTTTGTATTTCAATAGCTAAGCTTTCCATTTATTTAGCCTTACAGCTGTATCTTGAACCCCTCACGCATTCTACCTTATCCTCTAATATGCAGATAATCAGTCTTGTATCCAAGAGTAGAAAGGACGCTATGAATCTCCTCTGGGCCTTCCACATCCCTAGACTGAACCAGATAAGTAGAATAGACTTTCTCATCAATCACAGATGCATAGAATTCATGAGTTAAAGAAAGACTTTGGAGATCATCTACTATGATTACCTCAGTTTACCAATGAGGAATCTGAGGGTCAAAGAAATAAAATGACTTGCCCAGAGCCTGCTAGCCTAGCTGTTGGAGAGACAGCAAGCTGTAGTGAAAAGAGCCCTGGGCTAGAATCTGAAGAATTGGGTTCTAGTTCCCTCTTTACTACTTATTCCCATGTGATACTAGTTAAGTGACTTAACCTCCCTGTGCCCATTTCCCCATCTGTAAAGTGAAGCAAATAATACCTTCCCTGCTTACCTTTCAGGGTTACAGTGAGTATCAAATGGGATGATGTGTGTAAGACCACTTTGTGAACAGAAAAACACTACAGAAATGTAAGTGGTGGGGAGATGTTGAAGAGAGATGGATCTGAAGGCTCCTGGGGCTTGTTTCAAATCCACCTCTGCCACTTACTACCTGCTAAGCTTGTTCAAGTTACCTGGTGACTGGGCATCACTTCCTTCAATTGTAGTGTTTTCTGTGGTCCCTTCCAGCTCAAAAGCTATGATAATTAGCATCTCACAATGATAATAATACCTTTCTTTGGTATGAGAGAGGAAGGAATAGAAAGTATCTCATCTTACTGATGGAGAAAACCGAAGTTAAAGCAGTTGTGACTTGACCAAAGATACCCAGCTAGTTGGTGGGAGAATGCCCTGTCTGCACTAGTTACCTTATAGAGACAGATCCGAAATATGTAGCCTTTGTCTTTCATTGAAGGGACTGAATTTAAACCAATGGTTTCCCAGTGTCCCTAGCCATTTCCTTTTGTATCAATTAAACTGACAAAATCTCTTTCCCTCCCAGCTGTAATGAGCTTCAGTACTCCCAGTACGCATCCATGTGTGACAATGTGCACATCCAGATGATGCAAGGTGATGGCTACTGCCTAAAACTCACGGACATGAAGGGTTTTTTCCAGCCCTGCTATGGGCTGCTGGACCCCCTTCCCTTCTATGAGTCCTGCTTCTTAGATGGCTGTTACAACCACAAGAAGTTCCAGCTGTGTGGCTCCCTGGCTGCCTACGGAGAGGCCTGCCGCTCTTTCGGCATCCTCAGCACTGAGTGGATCGAGAAGGAGAATTGCTGTAAGAGTCCTTTTTACCTCTGTCTATTGAGGCTTCCTGAGTTAAATGGATGGGCTTTAGGAGATGGGGCATTGCCTAGGAATGGACAGCGCCTTCCAACCAGGGTAACAAACCTTGCTCATGGGGTCACTTGGCCATGGACGGCCGCCAAGACTTGAGGGGAAAGGCCTTAGTGAAATTTCACTCACTCATAGCTTGAGTCCAGAGAAAGCAATTGGAAATCAACCTTTGGAAGGTGAGGTTCTCCAGCTGAGAGCAGGCAATTTGGAAGCCGATAAAACTGAAAAGCCCAGGTAATGATGCTGATGGATGTCAGCTTCAGACTTGAGCAGTGGATGTCCTCTAAACTGGGAAGAGCTTCTGGGCAGAGATCAGAAAGGAAAGCGTATATGGAGAGTGACAGGCAGATCACTCAAAGACATAGCTAGACATGTCCTGCCTGAAGAGCCAACAGGAGACGTGAGTTTATAAGAGTGTGTTAGGTTACAGTTGGATTCATGAGAGTGAGTTAGGAGAGAGATAGACACACAGACACAGACACAGAGAAACACAAGACAGAGAGAGAGAGAGAGAGAGAGAGATCTATCAATATATAGATATGTAGAGAGAGTACTGTGTTCTTTTATGTATAGTAGTATAGTAAAAATTACATGAGTATGTTGATTCTATGAGGGCATTTGGTCATATTTTCACTTAGTATAAGTCAAATACCATATAAAGATGAGTATGTGTATGAACGTATGTGTGTGCTTACATGTACGTGTGTGTAGAATAGGCCTGGCCTTATACATGCATGTATCCAAGTGTGAAGAACAAGTTGGCTCAGAACACCACATAGACCATGTTTACAGTCTGGCCCAGTTGGAGAATGACAAATCTAAAAATTAGCAATCAGGTCACATGCAGGAAGAACTATGACTTGGGGCTTAGAAAACAATGAAGTTAATGAAGAATGTGCCTTCAATGAGTTCAAAAACAGTCTATAAACAAGTTAATAAGCACAGTTCTCTCTGTTGTTGGAATTTAGTGAGGGCATTTAGTTTCTTAGCTTCAATTTTTGTGACTCACTATGTTGTCAGTGGAAGTGGCTTTTAAAAATTTGCTTAATTGTTTTATGCTCAATGGACTTGTGTTGTATGTTTGCTTTGTTTTTAATGAATCTTGCTGCTTTTTACCTCCCAGTCAAGCTTTCATCTGCACATGGGCAGGTAATGTTTGCCAACTGGCAGATGAGCCAGCTCATTTCTAAATAGGCTGTTTTTTGTATGTGTGCTGCTGAGGATATACTTTATATCTATTATGCCATTTGATTGGTCATTCCCACACTGTATAAATCAGTCAACATATATTTACTAAATGCCTATTCTGCCCCCAGCATTTGCCTAAGTGGTGCCCACGTTGGGCATATACATAAAAGATGCACACATCCATAAAAAGGATCAATGGAGAAGATTAACTGAGCTGTCTGGGTCTAGACAGAGTGAGGTGTATCATCACAGGTTTGGGGCCCTCTTTTCTCCCTGGTCTTATACACCAAGGCTCTCTATTCCATCTTCTAAAAGAGACACATGGTCCCTCTCCTGGAAAGATACTTTTCCAGTTTCCAGGAAGGTACTCTCTGTGATGAGACAATGACTTATATTAACTGGATGCTTATTTGGACAGGCACATAGAGAGGGAGAGAGAAGCCACAACTTTCAGTGTTTGTTGCCTGTAAATCCAGCGCTCACAGGCAAACTCCTGGGCAGTATCTGCAATTACTCTTTGGATATCTCCCTACTAGTGTATGTGTAGAAATTTAACCTATAGCCCCTTAAATCTGGTTCTAATGAAAAGCTACATCTTGGCCCTCCTGGGACCATCATCCAGTACACAGTAGAAACAGTCTTCCCGGCCCCTTTCCCGCCCAAACCCTTTATCTTCTCTTCCCAAGAAAAGGGAGGAAAATGAGTTTGAGGAATAGGGTAAGGTTAAGGAGCCCACAAAAAAGGTGCAGGGAATGGTCAGAATAGTAAGAGAACTATCAATGTCATAGATGCCAACAGAGGTGAAGTTGACCAAAAAAATAAGGAGGGAGTGATCTGTGGTGTCAGATGCCACAGAAAGGTCATGAACTACAGGGGTCAAATGCAGGACTTTTATTTTTGCTGAACTGTATATGTTTCTGACAAGTTTTGTTTTTTGCTTTCTCATGGTTGTGGGGAGGAGGAAATGGGGGAGGGAGAGAAATTGGACCAGAAAATAAAATAAAATTGAATTAAAAACAAAACAAAAAACAGCTACAGGGCCAGGGAGGAAAGCTGTTGGATTCGGCACTAAGGAGATCTTTAGTGATCTTGGAGAAAGCTGTTTTAGGAGAGCAGTTGAGATAGAAATTAGTCTCTAAGGAGTTGAGGAGAATGTGTCAATAGCATGTGTAGACTACTCTTTCTAGAAGTTTGGTAGTGGAAGAGAATAAAGAGAGGATGACAATTTGAGGGACTAGCAATATGATGGGAAAGTTATTTTTATTATAAGGGAGAATCAGATATTTTTACTTAGTCCTCCCTGTGACCAGGAGCTTATAATTGGCATGTGACCGACTGGGAGCAGAGGTAGAATCTGCGATCGTGACCAAGGAAAGGTTTCTGCTCTGCAATTGGTTCATAGTGGGATCGAATCATATATTGTAGCCACTTTAATTAACAGCACGCTCTAATCGTCATATACCAACTTATATTTGGAGATCACAGAATCACAGAGTATCAGTGCTATACATCAGTGCCGGCTGCTATATGTTGGGAAGGGGTATACCACAAACAAGCCTTTGTGGAGAGCCCTCGTTGGAGGTCTTTGAAAACAGGAGACAACATTCTTCTCAGCTAGATGTAGCACCATTTGGAGATAGAGAGCTAATTTAATTCAGGAGGTGCTCCAAATGGCTTGTGGGATGGTCCCTTGAAACAATAATGCTTATAGCCTGACCACGTCTATGGTTTGGATTCTTGCATTTGATTTACTGACAGCCAGTGTCAGCCAGTAGGGATTTATTAAGCACCACTGTGCTAAGCGCTGGCAATACAAAGAAAAGCAAAAGATGATGCCTGCCCTTGAGGGGCTCACGATCTAATAGTCTTTCTCATTAATGAAATAGTTAGTCTAATGAATCTGAGCAAGCATTATGGCTTCATTTTTTAAAAATGGAAATAGAGGAGGAGGGCTCCAAACCTTAATGACTGAGGTCAAAGTGTCCCTATTGTCCCTGTGGTTCTATCTAACTGTCCCTAGAGAGTCTAATGGTCATCTCGGCCTTGAGAGAAATCCCACCTTTGGACCATGATGGGAGTGACCAGGCAGCTGATTTCCTCGACTGCTACCAGAGTTCAGTTGATTTACTGTTATTGTCTTAGAATCTTTACCTTCCCAAGAAGCCCGGGAGCACTAGATGCCAAGTCCAGTTAGGAGCCAAAAATAACGGTTATTTGGTGTGAAAATAAAGTTCTGCGTTCTTGTTTTGTTTTCCCTTTTAGCAGGAGTGGTTGAAGATCCTTGTGTGGGGGCTGACTGTCCCAACCGTACCTGTGAGCTAGATAATGGTGGAGAACTATGTGGTTGCATTGAACCCCCGCCCTATGGAAACAGTGAGTGACAAATTCAATCAATCATCCCACCCAGAAAAGTACAACATGAAAAAATAATAATAATAACAATGTAAGAAAAGAAACCTTCAAGCAGCAGGATACCTTAGTGGTCAGAGTGCTGGACTTGAAGCTGGGAAGTCCTAGGTTCAAATACCACCTTGGGCACGTCATAGCTTTGTGATCAGAGAGGTCACTCTTTCTGAGCCTTTCCTTACGTGCAACATGTGGATTAAAAAGAATAATAATAATAACACCCACAGTACCTACCTCACAGAGTCATCATGAGGGTCAAATGAGATTCTCAAACTTTAAAGTACTATACACATGCCAGTTACTATAGATAAGATTCTATAGTCAAAAGCCAACTTACTGAGCCATTACTGCCATTTAGGTAGAGAACAGAGGATAACAAACCACTTTAGAAGAGGTTCACATTCATCTCCACACATCTAAATCCTTCTCTTGGGTAAATTATAACAGGTTAGATAAATCTGTGCATGCAGAGAATCAACTAATTCCATCTAGGCCTATCTTTGACAGGAGAGAAATCAGAATCGATCTAAGATTTTGCTTCACAGAGAAGTAAAGATGTTTCCAAACTAACAGACAAAAAGAAGCTAGTAGGCAGGAGTTTCCAGTGCATTCATTAGACTTATTTGAGCTTAGAGATTTTTCTCCCATTCCGAGCTTTGCAACCCTGAAGACCCAACAGAAATTTCTGAAACCAACAACAAATGTCTGAGAATATATAGGTATGTTCACACTTGTATTTCCCTTAAGGGACAAAAGAAATGATTGGCTGTCTGCACTCTCCCAGGCAATCTTAGACTTGTGGTGGACCCTCTTTGCCTCTATTTTCCATTGCTTCCCAGCACCACAAGTTTTTATGCAGGGAAAATATGGTGTGAAATCGGATCCAGCGATCTGCAGGCTGACCTTTGCTTTCTGACTGGACTTTAAAAATGTGCTAAGTTTAACAACATTAGAGGATGGAAACCTAATTGATTCAAAGATGCAACGAGAGGGAATGATAGAGGCAGTTCAGCAGCTAGGACTTTGCTGACCGAAATTCTCTGTCTTTTTCTATGATGCCCATTAATACAGGTTTGTGTACTTGGATAAAATGCCAATTGGTACAACAATATGCATGTATTGGGGCAGCTAGGTGGCACAGTGGATAGAGCACCAGCCCTGAAGTCAGGAGGACTTGAGTTCAAATCCAGCGTCAGATCAAACACTTGACACAATCTGTGTGACCCTGGGCAAGTAACTTAACCCCAATTGCCTAAAAAACAAACAAAAAACAATATGCATGTATTACCAAATCACAAAACAATTGAAATTTCTCACATACATGCACATGCCAGATGATCCAGGGTTTAGGTTGTTTTTTGTTTATTTGTTTTTATTGGGGGGGGGCGGTTTCCTGCCATTCAGGCTGTTCTCAGACTGGAAGTTTGAATGAGCGCCTGTTACCACTGCCAAGAAAGCAACCAGTTGGTGTTGGGGAGAGTCACAGTAAGCAGGGTGTGATACACAGTACCCATGAGGGCAGACTGTCAGGGATGTTTATCAGAAAGAGAAAAATACGAAGGTTGCCAGTTTTTCACTTCTTAAAGGCATTGCCATTTGTTCCCTCAAAGCATAGGTGTCTGTGCAATTTAACATTGCTTTCAAATAAGTTATAGAGGCATTCAGACCAAAGAGCGGCTGGAGATGCGCTAGGCTTTGAATGAAAGCCATTAGCCTCTGGAGGATCCAAGTCCCCGGCCGTCTTCTTTACCTCTGTCTCTTCATCACCTTCTATCCCCACCCAGCGGAGCTCATTCCCAGGGACTTGTCTTTCAAAAACCATTGTTTCCCATAGACTCACATGACATCATCGACGCCGAGGTAACTTGCAAGGCTGCTCAAATGGAGGTCTCCGTATCCAAGTGCAAACTCTTTCAGCTTGGCTTTGAGAGAGAGGGAGTGAGAATCAATGATCGGCGTTGCTCTGGCATCGAGGGGGAAGATTTCATCTCCTTTCAGATCAACAATACAAAAGGGAACTGTGGGAACATCGTGCAGGTGAGAAAATGGGACAGGGAGAACACTCGGTGTGGACAGGGAAGGCTGCTGGGACGCCAGGGTCCTCCCAAAGCTAACTTAAGGTTGGGATCTACTGCAAAATGTCCTCCTTAGAAAACAGCAGGAAAATAAGTAGATAGACGGATAGATAGACAGATAGATAGATGAGTGGATGGATGAATAAATAAATACGAAAAAGAAAAAGAAAACAGCAAGGCAGGAAATAAAGATGCAAAAGGAAGAAAAACAGGAAAGGACAGTCATTTCAGTGTTATGGACTTTGTAGTCACTGCAATGGCACAGAACTTGACTCATGTTTCTTTCCTTGGTTTGTTCTGTCTGCTTTGCATTCTCCGTGGACGAATTCTTCTGTCTCTCAGTTTCAGCCTCTTTTCCAATTTTGCCTAAAGGCAGCTTTAAACTTCGGCTTTGGGGGCCAGAGCATTTCTCAAATGTCCTGGCCTAGTTCCAGCTCAGCTCTGTTACAGCTCCTGAATTCCCACTGCTCCTTCGAACAGACACAGAATTCATCTTCGTTCTTTGTCCCAAACTGGGTTTGCCATTGAAAAGGGCTCTGCTGCAGAAGGGTAGCCAACTGGTAGCTACTGAGGCTTTAATGGCCCACTTTATGGATTGGTACAACTCTTATTGTCCACCTTTGGGTCACTTTGGCTCCTTAGCAGAGGGTGACAGAAGAGAGGAAGAGAAACTCCAACAAGTTACTGCTGGTGTTTAATACCAGCTCTGGTGGAAAATTTGGTAGAAGTTGAACATTTTGTCCGAGATTCTCTCTTGATTTTGATTACCCGTGGTCTCTTTCCTTGCCATAGACAATTGAGAGTTAGTCACAGTTACAATTCAGTGGTAGATGAAAGGACCTCCCCACTTGTACAAGGTTAGGAGAATGAAGGGTGCTCTCAAAAATCTATTGTGATATTTTTTTCCAGTAAATGCTTGACATCATTCTGAGACTTGCTCCAGACTGATTTATAATGGCCTCTGAGTTACAGATGGAATGAAGCTATTCTGCCACTTTCAGGGCTGCCAGCTTGAAGGACTCACTCCAGGGATTAATGATTTTTGACCTTCCTCTGTTCCCCAGTCAAATGGTACCCATATCATGTACAAAAACACAGTCTGGATCGAGAGTGCCAACAACACTGGTAACATCATCACGAGGGATCGCACGATCAGCGTGGAGTTCTCCTGTGCTTATGAACTAGACATCAAGATCTCCTTGGATTCTGTCATCAGACCAATGCTAAGGTAAAGTCTCTTGGGCCTCATGCCCTTTCCATCGGGAGTCTGAGGGATGCCATAATTTCAGTGGCCTCCTTAAGACTATGAGATCAAGAATGTCCTCATTACAAGTTCCCTAAGCATTCGCCATTCCATTGTCTTCTTTCTGTTTTCTCCTTGAAAAATGGTTAAGAGCTGGGAATAAATATAGCATTTTTGTGGCTTCCCTTCTCATGAATTGCTTACCTTATAGTGTGATTAACCTGACCGTCCCAACCCAAGAAGGCAGTTTCACCACCAAGATGGCTCTGTACAAGAATGCCTCCTACAAGCATCCTTACCGGCAGGGTGAGGTAGTGTTGACCACTCGAGATGTGCTGTACGTAGGAGTCTTCGTTGTCGGGGCGGACTCCACACACCTGATCCTGACGTTGAACAAATGTTATGCAACCCCTTCCCGGGACAGCAATGATAAGCTCAGATACTTCATCATTGAAGGAGGGTGCGTAGCCTTCTTGGGATTCAGGGGTGCTCTTTGAGTCCTTACTGTGTTATTTACCAAGGTCATTTCCTAGGTGAGCAAAATAGAGATCCTATGCTGCCTAATATAACAATAATAGTAGTAACAGTAATAGTAGCAGTAGTAGTGGTGGTGGTGGTAGTGGTGGTGGTGGTAGTAGTAGTAGTAGAAGTAGCAGTAGATGACAACTAGAATTTATATAGCACTTCAAGGTTTGTACAAATATTACTGCATTTTATCCTACAACAACCCTAGGAAATAGAGGTGATTGTAATTCCATTTTACGGATGAGGAAACTGAGGTTAAGAGACTTGGTTTCCACCACTAGCAAGGGATGCAGACCATCTCTAGATAATCTGGAAAATAACTAAGACTGGAAAGTGGGACTTACACTTTTAGTGGAAGCGATTTAATATTATCCATCTTGCCAAGGACTGATCTGGACAAGGAGAAATGAATCACATCAGGTGGGATGAAGGTTAGATAACAGGAAAATCTTCCCAACAGACAGTGACACCCACTGGTATGGGTGGCTGACCAAGATACAGGAACTTTGTTCTATAGATCTTTCAGAACGGTAGAGAGACATTATTTTTTTCCTGGAATGGTTTGCCTACCATCTTTACTGGATGCAGGGAAGTGACTTCTGACCCATTTCTCTTTTATAGCCCGAGGCTTTTGTGACTCGTGGCAAGACTTTGAAGGTAGTTGTTCTGCTTTCCCCCCCCATGTCAGCTAAAATGCATTTCTCAGTCCTTTCTTTCTTTCCTTTCCCAAAACATAAGGGCCATAACCTCAGCTCCTGTTCCTGCATGAATCCAGATGACATTACTTCTGTGTCTTTTTTGGAAGGAAATTGTAATATTTTGCATTTTGTATTAAATACCAAAAAAAAATAAGCTTTTTCCCATCTCAGCTTACCTCAGGGCTTGAATAAAGTCCTCCAGGTTAGATTTCTTTATGGGATTTATTGCAGAAAGTAATGGGACTAATTCACATACCTATTTCAGAAAAAATCATGATTTCTTCAGCATGGGTATTCCTTCCACCAATCGTCAGCATTTATAGACAAACTTCACAATAACAGAAATGATCACTGTGAGTTTTTGTCTCCATACTCTCCAAATGTAGCTGGGGCAGTCTTCCAATGACAGATAGTGCCACTGAGCTCATACTCAAAATCTTTCCGGCCAGGTAGAGACCTATGAAACCTTGTACTCTGAAGGCATAGCCTTTGAGAACTCAGAGAGCCACACAAGCCACAGTGAAGCTTCGGAGGAGGATTTTCATATGAGTTTCTATGCTAACATCAGTTCACTGGCCCTCAGGCACGAGTTAGCTATGGTCAGGTCACATGTGGCCAGCAGTGAGGGAAATGGTAGCAGCATGGGACCCACCCCATCAATTCAAGTCTGCCACTCTCTAATACCCCAGTTAGGCGTCACAATCTGCAATACGATATAACTTCCCCAGAGGCACTTCCGTGAAGGCTCAGAAGCCCGTTGACAAGTGGGTCCTCTTCTTTCGTGTCTCGAGCTAACTAGTGCCAAGGTAAATAATTATGGCTGGAATGTGTGGGTGTCTCTGTGCCAGATCAGGAAACAATGTCTCTGGGCTGCTCTCTTTGCTTACTGTAAGGCAGGCATAAAGAGAGCCCCTGTGCGCAGAAAGTGAGTTGATGGGGAAATCTCCTCATGTCCACAATCAGATCACCCCCTCTGAATAGAGTGCTTACTCCTGTTCCTGCTGGGAGCCACCATCACCTCCTCCTTCTCTAAGGCCCAGACAACATTGCCTCCACCCTCCATGGTTCCCTCCTCTATTCATTCTATTCCCTAGCTGCTATTCCAGTCATCTTTCTGCTATTCAGGGTGCTGAGTTAATTAAAAGCAAATTCTTTCATTCAGTTTGGCAAGTAATTATTAAGTACTGAGGTCTGAGGGTCAGAAAGATCTTAATTTAAAACCTTCCTCAGACACTTTCCAGACCCTCTTAATTCCAGTGCCTTCCCTCTGTTAATTATCTCCCATTTATCCTGCATGTAGCTTTTTTTTTGTATATATTTGTTGGCATACTGTCTACCTCATTAGATTAGACTGTGAGATCCTTGAGGGAAGGGACTGTCTTTTACTTCTTTTTGTATCTCCAGCATTTAGCACATAGTAGGTACTTAATAAATTGTTATTGTGTGTTTGTCCTTCATTCTCAAAGAGAAACATGACATCAGGGAGGTGATGACATGACTGCAATTGACTTTGATTTGAATGAGGGAGGGCTGTGCAAGGTCCCTAGCCTCACTTTCTCCTCCAGAGCCATCTGGGTCCAGCGGCCAGATATTCATCAGGATGACTAGAGATGGCCCAGATCAATTGTGTGACCCTGGCTAAGTCATTTAACCTCCCTGTGCCTCAGTTTCTTAATTTGTAACATGGGGATAATAGCACCTACTTAGGGTTGTTGTGAGGATTAAATGAGATACTATATATACAGCTCTGCAAACCTTAAAGTACTATATAAATACTAGGTATCATCACTTTTTTATCATCATATGCAAGGTATTCTACTAAGCACTTGAAATAGAAGACAAAGTAAAAAAAGCAGTGCATTCCCTCAAGGAGTTCATATTCTGCCGAGGGATACAGCATGAACATATGAGAAGAGAAAAAGCACTGAACAATGGGAGAATGGGGATTAGGTGGGGAGCTCATAGAGAGTTGATGGACTGGTAGAATTTAATGTTGCCTGGGCCATCTTTAAAAAGTACAAATGAATGTCAGGAAAAGAAAAAGTAGGGCTTCCAATGTTTGGTTTCCATATGTTGTCTGGGTTTTCTTTTACCTTTTCTTTCTTTGTGATGAATTTAATAATCATCAACAAAATGAACTTTTCAACACACAAAGAACAAGAAAGAGAATTCCATACAAAACAATGAGCTTTTATTATATACATTTTATGTATACATTAAATATAACATGGTAGTAGCAAAATTGTCCTATTTGTATCCCCTTCTGGACTTTTTGTTTTCTTCCATACCTTAAAAAAAAAGTAATTGATGATTCTCCCTTCCTTCCTTTCTTTTCAATCTTTAGCACCAACTCACCCTCCCCTCTCCCACATGAATAATACCCCTCCAGGGAATAAGTCAATACAGCAAATGTATTTTCACATGGCCATTTTCCTGAAAGGCAACTTTGGTTTTGCCTAATATGGTTAGACTACTGAGCTGGGAATCAGAGGACCTATTCTAGTGTTTGCTCTGTTGCATGAACCTGGGCAAGTGACAATCTCTATGGATGTCAGTTTCCCCATTTGTCAAATATAAGGATCAGACTAAGTAATTTCTCCCAATTCTATCACTTCTTGCTTCTAATTATAAAAACAAGTAAATACAAGGGGTTCTGGAGATAACTTCAGTTCTAATTATCTCTGAACCATAGGTTGGCGGCAGGGGAAGCCATAGAAAAAAGAAAATAACTATCTTCTGTTGATCGAGCATCAGTCCTTCACCATTTGGAAGAAATTCCCTGATGCCATTGCCCTCTGCTCAGAGAGCGTGATGATCGTCTTAAGGGATGCAAATGCCAAGCTTAAGGAATGCTCACTGAAGCAATGCCAGGATGTAGTTGTTAGAACCCAGGTCACATCATTTCTAAGATCGCCCTTTACTGTTCCCACTCCACTCCACCCCCACCCTGATCCAGAAGGGCTGGGCTTGGTGACCTCTAAGTTCCCTTCCAGTTCTCCATCATCCCATGATCCCTGAATCCCTGCACCAGTGGCCCTATAACATATGTGGTAAGCCTTTGTTTTTCCATGGCATGATGTTCTGATTTAGATGGATCTAGGATCTCATCCATATGGACTCTCCTTTCTCAGAAACAAATCACAACCTATCTGGTCTTACTTGTGCTGTGTATGCATGACATTGTCCTTCCATAGAGGATGCACTCAACGTTCTGGGAGTGCAACGCTTAAGCTGTTGAGCTGTTCACCTTCATTCTTGCTTCATGTCTGATCCAATTCCTTTTTCAGTCATATAGAGAGTCACTGAATCATAGATTTGGAGTTGGAAGGGATTGCAGAAGACATCTTGTCCAACCCTCTCATTTCAGAGATGAGGAAACTGAGTCCCAGAGAATGAGTTAAGTAACTTGCCCAAGGCCAAACACATAGTACATATCAGAGGCAGGAAGGAATTGAATCCAGGTCCTCTAACTTGCCCCAGCATTGCTTTGTCCTGCCTCTTTATCATGTCCTCAGTGACACCATTTGTCTCATCCCCACTGTCCACACATCTTTGACAATATGCTGCAAACTACCAGTACCCACCAAGTGTATCTTCCATTGATATTTAGGCGACTTCCAATGGAGATTCATCAGAGATCGTGGACTTCTGTGATTGGAAGTCTCATGGTAACTCAAGAAACCTGATATTATAGAAGGGTAATTAAGCTCCAGGAGTGGATGGAGAGCTATCCTCAGAATAAGGAAGAACTGGGTTCAAAATTTTATGTTGGACACTTATTGGCTGTATAACTCTGGGTAAATCTCACAGTTTCTCAGGGTCCCGGGCTACTCTAAGTGGATGAGTTGCAGATCTAGGTCTGCCTGCCACCATTTGCTCACTGGAAGGTGAGCCTATACCAACGAAATGACAGGTACTGACCCCCAAAAAATCTAACTGAAGAAATGTATTAAGTAGAGAATCATCTTCTGTTTATTAAAAATCAATCATGGGAAACTGAGGTAGAAGGGAATTCATTCTCTTTAAATCTTTATTTGCAGTTATGGTACTAATTAATAATGTGTCCTTGGTGCTTTAAAAACATATCTATGATAATATGTAACACAGAGGATGATTCCCAAACCGTAACAGTCTAGAAAGGATTGGTACAGTTACGAAGGCATTTTTTTACAAGGTCATTCCTGGTAGTTTATTGGAAGGGATGCAATTTTAAAGTGAATGTGGAAGGAATAAAGTATCAGAGGAGAAAACATGTGCCAGAAGCAAAGATAGCACTTTTCTGTCTGAGCAGGTGTCAGAATATGAAAGATAACACCATTGGCATTGAGGAAAATGGTGTGTCTCTCACCTGTCGCTTCCACGTCACGGTCTTCAAGTTCATCGGGGACTACGATGAAGTTCACCTTCACTGTGCAGTGTCACTCTGTGATTCAGAAAAATATTCCTGCAAAATTGTAAGTGAGCGACAGAGAAATGAAATTCTTCATCTTCTCTCTCCCTGCCAAGCTTTTCCCAGATGGTGGGATGTGAGGGCCAAGAACATGTGGTCTACAGAGCTCTCTGTGGCACTTGGCAAAGGCTGCATTGAGAATCCTCTCCACACCTTTGGGAAGTGAGGAGTCAGCATCAATGGGAAAGGCTTGTTTTTACTGTCTCAACACCAAAGTTATATGAGGACATACTATTACAAGCTGAGCTGCCATTCTTGATCTAAGCCAGGAGTTATGTTCCAAGCACTACCCTGGCCTAAGCCTGAACTCTTGATACTGTCTACCAGATTTTGGACAATTCAGTTCAATTCGAAAGCATTTCTCACTTTTCTTACTTACATTGCTTATTACATTACTTAATTTCTACTGTGTGCAAGGCCCTGGGCAATAACAGCTGACATCTATACCACAGCTTACCCTCCCAACAGCCTTGTGAAGCAGATGCTAATAAGTATCCCATTATCCCATTTTACAGATGAGGAAAATGAAACTCAGGAAAATTAAGTGGCTTGACCTTGGTTACATAGCTGATATCAGAGGCAAAATATGAAACCAGGTTTCCACTGATTCCAAGTCCAGCTCTCTCTCTCTCTCCAAGTCACTGAACCTCCCTGGGACTCAGTTTCCTCATCTATAAAATGAGGGAATTAGAATATCTCAATTAAGCAGCTAGGTGACACACTAGATAAGGTGCTGGGCTTAATGATCTGAATTCAAATCTTGCCTCCGATATTTGTGTGATCTGGGCAAGTCACTTATTATCTCTTAGACTCAATTTCCTCATCTATAAAATAATAGCACCTTCCTCCCAGGGTTATCGTGATAAAATATCATAATGAGATAAAATACATAAAACACCTCCCAAACCTTAAAGCACAATGTAAATGCTAGCTATGATGATAATTATGACAATCTCTCACATCTCTCTGAATTCTAACAAGCTATGGAACCATCAGGCTAAAGTCTCTTCGGCATCCTTTAGCACACCACATACTCATCTTGTACCTTGGGGTAGTACACTTGGAGGCATTTTTCTCTCCTATGCCAGGTAGTTACCTCACCACCATGCTTGTTAGGTTGGACAGAATTTTCACCTGGTACCTCACCTTCTATGCTTCATCATCATGCTCATCACGCATCTGAACTCTAAGAAGGGACTGATGATGGGAACTACACTTCCCTCCAGTCCTGCATACGTTAGCGTCTAATGAGACAAACCATCCCTCATCACTGGACAGGCAGTCCTTTATAATCTGACTCTGGTGCAGAAAATATCTCTAATTCTGTTCAACACAGAGCATTCATGCCCCCAGTGGGCTCGATGATCAAGAATGCATTGGTTTTAATTAATCTAAGCAGCAGTCACACTTGAGGCTGAAGCCATCGACTCTTTTGAGGGTAGGGATGTGGGAAAGAATAAATGATCAGCTTGAAATGATGAGATGGGCCCCCTGGCATTTTGTCTTTCAGAACTGCCCACAGAATTCCAGGATTGCCACAGATTACACAAAAGAACCCAAAGAACAGATCATTTCAGTGGGACCTATTAGGAGAAAAAGTATGTACGTTCCCCAACTACCATTAATTATTAAAGCAACATACTTCGAAGACCTAAGTTAACCTTGGGGTGTGTGCTATTGATATGTTATGAATCTGGCCAATGAATGTTTTCCTAATATTGCATGTGCGTGTGTGTGTGTGTGTGTGTGTGTGTGTGTGTGTGTGTGTGTGTGTTGGGGGCATCATTCTCAGAAGAGTTGATAACTTCCCCTCAAATAACTACTTTTGTTGTATTGTTTTCAATCACAAAAGGACTTGCTATTTCTTTTCCATCTCCTCCTTTTAAATCATTAAGTTTAAGTCCCAAATGTAATTCTTTGTGTGCAGTTTGCCTTATTGGCTGTTGATATGCATTCCTTTTAGGGCTAGACTGGTGTGAAGACAATGGCGGCTGTGAGCAGATTTGCACAAGCAGAGTGGATGGACCTCTATGCAGCTGTGTAACGGGGACCCTGCAGGAAGATGGCAAGAGCTGCAGAGGTGCCTCCTAACCCTAACTCACAGGATCCTTTGCAGGCTGCCTTTTACCCAAAAGGAGTCAACCCATTGATCTTTCTGGCAATAGCTTTAGGGAGAGGAGTAAAAAGTTAAATAAGTGATTTTATCCTTGCTAAAAGTAACTATTTAAAGTCCAACCAAATCAGTAACATAACTATGCACTTAACTGTCCCAAAGGTGATAGGGGGAATATGGAGACTGTTGAGTTTTTCTCAGGCCCATTTCTGACTCTGGATCCCCATTTATTTTCTATAAGATGGAGGTGATTCAGTTCAATTTTTTTCTGAAGTTCCTAGTATGTGCCGAGTACTGAGCTAGGCACTGAGAATAGAAAGACAACAGGGAAATGTCCAGTGCCTTCAATGAGCTTATATTCTACAGGATCAAGGAGTAGAAAGCAACAGGTACCCACAGATGTAAATACAAATACAGACACACACACACACACACACACACACACACACACACACACACATATACACACAACTTAAATACAAGAGAATGGGAGTAGGGTAGTAAGCTCTAACACTTGGGGGTGAGGCTTTATAATAAGTGTTACAATCTCTTTGGGGAAACTTACATGCCAGATGCTGAGAGGCAAAGCCCGATGACCAAAACCTTCATGCCTATGCCAATAAACTGGACCAGGTGCCCCAGGAGTGAGAATAGGATGGGGACAACTTGCTCTAACAAACTGCTACCCTGGTCAAACTCCAGAAAGCCACAGAGACTCCCTAGGCATCACACGACCTGATCAGGACTGCCAGGGAGATGGTCCTTAACATCAGGGTGGCTCCGAGTCTTCCCTGCCTTGCTTAGGACCAACTGGATGAGAAGGGTGGCTCCTGCTATGAAGTTTTCCAACATTTGGCAGATAGCAGCTCCTGCACCATAGGGTCCCCTCCAGACAGTTTTCTCCATCCTGATACTGTGTTTTATGCTAATGATTCTCTCTCTCTTCACAGCCTCTAATTCTTCCATTGAACTCCAAGTTTGGATGGCCCTCCTCATCCTGACCCAGATTTCACTATGGCATTTGGTGTATAAATCAGGCACAACCTCATAATAAACTCAAGGTTTCTATTTAAAGTACTGTAATTTACTTACTTCAACTCTTTGTAGGATTAAAAGTGTGTGCCCCTAAGTCAAAACCCATCCAGAAGTATTCAGCCCTTCAAGGCTGAAAACGGAGCAAAATGGACTGTCTGAAGCCAGGGAAATTCCAGGCTATTTGGATGACCGTGCACACCTTGGTGCTACTAAAAGCTAAGCGTGGAACTCATCCATCTTGCCTGAAATTTTAACTTGGCCATCTCCAAAAACTTTGGCTCCCCCCCAACAAGAAGCATTGGGAGTTGGGGAGAGGGGAAATGAAAGAAGTGAATGAAAATAGTGCTATTATTTCGAGAAGGGCAGAAACCCATGTAATCATCCAGATCAGTTATATGATGAGAGTGATTAAGACAAAGTCAGGAGGAAATAGCTGGAGAGTTTGTGTGGCTCTAAAAAATCTGTAAGGTGTTTGGAAGTGGTCCATCTGTGCACCATCAAGGGAAGGTCACGTTCACCTTCTCTCAAGCTCCTCTCTTCCCCTTGCCAGGGCAGCTTTGACCACTGGGTTTATCTTTTGCAGACCTGGGGATTCCTCCTCCACCACCCCAAACCCACTCTGTCCTCTTTTACAAAGCAACCAAATAATTTAATGTGTTTTATGCTTCAATAAACTTTTGTGTTCAAGTATTCTCACTTCTTGGTGGCTGGACTTTTTGTTACTCGCTGATTTGCATTCATTCCCTTCAGTAGCATTAAGTACTTCCCATGTGCCAGGGCAGTAAAAACCACAGCAAATGCAGGACAAACCCTGCCCTCAAGGAACTATAGCAGGAAAACAGCCTAGACACAGTTAAGAAGATACTACACACACACACACACACACACACACACACACACAGAGAAATGTTAAGGAATTTGGAGTGGTCGAGGGCATTAACATCCAGGGGCATCAGGGCAGGCCTCATGTAGGCGGCAGCATTTGAGCTGAGCCTTGAAAGGAGCTAGGAGACAGAGAAAAGGATAGAGAACATTCCAGGCTTTGGGGACAGACTGTGCATGACCCCAGGATGGGAGATGGGAGATAGACTGCCACATTCAGCAGCAGAGAATGTGGAGAGATAAGTATAATGAGCCCAGAAAGGTAGGCTGGAGCCAAATTGTGAAGGGCTTATATTGCCAAACAGAGACTTTTATATTTTATTGTAGAGAGGCAATAAGGAGTCTCTGAAGCTTCTTGAGCTGGGGAGTGACAAACCAGCACTTAGCACCATGCCTGGCACATAGTAGGTGCTTAATAAATATTTATCACTGACTGATTTTATAAGTCACTTTGACAGGGTATGATAGATTGGAAAGGAGAGTGACTACAGGCAACAAAGCCAACCAGGCCATTTTAATAGTCTAGGCAAGAGAGCCTGGGCAAGGGTGGGGAACACATGTGTGCAGAGGAGGGAAGAGGAATGGCATAAGGGTCATCATCAATAGGCTAGAGTTGACAAGACTTGGAGACTGATTGGAAATGGAGTAAGGGAAGAGTCAAGGATACTCAAAGACGGATGGTGGCGCCCTCAGCAAAAAGAGAGAAGCCAGGCCTACTCTAGTATTTCATTTATTTCTGCATTTCCTAAGCATTTGCTAAGTACCTACTATGTACAAAGGCACTCTTCAATCCAAAGAAGAAACATTCCCTGACCTTAAGGAACTTCCATTCTAGTAAGGATGGAGACAGGACAATAAGCATATACACAAATAAGTCAGCAAAATACATTTCATGAGAAAAGGAAAGTATCAGCAGAAAAGACAGGTGATGGCTGATCAGAGTGTTCACATACTTTTTAATGTAGGCCAGGAAATGATTCAGCTTTGCAGTTACTCCCCAGCTCAAGATACTCCTAGAACTCCCTCTTGCCTTTCCTCTGGTTGACATCTGAAGCCTTTGTATTTTGCTTAGCCCTAAAGGGCAGAACTCAGAACAATGATGGAAGTTGTAAAGAGGTCAATTTAGTACAGACATCAGGAAAAACTTCCTTATACTCAGAGCTACCCCAGAGTGGGATGGAGGGCCTCAGAGAGCACTGGACTCTCCTCCACCCCTACACCCACTGTCACCTGAGCTCTTTCAGTGAAAGATGAGTAAGAACCCGTCAGGTAATGATGCAACGGGGATTCTAAGTCATGTAGAGGTTGGACTCAGCAGCCTCTAGGTCCCCTCCAACTCTGAGATGCTGCAATTCTAAATTTGGCTACATCACTATTTGCAGATCCTCATGCAGCATTAATCTTCCATTGATGGGCTATATTATGAGGTACAATTGACCAGTCTTTTCCCTCGATAAATAGCATTTGTACACATTTGCTGTGGCTGGCAGCTACATGTGGACTCTCTTCACTGCATCCATGCAGGGCCTCTCCTTTCAAGGTTAAAGACAAGTCAAACTAGCCCCAAGGAAAGCTTTGAAGTTATATCTTCTGCCTTTAAGCTTCTTGGTGCTTTTATGTGTAGCTAGGAGTGCTGAGAAGTTAAGCACTGCTAAGTTGGGGGTAGGTGTGACCAATAGGGCCTCTCCCACATGTGAAAATCACCAGTCTCACAGCTCAAAGAACATGTTGAGCTGAAAATCTATGTTGTGGGACTGTAGTGAGCAGCTATCTCTCTCCCTGGGTTCTAACCCATTTAATGTTTTGGGGTTTTTTTTAACTGTCTTGTTTAGGCAGAGGGCTTTGCCAATGCCACTACAAAGGTAGTGAACCAGAAAATGAGAGAAAAAAGACTCCTACTTTTTACTTGGACATTGAAAATCTCATAGGTATATGCTGGGAGTTGCAGAAACAATCTTATATCAGATGAGGAATATATTTTTAGGTGGGAGACAGCACACACTCCTTCCTGATCTTGAAGGAAAAAGCTCCTGTGTGGTTAGGTACTGTGGAAAAATGACAGATTTAGAGACAAAGGACCTCTGCCACTTACTATTTATGTGACATTGGGTAAGTTACTTAAACTCACTGGCACTGTTCTCTAATCTGTAAAATGATGAGGGTTGGTATGAGATGACCCCTGAGGTCTCTTCCAACTCTAGATCTATGACCCTACGACCTGTTTTTTTGGGGGGAGGGTGGGTATAGGTGTATGTGAACTACAGCCACTCTGTATCTCACACTAAATGGATGGTAAAAAAAACCTAATGTTTCATTTCTGTTAATGCAGGTTTCAGAAACTAAAGAATTATCACACAAGCACGTCAATGAACCAGCTCCAAAGGTGCCTTCCTTCAATGACTGTTAATTTTCTAACACCGTTCTAGTTTGCAGCTTGGCAAACTAGAGAGAAGGCAGAAAGTGGATTCCAAGTGTCCCCTCCAGGACATGATTACTTTGAGACCTCGGGCAGATCACTCACCCTTTTAGTGCCCCAGGAGAGAGAGCCAAGAGGCTTTCTCAGAGTCACTTATATAAGGGTTGGAGATCTGCTTTGGTAGGAGTTCCTCATTCACAAAATATAAGTCCAGATCCAGTGCTGGAGCCAGGCAGCATCTTAACCTATTTAATACTTATGTTACCTCAGGCCAGTCACTTAACTTCTCTGGGCCTCAGTTTCTTCATCAGTAAAAGAAGGGGATTAGACTAGATGGTCTATAGGGTCCCTTCTAGTTCAAGATCTGCAATGCTGTGATCTTACTAGTCTTCTTATTTAAAATGATTATTAGACTGCCAGGATCCACTCCACCCCATCCCCATCCCTAACCCCAGTCTTTTCACCTCAGCTTATTATCCTTAGTAGCTTGAAATGTTCTCATCACATTTTCTTCACTTTATATTTAACTTGGATGGGTCAGATCCTTGAATAATTTTAGTTAATTACTCCAACCTACAATAAGGATAGTTCTGTAGGCTTCTTCCACTCTCAAGACGAATAGAAGTCAAGAGACCTGTGGAGCTATTCCTAGTTCTTCTACAGACTCATTATTCAGACCATAAATCATTTGCTATATCTACACCTCTATTTCCTCTTCTAATATATGGGAATAATAAGCTATCTTTTCCAGTCATCTTGTGGAAATGCCTTTGAAAAAGACACCAAACCATGTTAGAGCATGATCTGTAAGCAAGAAAAGAAGTGATATCAGTGTCACAGATATTAAAAGAGGAATCTAATGGGAAGCCTCATCAACTCTTGATCTGTGTCTCAGCAAAGGAAGCAGTCAGTCCCTCCAGGCCAAGTCTTTCTTCCAAGAAGGAATTCTATCTATCCTTGTTTCTTAGCTCAGTGATGGGGAGAGCTGCAGTCATAGTGTTGGAAAATGCTAATAGGAAAACTCAAGAGCACTAATTGTTTTACATTGCTTAATTTCCCAGCTACTTTAAGAATCATTTGACATTTTGGGAAAGCTTGGAATCCAATAAATTTTCTTCCAGTCAAAGGAATTTAAAAATTATTACAAGATGACAATCATGAAAGCCCATAGTAATAGAAAACGACTTCTTTAATAATTCAGAATTTTTTAAACACCTACCCCATTCTGAACCTGGAGTGGGGGCGGGGAGGGGGAATAGTAAGGTCCTCACACCCTATTTTTATTCCCATTTGGTTGAGGTTAAAAGAACCCACTGATATTTGCAATAGTCGGATGCATTACCAAGTTAAAAAGCAAATCAGACAGCACCCTCTAGTGCCCTATTTCTGTTTCCCAGGGAAATCAAAGTATGCATTGAAACAAACAAATGAGACCAGGATCTTTTTTTTTTTTTCTTTCTCCGAAATCTTAGATGCGGGATGCTGCTTAGAGCGTACACCAAATGCCAAGGACATTTTCTGGAGAGCAATGCGAGATTTATTTTTATGCAAGTAGTGAGCAGCCTTCCAGGAAAATACCAGCTCTTGGCGTACCCCATGCAAATTTTGCCCTTAAAAATCTCTTTCCTCAGTGTATTGACAAAAATAGCTGCTGAGAAAAATTAAGTATCTTTTTAAAATGCTGAGAAATAAACAATCTGATGGAGAAAACTACATGCAATATTTAGTGGCCCTTTTTCAAAACAATGTAAAATGCTTTCTGTGCTCCTAAGGCACTGCTAGAATTACTCTGTTCTGACTATTAGAAATCTCTGCTTGAGAGAGTGTAATTCAGCTCCTGAAATATGGCCATCATTTAGGATCCTCTCGTCATCATACAGGAACACAGGCAGGAAGAAAACCCCCAAAGACTCTCTGTTGCTTGATGAATTTCAGTTCAAAAATATTTGAGAGTTTGGGCTCTATGTTTTCCTATAGGACCACATCATCTAATGCACTCCATGTTAGTGAGGGTTTTAGCCTCTAAGCACAAAACAAAGATTGCAAAATGGTTTGGGAGCTATGACTTTTTTTTTCTCCTATTAGATGAAATAATAATACCTTATGCTAATAGCACACCTTTCATATCAAATGCTTTACAACCTGCATTTAACAATGTTCAACCCTGAATCATGCTGCTTTTTGACAGAGAAATTAAAAGAGAAGTATTCAAATTTTTATCATGTATGGTACAAATTATTCCCTACCAAAATCTACAAACCCACCCCTAGGGATATCTTTTTTTTTTCAGCTCTTTTTTTAAGTGATCATTATTAAGAATTCCCTTGAAACAATACATAGGTATGGCTGTGGTCTGCTATTTGGAGCAAAAAAAAAAAATTGTGACCCTGAGATTGCTTTGCTAAACAAAAAGACAGGCTCACCTATTTACCCTAGTTTACCAAGCTGTAATGAAAAGGCAATACGGCATAGCTTGTTGAGGGCTGCGTCGGGAGGCCAGGAAGACCTGGGTTCAGATCCTGCCTCTGAACCATCATATAGGCTGCGGGACCATGAGTGAGTCAAATGACTCACAAATAACATCTCAACGTCCATTGCAATTTTTAAACACTAAGTTACTGAGTTTTTGCCTACTTGCCTGGGTAGCCAGAATTCCCCCACACTGATGAAATCACAAGTTTGGGTCAGAAATAAATAAGTAAAAGGAGTCTAAAATATCTTTTACAAATATAGACAAGATATCTTATTTACTTTAAATAGTCTATAATTCTTGCCTTGAAACAAGAAATTATTAGGATAGGGCTTATTTCTTGATGTAAAGCCTTCAGTGACAGAGAATTGCTACTGAATTAAATCAGGACTTCTAACACTAGCAATCAGACAATGGATACCTCTTGAAGTCTCATTTTCCTCATCTGTGGGGGAGGGGGTGTAAAAATATCCATAGTGCCTACTTTCCCAGGTTAGTATGAGAATCAGAAGAGGCAGTATGTCTAAAGCTGTTGGCAAACCATAAAGCACTCTAAAAATATTGCCTATTATTAAAACCAAAAGGCAGCATCATCCTTGTTGTTCCCAGTTATTCCCCTTCCCGAATTTCTCTAAATTTAGTTGCTAAACACATCCCTAACGCCACGGTCCTGCCTGTTCCTTCGATGTCATTTACATTACCTGGAACATTCAAATCAGAGGGTTACTGACTGTATATTCAATCACACTTTCCTTATGTCATATTTCCTGACAGCAAAATGCTACTGGGAATATCTGCATCCATGCAGAAGAGGAGGGGTTCCACGCTATTGAGGAGAAACATGCAGAAAGCAATTTAGCAAACTAATTTGACACGGAGAAAGCGATTTAATATGTAATATAAAAGCTTCTCCGTGTCATATCAGAACATTCAAGGCATTGAGTGGGAAGAGCAGTGGAGAGCTCTGAATAATTTCTACCCTAAAAGAACCCCAAACTCAAAGCGCTGATTTTGAAGACCCAAGTTAGAAGAAGAGTAGGCGTATTCTGCATATTCATTCAAGATGAACGGAAATTGGGGTGGGGGGGGACAGTCTTTGGGAGTTCTGCTGCCATAACATAGACTGTATCCAACAGCAAGTCTCCTCTCCCTTAACATTTTCTGTTTGTAAAAAATGATTTCTTATAAATGATACTGAACAGAAATATAATAAATTAATATTACTTTGCAACTGTTTACAATCAAATACAATTCATCCCATCAAATGTCATAACAGTATTATTTTACCCCTTCTCCATTACCAGCAGGATCTCTGTCTATTCATTCTCATCCATTTTTTTCCCTTTAAATAATCACAGTGTGTATTCTGTTCTGGCTCTACTGTTTTTCACTCTGCATTATTTAATAGTTTTCCCTTTCATATTTCCTTATATTCCTCATACTCACCCACCTTAATTACATTATAATATTCTATTACATTAATGTGCCACAATTTGTTTATCCATTCTACTGTTGGACATTTAGGTAACTAGTTTTTTGCAATAACAAATTGCCATTATAAATATTTTTGAAGAAATAACATATACACATATATACACAACACTTTCAGGCTATAATATTCCTCGGCTTTTTTCCTGGAGGAACTTTTGGACCAGGTTAATTTTCATAAGAAAATAACTACCATTAAATAATCTTAAATGGCTACCTATAACTAAGCCTGGGGAGAAAGGGAGGGAAAGCATTGCCTGCTAAGTCACGAGCTTCCACTCCTACTGCCCAGACCAAGGAAGGGAAAACCCACTGAATATATTGCAAAACCCTGGGACTAGTTTAAGCACTCACACGGTGTAGGCAAATTGCCCTGAATCACAGGTAGTTAGAATATACTTAACCAACTCTGCATTACTGTGAACAGTCTAGAAATCATTGTTTGTACCTGATATGACACAAGATGACTTTCTTGACTGAGGAGTCACCACGCACACATGTCATAGAAATTGTTTTTTCTGACATGTCACAGAATAACTTCTCCCTCATCCAAAATAGGACACTGGGGAGCGTAGGATTTAAAATTGTAAGGGAATGTAGAGATCATCTGCTCTAATCCCCTCGTATGTGGCAGAGCTGAGATTTGAACGCAATACCGCTGGCTCCAAATCCAGGGCTCATCCCATTACCCCACACTCAGCACTCACTCATCCTTATTTTCCTCACCCTACTTTTAAGCGGAATTTTCCAATGTTTTGTTCAGGTGATGAATCCGCAACTTTGCAAAAATTACAAGTATGTCTTTGAACACAACTAACAAAAGCTTTAAAAAGGCATCTCCTTGGATGCTCCTGTCTTTTTATGAAAACCATGATTCTTTTTTACATAACCTTGTAAATGCGACTGTAAAAGTCACCGATCAAAACCAGAACTGGAACTCCATCACCTCTAGGTCCTCTTGCTCCTTGTAGGGGCTGCTCCTAGGTCTGTCTTCGTTTCCAATGTAGCAGGGACCCACAAGGGACCCCTGATCTGGCAGCCTGGGTTTGTGGGAGCCACCCTCCTGAAGGACTTAGATTTTAGGATGACATAGTAATGCTTCATTGGTTCCCCTGTCACCATAAAGGGGGTGCGAAGGCTGGGGAGGCCGTGTTGAAGAGGATTGGCCACTGAGCCAGGAGGGGATGCCCAAAGAGTGACTCTTGGTATCCCTCCTCCCTGTTAGGATCCTCCCTTAAATTTCTACTCCTGGGGAGAGGGTATCTCTCTCCTCTCTGCCACCCCAACAATAGTAACTGTTAGCACATGGCAACAAGAATGGGTTTTTCTTGCCTTAGGTGAGACTGAAACTAGATTTTAGCCTCCTAGTTGCCTCTTCTGCTTTGTCTTTCCTTCCATGAGGACAAATGAGCAAACAGTGGTACTGAAATATTGAGGTCAGGAGTTCCTGGGCATGGGGGCTGGTTGCCCGGCAGGAGGTGATCTTAGCAACAACTTTTTAAAATTAATTTATTTTAAACTTTATACTAAAACTTAAATATACAATAAGATAATAAGAACAAACATATAAACTTAAATACATAATAAGAAAAGGGAAAAAAAAAGCATTGCCATGTGCACAGCATAATGTAAGAGATTCAAAACCCACAGCAATAAATTTCCATTTCAAGAAAGCCTACATAACGAATACTACACATTGTATTCAAAGCTGTCCATCTATTCTTTGCCCCCTTGTAAGTTTTCTTTTGTTCTCTGCTGCACACTTTTTACTTTGTTCTTTTTTTTTTCCCCCTTTCTCCTCCAAGAAGGCTACAACTAAACATGGATATACACACACACACACACACACACACACACACACACATACATATACATTCCTATACATATATATACTCTCATACATATCTATATACATATATACATACATACACACACACATATATATACACACATACATACATATATACCCATACATATACACACATATATACATATACACCTGTATACATACACTTACATATACATACACATATTTAAATATCTATAATCATACTCATATATAAACCATATATTCATATGCATCTATGTAACACCATACTGTACTTGTTTATCCTCTGTTTCTCTGAGGGTCTGCAACAACTTTTTGAAGAAAAAGATAACTCCCAGGAGGATACTACACATGAAAAGACTGAAAAAGCTTAAACGCGGGTATATCTCAACAAGAGATTTGGAATTGTGAGCTATGCAAACAGAACAGGGAAGTGCAGGTAGTAAAATATCTCTTCATCAAGACTATAAGCTTCTGGAAAAGTATAATATGAATGATGGGATTACTGCTTCATGTTCTGAGTATTTTGTCAACATACACTTTATGTATTTTATATTTTAAGTATTTCTTTTGTGGTGGAAGAAAAAAATAGCTGTCCTATACCTGATGTCTACTACTTTGTATACTGAGTAACTTTCCAGAAGAGACTCTATTGATTCCTTTTAGAAGAGAACCTAGAAACGAAACATCCCTAAACTATGTTTAGACATTTTATCCAGCGTCCTGCTCTGCAGTGTGTGTGTGTGTGTGTGTGTGTGTGTGTGTGTGTGTGTGTGAGATGAATAATGAGCTAGAAGAATGAAAAAAGCCTGGTTCCAACTCTTTTAGAGGTCAGGCTTTCCCAGTCACATTCACTTGGGCTCAGGGCTCCTCTCCAGCCCCCACCTGCAGCCAGCCTACGAGGCTGGCACAAAGATCATTAAAGACAGAAGCTTACCAAAGCAATCCTCACATTAACCACTCTCCCAGCCCATTCCTATTGTTTCTGTGTCTTGCCCCTACCACTAGATAGACAGAAGAGGGAAGAACGAAGGAGTTAGGAAAGGGGAGAAAGCTGGAAGGCTGTTGAGTCAAGAGTCTTTTCCTGGCAACCTCTATAGATGAGGTAAGAGAAGGAGTAAGGAAGATGTTTATTGAAAGTAAAAAGGAAATACACTTCTTTTGAAGTTCCCAAGGAGTCTGTTAAAACGACAAAGCTGCAGATCAAACATTTATTAAGGGATGTTGGAAAGAGCAGTAAGAACAGGGGTGTGCTGCTAAATGTTTAACAACCAGCTCTCCAAGGAAAAAACTGTTTTCACAACATACTTTTAAGTTTAATCTCCATTGTTATCATTTTCCCCAACGCTTTCTTAAGTCTAGGTAAATGGTATCAAACTCAAATAGAAATGGATACCTGCAAGCTGCATACTGACTTAGAAAATCACAAATTAACATTAACTATATTGTATTATATTTTTATTTATTTTGTTAGATTTTTCCCAACTACAGTTTAATCTTGTTCTGGCCCCACTGGGAAGTTTTGAGGGCTGCTTGGGGCCAGAAGACCACAGATTTGACATCTCTCATCTAGACAATCAACAAAACAATAAATCTAAACCCTAACTTTGTAGCATTCTCTGATTTCCAAAGTGTAAACGCTCACACTGAAAATCCAACGATCCATCTCCCCAACCTGTGTGAGCTGGCTCCAGCACATCACTTGAAGGGTTTTGGGGGGAAAGCTCAAACAAGTCACTGCCTTTACTCCGCCATCTTGGCTCCCCCCCCCCAGCACCCACCACTTGAGAGAGGGAGGTGATGATTCAATCATTCGGGAACTAGTCAGTTTAAGTCACCTGGAATCAGGAACAAAGTGTGACAAGAAGAAGATGCAGAGGGAAAGAGCTTGACGCTCCTGATGGAATTCCTTGTGGAAACCAAACTAAAACAGAGTAGAAATAACAAAGGCTATATCTGACACCATCAGATTTTTTTAAATTTGTTAATTTAGTTGAAGAACTTCCTTTAGTGAGGTTACAGTCTGTAAAGTGCCATCTTCTCTGTTAGGCCTTCCCTGATCCCATCTCCCAGCCCCAACCTCATCCCCAGCTTCTAGTTTAGTGCCACTTCAAAAAAAATTACTTCAGGGACACCTAGTGGATAGAGCACCAGCCCTGGAGTCAGGAGGACCTGAGTTCAAATCCAGCCTCAGACTAAACACTTTGACGCTTACTAGCTGTGTGACCCTGGGTGAGTCACTTAACCCCAATTGCCTTAAAAAAAAGACCAAAAAAACCCCCCAAACCGGTCTGATCATCTTTAACACTCAATAGATTAAATATTAAAGTCCAACCCCAAAGGTAGAAATAATTCCTATGTAGCCTGTCTAGCAACTTCCAGACAGGAACATTTGCCCTTCTGTACTTTCCACAAGTTTTAATCACTGGCAGCTAAGTGTTAATTCTATTTTTTTTGGCCATGGGCATGAACACTGGACAAATAAGAGGCCTCAGTAAGCAGAAACAGAGCAGTCTTTTTCAGGTGAAGCTTGAAACTTACAGCAGACAAGGCTGCTCACTGCTTTCCTTCTCCAAAGTGAGGTTTGTTTGGTGAAGTTCACTTTATTTTCCCCCTAAGAGGCAATGGCATGCCCCAAAATATGCTGCACAAAATTCATCCATCTACAATCATTAGGGCTTCCTGCTCCAAAAGACCCTCCATGTCTTCCTTTGCCGGTTTATCTGCTTCTGTGAAGATAACACCCAAATCCTGAGATTCCAAATTTCATATGAAAGAAATATGGCCCCTACAAACTGACCCAGAAGAAAAACGGGGCCCCTGACTTTCACTAAAGCCCGTGGAATGGAGCACTTGGCAAACGCTGCCGACTAACAAAGCCTTCTGAGGCAAAAAAAAAGAAAAAAAAGATTCATATCCTGAAAATCTGTTTGGTTTTTTTTTTCCTTTTTTGTTCCCGGAGGAATCAATGAAATGAATCAAACTTTTCTTAAAAACTAATTTTAAAAGGAGCACGCACAGGGCTGCGTTCTCCCAGTGCAGAGGCAGGAGATGTGCCTCTTGAGATGCAAACCTGGCAGGCAGATGCAGGTTCCAAAGGCGGCAGCAGCCCACGACCATCACAGGGACATGATATGGAACCAGCCACAAAAGCATTTCTCTGTAGACCCTCATTCACTAGGCCTTAGTGCCTTCCCAAGGATCTTTACGGTCCCAAAGGCCCCATTTGCAAATGCAGCCCTCCTGTTGGTTTTCCTGCCTCTCTCTGTAAGCACTCAACAAACCAGCCCTTCCACCCTGTGCCTCCTGCCAGCGTGGTGGGGATGGTGGAGCAACTCCAGAAGGAAGCAGCTGGTACCAGGCAGGCTTTCAATCAAGTAATCGATAGGGATAGCAATTAAAGAACCTTTGTAAAGGTTCTTTCCTGAAAAATAGCCAACTCAGACAATGGACTCTTATGGCACCCAGTAGGTGAATTGGGGAAACTCTGGCTAATCAAGTATTCCATTCATAGAGAGTTATCCTAGGGATCACTAGTTTTCAAAAAATGGAAGTATTAAAAAAAATACTTAACACAAAAATACCCTACTCAACCTACTTTAATTTTTATGGTTGAAATTCTCTTCTTCCTTCAAAATTTAACTCAGATGCTACTTCCGTGAAAACTTCCTCCAGTGAAGCTCATTTTAATAAAGTGCCCGCTCTGTGGCAAACACTGTGCTAGACGCAGGGAACACAAGCTCAAAATTAAAAGCAGTCCTTGACCCCAGTGAGCCTCCAGTCGATCCTGGGGAATGATATGTACAAATAATATGTGAAGTTAACCTAAAGCAGCGGGACAGGCAGCCTGGGGCAGTGATGGATGGAGAAGCCAGCGCCTGGGAGTCAGGACCACCTGGGAGTCAAGGCCTTCTTTTGCTGAATTCTTACAATGTGACCTGGGAGAGTAGTTTAACCTCCTGGTGCCTCAGGCAACTCTCTAAATTACAGGAAAAGGGATTCTGATTCCCAGTCAGAGAAGATCCTCAGGAGGAGCTTCCTACCTGGATGAAATCAGAGGTCCAACAAAACAGGCAGCTGGTGAGGAAGGGATAACAAGGGGGAAGGTCAGGAGAGAGCTTGAGGAGGAGGTGCTGTCTGACCAGAACCTGGAAGGCAGCTGAGGATGCCGACAGGCAGAGGGGAGAAGGGAGAGCGTCACAAGCACGGGGGAGACCTGTACAAAATCAGGGAAGCACAGGATGGAACGTTACGGATTGGAACCAGAAAGTAGGTCAGTTTGGTTGGAATATAGGGCACTATGGGGGGGGGGGGTAACAGGGAAAACAGTCTAGAAAACTGATTGGAACCAGAACGTGAATGATTTTATCTGCCAGCTGAGGAGTTTAGATCTTTATCCAGACGATAGGGAACTCCTTACTCAAGTTCATTAAGCTGGGAGTGGCATTTCAGATGTATGCTCTAGAGATATTAATTTTGCTGCTGGGAGGAGGATAGATCACAGAGAGACTGAAGGCAGGGTGACTAATAAGGAGCCTATTGCAACAGTATGGGCAGGAGGTAAGAGCCTGAATGTGAGTGGCCACGTGAATGCAAGAGATGTTATGGAAACAGAATAGACATGGCAACCAATTTGTTATGGAAAAGGGAGGAGGGAAAGGAAAGAATTAGGCATGACGAGGGGCAGCGAGGTGGTGTGGTGGATAGAGCTCCAGCCTTGGAGTCAGGAGAACCTGAATTCAAATCTGACCTCAGACACTTAACATTTACTAGCTGTATGACCCTGGGCAAGTCACTTAACCCTGATTGCCTCACCAAAAAGCAAAAAAAAAAAAAAAGAATGTAGAATTAGGCATAAGTGAGTATGGGAACCTGGGTGACTGGAGATATTGGGAAGAAGGAGTGTGTTTAGGGGGAAAGAAAATGAATTCTGTTTTGGACGTGTTGAGTTTGAGTTAATGGGATATCCAGGTGGAAATGTCTGCAGAAAGTTTTCCCAGAGTACTTTGTCTGGATCTCATTTTCCCCTCTATCACACTATACCTTGTTCTTACTCCTGTTTTTATCACACCCCTCCTATTAGAACATAAGTCCCTTGAAGGCAAAGATTGCCATTTCTCATCTTTGCATTCCCTAGGACTAGCATATGGTAAGTGCTTAATAAAAAGGATTATAGACTGAGCCAGAAGGAAACATGGAGGCCATCTAATCCACCTCCTTGTGTTTTAGATGAGGAGACTGAAGCCCAGGATAAACAGATAGGTGACTTGACCTGGGATATCTCTGGCTTAGACTATCACAACAGCCTTCTAACTGGTCTCTCTGCCTCTCTCAACTATCTCTTCATTTCAGTCCATCCTCCACTCAGCTGCCACTGCCAAGCTGATTTTCTAAAATGTATGTCTGACAGATATGGGAGGTACCCTGTTCAAGGGCCTGCAACGACTCCTCAATATCTCCCAGACCAAATATGATGTCTTCCCTTTAACATTTAAAGTTCTCCTTAACTTGGTCCCTTCTTACTTCTCCAGGCTTCTTATACCTTAACTCCCCTCCACACCCTCTCTGATCCAACTTCAGTAGCTTACTCGCTGTTCTAGAACATGTTTCTCCAACTCCCATCTGCACCTTCCTACTGGCTGTCTATACCGTACTGCCCTGGAATGCACAGCCCCCTCAACTCTGACTCAGTTTCCTCACCTCCCTTCAGGATTAAGCTTAAAGCCAACCTTCTATAGGAAGCCTTTCCCAGACCTCCCAACTACCAATGCCTACCCTTCTGAGATTATCTCTCATCTATTCTATTCATCTATCCATCCATCCATCCATCCATCCATCCATCCATCCATCCATCCATCCATCTCTTGTATGTACCTAATTATTTATATGTTGTCTACTCCATTAGAATATGAGCTCCTTAAAGAAAGGAATTGTTTTTGCCTTTATTTGTACTCCCAGTGCTTAGCACAATGCCTGGCACTTAGTAAGCATTTGATAAATGTTTGTTGACTTGACTTACTAGTCCTAAGTGGAAAAGCCAGGATTTGAACCCAGGTGCTCAAGCTCCAAATACAACAGTCTTTCCACTACAGTAGTTACCTCCTGTTGTTTTTTTTAATTGAATTGAATGTTTGCTTAGTTGCAGACAGACACTTCAGGATCTTACAGTACCTATTATCATCCTGACCATCAATTGGCATTGTATTGCAGATTTGCAGAAGACTTGAATAACAGAGAAAGTGTCAAATGAACAAGATTTTTAAAAGCAACCAACTGTATCTTTACTTATTATTATTTCAAATCATTCAAAGGGAATAACTCTGATTTTCTTCGTGTGGAAAAACATAACTTCTCCAGATCAGTGGGAGGGCATGCCATAAATTATCATTGACTAGCACTTTGAGGCCTGTTTTACTCATTTGTCATTCCTTAATACTATTTTCCCTGGCAGGTGAGGTGTACAGCTTTTTCTTTCATCAATCCTTCCCTCTGCTACCTGGGGAGGTACCAAATCAGAAAAATTATTAATGTCTTAAAAATACAAGACCACTTACCAGGTCGGTAAAAGCTTTCCTATGGAAATCTCCAATGGGAACTTTCTCCAAAGAAGCTTGTCTGAGTTTCTGAGTTCTGATGGACTGTTTGAAAAGACTATCAAGCCAGCAGTCTGGGGAAAAAAATAAACAGAAATGAAAAGCTATTTAAGAAACCAGTGAAGTAATGCTGAAAAGAAAATTAGGAGTTTTCACTTACTAAATATTGTGTAAACACACTCATTTAGAATCCATTATTAACATACTTGGTTCTTTTTGCTCAAAGCAATCAGCATGCAGAAGAAGATCCAAAATGATTCTCAGCTGGCATTCAGGAGTGTAGCCCTCTTTAGAAAGGTTAATCTTGACAAACACTTTTGTGGAACACCTGAAGGCTGGCGCAAAGCACTGGCTGAAGAGACAACATTGATTTTACAGATGAGAAAAACCGAAGCAGTCAGGATACTACTGGGCCAATGGCCCCAAGGGGAGCTGAGGCAGACTTCATTCTCAGGAATTCTGAACTTAACTAAGGAGCTCTAACAATTAAGACATAGTTCCCCATCAGCCTCCAGAATGAACGCTTGGGAGTTTCCCTAATTAATTGCAAACTTTTATCTCAAAGTGTCTTTTTTTACTACCATGCTAGTAATTAGTATACAGCAGATAGAATAGAGACCACTTTCCAAAGCAAAAGCCACATCTAATTCTCCATAAAAGACTATTAATCTAGCAGTATTTGTCTGGTGAATATAGACAATCTCAGAAATTCTGTCAAAGACTTATCTACGAAAAACAATTAGAGATTTGAATATCCAGCTGACAATTAGAATCAATCAATAAGCATTTATTAAATGCCTACTAAGAGCCAGAACTGCACTAGGCACTAGGGACATATATATAAAGGATGAAACAATCCTCACTCTCTGCGAATTTATATTCTAAAGGAAGAGACAGCACGTATATGTACAGAATAAATATAAAGAGAATAAATGCAAGGGAGTTACATATAAAGTAATTAGGCAGATTTTGCTTTTCTTGTTTCTCAGTGGGTGAGGGAGGGGGAACTGGGATGGAGAGGATTTGCAAATGAAGATAAAATAAAAGTTAAAAAAAAATAGGGAGGGAAGGATTTGACCTTGTAGATGTCACCAGATTTGGTGGTATGAAATCCATGACTGCACTTTGGTTCTGGGTGGGTTTGTCTGATTCAAAAGAAATAGGATAGATACGGTTGCATTGTAGTAAGAAGTCATGAGGACATCCAGGAGCCAAAGAAAGGGAGAGAAAGTATGACAGAAAGTATTTGGATGAAGGTCAATGGAGGGCGAAAGAGAAGCGATTTTGTCATGGAGTACACTGTGGAGCACCTGGCCAGAAAGAGGAATTAGATAAGGGGTTTGGGGAAAGCACAAGGGGATGATATAATGATGATTGGAAGCAGGGGTTTCAAATTATCCAGACAGCTGCTGTAACTCTCCCTCTCTACCCAAAACAGAGTAGCTAATGACCAGTAAGAGAAAATTCTATCCCGGGTCTCACTAACAGAGAAGATGTTGTGGGGGCAGAAATGTTGGGAACTCCAGCAGAGGGTGACCAGCTCCTTGCCATACCTTGTAATAAAGACGGGAAATCTAGACAGAGGCTGATGTGCACCCTAGACTTTGGAAGAGCAGATCCTCAAGGGTTCAGAGGACAGATAGGTGGGATCCCATAAACTAAAATGCTACAGGGGGTCAGCCTGGGAGAAAGAGGAGAAGTTCTGGAGTCACCAAAGGAAAATCAGGTCAATGAAGAAGAAAAATGGGATCTATCTGAAGAAAGTGATGTTGATCCACAGAAATCCCCTCAGCCAACTCTAATTTTAAAAGGAATTGTTGGGGGCAGAGCCAAGATGGCAGAGTGAAAGCAATGACTTGCTTGAGCTCTCCCCAAACCCCTCCAAATACTCATAAAAAATGGCTCTAAACAAATTCTGAAGCAGCAGAACCCACAAAAAGACAGAGTGAAACAAATTTCCAGCCCAAGACCACCTGGATGATTGATCAGAAAGGTGTATCGTGCTAGGCTGGGAGCAGAGCGTGGGCACGCAGGCCGCAGCAAACCTCAGAGGCCTCAGAGGACTGAATCGCAGGCAGCTGTGGAGGTTTCCAGACTCCTCAATCCACAAATGCCAAAGACAACTTAGAAGGTCAGTGGGAAAAGTCTGTTTCTGTCGGTGGTCAGAGAGGAAGGTGGGGTTTCAGCTCCATTCCCCAAGAGCCTGGCCCTGGGCAGGGCAGCTGCTTCCCAAGCCTCCGGCCCACACACTGAGGGGGAATCCAGTGGCTGATCAGAGAGGGACTGCAGGGATCTCTTTGCCAGTGCTGAGGCAGGAATCTCTTGCTTTGCCCGTGTGTGGATCTGGGTCACAGTTCTGAGCGGCAGTGCTGGGGTGAGGAGGAGCACTGGCGTGGTAGAGCTTATAGTGGCTATGGAGAGAAACCCCTCCTCACAGTTACAGGACAGAAAGGAATACTTGTGGTCACGGGCCAGGAAAGGAGTAAACACCTCGCCCCTTATCATACCACCTTGGAAAAACTGAAAATTTACAGGTCCCTACAAGTATCTCTGAAAACAGCTACACAAACCCCTGAAGCTTGGGAAAGTACACTCTCCACATTGGAAGCAGACTCTTACCTTAACAAAGAGTTTAAAACTCAAGTAATTGGCTGGGATCATGAGCAAGCAGCGCAAAAAGAGTCAGACTATATTATCTTACTTTGGTGAAAAAGAAGATCAAAATATACAACCAGAAGAAAACAACAAAATCAAAGCTCCTACATCCAAAGCCTCCAAGAAAAATATGAATCAGTCCCAGGCCTTGGAAGAGCTCAAAAGGGATTTTGAGAAGCAAGTAAGGGAAGTAGAGGAAAAACTGGGAAGAGAAATGAGAGTGATGCAAGAAAATCATGAAAAACAAGTCAACAGCTTGCTAAAGGAGACCCAAAAAAATACTGAAGAAAATAACACCTTAAAAAACAGCCTAACCCAAATGGCAAAAGAGGTCCAAAAAGCCAATGAGAAGAAAAATGCCCTAAAAAGAAAAATTGGCCAAAGGGAAAAGGAAGTCCAAAAGATTACTGAAGAAAATACTTCCTTAAAAATTAGAATAGAGCAATTGGAAGATAGTGACTTTATGAGAAATCAAGACACTGTAAAACAAATCCAAAAGAATGAAAAATAGAAGACAATGTGAAATATCTCACTGGAAAAACAACTGACCTGGAAAATAGATCCAGGAGAGAGAATTTAAAAATTATTGACTATATGAAAGCCATGATCAAAAAAAAGAGCCTAGACATCATCTTTCAAGAAATGATCAAGGAAAACTGCCTTGATATAATAGAACCAGAGGGCAAAATAGACATTTAAAGGATCCACAGATCTCCTCCTGAAAGAGATCCCCAAAGGAAAACTCCGAGGAATATTATAGCCAAATTCCAGAGTTCCCAGGTCAAGGAGAAAATATTACAAGCTGCCAGAAGGAAACAATTCAAGTACTGTGGAAACACAATCAGGATAACACAAGATTTAGCAGCTTCTACATTAAAGGACCTCAGGGCATGGAATATAATATTCCAGAGGGCAAAGGAGATAGGATTACAACCAAGAATCACCTACCCAGCAAAACTGAGTATAATCCTTCAGGGGAAAAAGTAGTCATTCAGTGAAATAGAGGACTTTCAAGCATTCCTAATGAAAAGACCAGAGCTAAACAGAAAATCTAACTTTCAAAGACAGGACTCCAGTGGAACATGAAGAGGTAAACAGGAAAGAGAAATCATAAGAGACTTATTAAGATTGAACTGTTTACATTCCTGCATGGAAAGATGATATTTGTAACTCATGAGAACTTTGTCAGTATTAGGGTAGTTGAAGGAAAAAAATTGTATGTATATATATAGATAGATAGAGGGCACAGGGTGAGTTGAAGATTAAGGGGTCATATCATTAAGGGATGAGAGAGGATGATACTCGGAGAAGAAAGGGAGAGGTAGAATGGGGTAAATTATCTCACAAAAAAAAACCACAGAAAAGAAAAGTCTCTCACAGTGGAGGGGAAACAGGGGAAGGTGAGAGGGAATGAGGGAATCTTATTCTCATAGGATTTGGCTTAAGGAGAGAATAACATACACATTCAATTGGGTATGGAAATCTGTCTTACCCTACAGGAAAATAGGGGGAGAAGGGGACAAGAGAGCAGGGGGTGATAGAGAGGAGGGCAGATTGGGAAAGAGGGTAATCAGAAGCAAATACTTCTGAGGAGGGACAGGGTCAAAAGAAAGAATAGAATAAATGGGAGGGCAGGATAGGATTAAGGGAAATAGAGTTAGTTTTTCACAACATGTCTACTAAGGAAGTGTTTTGCATAACTGCACATATACAACCTATATTGAGTTGCTTGCCTTTTCAATGAGGGTGGGTGGGGAGGGAGGAAGGGAGAAAATTTGGAACTCAAAGTTTTAAAAACACATGTTTTACAAAAATGTTTTCACATGCAACTGGGAAATAAGAAATACAGGAAATGGGGTACAGAAGTCTATCCTGCTCTACAGGAAAATAGAAGGGGAAGGGGATAAGAGAAGGGAGGGGGGAGAGATAGAAGAGAAGGCAGACCAGGGAAGGGGTATTCAGAATGCATGCCATCTTGGGGTGGGGGGAGGGGTGAGAAATTTGGAACTCAAAAGCTTGTGGAAGTGAATATTGAAAACTAAAAATAAATAAATTTATACGAAAGAGAAAAAATTTTTAAAAAAAGGAATTGTTCAGAAGATGAAACCAAGACCAGGTAACAGAGGTCTGTGAAAACACTATTAGGGCACTAAATCTCAGGGCATCCAGAGGCTGAGGCATGCATTTAGGGTTAGGGTTAGACAGGTTCCCCCCTCCCCCCAATTCCCTCAATCACAGTTCTCAGTAAGCTCAGTCTCAAAGTCTTCCCTCATTCCTCCAATTACCATTATTTTCTCTTTTTCTTTCTTCAAAAGCTGAAGATTTCATCCAGCTCCTAGCTTTCTGGCCTAAATCTCAGATCTAGAGCAAATCTGTGTGGGCCTTTCCCTGCCTTCTCATTCCCAGGTTTAGGAGGGAAACTAATAGTTTAGTTTGGGCCATGTTGAGTTTGAAGAGCCAGTGTGACATCCAGATGGAGATGTCCTATGGGCGACTGGGGATGTGAGACCGCAGCTCAGAAAAGAGATCAGGCCTGTCTAGACAGGTTTAGAAATCATCTGCTTGGATGTGGCGATAGAAGTCAGGTGAGTGAACGAGATTGCCAAGGGGAAGATTGTTGAGAGAGAAGACAACCAAATCAGACCCCTGAAAAACACCTCTGCTATATGAAAAAATGCTCTAAATCATTATCGATTAGAGAAATGCAAATCAAAACAACTCTGAGGTACCACATCACACCTATCAGATTGGCCAACATGACAAAACAGGAAAATGAGATAAATGTTAGAGAAAATGTGGGAAAATTGGAACCCTAATGCACTGCTGGTGGAGTTGTGAAATGATCCAACCATTTTGGAGAACAATTTGGAACTATTCCCAAAGGGCTACAAAAATGTGCATACCCTTTGACCCAGCAATAGCACTTCTAGGGCTATATCCCAAAGAGATCATACAAATGGGAAAAGGACCCACATGTACAGAAATATTTATAGCAGCTCTTTTTGTGGTGGCAAAGAACTGGAAATTGAGAGGATGCCCATCAATTGAGGAATGGCTGAGCAAGCTGTGGTATATGAATGTAATGGAATACTATTATGCTATAAGAAATGACGAACAGGCTGACTTCAGAAAAACCTGGAAAGACTTGTATGGTCTGATGCTGAGTGAAGTGAGCAGAACCAAGAGGACTTTGTACACAGTAACAGCCACGTTATGTGATGACTAATATTGCTAAACTGAACCCTTCTCAGCACTACAAGGATCTAAGACATCTCCAGAGGTATTGTGATGGAAAATGCTGTCCACATCCAAAGAAAGAACTATGGAAGTTTGAATCGCTATCATTTTTTTCCTCTTCAGTTGAGTTTTGTTTCCTCTTTCAGATGGTTCCTCCTATTGGTTTTAATTTGTACTAACAACTTCACTAATGTGAAAATATGTTTAATAGGAATGTAAATGTATAGCCTATATCAGATTGTGTGCCATCTTGGGGAGGGTGGTGGGGAGGAAGGGGGAGAAAAATTTTAAACTCAAAAGCATATGGAAGTGATTATTGATAAATCAAAATAAATTAATAAAATTTTAAAAAAAGGAAAAAAAAAGAAAAACACTTCTGCTAAGGGTTTGGGAGTGATAAGGACACAGAAGAGGAGAAGCAGAGGAAGCCAAGACAGGAGAAAGTATGGGGGTAGGTGGGACAAGAGGGGGATTTCAAATATCAAAAGCTTCAGAAAAGTCAAGGGCTGGAGGAGGCAGTGCATCGTGGAAAGAACACTGGCTCTTGAGTCAGAGGCCTAAATCCTATATCTGAAGCTTACTATCTATGTAACCTTGGGTAAGTTATTTAAACTCCCTAGGCCTCAGCTGCAAAATAAAGAGGTTGAAAAATATAACCTTTGAGGTCTCTTATAATTGTATGATCCTTCTTAAAGGGGTAAAATATACTAAAAGGCCTTTGTTGTTGTCCAGTCATGTCCAATTCTTCATGACCCCATGGACCATGCTGTCTTGGGGGTTTTCTTGACAAAGATACAGGTTTGCCATTTCCTTCTCTGGTGGATTAAGGCAAACAGAGGTTGTGATTTGCCTAGGGTCACATAGCTACTAAGTGTCTCAGAGCAGATTTGAACTCAGATCTTCCTGATTCCAGGCCCAGAGCTCTATCCACTGAGCTATCTAGCTGTCTCCTAAAGGGTCTTTAGATTTGGCAACTGAGGTGGTCAATTGTGAACATAGAGAAGTCAGTTTCAGTAGAGTAATGGGAATAGAAGATTGCATGCAACTGGGTTGAGAAGAGAGTGGATAATTTAAAAAAATTGAATTCAGACAACTTTTTTCAAAAAGTTTAGGTAGGAAGGGGGAGGGAAGACAGAGATGGGATATGAGTTAGATGAAAATGCTGAAACATTTCATTCTAGAAAACACTGGCTCATACATTTTAATTACTACTATCAACTGTTCCAGAAGAAACATAGGAGTTGTTTACTAGGAAATGTTATAACCTGAAAAATAGACTAGTCATTCTTATTATGTTTCAAAAGAAATATAAGTGGAAACCATTCTCTGGACACTTCTCCTATGACTGCTCTTACTACTCAAGCATAAAAACCAAGAACTCTCCTTCCTGGATCTGAACACATCTGCCTATAAAAAGAATCATGCTTCTATAGCTTGCCAAAAATTTATTTCTACAAGCTGGATTGTGGGGTTTTGTTTGGGGTTTTTTTTTTAGAAAATGTAAATATCTGCTTCTTATTTTTGAAGTTAACATATACCTACAGGGTGACTGCATTGACAGAAGATAACTGGTACATTATTTGTATTCATTAGAGCCCCAGACCTTCCTGTTGGTTTCTGAAAAGCCCAGTTATTGGAATAGATGAGAAAGCCTAAAATAAACAACTCATGTTCAGCACTTAAAATGTCCCACTAGCAACTACCATCCAAATAGGAATCAGGCATTAATAATATAGCCGGTACTCCAGAAGCATAAATGCATGGAAATAGAAACAAATTGATTTCTAATAGTCTTTGGGAAGTAAAAATACACATTGTAAATTATGCTATTTCTGCAGAGTATATAGGGGTACAAAGGCTAGGCTCAAGAACAGTCGTGTTACTGGCCTCTAAGATTTCAAAAGGAAGTTATCACAGAGATGCCCTGAAGATTCTTAGTGAAGGCAGATATTAACCAGTTAACCAATAGCATCAGAAATCATGGAGTCATTCATCCCTTCCACAAACAATCAGGGAATACCTGCTGTGTGTCAAGCTTTGTGCCAGGCACAGGGAGTGATGTAAAGTTTAGATAAGACATGGTCCTTGTGTTCTTGTGGAGTCTGCAGCCTAGGGTTGTAACACTGAAAATCATTCATAAAACAGAGTGTAAAATGGAGCAGAGAGCTCTCTAATACACTTATAGGCATTCAGAATACTGGGGATCCTAACATGCATAAAAGGCCACTACAATTATCCCTTCCATATCACGTGGGTGAAGGGCACAGCGCCCCCATGATCTGGAAAATCTGCATAAAATTTTTTGGGCATCTTGTTGTACCAGACAAAAAGTCTGAATTATATGGTATTAAAAGATAAAATATGTTGATATTGACTTCCGCTTCCAGGAGCCAAGATGGTGGAGTGAAAAGGTAGTCACTCTCACTCTCTCCTATCAACCTCTGAAAACCCAGAAAATATCACCGCAGAAAAAAAACCCTGGAACACCTGAACTAGAAGAAAGATGAGGAGCAGCAGTGCAGCAGCCCAGCAAACGGGTCTCCCAGTGCCTCCGCAAAAATAAGGGAGGCAGAACTACAAGGGGCCCCAGGCAGATAAGTACCCTGCAGCATTTCTGAAAGGAGGTGAAGAAAACAACCTAAAGGCTTCCTAAAGCCCCAGCCTTGCTGGTTCCAACCCAACACCAGGTGAACTGTCAGAGCCCTGCAGCCTCCAATTGTGAAGAAATCCTGAAGCCCAGGTGGTAGAACAAGCAAATGCCAACGCCTGGACCTCTGAGTGCCTCAGTGGGGGGGGGGGGGAGAACCGGTAGAAACCAGCTCAGAAAACCACCAGGTGCCTTGGCACTCTACCACAAAGGAATCTCCCAGTGCATTAGCAGAAAGGAGGGAGACAACACTGCAGGGGGCCCCAGGCAGATAAACACCCTGTAGCACCCATCTAAAAGGAGCTGAAGAAAGCTAAAGAAAAGGAAAAGCAGACAACCTAGATTTGCCTGAAAGTTTCAGCCTTGCTGATTCCAGCCCAACATGAGGTAAGCTGCTAAAACCCTACAGCCTCCAACTGTAAGCATAAGCGGCCCCAGCACACAAAGCCAGTGACCAAGACCTAGGCTCCCAACACAAGAAGCTTGGGTCAGTTCCCTCTGTTCCCCAGCAGGAGAGCTCAATCTCTTTAAAAGCCAGGGAATAAAGAAACACCATGAGTAAAAAGAAATGTACCATAGATTCATATTATGAGAAGAGTGAAGATCAAGACAGAAATTCTGAAGAGGTCAACATTGTCAACAAATCCACATCTGCAACAACAAAAGGGAATATGAACTGTCTGAAGCCCAAAAAGCCTTCTTAGAAGAGCTCAAGAAGGATTCTGATAGTCAAATGAGAGAGGTAGTAGAGTCCTTCAAAAATACAATTGGCCAATTGGAAAAAAAATACACTGAAGAAAACAAGTCCCTAAAAAACACAATTGGCCAATTGAAGAAAGAAGGACAAAAACTAACAGAAGAGTACACTGAAGAAAACAAGTCCCTAAAAAACACGATCGGCCAATTGAAGAAGGAAGTACAAAAACTAACAGAAGAAAACAATCTGTTAAAAACTAAAATTGGACAAATGGAAACTAATGACTCTATAAGGGAGCAAGAATCAGTCAAACAGAAACAAAAAAATGAAAAAATAGATGAAAACATAAAATACCTCATTGGTAAAACAACCGACCTGGAAAATCGATTCAGGAGAGACAATTTAAAAATTATTGGACTACCTGAAAATCATGATGAAAAAAAGAGCCTGGACAGTATCTTTCAGGAAATCAGAAAGGAAAATTGCCCAGAAGTCCTAGAACCAGAAGGGAAAATAACCATAGAAAGAATCCACCGGTCACGACCTGAAAGAGATCCCAAATTGACAACACCAAGGAATATAACAGCAAAATTCCAAAATTACCAGATGAAAGAGAAGGTGCTGCAAGCAGCCAGAAAGAAAGAATTTAAATATCATGGAACCACAGTCAGGATTACACAGGACCTTGCAGCTTCTACATTAAAAGACTGCAGGGCATGGAACATGATATTCCGTAAGGCAAAGGAGCTTGGAATGCAGCCAAGGATCAATTACCCAGCAAAAATGAGCATCATTTTTCAAGGGAGGAGGTGGATATTCAATGAAATAGGAGACTTCCAAACTTTCCTGATAAAAAGACCAGAGCTCAACAAAAAATTTGATCTTCAAGTACAGGACTCAAGAAGGACTTAAAAAGGTAAATGGGACAGAAAGATACAATATGTTGTTAATGGGGGGGGCTGTTTAAACCCCTACAAGGGAATATGACACTTGCAACCCTTGAGAACTGTATTGTTATTACACCTTGTTAAAGGAGTATACATAAAGAGGGTGGATATTAGTTGACTTTGATGTAATGATAAAAAAAATCTAATCAAGTGGGTTAAATGGATCCAAATAAGTGGATCAATCTGATCTTAGAAAATGTACTGAGAAAGGAGGAGGCAGACAAGGGTAAATTACATTACAGGAAAAGACACAAAATCCTATTACAGCAGAGGGAAAGAAGGGGGGGAGCATTGTTTGAACCTTACTCTCATCAGATTTGGCTCAATAAGGGCATAATATAATCAGTTAGGTATAGAAATCTAACTTGCCCTATAGGCAGTAGGAGGGAAAAAGGGAAAGAAAAGGGAGGCGGGAAAGAAGGGGGAAGAAGGGAGGGAAGAGCAGTAAGAGTAAAGGGGAAGAAAAGGGAAAGGGATAATAAAAGGGGGAGGGACTGAAGGAGGGTGGTCAAAAGCAAAACACTAGTGAAGGGGAAAGGAAAAAGGAGAAAGAAAAGCATAAATGGGGGGAAAGGATGGAGAAAACAGATAGTAATCATAACTGTGAATGTGAATGGGATGAACTCTCCCATAAAACGGAAGGATTGCAGAATGGATTAAAAACCATAATCCTACAATATGTTGTTTACAGGAAACACATTTGAAAAAGAGTGACACATACAGGGTAAAGGTAAAAGGCTGGAGCAGAATATATTATGCGTCAGCTGAAGTAAAAAAGCAGGGGTAGCAATCCTGATCTCAGACAAAGCAAAAGCAAAAATAGATCTAATCAAAAGAGATAAGGAAGGAAACTACATCCTGCTAAAAGGCACCATAGACAATGAAGTAATATCATTACTAAACATATATGCACCAAATGGTATAGCATCCAAATTCTTACAGGAGAAGTTCAGGGAGTTACAGGAAGAAATAGACAGCAAAAAAACTATGCTAGTGGGGGACCTGAAACTCCCCTCTCTGCACTCGATAAGTCTAACCACAAAATAAACGAGAAAGAAGTTAAGGAGGTGAATAGAACATTAGAAAAGTTAGGTATGATAGACCTCTGGAGAAAACTGAATGGGGATAGAAAGGAATATACTTTTTTCTCGCAGTACATGGCACATACACAAAAATTGACCATGTACTAGGGCATAAAAACCTCACAATCCAATGCAGAAAGGCAGAAATATTAAATGCATCCTTTTCAGATCATGATGCAATAAAAATTATATGTAATAAAGGGCCATGGAAAGATAGACTAAAAAATAATTGGAAACTAAATAATCTAATCCTAAAAAATGATTGGGTCAAACAACAAATCATAGAAACAATCAATAATTTCATTCAAGAGAATGACAATAATGAGACAACATACCAAAACCTATGGGATGCAGCAAAGCAGTTCTTAGGGGAAGTTTTATATCTCTAAATGCTTACATAAATAAAAAAGAAAAAGAGGAGATTAATGAATTGGGCATACAACTAAAAAAACTAGAAAAAGAACAAATTAAAAATCCTCAACTAAACACCAAATTAGAAATATTGAAAACCAAAGGAAAAATTAATAAAATTGAAATTAAGAAAACTATTGAACTAATAAATAAAACTAAGAGCTGGTTTTATGAAAAAACCAATAAAATAGATAACCTTTGGTTAATTTAATTAAAAAAAGAAAGAAGAAAACCAAATTACTAGTATCAAGAATGAAAAGGGCGAAGCTACCACCAAGGAAGAGGAAATTAAAACAATAATTAGGAATTATTTTGCCCAACTATATGCCAACAAATTTGACAATCTTAGTGAAATGGATACATATTTACAAAAATATAAATTGCCCAGATTAACAGAAGAGGAAGTAAAATACTTAAATAACCCCATCTCAGAAAAAGAAATTGAACAAGCCATTGATGAACTCCCTAGGAAAAAATCTCCAGGGCCAGATGGATTTACAAGCAATTCTATCAAACATTTAAAGAACAATTAATTCCAATACTATATAGACTATTTGGGAAAATAGGTGAAGAAGGAGTCTTACCAAATTCTTTTTATGATACAAATATGGTGTTGATACCTAAACCAGGAAGAGTCAAAATAGAGAAAGAAAATTATAGACCAATTTCTCTAATGAATATAGATGCAAAAATTTTAAACAAAATACTAGCAAGTAGATTGCAGCAACTTATCACAAGAATAATACACTATGACCAGGTAGGATTTATACCAGGAATGCAGGGTTGGTTCAATATTAGGAAAACTATCAGCATCATTGAGCATATCAACACCAAAACCAACAGAAACCACATGATCATCTCAATAGATGCAGAAAAAGCTTTTGATAAAATACAACACCCATTCCTATTAAAAACACTAGAAAGCATAGGTATAAATGGAGTCTTCCTTAAAATAATAAATAGCATATATCTAAAACCTTCAGCAAGCATTATATGTAATGGGGACAGGCTAGAAGCATTTCCAATAAGATCGGGGTGAAACAAGGATGTCCATTATCACCACTGTTATTCAATATTGTACTGGAAACCTTAGCTTTAGCAATAAGAGAAGAAAAAGAAATTGAAGGCATTAGAATAGGCAAAGAAGAAACAAAGCTATCACTCTTTGCAGATGACATGATGATATACTTAGAGAATCCTAGAGAATCAAGTAAAAAACTACTTGAAATAATAAACAACTTTAGCAAAGTTGCAGGCTATAAAATAAACCCACATAAATCATCAGCATTTCTATATATTACCAACAAAGCCCAACAGCAAGAGATAGAAAGAGAAATCCCATTTAAACTTACTGTAGACATTATAAAATATTTAGGAGTCTACCTCCGAAACAAACCCAGGAACTCTATGAACACAATTACAAAACACTTTTCACACAAATAAAATCAGATCTAAATAATTGGAAAAACATCAGTTGCTCATGGGTAGGCGAGCTAATATAATAAAAATGACAATCCTACCTAAGCTAATTTACTTATTCAGTGCCATACCAATCAAACTACCAAAAATTATTTTATAGAGTTAGAAAAAATAATAACAAGATTCATTTGGAAAAACAAAAGGTCCAGAATATCAAAGGAACTAATGAAAAGAAATGCAGGGGAAGGTGGCCTAGCAATTCCAGATCTTAAATTGTATTATAAAGCAGCAATCATCAAAACTGCTTGGTACTGGCTAAGAAATAGGGAGGTGGATCAGTGGAATAGGTTAAATATGCAAGACACAGTAGTCAATGACTATAGTAATCTATTATTTGATAAACCCAAAGACCCCAGCTTCTGGGATAAGAACCCACTCTTTGAAAAAAACTGCTGGGAAAACTGGAAAAGAGTATGGCAGAAACTAGGCATAGACCCAAATCTCACACCATATACCAAAATAAAGTCAAAATGGGTTCATGACTTAGATATAAAGGCTGATACCATAAGTAAACTGGGAGAACAAGGAATAGTTTACCTATCAGATCTATGGAGAACAGAAGAATTCATGACCAAACAGGAGATAGAGAACATTATGAAAAGCAAAATGGATAATTTTGATTACATTAAATTGAAAAGTTTTTGCACAAACAAAGCCAATGCAACTAAGATTAGAAGGAAGGTAGAAAATTGGGAAAGAATTTTTACAACCAGTCTCTCTGATAAAGGCCTCATTTCTAAAATATATAGAGAATTAAGACAAATTTATAAGAACACAAGCCATTCCCCAATTGATAAATGGTCAAAGGATATGAACAGACAGTTCTCAGATGAAGAAATTAAAGCCATCTATAGTCATATGAAAAAATGCTCTAAATCATTATTGATTAGAGAAATGCAAATCAAAACAACTCTGAGGTACCACATCACACCTATCAGATTGGCCAACATGACAAAACAGGAAAATGATAAATGTTGGAGAAGATGTGGGAAAATTGGAACACTAATACATTGTTGGTGGAGTTGTGAAATGATCCAACCATTTTGGAGAACAATTTGGAACTATGCCCAAAGGGCTACAAAAATGTGCATACCCTTTGATCCAGCAATAGCACTTCTAGGGCTATATCCCAAAGAGATCAAACAAATGGGAAAAGGACCCACATGTACAAAAATATTCATAGCAGCTCTTTTTGTGGTGGCAAAGAACTGGAAATTGAGAGGATGCCCATCAATTGAGGAATGGCTGAGCAAGCTGTGGTATATGAATGTAATGGAATACTATTGTGCTATAAGAAATGATGAACAGGCTGACTTCAGAAAAACGTGGAAAGACTTGTATGATCTGATGCTGAGTGAAGTGAGCAGAACCAAGAGGACTCTGTACACAATAACAGCCACTTTATGCGATGACTAATATTGTTAAACTGAACCCTTCTCAGCATTACAAGGATCTAAGACATCTCCAGAGGCGTTGGGATGGAAAATGCTGTCCACATCAAAAGAAAGAACTATGGAAGTCGAATCGCTATCACTTATTTCTACCTTCTGTTGAGTTTTGTTTCATCTTTCTGATGGTTCCTCCTATTGGTTTTAATTTTTACTTACAACTTCACTAATGTGAAAATATGTTTAATAGGAATGTAAATGTAAAGCCTATATCAGATTGTGCACTGTCTTGGGGAGGGTGGTGGGGAGGAAGGGGGAGAAAAATTTTAAATTCAAAAGTGATTGTCGATAAATCAAAATAAATTAATAAAATTTAAAAAAAATACATTGACATTATACAATACTATACATACATTTTATGCATTTCTGAGTTTCCAAACTTTTTCTGTGTTGTTTGCTAACTTTTGCATGTCATCTGCAGCTTCCACAAAACTCTCAAAAAATTCCCACTTAATTTCTTATGGGAATCTCTCGAAACCACTATGGGGAAAGTCATGATGTGGAAAGGATAATTATGATTGGATTTGCTGTGAGAATAATCTTCGAAAGATCCTAACTTAGAGCTAGAAGGACCTTAGAGGCTATTTCAACCATTTACTTTTATAGATTGGGAAACTGAGGCTAAAGTGGCTTCTCCAAGGCCACAGCAGTGATAGGATTCGAACTCAGGTCATCTGGGTCTAAATCCAGCTCTCTTTCTATTGCGCCAAATTTTGGGGGAAGTAGTGGTGGAAATAATTCAAGGAGAAAACTTAGTGTGTCTTACAAATTGACATTGCAAGGTTAGTTTTCCAACAAAATTCCCCAACCATCCCGCACACAGACATCTAGGCTACCCTTTTTCATTTGTTATTCATGTCCATACACAAAATAAGATACTTTTCTTTTTTAATCTTGGAGAGAAACAAGGATGTTTCTCCCTACTTATATTGCATAAACAAATCTCTCTATGAGCTGATGTTTACATAAGGCTTCTTGCAATGCAGAGCACTCTCACACACCTAGTACCATTCATACCCATCTTTCAAATCCCCTCATTACCTAGCCTTACAACCATCTATTATTGTGGGCCACAATCAAATATTTATCTATCGGGACTTTCACGTTTATCTGAATAGACAAGCCTAGAATTTTTGGAGCTAGAAGGGATTTTGGAGAACATGTAACCCAACCTCCTCATTTTACAGATGAGGAAACTGAGAATTTAAGCAGCTTTCCAAAGTCACATGGCTAGTTAGCAGCAGAGCCAAGCCTAGATTATGCCTTCTGAGTCCCAGTAGTCAACACCCTATCTATGCAGCCTCCCTTTCTCTCAACACATAGCACAAAGAAAGTAAATCTCAGCATTTTTACTCTAACCTCACATGTTAGGATAATTCACTGCCAAATTATTGGCTAGACTGATTTACCAAGGGATGTCAGACATGTATGATTGACGGTAGATACTGTCATCTTTGTAAAATTCAGAGAAAGTTGGTATCATAACATCAGAGGTTCTGCCATTGGAGACACATACATAAAAAGGTGACCTTACAAAAACAAAAAAAATAAAATAAAAAAGGTGACCTTAGTAAAGCATTTCAAGCCTTGCAAAGCACTGTACATGGACTAACTTGTTTGATCTTCTCAGCAGCTCTATTAGGGAGGTTTTACAGATGAGGAAATTGAGGCTTAGTGATACTCGGTGACAGGGTCACACAACTAGTAAGTGAGGCAGGATTTGAACCTATCTTCCTAATTTCAAGTCTAGCCCTCTATCCACTTTACCACACTGCCTCTAAGACAAAAGACATTGAGCTCATCCACCCACCCATGGGCACCATACTGAAATCTCTTTGTAGGTCTCACAGTCTTACCTGAGCTTCAACACAGTTGCTAACACCACCCCAATCTACAACCCTTCCTCCATGGTTTGCTGGCATCCCTTACCTATTTAAGGAATTTTACTGTCAATCTCGTCCTTTCCTTATCTATGTTGAAGGACTCTACCTGGATCTTTTTTTTTCCCTACTCTACCAATCAATGACCTTCAGAGATACAAAAAGTAGGTTCTTATCATGAAAAAGTTGAGGACCCCCTAGTTAGTTGAGCTGTAATTACTAAACTGCTTTATATGTCAACTTTAAAGGAAGTCTCCAGGGGAGTACCCCAGGTATCTATCCTTGTCTCTATAATATTTAACATTTTTATCACTGCCTTGAATAAAAGCATATAGCACATGCTTATCAACTTTGCAGGTAACACAAAGTTAAGACAGATTATAAACACACTAGATGACAGCCCGGAATCAAAAGAATCATGTTAGGAAAGAAAAACTCAGCTAAATCTAATAAGATGAAATTCGGTAGAGACATATACAAAATCCTGCCCTTGGGTGACATATATGTGTGTATATATGTATGTATGTATACATATATATGTGTGTGTGTATGTGTGTGTGTGTGTGTGTGTGTGTGTGTGTGTGTATCACCTTCACAAGTACAAGAGATTTGGTTAGGCATTAGTCTGTCTGGAAAAAAAGAGTCATGTTTCAGTGAGCTGAATTAAAAAATCAAAGCTTCAAAGATTAATCAAAATCAAATATATTTATTAAGCCCCTTCTATATTAGGCATTGGGAATACTTTCATTGGCTTACATTCTGATTGGGGAAATAAGTATATATAAAGATATTTACAGCATAAATATAAAATTAATCAATATAAATATAGACAAAGTAGTAAAATACAAGGTAGTTTTGGAAGGAGAACACTAAGCTTGGGGTGGATCAGAAAAGTCTTCCTGTAAAAGATAGTGAGTGCTCTAGCTGCATCAAAAAGGAAAAAAAAGGGACCATAAGGTAGATTAAGATGGGAGTGCACTCCAGGCATGGGGGACTACCAGAGCAAAGGCATGGAGATGGGACATTGAGTATCATGGGGAAGGAATGGAGAAAAGACCTGTTTGGCTGGATCACAGAGTGTGAGAGGAGGAGTAATATGCAATGAGACTAGAAAGATAGGTTGGGTTCAGATCATGTAGGTTTTTAAAAGCTAAACAAAGAAATTTATATTTGATCCTAGAGGTAATGGAAAGTGTTAGATTTGATTGAGTAAAAGAGTAACAAGGTCAGATCTACGCAGCAGTGTATATAATGGATTGCAATGGTACGAAACCAATTAAGAGGCTCTTGTAGGCATCTAGGAAGGAGCTGATGAGGGAAAGGCATTGAGGATACAAAGACAAAAATAAAACAATCCTAGCCTTCAAGAAATTTATGTTCTACTGGGGGAAAACTACATGCATGTAGAAAATTTTACATACACACACATATCTATGTGTCTGTGCGTGTATCTCCAAAGTAATTTCAGGAAAGGAAAAGAACACCAGTAACTGGAGGTCTCTAGGAGGTGGCACTGAAATTCAGCCTTAGAACGAGCTTGGGTTTCCAAGAGGAAGAAGTAAGGATGAAGAATATTCCAGGCATGGGGAAGGTGTAGCACAAAGGCAGAGCAGGGAACAGCAAGTAGAACTATAACATAGTTGTTTGAGAGAGAAAAATAGGGAACAAGTCTAGAAAGATAATTTGGAATCAGATTGTGAAGACCTTTAACTGCCAGGAGGAGCTTGCACTTTATTTTAAAGGCAATAGGAAGCCACTGAAAGTTCTTGAGCAGAATAGTGATATGGTAAGAGCTTTCTAACTTTAGGAATATCAGTTTGTGGATATTTGTGGATAGCTGTGTGGAGGATGAATGGGGAGAAGAGAATACTGGAGACGTAGTAGCTCAGGCAAGCAGTGATAAGGGCTTGAACTAGGGTGGTAATTAAATGAGTGGAGAGATGGCAGTACATGTGAGAGATGTTATGGAGATAGAATTGACAAGATTTGGCAACTGAATGGATATGGGACGTGGGAGTTGGGGAATGAGGGAAAATGACAAATCAGGATTGACTTAAAAGTTACAGATCTGAGTAACTGAGGATGATGGTGCCCTTGACAAAAAGATATTGGAGAAGTGGGTGGATTTAGTGAAAAAGATAAGGAGTCCATTTTGAACACGTTGCGTTTCATAGAATGTCATCCAAAAAGATTTGTATTTTATCCTAAAGGCAATAGAGAGCTATTAAAGTTCATTGACTAGAAGAGTGACATGGTCAGTCACCCCTGTGCTTTAGGAATATCAATTTGGCAGCTATGTGGAGGACAGATTAGAAAGCAGAAAGGCTGGGAATGTTTCGCTTGGAGGAGATAAGTCTTAGGAGAAATAGAATTCCCGTTTTTAATTATTTGAGGAGCTGCTTCATTGAAGAGGACTCAGAATTGCTCTTCTTGCACCAAAAGAACAGAACCAGGAGCAGTGGGTAGAAGGTGAAGAGAGGCAAATGAAAGCTCAATGCAGGAAAACACTTTGTAACAATGAATGCTATTTAACGGGCTGGACTAGTCATTTGTGCAAATCCTGGATCCTTTTCTGCATTCCATTCTGAGCACACCATTTTAGGAGGAGCACTGGTGAGTTTGAGAGAATCTAGAAAAGGATTACCACAATGGTGAAGGGCTTCAAGGTCATGCTGTGTGAGAGTCAATTGAAAGAAATGGGGACATCTAGCCTGGAGAAGAGAAGACTTAGCGGGGAAATGTTCAAGTGTTTAAAGGGCTATCCTGTGGAATAATAACAGTGATTAACATTTCCATAGTGGTTGAAAGTTTGCAAAGAGTTTTCTACATGGAGTGGGGCACTCGAACCTCAGAGCAAGTGTAATGTATTACATCTGCTGCCCACCCACATGAAAAAGATGTGATGTGTCTGCCCCAGGTCGGGCTCAGAAGCCAATGAAAAATTTCTCTTTTCCACAGTCAGAAGACAAGATTTTTTATTGGTATCTGAGCCAGACCTGGGGTTCATTCAAAGGGCTCTACCTGGCGAGTATACTTTCTTAATAAACTGCTATGGGCCTCCAGGTGATAGAGCTGCCTTGGGTCTTCTTTTACCTAGAGTCCACATCAAAATGAGAGTTCAGGGCCCTGCTGTTGCCTCTGTTTCTGGCATGTCCATTTTTTCCTGATTGTAGGTAAAGGAGTATTGGAGATAGTTATGACTTCGTGTGCTTCAAAAGGTCAGGACAGCAAGCCACCAGAAGTCCAAAAGCTATGGCAGACACATCACAGAAGCTGGGGAGCTGAAGAATGACCTACTTGACAGAGCCTAATGGTAATAGAAATACAGACTTATCCATCCTTATGCTGAATTTGGAAGTGAATTTTATGAGGGAGGATGGCTCTGTAACAGCTATGTTAGGTTTGAACCCACTCTGCCCAGGGACCAAGGTAGTATAGGGAATGTAGTGCAGATGGTGGGGAAAATGTTTATCCTTCTGTCCTTGCTATATCTTCTTGGCAAATATCCTTTTGGAGAAGCTAATTCATATCAATTCATTAAATGAAACTGGGGCACTAATCATTGACAGCTAACATTTAGGATAACCATCAGACTGGGCACTTGAACCAATAGAGAAAGATACCCCACTTCCTCAGGAGGTCCTACAGACTCATGCAACCTCACTCTGGGAGAGGGCGGCTAGTGTCTTGCTGCATGTACACTATCTCATCTAACATCACCACATCCCTAGAGGTAAGTACTATGCATATTAATATCTTCACTTTGTAGCTAAGGAAATGGTAGTCTGGAGAGGTTAGATTTCATAGGTACTAAGTGTCAGGGGCTGAATAGAAAACTGCCTCTTCCTAACTTTCCACCCAGCACTCTGTCCACTGTACAACACCATGCTGCCTCTCCCATAAGGATTAGAATTTATTCTGGAAGCGGGATCAGATTTATTACATTTGTTCTCAGTGGTCAGAATAAGCAGTAATGGGTAGAAGCTGAAGAGAAGCGGCTTTAGACTTGATATAAGGAAAGCCTTCTACCAACTAAGACTGTCCCAAAGTACAATGTCCCTTTCAGGTGAGAGGCCTCACTGGTAGTTCTGGAGCCAAGACTGAATGTCTACTTGCCTAGGATCTTATAAAGGGGATTCTTACTCAAGTACAGCGTGGATTAGTTGACCTCTGAGGTCCTTGCCAACTCTGATATTCTGTGGTTAATACCTAATTCTCCAACTCTCTCTTTTTTTTAATCACTTAGTTTCTGATTTCCTCCATAACATCTGTAAATACTTGATTGAGGGCACTTCTCCTAGATCCTGCTTCCCTTCTTGAAGCTCTATACATGCATGCACGTACACACGCACAGACACACAGAGGAGTGTCCTGCTAACTTCACCTTTTACACAACGGCACAAGAAAACAGTAACTAAAGTATCATCCAATAGGGATTACAATTTATATCAGTGAACATCTCTCTGGTGGCTCACAAGAGGTGCCCAGCAGATTCCAACACAATCTCCACAATGACCAGGAAATAGTCCTTTCTAGATAGATACAACTGAGGATTACATAGTTAGACCATAGCATATAGATTGCATATGCTTTCCCCAAGCTGTGGCAAATTCAGAGGGCAGAGGGCAGTTGCTCCCATTCTATATCTCAAGGAACAGAATTAATAGAATCTTTGCTTTGGTTCACAGCATTCCATAGTTAATGCCCTTCCCTCATCTCCACTGTTGAAATTCTAACCTTCTTTCAAGGCTCGGTTCAAATGTCATCCATTCCACGAAGTTTTCTCTGGTGCCTCAATTAAAAAAAACCCTCACATTTTTAATAGTAAAAGTTCTAACCTGCATTGGAGAAGGGAATGTCCTCACCAGAGAATCCCCAACATCAATAATATCACAATTTTTGTACCTATCACTATTGAAAGACAGGGGAAAAGGGAGATAGGGAAAGGAAAGAGGAAAAGGCAGAGGTAGATAGACATATGGATATAGATACACACATATACCTATACACACACACACACACACACACACACACACATATATATGAGTGTGTTTATATATATAAAGTGGGGAGGGGATGGGGATAGTCAAACAGTATTTATTAGGCACTTACTATGTGCCAAGCACATAGCAATATAAGTAAACAAAACAAAAAAGAAAAGCAAAGGCAAAAAAGAAAAAGAAAAAGACAAACCAGTGGATGGTTACTAAGGATATGAAGAAGTATAAAGTGTGAATTCAAACCAGGAGCGAAATTTGTATGGCTGAGCCCGTTCTAACATGGTTGTACAGACTATAAACATGTATTTATATGGCACTTCCCTCACAACAATCCAGTAAAGTAGGCAACGTAAACATTTTGATCTCCATATTATAGATGAAGAAATGGAGGCTCTGATGATAAGTGACGGGCTCGTGATCACACACCCAGTAAGTGTCCAAAGCCAGATTCCCACCCCGATCTCTTGCTTCTGAGGCCAATGTTTTATCCACAAGCCATAGAGATCACTCCACTATGAAGTCTCATAACACTTTGTCTTATCATGCTCTACTTTGTATTATATTTGTCCACATGTCTTATCTTCCCTAATAGATTCTCAGCAGGAAATACACCATCAGCTTTTTGGTTTTTTTTAATTCATCCTCAGGGGCTAGCACAATGGCCAGCAAATAGAAGGGGTTCAGCAGATGCTTGTTGAATGAATAAACACATACTACTTAGGTTTCTAACCTCAGCCAATAGCTAATAATGCAAGTTGCTCCCAAAGTTATTTTTTTTCCTCTTCTAGTACCTGTTTCAATGGAATTCCTACCTTCCAACCTCTTTGTACCATGGTGTGGGTGATTGAGCTAATGGACCAAAATGCTTTGATCATTTAAGCTAAGAGTCTGGCTGACTCCAATATGAGCATGGCGACTACTGATACTCCCTCCCCCTAGGGTACTAAGCCAGCTTTTTTATTTTATAGATAAATTTGCTCACAATACAGGCCAAATAGCTAGAGCCAAGGCAGTTAGACAGGCTCATTTGCATCAGGAGTCATGGCAGGATGCAGTGAAAATGCTGCCTTGCAGATTCTGAAACACTGATTGTAGGCTACAGATGGCTACGCACCCCCAAGCCACTGTCAAGGCAAAATGCTATCATAATGTGGCTTTACCAGAGGCACGGGTAAGATGTGCTTCATCTATGTTATAGTCATAATAATAATAACAACAACATTTATATAGCGCTTACTATCTGCCAGGTACTATGCTAAGCACTTTATAAATATTATTTCATTTTATCCTCACAACTACCATGCATGGTAGGTGCTATTATTATCCCCATTTTACAGATGAGGAAACTGAGCCAAAGATGAAGTAATGTGCCCAGGGTTACACAGCTAGGAAGGTCTGAGACCAGATTTGAATTCCTGTCTTCCTGACAGCCCGGTGCTCTATCCACTGTGCCACAAGCTACCTAGCTATATGTGACATGATTTTGGCTTATATACAGAGAGGTCAGTCGTCTCCTATTAACAATATTATCTTGAAATATATTAACTGAGGAGGTACAATGGTAATTTGTTTAAATTTGAAAATTTGTATTTTAATTTGGGTGGTGTGAGAATTGGTGATTTCATTGGTCTTGGGAATTCTAGGTGTGGGGATGCCTTCTACAATGGAAATCAATGCATATTGATGCAGAACAACTCATCTTCAACTTGGTCTCTCAGAGAATTACCTAAGGAACTTGGAAGGTAACTGACTTGCCTATCATTGTTAGAGAGCCAATGCCCCCAAGTTCTGGGCTTACATGGTCAAGGTCCAACCTTAAAAGCAAGCAAAGAAACAGACATTTATTAAGTACCTAGTACGTGCCAGGTGTTTTGTAGATATTATCTTATTTGATCTTCACAACAATTCTGAGAGGTAAATGCTATTATTATCCCCATTTTTCAGTTGAGAAAACTGAGGTAGATGGAGGTTAAGTGACTTCCCAGGGTCACACCCTGCCTGAGGCTAGATTTGAACTCAGGTCTTCCTGACATACACTCTTTGGCTCATCTTCCCACACACTGAGTTTACTCTGAAGAATCACTAAATATAACTCTGAGTCTTCACATATTTGAGTTAAAGGGGTCCCTGGCTTTCTTATGAGTACCCAAATAATAAATGCAAATGTGGGGAACAAGACAGCCTTTATCTCACCTCACAGAAAATTCAGAAGTTACAAAAAATATGGGAATCTATAAACAAAAGAAAATTTATCATGGGACTTATAAGCAATTAGTATGATTCTCCTCCCTCTCTGGTGGGTCTCAACTTTTCATGGGGTCCTATATACTCTTCCCCCAACCCCATTCACAGTGCCACCCTATGATTTAGACTCCTGTAGGAAGGAAACATACTCTGGACCTGTTAGACAGCAATTTCCTTCCCCTCAGATCTGCAGCATCCAAACCACTAGTGGTAATAGCAAAGAGCAAAATCCTGCTCTTTTGGTTCTCCATGTTGGGGCTTTAATCCCTTGCTGTTCTTCCAGCTGGGGAGCTGGGGAGGAGAGGCCTGGGAAATCTCTTCTCTTTCCTCTCCCTTTCTGCTACTCACAAAATTCCCCTTTTTTGAGTAGAAAGTCAAATTTCTGATTCTTAAAATTCTGATTTCTTACAAGGCAACCCCTGAGGCTGGCCATATAGTTCTTTTCTAGATAGAAGGCTAGATTCTAGAATCATGATACCTATGGAATCTGTTTCACTCAAAAGACTATCAGATCCCAAAACTCTTGAAATTGAAGTTCCTTACAAGGCAATCCTAAAGTGAGCATTGTCTAGAAATTACCCACTCAGACCATATTGGCAAGGACATGCTTTTCATGTGTTTCTGCTAAAAGGCAATTAGCAGCTCCTGAAACACCAGCCCCTTAATGATTACCCAAGAGCCACAGCACACTATGGTCTCTCTAGAAAAGAGTAGAAGGAAAAATATTAAAATTTTTAAAAACTATCCCAAGTCTTCAATGAAGAGGGTCCATCCTCCCATGAATCTAAAACAACTAATTCATCTGGGGGAAGCCCTTATCAGTGGCACCCTTCAGGAGTGCCGGGGGGGGGGTGACCTTAAAATGACCAATTCCACCTGGGTACAATTCCAGATCAGGACACATCTTTAATCCTCTCAAAGAAGTGCCAATGGGGATTACAGGGAAAAGCAATCAAAAGTATTTCTCTATTTCTGGTAGGCTCTCCAAGTCCTAAAAAAGGCTCTCTTTGTTGTGAGCCCATCAAGTTCTAGAGGATCTGGAGAAGCACTTCTCTGATCAGCTGCCTTTCCTGATTCTAAGACTGGCCCACAAGACATTATACCATGCTGCCTCTTAGCTATGAAAATGGAACTAAATAAATGTTTCCTCACACAAAACAGCTACCAATTTCAAATTCAAATTAGAATTAGTCTCTTGATCTAGTGCCCCTGCTCTGTTCATGGAACTCTGATCCTGGAGAAGAACAGGTTTAAATTAGTGCAAGTATCTTCAACAAATTAGAAAATCCCAGCTCCTCTTTTTGTCCTCACCCTTAAAATTATCTCTTTTATGCAAGTATCTTCAATTGCTCTTCTACTGACTTCTTCTTTTCTGCTTTCAAACAAATATTCTTAATCTTGATCAAACCCCCCCAAACCCTTTATTTGACCCTGCTACCCCCTTAACCTACTATTTAATTCCTCTCATTTTTTTCTACCAAGATTTCCAAATGAATGGTATATATCTACCATTTCCATTGCTACACCATACATTTTGATCCTCAACTCAAAAAAAAACATATTAAACACTTCCCAACCACCACTTATGAACCATGCCACCTGCACTCTAGCCATCATCCTCATCCCCCACCTATAACTCAGAACTTTGGAGAGCTCCTATGATGCTGGGCCCTGATTCGTGAGCTTTCATCTTACCTTGCCCAGAACCAGGACTCCACGGCACTTCCTAGCCACCATTTCCAAACCATGCAGTCCCACAGTACCCTCCTCCTCTGGCTTCCCTTTGTGCGCTGTCTTCCTCCATTACAGTGTAAGCTTCTTGAAGGCAGGGACTACCTTGCTTGCTTCTATCTCTATCTTCACCTATCTGAAAGATATGTATATCCATATGGATCATCTACAAGCAGCTTGTGGGTGGCTTGGATAAATATCTCTGTAATCTGGCCCACCCCTCTACAAGGGAGTCTATGATTTCTGCCTTGGGGGGGAGGAGAAGAAGAGATGTGACTATCTAGCCTACGTACCTCCAATATCTTTGGTCTAGGAGCACAAATCTGATTCAGAACAAAAGCCTCTTCCTTAATTACTCTTAAGGGAGAGGGTGGCATCAAGCTTTTATCTGCTGGCTTGGCCTATTCTCACCAAACAGTGGTTATACACACACACACACACACACATACACACACACCACATCACATCACATAACATATGAAGAATGGCATGAAATGCTGAGTTGAAGGACCATTCATTCAAAGGCTCATAGGCAGAAGATGGATGGAATACACAGTGAATAGAAATAGCAGGCCAATTTGACTATTCTAGTCAATTCTAAAGAATGTTTAAAAGAGAGCAATATGAAATAAGATTGCAAAGGCACTCCCTGGCTTGTATACTAGGCTGCAAATAGAATACTTTATCCTAGGGGCAATAAGGAATCACTAAAGTTTTTTCAGTGTGATAGTGACTTATTCATTATGGTGTTTTAGGAATATCAATGTAGCATTTCTGTAGAGAGAGGATTTGAAGGGGGAAGATTAGAAGCAAGGATACTAATTAGGAGGGAAGAAAAAATGAGAAAAAGAAAGGAAAGAAGGAAGGAAGAGAGAAAAGAAGGTAGGAAGGAAAGAAGGAAAGAAAAAAGAAAGAGAGAGAGAGAGAGAGAGAGAGAGAGAGAGAGGAGGGAGGGAGGAAGGAAGGAAGGAAGGAAGGAAGGAAGGAAGGAAGGAAGGAAGGAGAGAGAAAAGAAGGTAGGAAGGAAAGGAAAGAAAAAAAGAAAGAAAGAAAGAAGAAGAAAGAAAGAAGAAGAAAGAAAGAAAAAGAAGAAAGGAAGGAAGGAAGGAAGGAAGGAAGGAAGGAAGGAAGGAAGGAAGGAAGGAAGGAAGGAAGGAAGGAAGGAAGGAAGGAAGAAAGAAAGAAAAAACCCTGCCCTCAGGGAACTTGTATTCTATAGTGGGGCAAAAGGTGAAGAAGAAAACATGTGCACAAGATAAAGGTCAGTCTTCTTATTCTGGCAATCAAGGGCATCCAAAATCTTATCTCAAGTTTCCTTTCCAACAACGTCCCTACAATCCCCTAGATTAATTTATTGCTCTAACCTTCTAGTCAGACTAGCCTAATTACTATCCTCTGACAAGAGCAAACACATTCCCCTTTATTAAGATCATTCCTCAACATTTGAAAGCTTGATTATCCCCCTGCTTTCCTATCCAAATTGTTTCTTCCTTCACGGTACCCAGCTCAAGTCCCATATCTTCCATGAAGACTTCTGTGACCATTCCCACCCACAGTGGTCTCTGCCTCCTCTGAGGCACTAGGGATTACTACCTATAGTACCTCGATCTATATTCCAGTTAAACTAGACTACTAGCTGTTCCCCAAACATAACATACCATCTCCCTCATCTATGCTTTTGAGAAAGCCATCCCCCTCACCGGTAACACACTGCCTTCTCAGCCCTACTTTTCACAATTCTTCTTTACCTTCAAAGTTCAGCTTACGTTCCTCTTCCTCTAGGAAGCCTTCCCTGATCTACCATCCCCCTGCCCATCCCTCCTCATATTTCTCTAAACCACACTGCCTAGATTTGTTCTTTGCCCCTATCACACTCTATATTATATCATACTTATCTGTGTACATGTCATGTCACTCCCTGGCAATATATAAACTCTCCTTTCATTTTCACCTATGTATCCACAGTGCCTACTATAGTGCCTCCATTTACATCAATATGTCAAGGACTTGCGATTTCATCCTAGCTCATAAAAGGCACTTAATCAGTGTTTGCTCAATTGAATAGAACACAACTCATTTGATACTTAGTCATATCCTTCCCTGTGACATTTCTCATTTCTCCTACTTCTCTCTCACTTTCCAGACTAGACTGTGAGCCCCCCAAGGCCACAGCTTTCTGTATTTGTATGTTTCTCTGTATACGGTAAAATGCTTAGCAGAATGCTATGTTCATAGTAGACATTCAGTAAGTATTGAATGAATGAATGAGCAAATAAGCCACTAAACCAGAATCATACCTCACTGCCTCACTAGTGGTTTATTCATTCAGCACTTAGTGGAATGCCTTCTATGTGCAAGGCTCTATGCTAGCTATTACAGAGAGTATAAGCATGAGGGAGATATAGTCCTTTGCTTAAGGAGTCTATAGTCTGTTCAGTTTAGGTCGACCATTATCTTTTAGGTGGGGAGATAAAAAAAACCAAAACTATAATTCAAGGCAAAAGGTCAAAAGTTCAATAATAGAGGGACAAGTAGAATGCTATAAAGTCCAGAGAAGGAGAGATACCATTCAGCTGGGAGGAATTATGAGGAATAGTATGGCAGGTCCTCAAAGGAGTATGATTTGAGAGGTGAGAGAGACATTCTAAGAAGGAGCAGTGGGAGCAAAAGCACAGAAGTAGACGGTCGCAAGCTTCGTTGTGCAGTAAGTCCAATTTTGATACCTAAATGAATATGACAAGAGCCTAAAACAGCTGAGGAAAAATAGCCCAGAAGAATCCACTTTACTCTCTTACCTTTTGAAGATCTGAGCCTGTGAAAATAATGTAAGAAAGAAAGAAGCTGGCAAAGTAAATTCAGATGTAAATAGTAGATTTCTAATTCTAATATTTGATCAACATTTCATTTAATCTCCTAAACTAAATTAGAACACAGCAAAGGGTTAAAAAAAAAAACCAATTTATAACCAACATATGGACAGGGAAAGCCACCAACCAAGGCCGACTCAAGCGTTTGTGAAATTTGAGTGACACCTGGTGGTTCAATCAGATATTGTGCTCTGAGGTAATTTAAACTTTCTTGGCTGAATAATAAGCCCAGTAAAAATTATTTCACTGAATGGAAAAGGTAGGTAGCCCTGAGACAAGATGTAACAGGAGTGAGAAACTGAGGCTAGAGATGAAATGATAAAAAAAGGAAAACAAAAGTCATTGGCTTAATTACTATATATGAAAATATTCTGCTAACTTCAATGATTTCCTTTTTCATTAGAAAGTATTCATAAAATCATATAATTTGGAGATGGAAAAGACTTTTGGAAAAAAATTCATCCAACCTTCCACGGAGTATAGGAAGCCCTTCTATGGTATTCCTGACAGCTGTTTACCCACAATTTTTAGGAATGTCTTTATTTTCAAGATAGCTTCACTTAGAGAAAAAGGAGAAAGCTAAATATAAGGATGCTAAACATAATGAATAAAGTTGTATTTAGAGCAATTTACACTGACTAATAGGAAGCACTGTTTTAAATAGGGTCATTGAATTAATTGTATAATCTATTTTGTACTTCTCCAAATACAAGATCACACACACACACAAAAAAAACCTCCCCTTTGGTCAGGAGTGTGCTGATAAATATTTTACAACTAGCTGAGAAAAAAAAATATCCACAACACACTTTTAAGCTTAATTTGCATTATTAATATACAATATTTCAGTATTATATTTGTGTGTGTGTGTATATATATATATACTAGTCAATACTCTTTCCATGATGAGAAGATAAACTGTGGTGGATATAGGAATCCTGGGAGTAACCTGCATAGAATAATAATTGACCCTAGCAGAGATAATAAGGTGACCAAGTGAGAAATTATAGAGAGAAAAGAGAAGAAGAACCAGGATAGTAAATGAAAAGTGAATGAATGATGATACAACAAAGAACACTGAAGAGGAGCAATTACATAGGAGGAAAACCAGGAAAGAGCAGTGTCAGAAAAACTCATTTTGGAGAGCATCCAGGAAGAGGGGGCAGACAACAGCATCAAATGCTACAAAGGTCAAAGAGGGATAAGGATTGACAATATTAAATTTGGCAATTAAGAAATAATTTGGCAACTTTGAAGAGAATATTTTGAATTGAGTGATAATATTATGTGAGATATAAAGAGAATGAGAAAAGAGGAAGCACTGAATGTAAGTAGTTTTTTTTAAGGAATTTGGCTGAGAAAAGGGAATAGAACTATAGGATAATAACTTTTTGTAAGAAAGGCTTCTTGAGGATGGTAGAGATGTTTAGGATCAAATGAGGGGTTTTTTTTGAAGGATATGAGATACTTGGGCATATCTGTAGGTAGCAGGGAAAGAGCCAATAGATGGGGAAAGATTGAAATAATTGCATTGTGAGGGGTGTGGGTAGCTTGGGACAATAGTTGAGGCAATCTTCTGGAGGAGTAATCAAGAGTATATAAAAGGGCTGCCCTTGGCAAGGAAAAGGACCACCTGTTCATCAGAGATTAGAGATAGAAATAGTTGGGGGATGACTTTACAGGGATATGAGAAAAGAAAAACAAAACCGGAAGAAGAGCTTCTGGGGAATGGCCTTGATTTTCTTGGAAAAGTAGAAGATAAAGTCCTCAACTGAAAGAATGGGAGACAGAATGGTATGGGACATTTCAGGAAAGAAGGGAAGTTTTAGAACAGACATTTTTGTAATAGTATAGAGAAGAATTAGGGAAGAATTCACTTCTGAGCTCTTCAGTGAAGACTCAGTAGAGATTAGATAACAAATTTGTAGGACCCAATACACTTTCTTGAGCTCTGTTCAGCAATGTATGAGTACAAGTGGAGGAGGAAGATAGTAGGAGTAAGCCAGGGTTGGGGTTTGGCAAGACTTGAGCTGCCAAGAGGACAAGAAACTAAAGGATTTGAGAACAGAAGATAGTATAGAGTTGAACTGATCTACTATGAGATCAAAATTAGGAAGGAGAGTGTAGACAGCAAGGGTGATGATCTTTAAAAGTAGCAGAAATATTTCAGGTCATGGTGATGATAAAGACTAAGTTGAGGAGGAATAAAAAGGCAGGTAAAATGATAGAAGATTATGATCAGAGAAAGGAATTTCAGTGTTCTTGACCATGAAAGTAGAACACCTGTGAGTAAAGGTAAGCTCAGGGATATGGCCAGCCCTGAGTATAGCTGTTTGAGTGGTGGATCATGGGAGTTGAGTAGATTGAGGAATGAGGAAGTTAGGGTACTAGAAAGATCAAATGTATGTTAAAGTCTCCTAGTAGGAAAGCAAAAGTTGGGATGGACAGACTCTCAGCCAGGAACCGAATTCATTGAGAAAGGAGGGAGAACATCCTGAGGATCAGGAAAGAATGGCCACTTGGGTTTTAATTAGATGATAAAAAGGAGAGGTTGCTGAGAGAGAACAGTAAAGGAATTTGGGAAGTCACAGTGAGGAACATGGATTTTTCTTACTGTACTAAGGAATCAGGTAGATGAGAGAAAGGGTGGAAGGTAGTAGAAAGGACAGTGGTGGACAGTGTCATCTGGGAGGAGTGAGATCTCAATGAGGACTGTAAGATAGAAGGAGCTTGTGCCCATTTTGAGGTCTAAAATGAAGAGAAGATGGTTTATTACAGAGAGGGAGTTCTTGATTATCATCCAGCTAAAGAGATGCTTTAAGTAATGCCCTCAAAAACAACTTCAAGTGATATAGTATAGCTTTAAACTCCTGGGGAGGCTGCTGGGGAAGTAAGATAAGATAGCAAAGATAGTGGGCAGATTGCATGGCAAAGAGCCTGTAAAGGAGTCATATCTGTACAATCAAGAATAGCCCAATGGCAGGTATGGTGACACATATAAATACCAATAAAGGCAAATGCAACATCCTGTTGCATGGTCCTTTGATAAAGTCTTAAAAACACTTTACCCAGAATCTGCTTTTGGCCAAGGGAGGATGGACAAAACAAAGACTGTTCCTATTCCTCAGGTATTCAATATTGTTTCTTTCTGGCAGTTATCTGGTACTGGCTCCAGAAACTATGTTTTCTTCTGTTTCACACAACAGTAATTATCAGAAGGGGAAATGTTTTCAAGTTAAATTCATCCTTGAGCTCTTCAAGAAAAATACTTATTCTGTCCTGTTCCTGCAAGCAATAGAAGCAGAAGCAAGAGCCAGGTGAGCTCAGCAAATGAAACCTGCTGCTAAATACTAATGGCTCTATAAAAGTTGAGAATAAAACTCCTTAGATATGTATGAGCTTTGGGGAAATAGCAACTGTCCAACTGAGTGATCTGCCCATGGCCCTGAATAATTAATAAATGCTTAATTGTACTAGAGATTGATCAAGATAGCTAGGTAGTGCCAATAATAAGGCATAAAAGTTGCAGCTGAGAAGAACTGCGTTAAATCCCACCATAGACATTTATGAGCTGTGTGACAGGCAGGTCACTTGACATCAGCCTCAATTTGCTCATCTGTAAAATAGCAAAATACAAATATAAACATAAAAATGTTAGCTGCCAGGGTAGTAGTGAGTTCAATAATATGTATAAAGCACTTTGCAAACCTCTAAGCACAATGTGTTAGCTATTATTATTTAAGTCCTTATCAGGGAAGAGTTAATAGGCAAAACAAGTATGGTATCTGAATATATCCCACTTCTAGCATGCTCACCGGTGGCAGAATGAGGGAACCCCTCTTTGCCTTTATTAATTCGGTGATAACTGTAGAATAGTGTCACATGTGGCCTAAGCCATGTATAGTCCGCAACACTCCTGAGTGTCGTCTGAAACAAAATAAACAAATTAAAATGTACTTCCCATCTGATTTCAATGCATTGATATATTAATTATATATATGTATGTGTGTGTGTGTATGTGTGTATCTATGTATATAAAATGTGTGGTTTTCTAAGTCAATATGTGGTCTGCAGGGATCTTTTTGTAGGATTAGTGGTCCACATTTCTATTTGGGTTTGATACCACTGTTGAAAAAGATACTTATGTAGATCCAGGCTGAATTAGAGCTCCCTTCCAAGTTGGAGATTCTGTGACAGGAGCTAACATCTGTCTAACGCTTTAAGGTCTGCACAGTACCTTGTGAACAATATCTCATTTTGTGACTCCATGGTTCTTTGAAAATGTAACTCTCATACTTCTCTACATCAATGTGGCAGAGACCTATGATTTGATCCATTTGGGAACTCACAGTGTGGAGACTCTCCCCACTAGTGGCAGATCACAATCCATCTATATAGCATCTTTTTAGAGAAGAGCTTGAGGCTTTCAGCAAATTTTGAACCCAAGTCTTCCTGACTCCAGGTCTGCATCCTATCCACTATGTGCCACTGCTTCCCAACACTTAAAGGATAACAATCTATATTTCAAAGACTAACATAGTGTATAAAAACCCCTCATTTTCTGGACCTAATTTTTCTCCCACAGGCTGCCTCTGCCATAGTCATACCCCTTTCTCCTAACTGCCACCCTTTTCTTCTTCTGAAATCTGCCATGCTGGAAACATGTAATACCCCGCTAATAGATGCCACCACAGGAGCCTGTGATGCCAGAGGTGTGAATCTAATCAAACTTATTTAATTGAGACACTACCCCTCCCTATAAAACACCAGGCCTCTTCAGGTGCCCCAATGCTTGGAGTAAGGATGGATGCAGGAGGCCCAGCCCTCTGAACCTGAAAAGTGCCAAGATCTAAGTGTAATAATACTCTAAGTCCTGGGGCAGCCTCTCTCAAAATCATCATGGGCTCCCTCCTCCAGTTACAGTTCTATCCCTGGTTCTGTTACTTCCTTGCCTTTTGTTTCCTTCCCTTGTTTCCCCTGCCACCCCCTCTATGTACCACCTCTCAGTAACTCAAATAAGTGGCTTCACTTATGTGGGAGAAAATATGCCAAATGAAGGACCCAGTGCTTTAACCATTGACAGGCTCATCTAACTCTTCTGAAAAGTCTATTGAAGCCCAGGGTGGGCGGGGGGGGGGGGGAAGCCAAAACAAACAAAAACCATAAAGACAGAAATCAATGTGATACTAGTAATTGCTGTAAATTTAAATGCTACTCCTCAAACCCAAGGCCACCCCAGATATCATCAGTGAGTCACTGTCACTAAGTGGCCAGTTTATGACTTTGGGTTGAAATTTACTGCCTGTATTTTGCATTTGACCATGAAATGTTATGTGCCAGTGACTGAGTTATGTTCCCAGCTCCACTACAGCCCCAGAGGGAACCCCTTCCAAAAATCATTTGTCCAGTTTCTCCATAAAACAAGATCAGGGAACTTCTATCATCTACCCTGGTGTGGTAGAAGTTAAAATGATATGCTATTTCTGAATTCCAAAACCTATAATTCAGCTTCCAAGTCAGGGTAGACATCCAGAATCATCACTACCATGTGCTTTTATCCCTTTATTTAAGTCAAAACTTTAAAGCTTCTAAAGGATGTCAAGGTATCAACTATATTTATAGGGCCCTCTTTAAATTAATAAGCAAGGAGTCATTGACTACTTTTGCCTCTATATCTCAGATCACCAAATGTTTTATAAAGAACACTGAGAAAGACTAGTAGGTACAGCCCAATTTTGAATATGATCCACAAGGGAAAAAAAGATATAAATTAGGGTATGAGTCATATAAAACAAGGCACCTAGGTGGAAGCACTAGGATAGAGCACTAGGCCTGGAAGCAGGAAGACCTGAGTTCAAATGTGACTTCAGGCATTTACCAGTTGTATGACCCTGGGCAAGTCACTTAACCCTGTTTGCCTCAGTTTCCTTATCTGTAAAATGAGCTGGAGAAGGAAATGGCAAACCACTCCAGTATCTCTGCCAAGAAAACTCCAAATGGGGTCACAAAGAGTCGGCCACAACTGAAATGACCAAACAACAAGATTAAACATCTATATGAAATGACATATAGCTTCCCCATAGAGAAGAGCCTTTCTCTAGGAAAGGCCTAGTAAGTGCCCAGAAAGTATATGTCAGCAGCCATCTCTGCCCTGTCCTTGTGACTTGTCCATGGTCACATAGCTAGAAAGTATTGAGAAGGGAATTATAAATTATAATGAATATATTAATAATTTAGTTTTCTTAAGAGCTACCTTTCTGGCTTGGACATCAGAGCTCACAATACAGCTTAAACTGATTAATCAAAACTCTGACAATGCTCACAATCACAGGACCCTAAGTGAAGTGAATCAAAGATTGTAGAACTTGGGTCCCTCACAGAGCTCTGGTTCTGTACCCTAGCGGAAGGTGGTCACAATCCCCAAAGACTTGACTCCAGAACTGTCGTTTGTGTGATTTGTGCATTTCTCTCAAGAACCCACAAAATGATTGTTTGTAATCCACCTGTCTTCTTCCCCTCTCGTGATTTAAGTATATAACCTGTGCTTTTACTTCAGCTAGGAAAACATTCCTCACTCTGAAACTGATTCCTGGCACTCCCCACCTCTAGGCCTGCTTTGTGCAGCTCTGAGTATTCTCCAGTTAAGAGACCAGCTCAGTAGAAATCCTGTTAACAGTATCAGAGGAAGGATTTGTACCTGAGTATTCTTCAGTCCAAGTTTAACACTGTAACCACTAAAAGGCTCTGCCTCCTATCACTTGACTCAGAATCTGAAAGTCATAAAATATATTTCTTATCAGTGCATGTATAGCAGTTGTCCCCCCCCCCCCGAAAAGAAAGTTAGCCTGAGTTCACATTTAAGTTTTGGTCATTTTAACCCACTGTCATTAAGACACAAGATTCATCAATTAAGATTCTCTTTGCTTAATCTAAGGGCATCTTTAATGAACACATAAGCAGGGAAGAGACAGACTTTCATAGATGGTTTTCTACAGCACACCCTATCTTCACAGTCAAACAAGTGCATGAGATGTGTATAGAACACAAAGTCCTTCTATGTTTATCGTTTATTGATTTCAAGGAAAGTATTTTCCATGGTAGAACAAAATATAGCCTTGAAGGCTTTCCTCAGACAAGATGGCTCCAACATGTAGGTCATTATATAAGACTTTCTAACAGATATGGGAGCCAAGACATCTTTGTTCAACAATATGCTGATCATTGACAGCCAGTAAGGTGTTAAAGACATAATGTATTTGATGATGTCATAGAGAATATCCTGATCATAGTACAATCAAAAGGAGGATTTCTTACCAACATTACTGTTCACAGATGACCTCTTGCTTTCCTTTGTTCTTGAAGAGGCCCAAAATGACATCACTGTGTTAGAGTCTAGTTACAGTGTGTCCCACTGTGACTGATCAGATCAATACAAGCTTGGAATGCTCTGCCACAGGTTGGCCACAAGTCCATGTGAACATTTGGTTGGATTCTGTAGATTTTCACAGAAATGCAACAAAGCCTCTTCAGTTAAAGCCAAGAAAGATTGTTCTAACTACATGCACTAGAAAAACAAAGTGGATAAGAATTGTTCAACATACGTCACAAACTTTAGCAAGCAGCACATTGAGAAGCAAGTAAGGGAAGTAGAGGAAAAACTGGGAAGAGAAATGAGAGTGATGCAAGAAAATCATGAAATACAAGTCAACAGCTTGGCAAAGGAGACCCCAAAAGAAATACTGAAGAAAATAACACTTAAAAAAAAACATATGAGGCCAAAAACAGATGAATTAAAAGAGGTACAAAAAGCCAATGAGGAGAAGAATGCCTTAAAAGGCAGAATTGGCCAAATGGAAAAAAAGGCGCAAAAATTCACTAAAGAAAAAAAACTCCTTAAAAAGTAGAATTAGCCAAATGGGAAAAAAAAAGGTACAAAAGCTCACTAAAGAAAATAATTTCTTAAAAATTAGAATTGAGCAAATGGAAGCTAATAACTTTATGAGAAATCAAGAAACAATAAAACAAAACCAAAAGAATGAAAAAATAGAAGACAATATGAAAATCTCATTTTAAAAAAACTGACCTGGAAAATAGATCCAAGAGAGATAATTTTAAAATTATTGGACAACCTAAAAGCCACGATTTAAAAAAAAAAAGAGCCTAGAGCTCTCAAGAAATTATCAAGGAAAACTACCCTGAGATTCTAGAACCAGAGGGTAAAATAGAAATGGAAAGAATTCACCTATCACCTCCTGAAAGAGATCCCCAAATGAAAACTCCCAGGAATATTATAGTCAAAATCCAGAGCTCCCACATCAAGCAGCCAGAAAGAAACAGTTTCAGGATAGGGAAGCCACATTGTGGAGCCACAGTCAGGACAAAGGATAACACAAGATTTAGCTGCTTCTACATTAAAGGATTGGAGGGTTTGAAACATGATATTCTGGAGAGCAAAGGAGCTAGAATAACAATCAAGAATCAACTACCCAGCAAAACTGAGTATAAACCTTCAGGGGAAAAATGGATATTCAATGAAATAGAGGACTTTCAAGTATTTTTGATTAAAAGACCAGAGCTGAATAGAAAATTTGATCTTCAAATACAGAATTCAAGAGAAGCATAAAAAAGGTAAAGAGGAAAGGGAAATCATGAGGGACTTATTACATCCCCATATTGGAAGAGGATACTTGTAGCTCATAACACCTTTATTATTATTAGAGCAGTTAGAAGGAATATATACAGACAGAGGGCACAGATGTGAGTTGAATATGAAGGGATGATATTTAAAAAAACAAAATTAACAGGTGAGAGAGAATGTACTAGGAGAAAAAGAAAGGGAGAGGTTGAATGGGGTAAATTATCTCACATAAAATAAGGCAAAAATAAAGCTTTTACAGTAGAGGGAAAGAGGGGGGAGGAAAAGGGGAATAAGGGAACCTAACTCTCATCATACACTCAAAGACGGAATAACATACACACAATTGGGTATAGAAATATATCCTTACAGGAAAGCAGGAGGGGAAGGAGATAAGAGAAGGGAGGGAGGGGTGATAGAAGGAAGGGCAGATTAAGGGAGGGGTAGTCAGAAGCACAAAACTTTTGAGGAGGGACAGGGTGAAAGGAAAGAGAGAACAGAATAAATAGGGGGGAATATGATGGAGGGAAATACAGTTAGCAATAGTAAATGTGAAAATAATTTTGAAGCAAGTTTCTCTGATAAAGGCCTCATTTCTCGAACTATAGAGAACTGAATCAAATTTATAAAAGAGTCATTCCCCAACTGATAAATGATCAAAAGATATGAACAGTTTTCAGATGAAGTAATTAAAACTATCTATAACCATATGAAAAAATTGCTCTAACTCACTATGGACTGGAGAAATGCAAATGAGGTACTACCTCATACTGTTAGATTGGCTAATAGGACAGAAAAGGAAAATGACAAATATTGGAGGGGATGTGGGAAAAATGAGACATTAATGGATTGCTGGTGGAGTTGTGAACTGATTCAACCATTCTGTAGAGCAACTGGGAACTATGCCCAAAGGGCTGTGAAACCTTGCATACCCTTTGATCCAGCAATATTGCTACTAGGTCTGTATCTCAAAAGAGATTAAAAAAAAAGGAAAAGGACATATATGTACAAAAATTTTTATAGCAGCTCTTTTCTGGTGGCAAAGAATTGGAAACTGAGGAAATGCTCATCAATCTTGGAATGGCTGAATAAATTGTGCTGTGTGATTGTGATGGATTAGTATCATGCTGTAGGAAATGATAAGCAGGATGCTCTCAGAAAAGCCTGGAAAGACTTACATGAGCTGAGGCAAAGTGGAATGTATCATGTACAAAGTAACAGCAATATTGTAAGATGATCAGCTGTAAATGACTTATCTATTCTTAACAATACAATGATACAAGACAGCTCTGAAGGACTTATGATGAAAAATGCTATCCATCCCCAAAGAAAGAACTGATGGTATCTGAATACGCTTTTACTTTATTTTTCTTGAGGGTTTTTTTTTTTTGGTCTATGTTTTCTTTCACAACATGACTATTACGGATATATTTTGCATGACTATACATGTATAACCTATATTGAATTGCTTGCTTTCTCAATGAGGTGGGGCAGGGAGGGGGGGAAAGGAGAAAATTTGGAACGCTAAAGTTTTAAAAGCAAATGTCAAAAAATAGTTTTTAAGTGCAACTGAGGAAAAATAAAATACTAAATGAATTCAAAAAATAAAGTAAAAATGCACAAATGAAAACAAAAGAAACGGATGTTGACAAGCAAGGCACCTTATCCTACACTTTAAAAAAAATTTTAATTAAAAAAAAAAGACTGCCACTAAACTGAATGTAGGGATCCCTTCAGGCACATACTGACTTAGAAAATCACAAATTAACATTATGTTTTATAATTTTTTTTATTTTGCTAAATATTTATCAATTATATTTAATCTGGTTCAAGTAGCACTTGGGAGTGTTCTTCTGGAGGCAGCCTAGTGGCTCAGGCTCTGGGCCTGGAGTCAGGAAGACCTGAATTCAAATCCTGCCTCAGACACTTACTAGCTATGTGATCCTGGGCAAGTCATTTAAGCTCTGTTTGCCTTAATCCACTAGAGAAGGCAAACCACCCAAGTATCTTTGCCAAGAAAACCCCATGGACAGCACTGGAATGCTATGGTCCCCAGGAACACAAAGAGTCATGCACAACTGAACAGCAACAATCCGAGTTTGGTGTCATCTTTTTCCATTGCTTTCTTCCCTCTTCTGAAATAATAGCATGAAGGCCTGAGACAGAGGAAACAGTAGCATAATAAGTGAACATCAGTGGGATATAGTCAGGATATCTCTTGGCAGTGAGGAAATGACATCTTTGTAGCTGTTTTCCCTTTAACCCATAAACCTCGTGGGAGGTGTAGGGGGGAGTCAATTCGAAACCCTCTGTCATCTGGCTTCCAACCTCATCATTTGACTGCTCTCTCCAAAGCCACCAATGATCTTCTAGTTGCCAAATGCAGTGGCTTTTCTTTATGCTCACTGGTCTAGACCTCTCTGCTGCCTTCGACACTGTTGATCAACCTCTTCTCCTATACACTGTTTCCTTTCTAAGTTTCCTGACACTGCTCTCTTCTGGTTCTCCTCCTACCTACATACTCACTCTTCTGTCTCCTGTGCTGGACTTGCTTCCAGACTATGCTCACTAACTGGGTGTCCCCAAAGGCTCTTCTCTTCGTCTATACTATCTTGCTTGGTGATCTCATCAGTTCCCATGGGTTCAATTATCATCTCTCTGCAAATGAGTCTCAGATCTATTTGTCTCTAGTCTTCCTCCTGAGCTCCCAGTCTTGCATCACTAGCTGCCCTTTGGGTATCTCGAACTATATGCTCCATAAGAATCTCTAAATCAACATGACCAAAACAGAACTCATTAACTTTACTCCTCTCTTCCAAACCCTTCCCTCTTCTGAATTTCCCTAATACTGTCAAGAGGATCACCATGCCCCCAGTCACCCAGGCTTGCAGCCTTGGTGTCATCCTTGACTCCTCTCTCACACTCATTCCAATCTGTTGCCAAGTTCTGTTGCTTTTACCTTCACAACATTCCTTACATATAACCTCTTCTCTCCAACCACAGTCACCACTCTTATGCAGACCCTCATCCCCTTATGCCTGGAATATTGCAACAGCCCGCTGGTGGGTCACCCTGAATCAAGTCTCTTTCCACTCCAATCCATCCTCTACTTAGTTGCCAAAGTGATTTTTGTACAGTCTGTTACTCCTTACTCAATGAAATTCCAGTGGCTCTCTGTCACTTCCAGGATCAAATATAAAATCTTCTATTTGTCTTTTAAAGCCCTTCAAAAACTTATCCTTCTTATCTTTCTAGTCATCTTAAACGTGACTCTTTTCCCTTGCTTTATGGTCCACAATATCTTCCTTCTTGCTGTTCCTTGTATACAACATTCATTCTCCAAACTCTGTGCCTTTTCAATGGCTGTGCCTTATGCCTAGAATTTTTTTCCTCTTCATCACTACCTCCAGGCTTCCTTTTAGATTCAGCGCAAATCCTACCTTCTACAGAGAGTCCTTTCCCATCCGCTCTTTATATATCTTACAGGTACAGAGTTATATGTGTGTTGTCTCTCCAATCAGAATGTGAACTCCTTAAAGGCAGAGGCCATGCTTAAGCTTTTGGAGGGCTTTTTTATCTCCCCAACACTTAGCACAGTAGCACTTAATGCTTGTTGACTGATTGAATTATCCTTCCCCATTTTTTTTTAACAAGTGTGGTTATGTGCTCTCCAGATTTCTCCACATGCACTTAAGATCTAGAAAGCAATGTGAAAGAGTATTGGGTGAAAGAGATGGTGATGACTGTCTCCACAAAGGAATAATTTGTCTCTTTTCATTTTTACTTTTATTTTATGTAGAAAAATTCCATGCTATAGCATACATAAGTGAATGAAACTATCTGTACTATGGTAAGGATCTGAGATAGTAGAATACTCCTAAAGAATGGGAACAAGTCTCTCTCTCTCTCTCACACACACACACACACCCCACACACATACACACACGTGTGTATGTACATATATATGTATATATATGTGTGTGTCTAATGTTTACTGTTTTAATATTTGACTAATATTTCCTTTAATCTCCTATATTAAATTGGAACTCTTCCATTTCCAGAGGTTAAAAAAGATCACTTCCAAATCAAGTGTGCTGAAGTATATGGGACATATTGGGAGTGGGGACTGTCACTCGAGCTTGCTCCGAGTAGTAAGTCCTGCTAAGAACCGAGTAGCCAGAATGTGTGCCTTAACAACTGAAGTAGTTTGAACCACATCATACCTAACTCAGATATTTCTCTCTGAGTTAATGTAAGCTCCCTTGGGCTTACTAATTGAATAACGGCTATCTTGCTGTACAGATCAAGGAGGTAACATGACCAAAGTCACATGTTAAAGGAACTGTTTCCAGTGTTAGGTAAAGACAAAAATGAAACAATCCAGTACTTGCCACCAAATGAGAAGTGCTTAATAAGTGCTTGACTTGTCTTGTCCCCAAGGAGCTTAAACATTAAAGGAGGAAGACTGTCATCCAGCACTTTGGGTTAATATTTTATGGAGAATTTTTGATAAAACACAGACAAAAATTACATGGGCTGAAAATGTGTAGATATGCATTGGTGGAGGGAGTATCAGTAGTGTGTTGGAGTTCACAAGAGCCAATTGTTAAATTTTCAACATAAGCATTTACACCTCTGCAATCAGCAAAGTCTACAAACCAAGGTTTGATTTATGTTACTTGGCCTAGACTTAAGAAAGAGATGGAAAAAAATGTTAATAATGCAGATTAAACTTAAAAGTGTGTCAAGGGTCCATTTTGGCAGCAGGTGGGGGGGAAAGCCAATTACTAAGCATTTCCCACCATGTTCCTGGCTGAGAACCTACACCAATGAAATTGCAATATCCACGAACATACCAAAAGAGTGAATTATGGCTCCTCTCCTGACAAAAATGCCCAAAGCTTATACTTGGAAAAAGAGTCCTCAAGATTCCAATAACTTGAATGCTAAGCTATGATTTCACATATTTATATCATATTCCATACTAATAGTCCCCCACCTCTTTGCCAAGAAGGAGGAGGTCTGTTTCCCTATCTCTTTTCTAGGATCCTCATTGTTACCATTACTCAGAGTCCAGCTTCATTTTAGTGACCTCATTTACATTGTTTTAGTCATAAAGTTTAGTTTTTTTAGTTTTACTAATTTTAGCTTTAGTGCTGTATATAAAGCACTTTCTCAACCCTAAAGTACTATGTAAATGTCAGGAGATATTGCTTATTATCTAATTCACCACCCTATTATTCTTTTATGCTTTGTGTTCTGCAAACTTTTGTGAAGGTGGATAAAATGGTGGGGGTTTTATACCTGAATAAGAGTATAGAGATGTAATTTCATGTTTCATACGTTAACTGAAAGCATTTTCAAGACAACCACAGTAGCAGAAAAGACAATGGGGATGATAATAGGTACCTCATCCTGTTTCCACATTGTTTTGATTTCTTCTGCTGAATGTCTATATTTTGAAAACGCTTAATTCCACATAGCTTGGAGAATAAGAGAAATCAGCATGATAGCTATTTAAAATGTTGCTCTTAAATTTTTATTTTCATTTTTCAACCACCACTTCCTTATATAATCTGCACTGACCAATAAGTCTGAGCTCCTTTAAGGAGACTCTCCACACCTTTTGGTAGCAGTGACATGGTCTTGAATACCTACCACCAAGTTCTCTGTTTCTGTAAACAAATTAGTATAACTTCAGTTATTTTATTTTTATTTTTTGTCAACTTATTGGTGGTCTACTTAACATGGATATAACCCAGAGAAGGTTTTTTGATTCCATTATTCATCATCATTATTAATATTAATATTCATCTCATTCTTACCTTTTTCACTGGAGTTCAGATAGAATCGGTCCTAGGGAAAAATCAATAATTTGCTATTGTTATTTTACGTTAAATATTCTATGAATTGTGGCACAAGTTGATAAAATAACACCCTTCTGTAACCGAATAAAGGCATTCAGGTGTAAGGTCATCTTCTGTAGGTTTGTATAAGCAATCTTCAAGTGTAAGATATTAAGCTTATTCTTATCTTTCCTATTGTTACATATTGCTGTCATTGTAATTATCTGCGTCCTCAACTTTTTTGATAGGGTTGTCAGAAGTAGATTTTTGAGAGCTAAGAATTTCCTGTTGGGAGACAACATAACTAACTCCATTTTGTTCTACATTTGCCATTTTACTATGTATTTGCCTTAGCACATACTACAGGCTGGCTTCCTTGATTGTTTCCTTTCTGCCTCTAATTGCTGTAAAAGGTTTTATTGTGCAAAGAATATCTTTGATAGCTCATGCAAATGTCTTGTCTGTCAGGTGATATATGATTTTCTTCGATATGCTGTGAATAGCTATGCTAATAAGAACACATTCCTTCTTTTGTAACAAATGATAAGCATCCTAGCAAATATACATTCCCTCTGTACTGACTAAAGAACACATCTCCTCTTTGTCTCACCTAAGGAATGGTTAATGAGAAACTGCCAAACTGAAACAGAAACACATGTCCATAATCTACTGATGGAGTGTGTCACACTCTGAGTGAATAAACTGCAGTTTTTCCTGTGTCTGTTTCCTCTGCTGGCTTGTTGGCAATTGGGGTCAATACTCAAAAGGGAATCCACGCAATGGGATTGAGATAGAAGTGGTACTGGGACAAGTCGTTAACCTAATTTTTTTATATTCAGTGTTCTATGGACCACTGAATAGGTGGATAAAATAATGGCTCTTTCTAGTTGAACAAAAGTGTTAAGATATAAGCTCATACTCTGAAGGTTCACTGAAATCATTTTAGTACAACTCTAGTAGGACAACAGGGATGATATATACCTCAACCTGTGTAGGCTCGCTGCAAGTAGGGATTGCTTCATTCTTTTTTTTTTAATTTATGGAATAAAACAAGCATTTCCATAGCATAATACAATAAAAAAATAATACAATAAAAAGATGATCGATCATGAAATTGCAAATCTACTATGCACAACTTGCTATTCCTTTCAAATACATGACACTTTTTTTTCCCTTCCTTCCCCTCCACCTGTCCCAGCCCTAGAGATGGCTACCATTAGACACAAATAAGTGTATTGTGTGTGTGTGTGTGTGTGTGTGTGTGTGTGTGTGTGTGTGTGTAATTATTCTATACATACTTCTATTTACCATGGATTGTAATGTACCTTGCTTAATCAGCACTGTGAAGTGTTTGAACAAGTCAGGAATTTTGTCTGGTCCTGCCACTTTACATTTTCAAAGTTTTAGTCACTTCCTTTGACATATCTTTTGACATAACATAATCATTTATTAGTGGTCTGCAGCCTTCTTGTTTCTGGGTTCCTCTAGTTTGCATTGTCATTGTGTTGTACTTCTTATGACCAGAAATCTTCCACATCCCTCTTCAGAGGTTCTCTCTCACCTTTGTTATGCCTACTTCTCAAGCCATTATAGTAAAGATTGTGATTATTTTGTCCTTTGAACTGTTCTGACTCCCTGTATAATTTTGACTCCGTATGTAACTTTAACTTCTTGCTTTAGGTCTGTAACGAAGTCTAGAATTATTAATATGCTGTTTTCCAGACTCTTTTCTACAAGTCTTTTTTCATTAACTTTAATTGGGCGCCACACCAGCTATTAATGTACTCTTGCAATGCCTTTCTGCAGATTTCCAATAGCTCTTTCAAATTATTTCTTCCATGACGGTGTTTAACACCTGTCCTTAGGGGTATTTCTTGATAGCTCACCTTTCTTCCTACAGTTCCTTCTCAGAGATCAACTAATTCAACTCCCTTCATTTTATAGATGAGGAAAGGTAGGCCTAGAAAAAGACCTGATTTTTCCAATGTCACAGATCTCTTTATAGTGCAGCATTCTTTCCACACATCTATGTTTTGGTTTTGTGTTTGTTTTTCAAACGAACTAGATAGAAGAAAAAGGAAGTACAAATTACCCCCCTTCTGTTGTGCTCAGAAGATAGGTTATTAGAAGGATAACCGTTATTCACAGCAAGGAGACTGAGAAAGAGTGCTTCAAGATTCAACTGGATTCAAAACAATTTAATCCACATTAAGCACCTACCTACCACATTAAGGCCCCATTCTGGATGATGGCTCTACAAAGACAAAGACAAAAAGAAAAATAGTTTCTATGCTTAAGAGCTTAAGAGCCCACTTCACTGGGGGTGGGCAGGGAGAGAAACAATGCATACAAAAATAAATGTGATATAACACATGAAGGAAAAGATAAGGAATTCTAACATACTGATACCCCAGCAATACTACTTGTAGGGCTGTATCCCAAAGAGATCATAAAAATGGGAAAAGTATCCACATGTACAAAAATATTTATAGTAGCTCTTTTTGTGGTGGTCAAGAATTGGAAATTGAGGGGATGCCCATCAATTGTGGGATAGCTGAACAAACTGTGGTATATGAATGTGATAAAATACTATTGTGCTATAAGAAATAATGAGCAGACTTCAGAAAAACCTGGAAAGACTTATATGAACTGATGCTGAGTGAAGTGAGCAAAACCAAGAGAACACTGTACAACTGTACACAGTAAATAGTCACATTGGGCAATGACTGACTGATAGGACGGGACAAATGGTCAGATCCATCCAGGATTTGGGAAGCTCAAAAGTTGACACCTGAATAAAGAGGATGGATTAAAGTTTAAAACTGCACTAAGAATTTGGAGGGGCGGGGCGGGGCGGGGCTCCATTTGTGGAGCTATGTTAAAGGAGAATCATAGATCTATGGCTGGAAGGGATCTCAGAGGTCACCACCAGCCCCTTCAATTTACAGGAGAGGAAACTAGAGACCCTGGGAGAGGAAACAAGTCCAGGATGACCCATTTAGTGGTAAGCCACCGGAGCTGGGATCAAACCCGGAGAACAACTCTAGCACTCCCCACCCTGTCCTCCAGGCAGCTGGGGTGGGGGGTGACGGTCTGCCACGCACTGCTCTCCCAGGTCAAAGGTGACCCGTGCGTGGCAGCTCTCCCACCCTTTCCTACACGTGTTCCGGCAGCCAGCGGACTGGGAGGATGAGGGGTGGGGGTAAGGGATCAGTCCCCGGGATTAGCACCAAATTCGACCTACGCCGAAAGCAACAGCCGGGCTCCGCCCCCTCCCCCATCGCTAGCGCCAACGTCCGGAGAGTCCACTGACCAGTCCTAGGGCGCGGGCATCACATGACGCCAATAGCCTCGCTCCCAGTGCTCGCGCGATTCGCCGTCACATCAGCCTATGCCCCCTTCCGCTGATTGGTCGAGGCCTCGCTCCCGCGCCCGCCCCGCCCCGCCCCGCCCCTCTCCGCGCATTCCTCCCTCCTTCCCGGGTGATCTAGGCCCGAGAGCTGCCCAGTGGCGGGTCTCTTGAGCGCGGAGTTGTGGCGGCGGCGGCGGCTGGAGGCGCGTGGGGAGGCCAGGAGGCAGCGGCGGCCTGGGCCCCACTCCAGGGGGAAGGTGCAGGTTTCGGGGTGTCCTTGAGAGCAGGGGGGATAGTCAGCTGGGCTTTGGGGAGGGAGACCCTCAGAAAAAAGGAGCCCGGGGTCGGGGGTGAAAGGAGCGGCGCCCTGGGAATTGGGGTGTTGCTGGACTGGGACACCCCCAGCTTTAAAGTCCTCCGGCGGAGCCAGGGGGGGCGGGGCGGGGAGCCCTAGCGGCTTGCGCCCTTCCGAGCTGGTGCGGGGATGAGGTTGCCGAGGGCTGGAGCCGTCTCCGCTGCCCCTTGGGGCTGGCCCTCCCCAGAGCCCGGCGGGGCTGGCAGAAGGAAGGGCTGCGAGAGGGCCCCGCGGGCCGGCCGTCGGAGAGAGCGGGGCCCGAGTGTCCGGCCCTGGGGACGGGGGCGGGAGGGGGCAGTTGGTTCTCATGCCATTCCATTAGCTCCTGGGGAAAGAGGGTGGGAGAATGACAGCCGAATAATAGCAGCGCCCCAAGTTTTGCTGAGCGCCCCGCCGGCGTTGCTGCACCGAGATAGCAGACCTAATTTTGGAAAAGGTTTTATTAGAAGCCCCCCCTCCGATCAGGTATCTTGACCACAGGTGACCAGGACATACCATCTGGGGAGGCTTGTGGGCTAGCCTGCCACATTGGCTGAACTTTTAAAAATGAGTTAATTCCATAGTTTTATTTGAAAAAAAGAAAAAGGATTAAATGCCTAATGTCCATTGTGTGGTATAACTTAAGTACCACACAGACTCTAGAATTATCTATGTACTCGACACCTAAAGCTTAGCACAGTGTCTAGCACATAGTAGACTTTTAAGATTTATTGAATTGAATTACTAAACATATATATATGGTACATAGAAAAAGGCCTGGCTGGAGTCAAGAATACTCATTTTCCTGAGTTCAAATGTGGCCTCAGACACTTTACTAGCTTTGGGACCCTGGGCAAGTCACTTAACCCCATTTGCTTTCGGTTTCCTCATCTGTAAAATAAGCTGGAGAAGGAAATGGCAAACCACTGAAGTATCTCTGCCAAGAAAACCCCAAATTGGGTCACGAAGAATCTGAAAGGACTGAACAACAAACAACCAAGACATTTGCACATTGAGAAAGCCAGATATTGATTTTGGTTTTTATATTTTGATTCCGTTCTGTAATTGATTCTATTCTTTAGCTGCTCGTGCCATGTTTGCTTAACTCTTTGAGTCAAGTTCAGAAGTTCAGTTTTCTCTCTCTGAGTTTAAATTTAGCTGTGTTTTTATAAATCACCTTAACTCAAAGAAATAAATTATATCTCCATACAGCCTTGCATACCCAGGTACCATTAAGGGAGATCTGTTATCTTAACTAACAATAACCTTATGGAATGCAGGTGGGTAACTAGAAGTCTTGTTATCTCTGTTCAGCAAACGAGCAGGACTTTCAGTCAGGCTTTCTTGACACCCCACACCCCCCTTGGGGAAGGAGGGAGTTGTTGCTAGCCCCAAACGTCTAGCCAATCCTATTGTTTTTGCACCTATGCTACTTCAGATGTTGTAACCAATCATGTTGTTTTCCATCTGTGCTGCTTCCTGTTATTTGTTCTCTTGTACTTCCCAAAACTATATTAAGGCTGGTAAGACCTACCTGTTGGTCTTTTTGGCTGACTGAGGAATCAAGAGACCCCTTTGGTAATTTCTTGTCCCAATAAATTGAACATTCTTGGAACTTTGTGCCTTGGTTTACCTTACTTTTCAAATGTTAACAACATTCATGATTTCATTTGAGCCTGCCTGGTAATCCTAAGAGGAGGTGGAGACTTGTGAGTATTATCCCCATTTTACAGGTGAGGACATTCCAAGCTTAAGATATCTTGGTCCCTGATTTAAGCCTTGGAGGAAGCTGTCCCCCAGACAGCCTTTCCTGTTAACCCTTGTTATTAGTGCTTCCTCTCTTCCTCCTCAGTTTGCATTGTATTATTATCTGTGTAGCAATACTGCAAGACAGTGAGCTCCTTGAGGGCAGAGATTCTGGTTTTTTTTTCTTTGTACCTCCAGCATTTGATAACGTTTCTTGCATTGCTTAAGTTTAATAACCCTTTGGTGAATCAAATTTCATAGGCAAGTCAGAAGATGGTGACTGCTCAGATTTTCACCCCAGATGTATGGCTAGATATAACAAAAGTTTAGTTTGCCTAATAATCTGATGAGTTTTCTTCTTTCTCAATTGCTTATGTCTCTTCCTGTTTATCCTGTCTTTGATCCCTTGTCCCTCTCTTTGTTCCTTTTTTTAATAAAGTTTACTGTTCTCCTGTTAAAATTTTAAAATAAGATCAATTAATACTAAAAAGTCATTCAGTATACATTAATTAAACATTTACCATGTGCAGGGTTCTGGGAATACCTTATCAACTCACTATCCTGCTCTCCATAGTGGTTCTTCCAAACCTTTCCATCCCTCTTGAAACTTTCTGTGGCTCCCTCTTCTCCCACCCTCTCAGCTGAGAACTTTGCTTCATATATTACTTAAAAAATTGAGGCCATTCTCAGAGAGCTCCTTCTTTTCATATTGCTGGCTTGTCTTCTGCTACCGGCTCTTCCATCACCCATCTCACACAGAGGTGGCCCTGTTTTTGCCAAGGCAGTCCCCTCTACCTACACAAGCAATCCAGTTCCATCCTATCTCCAACAGATTGTTCCTACTGTCATCCCACTCTCTCACTTATCTTCTCTCTCTCTCTCTCTCTCTCTCTCTCTCTCTCTCTCTCTGTGCTGTCTCCTTTTCTGCCATCTACTAACATGCCCATGTCTTTCCAGCCCTTAAGAAACCTTTACTTAAGTGAGCAGAACCGGGAGACCATTATACATGGTAACAGCAACCTTGTGCGATGACCAGCTTTGATAGACTTAAGTCTTCTCAGCAATACAAAAACTAAGACAATTCCAAAAGACTCATGATAAAAAATGCTATCCACAGCCAGAGAAAAAACTATAGAGTCTGAATGCAGATCGTAACATACTATTTTCTCTCTTTTGTTTGTTTTTTCTTTCTTGTGGTTTTTCCCTTTTGTTCTAATTCTTCTTTCACAACATGACTAATATGGAAATATGTTTAATATGTTTGTACATGTATAGCGTATACCAGACTGCTTGCTGCCTTAGGGGAGGGGGAAGAGGAGGGAGGGAGAAAAAAGTTTGGAACTAAAAATCTTATAAATGTGAATGTTGAAAACTATCTTTACATGTAATTGGAAAAAATAAAATACTGTTTGGGTAAATGTGGAAAAAAAGGAAAAAAGAAATTTTCACTTGAGCCTTCCATCCCAGCTGTCATTCTATATATCTCTTGCCTCTTCTGGTCAAAATCCTTTTAAAAACTGTCTAAAATAGGTACCTCCATTTCCTCTCTTAACTCCCTCCAGTCCAGCTTCTGACCTCATCATTCAACTGAAACGTCTCTCTTCAAAGTTAACAATGACTTCCTAATTGCCAAATCTAGTAGCCTTTCCTCAATCCTCATTTTTCCTGACTTCTCTGCAGCTTTTGACAGTATCAATCATCCTTTCCTCCATGTTATTCTCTTCTCTAGGTTTTTAGGACAGGACTCTGTCCTTATTCTCCTACCTTTCTGACTGTTCTTCTCAGTCTACTTTGCTGGATCCTCATCCAAGTCATGCCTACTAATCATGAGTGTCCTACAGGATTCTTCCCTGTGCCTTTTCTTCTTTGCTACTTGGTAATCTCATCAGCTCCTATTTAATTACCTGTATGCTGATGATTCTCAAGTCTCCCTATCCAGCGCCAGCCTCTCTACTGACCTCTGGTTTTGCATCTACAACTGCCTTTCAGACATCTTGAACTGGATGTTTTAAACTCAGCATAGCCAAAACAACTCTGTCTTGTCCCCTAAACCCTTCTAATCTTGCCTGTTACAGTCAAGGGCATTACCACCCTCCAGGATGTCTTTCTCAGTTCCTCACTATCTCTCATTTGACTGTCCAATCTCTTGCCAAGGTATTTTGATTTCACCTTTTCGACATCTCTTGAATACAGTTCCTTTCCTTTGATCCTGGCACCACCCTGGTGCAAGCCCTCATCACCTACACCCTGTTACAAAAGCCTTCTCCATTCATCCTCCATTCAGCTGCCAAAGTGATTTTCCAGAAGTGCCAGTCCAGTCATAGCACCACCTCGCCCCCACCCTCAGACTTCGGTGGTTTCCAGTCATCTGCAGGATCAAATATAAAACCTTCTGTTTGTCATTCAGTGCCTTCATAACCTATCCCCTTTCCTTCCGGTTTTCTTACACCTTATCCTTCCCCACCCTCATGTATTCTGATCTAGTGACGTTGGTCTTTCTCTTCTTCAACAATACATATCATCTCTTGGCTCTGGGCCTTTTTTCTAAATGTCCCGCATGCCTGGAATACCTACTAATCTTTGCCTCCTGGCTTTCTTCAAGACCTAGCTAAAATACCACCTTCTATAGGAAGTCTTTCCCAATCCCTCTTAATTCTGGTGTTTCCCTGTTAATTTTTTTCATATTTATCCTATATTTAGCTTGTTTATACATTTTTGTTTACTAATTTCCTCCATTAGATTGTAAATTTTGTATTCCTATAGAAGGTGGTATTTTAGCTAGGTCTTGATTAGATTGTAAACTTTATATTCCCAGCACTTAGCACAATGCCTGACACATAGTGGTTGCTTAATAAATGCATATTGAATACTAGGTGAAATCGTATACCATTACATCATATCCTTAGCAGTTTACAAGAGGAAATAAAACACTTAAGCAAATAAGCTATGCTATAAAGCAGAATGTGATAAGGACAGGGAAGAGTTCCAAATAAACTGATATGAGAAATGTGAGGGAAAGATCACTTTCAGCTAGGAGGAGTCAGTGTCCTAAAAGAGTTGGAACAAGACTTGTCACTTTAAGGAAGAGAGAAATTTTAATATATCCCTCTAAGCGGCAGAGAGAAAGTATCCCCTCCAGGCAAAGGGGTATTTTCGTGCAGTCTTAGAGTGTCAGGGAAAAAAACTGGAAAAGTATATTGGGCCCAGATTATATAGCAACTTGAATGTCAGGATGGGTTTATATTTTATTCAGTTGGTAGTAAGGAGCCACTGAAGGTTTCTGAGTGTATGACCAATGTTATCAGAGATGTTCAGTAGAAGAAAGAAGGGAAAAGAAAGATAAAATTATTAGGACTTGGCAGATGATTGGGAAGCAGAAGGAAGAGTGAAAATGATAACCAAGGTTTATTATTTAATCTGAAAGCAGAGAGCTGTGGATTCTGGATTTTGGAAAAAATCTTCAGCCACTTCTCCCTAACTATCCTCTCTGGCCCCCTGGTTCTCTGTATCTCACCTAGCACCACTCTTTCCTCCAGCAGGGGACCAGGAAACCCTCCCCCCTCTCTTTTTAGTGGGAGAAGGGATAGGAGTTGGACAGGGCTCTACTACCCTCCTCAGGCATCCAGAAGAACTCCTAGCACCCGTGGGCCCCACCCCTCATTTCAATTTTCTGACACATTAAAAATCAAACATGAATAAAACTACAAGTTTAATTTGAGGGAAAAAAGGTGGGGAATGTTTTGTTGTTTCCTGAGTGACTGAGCCCAAATGGTAGTAGCATCAAAAGAAATATATGTGTTAATGGTAGGGGCATGTTTCATAGAATTAATTTTAGGCTGATAAAATTTGGAGTGCTGACAAGGATATCAGGTAGCTCTCCAGCAGGGCAGTTGGTGATAAAGGACTAGAATTTTTGGCAAGGACTTGGTGAATGTATTTAGAGTTGAGAGGAGTCATCTGCACACGTAACTAAAGCTATAAGAGTGGATGAGGTGGCGGAGGAGGGGGTTGTATGTTTAGAGAAGGTAGCTAAAGACCAAACCTTAGAAGGTACCCATATTTAAGAAATGGGAGGATGAGACAGCAAAGGAAACCAAACAGTCGAAGTATTGAGGAAACAACAGTGCAGTGTCAGTGAAGTCAAAGAAAGAGATTATCTATAGTACAGCTGTGTCCCCATGTGGCATTCCTGAGTGTGGCCCAAACCAGATTAAAATGTAAATAGGAAATATTTAACAAAATCAATAGAACACAGATAATATTAATATGTGGTTTTCTAAGTCAATATGCAGCCCACAGAAATCCTTACATATACCATTAGTGTATATTACACTATTACATACACATTAGTGGTTCCGGTTTCTGTTTGAGTTTGATACCATTTGTCAACAGTATCAAAAATAACAGAATATATAAGAACATGAATTTTTAAAATGCCATTGCATTTGGTGGTAAAGAGGTCATGAAAGATATTCGGAGCAGTTTTGAAAGGGAGCTGTTGGGCAGAAACTGGATTGCAAGGCTGTAGAAGCAGTGAGTTACACAACTTTGGAAGGTTAGGTAATAGAGAGAAAAAATAATGGACCTGAATAATAGTACTCTGAGGGTATTATAGAGTTTAAACGTAACACACACACATCTTTGCTCCTACCTTGGCAATGAGAGGTAACTTCCTTGCTCCTAGCTCTTATGACTAGCCATAGCACCTTTTGAGTCTTAGAGCATCTACCAAAAAGCAGTATTTTTAAAACCACAGCCCGTGCCTTCAGAGCTTGTGCTCCTAAAATCAGAGTGCTCACCACTGAAGCTGGAGGGCCCATCGCTGGAACTCAGCCTTAGAAGGAGTTTGAAAGCTTTGGCACAAAGGGCTCCAAATTCAGTGGCGTGAATTTAAATTCATCTACTTCAGCAGCAAAAGCTCTGGTACCAGTTCTGTGTTTATAAAAGTCATCAAGTATTCTAATGATTCTTGTTGAAGGAAATACAAGCCTTTTTATCTGTTTGTCATTCAGGTGTCACAATGGATCTTATACTGAATATTGCAGATTACTATTTTTTCACACCGTATGTATATCCAAGTACGTGGCCAGAGGATGAAATCATCCGACAGTCTCTCAGTCTTCTAGTTGTAACAAATCTTGGTGCTTTCATTTTATATTTCTTTTTTGCAACTCTGAGCTATTATTTTATCTTTGATCACTCATTGAAGAAACATCCACTATTTTTAGAGGTAAGCATTTCATTTTTCCTATATGCTATATATCAGTTAAAGTATGGGGATGGGGGTAGGAATTAGATTAAATTTATTGTTTCTGGCCTATGAATGAATTTTTTTAACAGGGTGGTATGTAGATTAGTAAATGTAATTTGATTTGTTGGTCTAGCCTTATGAATAGTATGCTTTTTTTCTTTCATAAGCTAATTATGGTCTTTAGTGTATTATCCTTAAGCAGAACAGAGGAAATAGACGAGTTAATTTTTATTGTTATTATTATTATTAATAGCTTTCATTTATAAGGTACTTTAAAGTTTGCAGAGTTTACAATTATTTTATCTCACTTGATCCTTGATGCAACCTTGGGAGGTAAATGCTGTTATTTTCCCCATTTATATATGAAGGAAATGAGGAAGACAGGTTAAGTGACTTTGTCCAGGGACATACAGTAAGTGTCTGAGGCAGGATTTGAACTCCAGTCTCCCTCTCTCTGACTAGAATAGCTAGGTGGTACAATGGATATGGTGCCAAGCCTGGAAGATCTGAGTTCAAATCCAGTCTCAGATACTAGCTCCATTAACCTGGGCAAGTTACTTAACCCTGTTTGCCCCAGTTTCCTCACAAAATGAGCTGGAGAAGGAAATGGCAAATCACTCCAGTATCTTTGCCAAGAAAACCCCAAATGGGTTCATGACAAGTTGGACTCAACTGAAAGGACAAAACAACAATAAATTCATAATTCTAGGCTTGGGGCTCTATCCACTGTACCACCTAACTGCTTATAGAATTTAGAATTTTTTGAATTGTTTTTGATCGCTTTCATATTTCAGTTCCCTTGTTCTCAATTATTGCAGAGTTAGAATTGCAAACATTAAGGAGTTGTATGGTAAAGCTGGTAGAAGGAGAATTTTTATTGTATTCATTGCACGTTCCTGAAATGGCAATGTCCAGTAGGGATATTTTAAGGAAGAGAATGTCTCTGAGAAATTAAAATTAGGCATGTGTGTTAAGGAAATATTCTTTTGTTTGTACACACCTCTCTCTCTCTCTCTCTCTCTCTCTCTCTCTCTCTCTCTCTCTCTCTCTCTCTTTCTTTCTCTCTCCCCCTTTGTCTCTGTGTCTCCCTCTGTCTTTCTGCACCCCTCTCTTTTCTTCCTCTTCTCTTTCCCATCTCTTTCCTCTTCCTCTCTCTCTTTTACACACTCACATACAAGCATAATAAATTTATAATATAAAATGGTTTGGGCTAAAAATAAATAAAGTGACACTAATAAAAGAGATCTTTAAACCACAACTAGAAGTAGTTATATATCTATATTACTAGAGATAATGCACATTGAAAACAAATAATGGATCCAGTTTTAATATTTAAAATTTGAATTTCAGAACCAAGTATATCGAGAGATTAAGTATACTGTCCAAGCACTGCCATGGATAAGCATTCCCACAGTTTTATTGTTTCTGGTAGAGATTAGAGGTTACAGCAAACTGTATGACAACATAGAAGATTCTCCATATGGTGAGTAAACAATTTGAGTGTCAAGAAAAGAATCTGAATATACACAAATGTCTTTTAAAGGCTACATTGCCTCCTTAGCATAACATTTGTTAATTCCATTGAGATTATTTTAAGAAAAAAGATGAAGTCACCAAACCTGAAATAAGTTAAATGGAAAATACACCCAAGGGCACTGCTGACACCGTAAAGAATTACTGCTAAATTTTTATTTTCTTTCTAAACAGTAATGGTTATTAAGTTGCATAAAGAGACCTGACACTTTGGTGAAAGGGCCTAAAAGCACTTCTGTATTGATCAGCAAAATTTGAGATGCCTAGGTTAATCTAGATATTTTGCATACAGAATTATGAGAAATAGAAATATTTACACTTAGCAATAGCACTTGCAAGAAGCAAATTGTATGTGTATGACAATGGAAAACTATTCAAAGGCAATCTCTGCCCATGAGGACCTTATGATCTGTGTAGTCAGTAAGGGGTACATAAAAGATGTGGCAAAAGTTTATCAAGGCAGTACTTGGTTTAAGTACCAAAGTAGTAGTATGGAAAATAGCTCTATTAGAAGTTAAGGGGATGGAGAGATTACAGTAGGATGGAATGATATTAAAAGCTTTGAGCTATGCTTTGAAAAATGAGTAGGATTTATATAGGTGGAGAGAGCTTTTCATACAGATAAAAGAGTATGAGTAAAACTGTGGAGACACAACATCGAGCGAACTGGCCAGGCTATAGCAGGGGCTTAGTGCTTAAGGGATAAAAGTTGGAAACATAGAGGCCATGTTGTAGAGTGTCACGAATGTTAGGCTGAATATTTTATTGATAAAATCTGAGTTAGAACATACCTCAAAGGTTATCTAATTCAACCTTTTTTCTGAATCCTGAATCCCCTCTAGAACATCCCTACCAGGGGCAGCTATGTGGTGCAGTGGATAGAGCACCGACCCTGAAGTCAGGAGGACTTGAGTTCAAATTCAGCCTCAGACCAAACACTTCACACTTACTAGCTGTGTGACCGTGGGCAAGTTACTTAGCCTCAATTGCCTTAAAAAATAAAAAATAAAGAATATCCCTGCCAAATGATTATGCTGCCTGTGCTAGAATACCTCCAGTGACATAACCTAAGTTTCTTGAGGGCAATTACTGTTTCATTCTTGTCTTTGCAAAGGTTCTTAATAAGTGCTTGTTGATTGATTGATTGATTAGTAGAGCTCTTACTGCTCTGCAAGGCAGTGCAATCCATTGTTGGATAGCCCAGTTGTTCAGAAGTTCTTTATATTGAACTGAAATTTTGCCTCCCTATAACTTCTACCCATTGGTTCTAGTTTTGTCTTTTGGAACCATTTCTTCCACAAAACAACCCTGTAAAGATTGTAAGACAGTAGCTATATTCACTCTGATCCTCCTCTTCTTCACACTACAGTACTATTAATTACTTTCCTTTGTTCCTCATGTGGGCATAGTTTTTAGATTTTTTTTTTAACAGTCTGAGTCAGCATTCTCTAGATCCCTTCTTTTGTCAGTAGCCCTATTGAAATGTAGCACCCAGAACTGAACACAGTACTCCAAATGTGTTCTGATTAGGGATTGTCATTTTGCCTATTTTGGACACACTGCTTCTCTTAAGGAAGCCTAAAAATAAATTCACCATTTTGTCTGTCATATCATAAAGTTGACTTAGATTGAATTTATTCTCCATTGAATTCCCTGGGTCTTTTTCATATGAACCACAGGGAACAAGAAAGGCCACTGGGCTCCTGTCTCCTTGGGCCATCTCCATCACCACCTTAACCCACTAGGTCTTTTTCACCTGGACCCTCATTGCTTGACTCCTGATTTCTTCTGGGCCTAGGCAGCAACATTCACTTCTTGGCTTCCGTGGCCTCCTAGGCCTTTTCAGGCCCACTCCAGCACAAGACTCCCTACCTCTCACACCCCAGGGTCTTCTTCAGGGCAGGTTAGGCACCACCAGCTCCTGAAGCCTTATAAGATGCAACCCTTAATGGATCTCTCTCCAGTCACTGATACTCTGCATGTACTCACTCCTCAATGGTTACCATACTTCTGTCCCTTTATGTTGTACGCATCTTAGCAATTCTGAACTCCCAGCTACTGATGTACAAACCCCATTCTCTATCCCCAACTGTACATGTTCTTAGTCCCATTCACCATAGCCCTACACCTTCATATTTGCCCACCTCACTGTACTCCCTGGAACCCTGAGAGTTTTAGCCTATAAAGCTTTTTTTTTAAAATACAATTTTGTCATCTAAAATATTAACACCTTCCAACCTCAGTTTTTTCTATAGATTTGATAGTTATGTACCCCATCGAGTTTTCATCCAAGTCACAGACAAAACTATTTTATGTATCTGATTGTCGGTAGAAAAGTATTCAAAATTCTTCAGTGAAGTGTTGGGGTTTTTTTTAATATTAACCTGACAGTATTAGAAGGCAGGATGACTAAGAAGATGTTATAATAATCTAGGTATGATGTGATAAGCTCATAGAAAGAAAAAGATAAATTGGAAAGACATTAAAGAAGGGTGGCATAAGGTGAGTGGGCGCAAGGGAATGGATAAGAATAAATAACATCCTTAGATCCGTCTGTCAAATAATTAGCTATTTATCAAAAAAGGCATCTAACATCTTTGAGTAGATTTATATTGAAGTGTCATATATTTCGCTTCCTTCAGAGAAAGAGAATAGAGAAATAAATGATACTAAAATGAAGGGAAGAAATAATCATGGATTTCTAGAAAATTACAAGGAGGCTATTTTATATTATAATCAGTTACTCTATGAGACTTCAAGACTATATTTTGTTCTTAGATGAACACCTGAAAAGTGACTTTTGATCTTGAACTATAAGCTTAAATTTGATTCTGCTACTCTCTTTGTCTCCATATTCTAGGTTGGCCTGGAGTTATTTTTAGTATGTTATCGTTCCTCTTCTTCACTGACATGGCAATCTACTGGATTCATCGGGGCCTTCATCATAAACTTGTATATAAGGTAGAGTTATTCTAGGCAAAGTGGAAAAATACTGCTATATAACTTCATCATTATATCAATATATATGTAATTATTTCCAAAACTTTTCCCTAAATCGGATTGTTTAGTGGCCACCTCTTAACAAGCCCCATTTATCTTTTTGTTTGGATGAATCTATGTGGCACTAGAAAGGGATTTTTTTTAAGATGGACATTTTTAAGAGTTTAAAAAATTAATTTTGTTCAATAGCAAGAGTTTTGGATGTTAAATTTGGACTGATTTTGAAAGTGATTCTCCATGTAGGCATCATTTTTTACCTATATATCTAAATTCATATTATATAGCTTTGGGCAAGTCATTTAACCCTGAGTTTCATTTTCTTCCTTTGTAAAGTAAGAGAGTTGAACTAGATGATCTCTGAGATCCTTTTCATCTGTAAGTCTATTCTATATGAAAAATTACATTTTGCAGATTAAAGTTATTTTTTTGATAATGGCATCCTTTTCCTTCTGTAGCATCTACACAAGCCACATCACATTTGGAAGATTACTACACCATTTGCAAGTCATGCTTTTCACCCAGTGGATGGCTTCCTTCAGAGTCTACCATATCATGTGTACCCTTTCATCTTTCCATTACACAAAGTGGTCTATTTAGGCCTGTACATCTTTGTGAACTTCTGGACAATTTCCATTCATGATGGTGATTTCCGAGTTCCAAAATTCTTAGAAGCAGTTATTAATGGCTCAGCCCATCACACGGATCACCACCTCTACTTTGACTATAACTATGGCCAATATTTCACACTGTGGGATAGAATTGGAGGCTCTTTCAAGTATCCTTCTGCTTTTGAAGGCAAGGGACCACTAAATTATATGAAGGCAATAACTGAAGAAAAATTAAATGGCCATGCAGGAAATGGTTGCAAGAATGAACAGTTTTTCAGTGGAAAGAGTTTAAAGACTAAGTAGGTTGTTGCCCAACCACTGCTAAATAGCAACATCTAGTGAAGAAAAACCTGTTCAACAGGCTACCAAGGGATATCATCAAATTCAACTCTTCTGATGTCATTTAACAGTCAGCACTCTCAGTGCAGCTATGATATGATCATGGTGATGGATTGCAGCAGGATGCCGTGAGCACCAAAATCTGGGCTCCACAGTTCCAACACTAGATATCAAACGAAAGTCTGTCTTAATTATTTATCTCCCACTGGAAAAGCATAAGGCCTCAAAAAATGTACAGAAGGAAAGTGATGAAGGATAGCAGGGTGATTTTATGTAATATACCTTAAAATACTTTTGTTCATTGAGGAAGACTAATTTTGTTTAAAAACAAGATTTAGTATCATAACAAAGAGCTTTTAATCTAATGGTGGAAAGAAAGCCTTATTGTGACAGTGTTAATTGGTCTGTTAACAGGTGGGGTGACTACATGCAGCACTTTTTTTAAATGAGAATGTCTTTGTGATGTTACATATCTTGATGTATAAAATTAGCAGTTAAATAATGTTAGCTAATTAATAGCCAGTGTTATAAGATTTGCCATCCTCCTATACCAAGGAAACTCATTTTGGGGGACAGTGCCATATGTAAAGTTAATAGTAGACTGCTGTCTTACAGTGAAATGAATAAATAGAATTTTTTTCCTAAATTGAAACTACCTAGGTTTTATTTGTAGTGATTCTTCCAGTTTTAAGATTACATAAATAAAACTTTCAGGTGTTTTTAAAAATTTAAAACAATAATAATCACTGTGGTTTAATGCTTGAATTTGAATGTACTTTAAAAAGTGAAATTTGATATCTGAATAAGAATATATTTGACAGTACTAATTTTATATTAAATTGGTGCACTGCACTTTGACATGTTACAAAGCTATATACCTGCAGTTTAAGATTTAGCTAAATATTGTGCATGATAAAATAAATATGGTTTGCAAAAGTATTCTATGCAACTATTTGTATAAATGTCAATAAAAATTAAATATTATTGTCATCAAACTGATCCAATTAAATTTCCTCAAAACATAGCAAGGACTTCAGCGTTCTCTGGTTTTTATGTATATTTGAAGCATAAGCAGCATGAAATGTTAAAGATGTACACAGATACCAGTTGTTAAAAATGCACTGGCATTTAATTCTGATTTTATTTGTTGAGTGTTTATTTGGCTGTTGTCTGAGTAATTAGAATTTAGGGTGTATCATAACATGTTATGCTTGGGTATAGAACCTTTGTTTTATTTTTAGTCTTCATAAAATGTACTACGTTACTTTCTTCCAAATCACAGTTGAGAGATGATCATGTAGATTGTAAGAGAACTGAGGTGTTTTCTTCCTCAATATTCTCTGACTGGTCAGATTTTAAAAGATTTTTTCACAGCCAGGGAAAGGCAGTTGGAGTTCTTTTTTGCCTGGCATTCTCCAGATTAAGAAATGGAACAGTGTTTTTCCTATTAAGCTGTAATAGTCCTGTTATATTAATCAGCAGCCTTAAAAGTCCTACCTGTGCATTCAGTAATTTTTGAGATTTCCAATGTATATATACACTTTTTTAGACCACATTTTGGGTGTGGGTTCAATTCTGGTTATCAAGTTTTAAGAACAGTGATAGACTAGACAATGTCCAGAGACCAACCAGGATGGTGAAGGGCCTGGAGATCATACCCTCTGAGGATTTTCAAACTTTTATTAAGCATCTACTATGTACCAGATCAGACAACTAGGTGGTGTAGTGGGAAGAGTGTCAGGCCCAGAGTCAGGAAGACTTCCCGAGTTCAAATGTGGCCTCTGATACTTAGAAGCTGTGTGACTGGGCAAGTCACTTAACCCTGTTTGCTTCAGTTTCCTCATCTGTACGATAGACTGGGGAAGGAAATGGCAAACCATTCCAGTATCTCTGCCATGAAAACCCCAAATGGGGTCAGGAAGACTCAGACATAACTGAAATGACTGAACAACCACAGTGTACCAGACATTACACTATATACTAAAGACACAAAAATAAAACACCTTCTGCCCTCAAGGACCGTATATTCCACTAGAAGAGCCAACATGTGTATAAGGATAAATAAGATAAAATATAATGTAAATATTTCTAGAGGGAAGGAAGCTAGGATCTGGGGGGATAGGAAAGGCTTTAACGTAAAAGGTGGCATTTGACCTGATCATTATAGAATCATTATAGAAACGTGTGTGTGTGTGTGTATATGTATATATATATACATATATATATATATGTATATATATATATACATATACACACACACAATGTGTATGTGTGTAGATATGTGCATGTGTGTGTGTGTATGTATGTATATGTACATAATGTCAAGATATTAGAAGACACCCTGTTTTCCAGAGCTAAGGCCCAGCAAGCCAGCTGTGCCCCAAGCTTGGCATAACAACAATCCTTTGTATTCATCCTCTGGATGATCTCAGCTACAGCAAAATCCCAGATTTGTTTCTGGTCATGATGCCCTGTTATGAATCAAAGTTGTGACACTGTTGCTGCCCTGTCAGGGTTACAGCTTACTGTGCAGCTGTCGGTATAAGTATTGAGGTCTCCCCCCACACAGTAGGGTTCTATCAAGTGTCCTTGATTACAGGCCATTTCCCTCACTTTGAAATTAAAGTTTGATTCCTGACTCTCCTATCTCTAGCCTGCTCTGTTCGTTCCGGACACCCACGAGTTAGAGGCTGTTGCTGTCCAGTTGACATTAATATAACATAATATAACATGATGGTAATTATGATATATGACTTTATCATATATGATCACATATATCACATAAATATATAGTGTATCATATGTAATTATATGTCAAATATATTTTTAAGTTAAAAATTTTAAATGCTTTATTGACAACAATATGAGGAAGTGTTTCATAAAGTAGTAAATTAATTTTCACAATGTAAATAACAGTATCAGGGCAAAAATTGTAATTTTGTCCCTCCTTACTGGTTTTTCCCCTTCTGCCCCCTCTCCTGGGTGTTAGGGGAGCTCTTTGACAAAAATCACAAATCCGGCAACCTGATGGAATAGCACTGAACCCTACACAAAAAGCGTGATAACCTCTGTCACATACATCACATACATAATTTCTTTTGCATGATGTGGCTGTTCACATATAATGCATGTTTTACATTCCATACGCTGCCATGGGTATGTCTAGTAAGTATGTAATATACACACATCTATACATACATATATACATACATACATATAATCATATGTTATATATGTATATAAGCTATTTCCCAATAGATAAATGATCAAAGGATATAAACAAACAGCTCTCAAAGGAAGAATTACAAAATATACACTACAACATGAACGAATGCACTATATAACTAATAATAAGAGAAACACAAATCAAAACAGTGCTGAGGTTTCCCTTTATGCCTTGTGAATTGGCAAAAATGGCAATAGTCAATGCTGAAGGAGTTGAGGAACAACAGGCACACTAATACGTTGTTGGCAGAGCTGTGAAGTGGTACCACCATTTTGAGAAGCTATTTGGAATTATTCAAAGTGCCTAAAATGACGATACTCTTTGAACCAGATACTCCATTACTGTGCTTATACCCCAAGAAAGTCACCAATAAAAAGAAAGTCCTCATATATTCTCAAATATTTATAGCAACTTTTTTTTTTGATGACAGCTAAAGATTGGGGGGGGGGAAGCCAATTTCCATCAATTGGGGAATGGTTAAACAAATTGTAGTATAAGAATGAAATGGACTACTACTGTGTTATAAAAAATGATGCCTGTGATGATTAGAGAAGCATGGAAAGATCTATATGGATTGATGTGGAGTGAATTAAACAGAGACAAGAAAATAATCTGCATAACAACTACAACAATGTAACTGGAAAGAACAACAGCACACCAAAAAAATCAAAACTCAATGAAATAAGAGTAAATGTAACAAAAGTATGAAGATCAGTAGCACTTGAATGTAGAGGTATGAGAGGTCACCCCCAACCCAGCCTTCCAAGGAGGCAGGAGACCCACAGGTGTTACACATTGCACATGGTTCTGAGCTTTTTCAGTGTATTGATCAGTTATGCTTGGGGGGGGGGGGTCCTCTCTAAAAAAACCAAACAACCATTTGCTATCTGGCATAGCTCTCTGGGAACTAAGAGGGGGACAGATACTTGGGGATAACTATGACAATGTAAGAAACAGAAGAAAGCATTTTGCTAACATGACAAAACAGGACATGGATAAATGTTGGAGATGTGGGAAAATTGGAACATTAATGCATTGTTGGTGGAGTTGTGAACTGATCCAACCATTCTGGAGAGCAATTTGGAACCTATGTCCAAAAGGATATAAAATTGTGTATACCCTTTGACCCAGCAATAGCACTTCTAGGACTGTGTCCCAAAGGGATCATAAAAACAGGAAAAGGACCCACATGTACAAAAACATATATAGCAGCTCTTTTTGTGGTGGCAAAGAATTGGAAATTGAGAGGATGCCCATCAATTGGAGAATGGCTGAACAAGCTGTGATATATGAATATAATGGAATACTAATGTGCTATAAGAAATGACGAGCAGGCAGACCTCAGAAAAACCTGGAAAGACTTGTATGGACTGATGCTGAGTGAAGTGAGCAGAAGCAGGAGAACGTTGTACCCAGTAGAAGCCACGTTGTGCGATGACTAACTTTGATAGACTCATCTATTCTTAGCAACACAAGGATTCAAGACAACTCCAAAAGACTCACGATGGAAATTGCTATCCACATCCACAGAAAGAACCATGGGGTCTGAATGCAGATGAAAGAATACTATTTGCTCTCCTTTTCCTTTGTAGTTTTGTTTTATTGCTTCATTCTCATGGTTCCTCCCATTAGTTCTAATTCTTCTGTACATCATGACTAATGGGAAAATGAGATCGCATGCTGTCTTGGGGGCGGGGGGGGAAGGAGAGAGGGGTAGAAAATTTAAAACTCAAAATTTTATGGAAGTGAAGGCTGAAAACTAAAAATAAATTATTTTTAAAAAGAAGAAAGCAATTAAAAACTTCCAAAAACAAACAAGAACAGCAATCTCTAAGCATAAACAGATAAATCAATGGGAAAGAAACTAGTAAAAGACGGAAATGAGGCTTCCAGACCTGCTAAAGAGGTCCAGATAATCTATGAAGAAATATTGCCTCGGAGGCCAGCCCGCCTCCGCTCCTTATTGACTTCCACTGGGTAGCCGCGTAACTGAGGCTCCGAGGGCCGCCCACACAGCCGGGCCAGAAACCCACATGCAGTTACTTTCCCTATAATCCCTGTGGAACAAGGGCTCACAGAGGGAGATCCTCTGCCACCAGTGTACCGGGGGGGGGGGGGGGAGGGGGGGGGGAAGGAAAGGGGGTGCGCGCAGGGCAGTGGCGGAAGGATGGGGCGCAGCAGGGGGCACGGCAGAAGCTCTTCAAGGCTCCTGAAGCAGCTTCCACCATCTCTGCCGCAGAATCGATATTCCACAAGGGAGTATATTACCAGATTGGCTATGTTGTTTCTGTAGTTAATGAACAAGATGGGAAAGTGTACTATATTCAGATTAGGGGCTTTATCAGGGCCAATATCTCGAAGAAAAGGGTAGCACTAACATGGCTCATCCCAACAATGTTGTTCAGTTGTGACTGACTCAGTGACCCCATTTGGGGTTTTCTTGTCAAAGAGACTGGAGTGGTTTTGCCATTTCCTTCCATTGTGCAGATGAGGAAACTGGGACAAACAGGGTTAGATGACTTGCCTAAGGTCACACAGGTAGTAAGTGTCTGAGGTCAAATTTGAACTCAGGTCTTCCTGACTACAGGTCCAGTGCTCTATCCACTGTGCCACCTAGCTGCTCTCATCCCCACAATGGCCAGTTCCAAAGCTAGTTTGATCCAGCATCTTCTAAGAGGACTGAAAGAAGATCTTCCAAGGAAGATGGAATATTTGGAATTTGTCACACATCTTCAGAATATTTCAAGTCTTCATCCCCACCATTCCCTAGTGTTCTCACTAGGCCTGAGAAAGGTATGTAATAACCATTAAAGGAATAGTTGCCAGGAGTAACTAGGTGGCACAGTGGATAGACCACTGGCCCTGAAGTCAGGAGGACCTGAGTTCAAGTCTGCCCTCAGACCAAATGCTTGACACTTAACTAGCTGTGTGACCCTGAGCAAGTCACTTAACCCCAATTGCCAAAAGAGAAGAGAAGGAAAAAAAAGAGTTGCCAACAATTTATAGTCTGGGATTGTTTTTTAAGATTCAATTTCCCTATCTCCTTTATGCATGCCATTACAAGATGTCCTGAAGTATAGTTGCTGAAATTGCTGTCTAGACGAAAAAATAATTTTAAAAAATATAATTACCAGATAGGCAAATAGTATCTTCTTAGGCATAGTTAGCTTTTTTTCCACTCATTTTTAATGAGTCTTTTTTAAAGAATTATTCCAAAAAGGTACCTATATAGAATAAGGTAAGATAAGACAGGTGTCTCCTTTCCTGAACTAGGATCTCCTACAGTGGAGGAAGCTTCTGATAGAGGTACATCCTGCTTTTCACCAGGATATATTCCTGCCTTCAGTGTAATGATGCTGATACTACTAGCTTCCCATCCCAAAGTATTATTTATCTGATGCTCAGTCTTTGGACCCCAGTCATAACCATAGTATGACCACTGTGTCATAAAAACAAACTATAAACATTTTATTATGTTTAAAATAGTGAAACTGCCATGCCCTGTGAAATAAATAGGCATATCTATACAGATTAAATAGGAAATCCCAAGTAATATACATTGAGTATGTATTACTGAATTATAAATATGATCTAAAGCTAACATGGTAGCTAGAATCACAACAGAAAGGCTTTGGGGGAATAGTTGGGGCACACCAATTATTTTTATAAAGCCTTTCCAACAAAGTTTAAGGTGATGCTTTTCCCCCCCTTAATTCCAGCCAACCATGAATATTCTTTAAAGTGCTACAGGAGTGGTTAAGTTGGCTTGTTGATGGTAGGGTTTCTCCTACTGAGGACGACCATATTCCCTATCTCTTCACTTTGTTTAAAGTTGCTGCTCATTACCAGATCGGACTAAAGGCTATCAGAGGACTATGGGACAATCAAAGTATAAGGAAAGCACAATATATATATTTTTAAAGGATCTTAGAAACATTTCTCAGGGACTTGTTAGCTAGGTTGGAGCAGAATGAGCTCAGCCCCATTATGTGAAACAGTGTGAGGAAAGGGCCGTATGTCCTTGCCTATAACTAGGGTGTTACCTTTGGCTCTGATTGAAGCAACCTACTTGTCTAAAGACTGTAGAGGGCCGATCTTAAGTTCTGAGATGGGTTTAAGATCCAGGGCAGAGTGTGACCTCTGCCCGGGCTTTCACCCAAAAGGGCTCAATGATTAAGAGATAGGCTCTCCAATCCCTTCCTGATTAGGAGGTTCCTGAGACATTCCCTTCTTACTCTTTGAACCTTAGATTTACACATTCACTCCTCTATGCAGGTGGCGCCAAGGTGCCTGGGAAAACCTTGATATTTACAACCCAGTCTAGGAACCCTGATAATGAGGAAATGTATGTTGTCACGTCCTCAGCAGATGTTCTGGGGAGTATCTCACGGGGAGGACTCTTTGAAGTTGAGCTAGATTTTCTCTATCTATCCTGTACCCTCAGATGAATAAACTGAGTCAGTTCTGCTGCTCTGCCTGATCCATGTCTCAAGTTTATTTCGTGCTCTTCCGTTCGGTGCACTATTTGATTGCTGGCAACAAGAGAAAACTATGAGTGCAATTCGTCCCACTGGTTTTAAGATATAAGAGTTTTGCCAATTCATCTGTCTTTCATCCCTTCCCTATATGTATTTTGGCTTGTGTCTGGCAAAAGCAACTGTAATTGAGTCTTAAAATAGATTGTATTTAGCATTCTATTTTTGTCTTTTCACAAGAGTGGTTGTGAGTCACCTATCAGATTGGCTAATATGACAAAAAAGGAAAATAATTAATGTTGGAAAAGATGTGGGAAAATTGGAACACAAATGCATTGTTGGTGGAGTTGTGAAGTACTCCAACCATTCTGGAGAGCAATTTGCAACTGTGCCCAAAGAGTAACCAAACTGTACATATTGTTTGATCTAGCAATACCACCACTAGGTCTGTATCCAAAGAGATCATAAAAAAAAAAAGGGAAAAGGACCCACATGTACAAAAATATTTATAGCAGCTCTTTTTTGTGATGGCAAAGAATTGGAAATTAGGAGATGACTATCAGTTGGGGAATGGGTGAACAAGTTGTGGTATATGATTGTAATGGAATATTATTGTGCTATAAGAAACGACAAGCAGGATGATTTCAGAAAAACCTGGAAAGAGCTACATAAACTGATGCTGAGTGAAGTGAGCAGAACCAGGAGAACATTGTATCAGAACCAGGAGAACATTGTATAGAGCAACAGCAACATTGTGCAATGATTAACTATGATACACTTACCTCTTCTCAACAATACAACGATCCAAGACAATTCCAAAAGACTCACGATGGAAAATGCTAAACACATCCACAGAAAGAACTATGGAATCTGAATGCAGATTGAAGCATACTATTTTTAGTTTTTTTGTTGTTTGTTTTTTCTTTCTCATGGTTTTTCCCTTTTGTTCTAATTCTTCTTTTATATGACCAATGTGGAAACGTATTTAACCTGATTGTACATGTATAATCTGTATCAAATTGTTTACTATCGTGGGGAGGGAGGGAGAAAAATTTGGAACTCAAAATTTTACAAAAATGAATGTTGAAAACTGTCTTTACTTGTAATTTCAAAAAAATAAAATACTATTAAGGAAAAAAATAAAATGCAGGGGGGCAGCTAGGTGGTGCAGCGGATAGAGCACCTGAGTCCAAATCCGGCCTCAGACCAAACACTTGACACTTACTAGCTGTGTGACCCTGGGCAAGTCACTTAACCCCAACTGCCTAAAAAATGTAAATAAAATAAAATACAGGGCATAGAATTGTGGGAAAAAAGAGTAGTTGTGAGTCATAAATATACTAATGCTTAAAAGTTTTAGATTAAAATATATTTTTTAAAAAAGAAGTAATTCAAGACAAAACAAAATGAATCAACATTTGATGAGTCGAAGCACACTATGGATTTCCAGGAGATCATGGAACCATCTCAAAATATTCTTGAAAGGTTGAAAAAAATACAAATTGCAAACATAGAATTTATGGCCTGCATGAAAGAAATAATTGACAGAATAGAAAAATTTGAATCCATGTTAGGGAGTCTCTCCAAAGAAACAAAAGAGAGAACAACTGAATGAGAATACAAATACAGAAGAAGTAAGGCAGTTAGACAGCTAGAACACTGGGCCTAGAGTCAGAAAGATCTGAGTTCAAATGTGGCCTCAGACACATCCTAGCTGTGTGGCCCTGGGCAAGTCACTTAGTCTCTGTTTGTCTCAGTGTCCTCATCTGTAAAATGAGGACACTACCTACCTCACAAGGTTGTAGTAAAGATAATATTTGTAAAGCACTTAACACTATGTCTGGCACATAGGAGGTACTATGTAAATGCTTATTCCCTGCTGTCCTCCAACTGAGGAACACTCTGAAAGAAGAAAAGCAAAAAACAATAATTTTAAAAGAACATATGATCTTTATATGAACAAAAACATATTAATTCCCAAGATAGGATACACAGAGAACTTAAAGATCAAATGTGTCTCAGAAGAATACGACAAATCAAAAAAAGTGAACCCCATAATACGAGAAAGCTGCCGAGAATCTCTGAACACAGAAAACAAAAGGCCAGTCAAAGAATCCACAGGTCACCTCCAAGAACAACAAAACTATGCTACAAACTCCAAGATATAGAGTGACTAAATTTAACAATTCCAATGAGAAACAACAAATTATGCAAGTGACTAGGAGAAAGACTTTCAAATATAAAGAAAGGAAATGTTAATATGACAAGAAAATTCTACACTCACCAGAAAACACAGAAAGGAATTGAATAATGCCTCCCCAAAAGCGAAAGAGCTCAAGATGCAATACAAAGTGACGTTCCCTGCAAACCTGAGCTTAATTAGTGAAAAATTTGGAATTATGCAAATAAAGTGACTAAAATGCTCAGACCCTCTGACCTATAGATTCTATTACTTATACCCCAAGAAAGCCATTGATAAGAAAAAAAGTGCCCACACATACCATGATATTTAAAGAAGCACTTTATGTAATAGGTTAAAAAGAAAAAGAGGAAACAGTACATGCCCATTACTAGCAAATGTCTGAACCAGGGGTGGGGAGCCTACGTCCTTGAGGCCACACATGGCCCTCTAGGTCCTCAAGTGCCACCCTTTGACTGAATGCAAACCTCACAGAATAAATCCTTATTACAAGGATTTGTTCCCCACTCTAAACAAATTGCGTTGCATGAATGTAATGAAATATTACTAGTACAAGAAATGATAAATGTGAGAAACACAGAGAAGCAGGGAAAGATCTACATAAATTGATGCAAAGTGAGGTAAACAGAGCCAATAAAATAATATACATGATGACTACAACAATATAAATGGAAAGAACCACAAAAAAAAATCAAGTGAATTTTGCAAAATTATAAAGAACAATCATGACTCCAAAGAAAAGATCTGAGAAGACACTTCTGCCTTACCCCTTTGCAGAGATGGGAGGTCCACAAGTATTGTACATCAGCTTTCACCAATGCACACATTTGTTGTTTTCTCTTTTTCTCTCTAAATCTTTTCCCTTTGCTTCTCATCCACTGCCATGGATTCAATTATCATCACTTGGAGATGATGACAAAATCCATGCAATAGAACAAGTGAAATGATTAGCATTCTCCAGAAAAGCCATCCTTCATTTTGAAAACAAAAAGAATGACACTGCCAATGTCCCAATCAACCATGCTTAAAACTTAGTATTATCTTTGAGTCTCACCTCTACTCTACCTTCCATAGCCCTGTTGATTCTGCTTCTAAAATCTTTTGCACATGCATCCCTTCTTTTCATTCCCACTCTCATCCTAATTCAAATCCTCATTAGCTCTCTCTTATGATACTCTCAGTTGGTCTTCCTGTCTCTAGTTAATCAATCCAAGCAATCCTAACTTTTTAAAAAAATTTAATGTTTTATTTTTCCTCAATTACATGTAAAAGCAATTTTTAACACTCATTTTGCCCCAAACTCTCTCCTTCCCTTCCCTCCCCCCTCGTTGAGAAGGCAAGCAATTTGATATAGATTATACATGTGCAGTCATGCAAAACATATTTTCGTATTAGTCATGTTGTGAAAGAAATCACAGACCCTCCTACTCCCCCCAAAAAAACAAGAAAATGAAGATTTAAAAAAGTATGCTTTGATCTGCATTCAGACTCCATCATTTCTTTATCTGCAGGTGGATTTTTCATCATAAATCTTTCATAATTGCCTTGGATCATTGCATTGCTGAAAATAAGTCATTCACAGTTGATCATCATACAATGCTGCTGTTACTGTGTACAACATTCTCCTGGTCCTGCTCACTTCACTTTGCATTATCAGTTCATGTAAGTCTTTCCAAGTTTTTCTGAGAGCACCTTGCTCATTATTTCTTATAGCACAATAGTATTCCATCACAATCATATACACAACTTGTTCAGCCATTCCCCAATTAATGGGCTTCCTTTCAATTTCCAATTGTTTGTCACCACTTAAAGAGCTGCTATAAATATTTTTTGTACATATAGGTCCTTTTCCTTTTTTATCTCTTTGGGGTACAAACCTATTAGTGGTATTGTTGGGTCAAAGGGTGTGCACAGTTTTATAGTTCTTCTGACTAGCTGTCCAACCCCCTTATATCTGTGGGCTCAGAGCTCTAGAAGCCACCTCAGCAGCAAATGGTTCCGTTGCCTCCAAAGCCTGCTGCTGGTTTGCTGGGGTCTGGCTTGCACTGTCATAGCTTACTCTGGACTGCTCTCCACTTTCACCCCACTGGGACCTTTTTTGCTAACTTCGTAAGTTGTCTTGGGCTAGAAAAATTGTTTCACTGTGTTCTTTTGTAGTTTTAGCCAACTCTACAAGTCAATTTAGTTTTTTTTTTCAATTTTTGTTGTTTTAGGCAATGGGGTTAAGTGACTTGCCCAGGATCACACAGCTAGTAAGTGTTATGTGTCTGAGGCCGAATTTGAACTCAGGTCCTCCTGAATCCAGGGCCTGTGCTCTATCCACTGTGCCACCTAGCTGCCCCTCTAGAAGTCAGTTTGAGGCATTATTTAAAATTGCTTGGAGGGGAATTAATTCTTTGTTTTCAACACTGATTTAGGAGGGGGGGGTGGGGGAGGGGGGGTGGTACAATTGATTCTTTTTTTCCAACCAGCAACTCTAGAAATCTTGTAACAAAAGATTGGTAGGATGTGATTGGGGGTTGGAGTTGATGAAATTTACCTAGTAAAACAGACATGACTTACTAAGGGAGTTTGCTGCTCCCATCTCTTCAGCAAGGAAATGTCACTTTTAGGTCTCTGGTCTCTTACCTATACTTAGAAAAGAGAAAAAGAAAGCAAAAAGAGGGACATCGAGGTGGCACAGTGTATAGAGCACTGGCCCTGGAGTCAGGAGGACCTGAGTTCAAATACAGCCTCAGACACTTGACACTTACTAGCTGTGTGACCTTGGGCAAGTCGCTTAACCCTGACTGCCTCTCCAAAAAAGAAAGAAAGCAAAGAGAATCCAGAAATTTGGGGTCCATAAAACTCTCCTCTCTGCCTTATTCATTTCCAAAGCCATCATGGATGACCCCTAGAGGAGTGAAATTGGTGCCAGTGCACTTAGGATCTCTCCAGACACGGGGCAAAAAAGAGTCCAAAAAATGTCTGTAGTATCACATTGATAGGCCAGTGAAAAAGGATGACTCCTCTCCAAATAATCTGTCCCACTATAATGGGAGCCAACCAATTGATCCAGGAAATAATAGGAATTGATAAAAATCAAGTGGTATCTTCCAGTGGGGAAAATGTATTCTTCTTTAATTAGAAATCTCTAAGAGGAGCCTTCTTCAGGATAGAGTCAATCTGGGTCCTCTTACTGTGGCCAGTAAGAAGGGGGATAAAGTTGAGAGCTTCTATTGCCACCTTCCTTTCAACTCTTTCTCTTTGGTTTCAGAAGTTTCTCTATCTGGGGAGAAATATTGTCCCTAAAATCACAGTACTAATTTCTCCCTCCTTCCTGACACTCTTCTCTTCCAAAGTTTTCAGTATCTCCCTATCGCCTACAGAATAAAATAGAATTTCCTCAGCAGGCTCAGGAAGTTGGGGTGCCCTCTCCCACTAGGTGCCCACTCTCTTGGCTCACATGAACTGGTTCCATTCTTGGGGGACCTGGCCCCTGAAGAGAGAGGATGGGTTTTCTCATTATTGCTGGCTCATTATGCCCCCAATTATAATGTTTCTTTTAAACAAAGCTTAGTTTTGGTTCATGTCTAGGGTCTCCCTCAAAAAGGATTAATAAGGTGCCTTTTAGAAGGGTACTTAAAGTACAAGGTAGATTAAGAATAGGACAAATATTTATTTTCTCCTCTACAAGAGAAATGCTTCAAACACAAGGGAAGCATAGTTTTCTTTTTTTTTTCTTTTTAGTTTCTCTAGAAATATTAAGAAATACTGTTTCTCCAGTTTAAACCCCTTTCCAAACTTTTACCTTAGGGAAAATGGGAGAGAAAAAAAAGGTAGCCCTTGCTTTGAAACGGACAAAGAGTGATAACCAAACTCTATTCTGTTCTAGATGAGATGATTACCTTACCACCCACTTAGAGTAATTGGTGCAGGGACCCATGTGGGGTCAGTATCTTCTCTTTTGGAATTTAAGGCTAAGATACTGATAACAGGAAAAAATTCTTAGGGTAAAATAGTCCAGGAAGGAACTGAGTGGTTCCTTATTCTGGAATGTTAACCCTAAACTATATTTTAATATATTATGATCTTTTCCTTGTTCAAGACTCCTGCAAACACTTGAAATTCCTGAAATCTTGGGGTAGTCTGTCAGAGGGCAATGGGACTGGTTTGGATATGCCAAAATAGAAATGACTCAGATGGAATGATAGATAGATTTTATCTATCTCTTTGTGTGTGTGTGTATGTGTGTGTGTGTGTGTCGGGCAGACTGATACCTAAATCACAAAGTACATTCTTGGTATTATTTTTTTCTTCAACAACATAAAAGACTTCTAAGCACACAACGACAAATACTTAAAACATAAACCAGTAGTCTATAGTTCCTATTATGCTTTCCTGGGAGACTGATATGTAAAAAGCAAGATATAAAATCCTTTGTGGGACTGCTGAACAGATACATTGCCTTTTGTCAGTTCTTTGTGTGAGAAATTCACTCAAGGTCCCTATTATCTGGCAAGTCAGGGCATGGCTTGGGCTCATTATGCAAGTGATCATCTCTGGATCCTTAGGGCAACTAGGTGGTGTGGTAGATAGACTGCCAGGCCTGGAGTCAGGAAGACTCATCTTCATGTGTTTAAATCTGGACTCAGATCCTTACTAACTGTGAATCTAGGCAAGTCACTTAAGCCTGACTACTATGGAGAAGGAAATGGCAAAACACTCTAGTATCTTTGCCAAGAAAACCCACATGGGGTCACAAAGTGTCAGACATGACTGAAGGATTGAACAACAACAATTATTAGTAACCTAGAGCATTTTCATGACTATTGGTAGGTTTGATTTCTTCTTCTGAAAAAGCCTGTTCATATCTTTTGACCACTTATCAATTGGAAAATGGCTCTTATTTTTATAAAACTAAGAAATGAGACCTTTATCAGAGAAACTTCCTATATAATCCTCCCCCCTCCCCCATTTCCTGCCTTCCTTCTAATTTTGGCTGCATTGGTTTTGTTTGTAAAAAACCTTTTTTTAATTTAATGTCATCAAAATGATCCATCTCACCTTCCGTGATCCTCTCTATCTCTTGTTTGGTATGAATGCTTCCTTTGTCCATAGATGTGACAGGTGATTTTTTTCCCCCCATGCTCCCCTAATTTGCTTATTTCATCCTTTATATCTAAATCATATACCCATTTTGAGCTTATATTGGTATACAATATGAAATATTGATCTTTGTCTAGTCCCTGCCACCCTGCTTTCCATTTTCCACAGCAGTTTTTGTCAAATAGTGAGTTCTTGCTACAATAGCTTAGAACTTTGGGCTTATTGAGTGCTAGATTACTGTGGTTATTTATTTCTGTATATCACATGCCTAATCTATTCCATTGATCAGCCACTCTCTTTTTTTATGAAGTGGAATTTTTTATTTTTTCCTTTTTTACCTCTTTTTATTAATTTATTTTGATTTATCAACTATCACTTCCATAAGCTTTTGAGTTTAAATTTTTTTCTCCCCCTCCTTCCACAAGACAGCACACAATCTGATATAGGCTATACATATGAATTCCAATTAAACATATTTTCACATTAGTGATGCTGTAAGTAAGAATTAGAACTAATAGGAGGAACCACCAGAAAGCAGAAACAAAACAAAACAGAAGAAAAAAAATAGCAAATAGTATGCTTCAATCTGCCTTCAAACTCCATAGTTCTTTCTTTGGATAAACCACTCTATTTCTTATCCAGTACTAAATAGTTTTGATTACTGTTTTGTAGTATAGTCTGAGATGTGGTACTGCTAGACCACTTTCTTTCACTTTTTAAAAATTGATTTCCTCAATATTCTAGACCTTTTGTTCCTCCTGATGAATTCTGTTATTATTTTTTCTAAATAATTATGTTATTATTTTTTCTATCTCTAGAAAAAATTCTTTGGTAGTTTTATTGGTATGGCACTGAATAAGCAAATTGATTTATGTGGCTTTGTCATTTTTATTACTGGCTTGGCCTACCCATGAGTAATTACTATTTCTCTAATTGCTATCCTTATTCGTGTCAAGAGTGTTTTGTAACTGTGTTCATATAATTCCTGTGTGTGTCTCAACACGTAGACTCTCAAGCATTTTAGAATGTCTGTGCTGTTGTTGTTGTTGTTCAGTCATGTCCAACTCTTTGTGACCCTGTAGACCACAGCATGTCAATACTGTCCATGGGATTTTCTTGGCAAAGATACTGGAGCGATTTGCCATTTCTTTCTCTAGTAGATCAAGGCAAACAGGGTTAAGTGACTTGCCCAGGATCACACAGCTAATAAGTGTCTAAGGCCAGATTTGAACTCAGGTCTTCCTGACTCCAGGCCCAGAGCTCTATCCACTGATCCACCTAGCTGCCTCCAGAAGGACATGAAAGACAAGCTCAGCTGAATCATCCACAGTAGAGGTGAACAGAACCCAACTTTAACATAAAGTGCCGGAGGTCCTAGCAGGGAGGGGGTGGGGGGAAGAAGAGAATCACAGACAAGAGACAGCAATATAAAAATGAGCATCAATAAAGTTTCTGAAATTTTTTTGAGATGAAGAATGAAGAAATTGTCAAAGCTTCTGTAAAATGACCTTAGTATTCTCAGCAAATAGGAACCAAAATCAATTTCCTAAGAGAAGAAAAAGGGGAGTTAAGTGTTTGAAATAATTATTATGGGAAATATAACAAGAAGCTGATGAGACATTTCTTTTTTTTCAGGTGCTATATTCTTTTTTAATTAATTTATTTTGAATTATCAACAATCACTTCCACAAACTTTTGAGTTTTAAATTTTTCTCCCCCTACCTCCCCACCTCCCTCCCCAAGACAGTGCACAGTCTGATATAGGCTATACATATACGTTCCTATTAAATATATTTTCACATTAGTGATGTTGTAAGTAAGAATTAGAACTAATAGGAGGAACCCCCAGAAAGAGGAAACAAAACACAACAGAAGAAAAAAAATAGCAAATAGTATGCTTCGCTCTGTATTCAAACTCCATAGTTCTTTCTCTGGACGTGGACAGCATTTTCCATCATGAGGCCTTTGGAGATGTCTTAGATCCTTGTATTGCTGAGAAAGACTAAGTCTATCAGTACTAGTCATTGCACAACATGGCTGTCTGATGAGACATTTCTAAGAAGACTTCACCAAGTAGCAACAAGGACTCAAATTTATATACAGTGTAAACTTATAATGGATGAAATTAGTGTGATCTCATGAAGGGGACAGAGAAGGGAAGGGAACATTGATTAAGCACCTACCATATGCCAGGCGCTGTGCTAAGCACTTTACAATTATTATCTCATTGGATCCTCACAATAACCCAGGGAGGTAGATGCTATTATTATCATCCCCCTCTTATACTGAGAAAACTGGGTAGACAGACAGGGTCACACAGATAGTGTCTGAGGCTAGATTTGAACTCAAGTCTTCCTGACTATAGGCCTAGCACTCTATCTACTGCCTTTTGTCAACCCTCATTCTCCATGACCTCTCTGCAACCTTTGACACTGTTGATCTCTCTCTCCTCCTTAATACTCTCTTCTGCCTAGGTTTTTGGGACACCATTCTCTCCTGGTTTTCCTCCTACTTACCTGACTGCTCCTTCTCAGTCTCCTTTACTGAATCCTCCTCCAGCTCATACTCTCTAACTATAATAGGTGTCTGTTCTGTCCTCTTCTCTTCTCCTTCTTTACTACTTCACTTGGCTATCTCATCAGCTCCCATGGACTTAATTACCATCTTTATGTTGATGATGCTCCAATTTACCTTTCCTTCCCCAGCCTCTCTGCTGACCTCCAATCTCACATCTCCAACTGCCTTTTAGACATCTCCAACTGAATGTCCAGTAGACATCTTAAAGTCAGTATTTATATAAAGAACTTTGTCAAATTTATAGGAATATGAGTCATTCCCCAATTGATTAATGGTCAAAAGATATGAACAGGCAGTTTTCCAATGAAGAAATCAAAACAATTTATAGTCATATGAAAACAATGCTCTAAATCATTATTTATTAGAGAAATGCAGATTAAAACAACTTTGAGGTATCATTTTACATTTACCAGATTGGCTAAAATGATAGAAGGGGAAAGTGAAAAATATTAGAGAAGATATGGAAGAATTTAGAGGCTAATTCATTGTTGGTGAAATTGTGAACTGTTTGGGAGAGCAATCTGAAATTATGCCCAAAGAATGATTAAACTACCTATAGCCTTTGACCCGGCAATACCACTGTTTGGTCTATTTTGAAAGATGATTAGGGAAAAAGGAAAAGAACCTATTATATGTTCTAAGATGTTTATAGCAGCTCTCTGTTGTAGCAAAAAACTGGAAATTGCAGGGATGCCCATCAATTGGGGAATGGCTAAACAAATTGTGATACATAATTGCGACGGAATACTACTGTGCTTTAAGAAATGATGGGCTCAGTGATTTTAGAAAAATATATAAAGACTTGCACAAAATATATATATCTATATCTATCTATCTATTTATCTATCTATACCTATTTGTGTCTAATGGTAGCCATCTCTAGGGTGCGGGGAGAGAGGGAAAGAAAACACAAGAAATTTACATGATAATTGTGTTGTATATTTGAAAGGAATAGCAAGTTGTGCATATTGGATTTGCAGTTTCATGTGCAATTATTTTTCTTGTTGTATTATGTTATGGAAATACTTGTTTTATTCCATAAATTAAAAATGAAATAAATTTAAAAAAAATAAAGGGAGTACGAGGTGTTCGGGGAGGACTAGCGCCTGTGGTGTGAGGGCTGCTGAGCCCTTTTCAGGGCTCTTCGTCCATCTTTGGTATTCAACCTGTCATCCAAACAGACTCTCACCCGTGGCTCCAAGATGCTGCAGCATGTGCAGTGGCCAGGCTTCAGTAAAACTGTCTTAGCAGACAGGCTAAACCAGATTGAGGGCGACTGACAGGTCTCAAACCTGTGGGTGAGTTAGATAGATATGAAGACTTCCTCCAGTGGAATGGGCGGATGGGAACACGATGTTCCATTTGCCGTGAAGGTGGCTGAAGCAAGCTCTGTGGAGCTGATGATTTTCTGCAACTCTGACTCACTTAAATCCAATTCACAAAAAAGTCAAGACTGATGTCATTGATCCTCTTTGAAAAGGAAGGGCAAACAACAGGTAGGGGCTCCTCCTGGGCCTCATTTTTTCTGTATTTTCAAAGAAGAAAATTTCCTGCCTTTTTCTAGCTATCAGAGGATTGTTTATAATCAGGAACTTGGAACGATTTGAAAGAACAGTGTTCTGTAAAACACAGGGCGCTGTTATGAAGAATAATCATGTAATTATTAGACAATCGCGCTGATATTAAATCAGTGAGTAATCATTTCACAAAGCTAGACAAAATAAACACAGTACTTTGCTACTGCTTTCTTTCCAAGGTAAATATTTGGGCTTGAACACTTATCAGGTATGGCCTATAGGTGGAGCAGTTGAGCTTCTCTAAGGACTGTTTCATTAAGGCCAGCAGGGAGCACAGTCTTGTCTAGACAGAGGACGTGCACAGAATCATGAAAGCCTCAGATGGCAAGCAGCCTGTAAAGGTTGCTTAATCCATCTGCTTGTTTCCAGGCAGAATCTGCACCTAAACTGGTCTAGGTAGATAGCTGTTGCAGATTTCCAGGAATTGCACAGCCTCCCTGTTAACCTTGATAAGCCCAGTTTGGAGTTAAACTGACCTTACATCTACTCCGGAGGCCTCTTTTCCTCTTCCAGATCATTTGTTTGCAACCTGGATCGGGGTGGGAGGGAGGAATAGGGAGAGGAGAGAAAGAGAGGAAAGAGAATGATAGGGAGAGACAGAGAGGAACAGATAGACTAGAGGGGGTAGAGAGGGAAGGAAGAGAAAGAAAGGAGGAGATATGGAGAGAGAGGAGCAGGAAGGGGAGAGGAGAAGAGGAGACGAGAGAAACAAAGAGGAGATAGATGCGAGAAAAAGAATGGAGAAAGGGCCCTAACAATCTTTGTTAACATAAGGTCTCAAAAATAGTTCTCTAAACTCTAATGAGAGAGTGGTAGCAAAGGAGGGGACATTTTATCAGGCACCTATTGTGTGCCAAATACTGTACTAAGAATTTACAAGAATTATCTCATGTGATTTAGTAAATGTTGTTTTCAGTCTTTATGATTCTTATGCAAAATTCTGGCTCAGGCTTCTCCAGGTCTTTCAGATCCCGGTACGAAGACTCACATAAATGCTTTTATGAATACGTGAAAGTATTTCCATAGAATGGTTTGGCTGGATATCATGTCAGAAGCTGCTTTTATTTTCCTGCCCACACACTCCTTCTAAGCAGGAATAATCATTTTTTTCAGTCCCTCAGTCAACTAGCATTTATGAAATACCTGCTATGTGCCAGACACTGTGCTAAGCATTGGAGATCAAAAAGGGGGAAGAGGGGGAGTCTACTCTCCAGGAGCTGACAGTCTAATTCGGGAGACAGTCTGCAAACAGCTATGTGTAAATGAGACGTATACAGAGATAAATTGAGGGCAATGCCAAAGGGAAAGCACTAAGATCAGAGAGGACTCGGAAAGGTTTCTTACAAGTGGGCTTTAGCTGAGACCTGAAGGGACCCAGGAAAGCCATGAGACAGAAATGAAGGAGAGTTCCAGACATGGGAGACAGCTCACAGACAACACTCAAGAGTCAGAGATTGGAGGGTCCTGAGGGAACAGAAAGGAGGCCAGTGTCACTGGACCTCATAATGTGCAGAGGCGAGTAAGATGTAGCAGAGACTAGAAAGGTAGGAAGGGACCAGTTCATAAAAAGCTTCGAAAGCCAAACAGAGGATTTTATATTTAATCCTGGAGGTTATAAGGAGCCACTGGGGTTTACTGAATAGGGGATAATGTGGTTGTAAATGCATTTTAGGAAAATAAACTTGACAGTCGAGTGGAATCTTTATTCTTCTCCAGGCTTCCCTGCTGACTCATCTCCACAGAACACTGTAGACCATGTCATAGAAATCTTTCTTTACTCGTCACCACTCCACCCTGGACAGCTTCTCACGTTGGAAGTACTCTCCTCCCCTCTGAGATCTATCTGCCTTCTGATTGTTTGGTTCCTTACATAACCTCCAATTGAAGGAAACCCAGGCCAAAGATGTCTTCCTTCCTCTCTAGGCTGCATTACTGATTCATCACCAAAGGACTTTCTCTGCCAACCCCTAGTGCCCAGAATCCTTCCCCATTCTTTTCACTTTTCAACTTCCTTTCACATTAGAATATAAGCTCTCTGAGAGGCAGGACTATTTTTCTGTTTATATTTGTGTTCCTAGCGCTCAGCCCAGTGTCTGACACATTTGTTGCTGTTCAGTCATATCAGACACTCCGTGACCCCATTTGGGATTTCCTTGGCAAAAGTCTTCCTAACTCTAGGCCCAGTACTCTATCCACTGGCTGACGAGATGGATTGGAATGGGGAGAGACTTCAGGCGGGGACCTTCCCAAGGATGGTGGCAGTGTCTGAGGAGAGAATGCGATATGTGTGAGAGATACTATGAAAGTGGAAATAAGATTTGACCCCACTGATTGGATGGGGGTAGAGGAAGAGTTAGGAGTTGATACTTAACTTTGGGATCCCAACCTCACTAAACCTGTATTAGGACTGTCTGCCAACAGCAACATTGGGTGATGATCAACTTTGATAGACTTAGCTCTTCTCAGCAATGCAATGATCCAAGACAATTCCAAAAGACTCATGATGGAAAATGGTATCCACATCCAGAGAAAGAACCATGGAGTCTGAATGCAGATTGAAACATACTATTTTTACTTCTTTTTGTTTGTTTGTTTTTTCTTTCCCATGGTTTTTTCCTTTTGTTTTTATTCTTTTACAACATGACTACTGTGGAAATGCGTTTAACATGATTGTATGTGTACAATCTATATCAGGTTGCTTGCTGTCTTAGGAACTCAAAATTTTACAAAAATAAATGTACAAAATGTTTACAAAAACTTTTAAAAAATACAGTTTGCCACATAATTCTCTGGGTTTGGCCTGCTTCCATATCCTCTGAGGGACTGGAAGCCCAGACTTAGCACTTCCATTCCTAAATTTACCCTATGTCCACTCAGCTAGGTGACACAGTGGATAGAGTGGAGTCAACTCATCTTCCTCAGTTCAAATCTGGCCTCAGACACTTACTAGCTGTGTGACCCTACATAAGTCGCTTAACCCTGTTTGCCTCAGTTTCTTCATCTGTAAAATGAGCTGGAGAAGGAAATGGCAAACCGCTCCAGGAACTTTGCCAAGAAAACCCCAAATGGGGTCACCAAGAGTCTGACACAAGTGAACAACAAATCCACTCATCACTATCCATGGTCTCAGCACTGAAATAGAGCATTTCCTGCCTTTATTTGAGAGAACAGCAATTCCTGAAATAGATCTTCTAGACCTATAGCTTTGACACTGAAGCCAATGAACTCATTTTTCAAACTATTCCAGAGGTCCTGAGAGCTGGAATACTAAGGGTTCAAATTCATGCTTCACTACTAAATCTCACCTTGGGCAGAGAAATTCTTCACTCTGCACCTCAATGTAAACACAGACACAGACACAGACACACATACATACATACATACATACATACATACATACAAACATACATACATACAAACCCTAAACACCCTCAGACCTTGCCCTGACTGTCATAAGCACTCCAACTTTAAATTTTACTTCATGGAGTGACTTAGAGGTTTACCTCACTTTTTGGAAAGGGTAAGTTCCTGAAAGGTTACATATAAAATCCATTTCTGAATCTCTAATTCTATGCTTTCATTTCCTCATTATAAAATCGAAAATGTGTTCATCTAAAAAAAAGTTATCTCCAGGAAGTAACAAAAACACTCTTAGAAATATAGTAAATTTGAATATATCTTTGTATATATGTATATACATATATATGTATACATATATGTGTGTGTATATATATACATATATATATACACACCAATAACTTTCTAGTTAAAAATTAATACTACTAGCAAGTAGTAAAATATAAATGTAGAATATCCAATAGTTCTAAAGCAGGGGTGGGAAGTAAGAAGTCACCCAACTTCTACCAGTTAACAAGCATTTACTAAGTGCTTTACTATGTGCCAGGCACTATTTTAGGCTCTGGGGAACAAAGAGAAATATTAAACATTTGTTTACATTCTACCAGGGAGGAACACATATACACAAATAAATAGATAGGGAACATATAAAAAATAAATACAAGATAATTTGAGAAAGGGAGGACACTACAAGCTGGGTCATGTTTTGCTTTTTGCTTTGTGTCCTGAAAAGCTAAGACATAGAAGGCATGCTTCTATATCAGGAGAAATTCTCATGAGTGAATCTTTAGGTCATTTACATTAAACAGGGGTCTAATAGGCATCTGGTCACATAATTTTGTAAGGAACCAGGCCTCCAGCCACTTCCTTTTCTGGCCATCCCCACATCATGAAGTCCTAGTCCAGGAGTGGGGAAACCTATGGCCCTGAGGCCGAAGGCTCCCCACCCCTAGGACCTAGTGTTTGTAGCCACCACTCCACCCCACCTCTTCCAGCTCTCTTTTATGTGTTGTCTTAGTACAGTGCCTGGCACACAGTAGGCTCTTAATAAATATTAATGGATTGCCTATCTTCTCCAAGCTTCTCACATTGCCCGACACATGATTGTCAATAACAATAAATATAAACAATAAATGCTCAGTGTATCCTGTTGCATTATTTTGGTATAATAAAGCATGCCCCTATGTGAAATGCCTGAAAGGATTTGGGGTAGGGAAAGTCTCACAGGGTGACTATTCTATACTCACTGTCATTTGGGTACAGCAGATGGAGGACTGAGCTAGAAATTAGGAGACTTTGATTCTGTTCCTAACCCCTCACCAACTGTGTGGCCTTCAGCAAGTTACCAAACCTCTTCGGTCTCAGTTTCCTCATTTGTAAATCTGAGGATTTGCAGGAAAGGTTACATGTTGTTATACAAAGTGCACAGCCAGCTGGAGAATTGGAGGCAGTGTGGTAGGGTGGTGAGAGCCCTTGGTTTTTTTTTTTCTTTTTATGTTTCATTGATGCTCTTTTCTAAGCTCACTGTTGCTTACCAATGACTCCCCCTTCATTGGAACCCTTCCTTGTAACAAGTATGACCAAGCAAAACAAATCAATACATTATGGATGTCTGAAAATGTGTCCCTCTGCCAAGAGGTGGGAGGCAGGCTTCACAACCCATCCTCAGAAGTCACAGTAATTGAATTGCTCACAGCTCCAGTCTTTCACTGTTGTTTTCTTTTACATTTGTTTGGACTTTGAGTCCATTGTTCTCCTGCTTCTGTTTGCTTTGCTCTACCTCAATTCATGCAAATCTTCCTAAGTTTCTTAGAATTATCCATAGCTGTATTTTTTTTTTTGGCAATTGGGGCTAAGAGACTTGCCCAGGGTCACACAGCTAGTAAGTGTCAAGTGTTTGGTCTGAGGCTGGATTTGAACTCAGGTCCTCCTGACTTCAAGGCTGGTACTCTATCCACTGTGCCACCTAGCAGCCCCTATACCTGTAATTTCTTATAGATGCAATAATATTCAAGCACATTCATATACCACAGTTTATTTAACCATTCCCCAGTCAATGGTACCCACTTTGCTTCCAAGTCTTTGCTACTGCAAAAAAAAAAAATGTTGCAATAAATATTCTTGTATATTGGAGACTTCTGTCTTTGACATCCAGTCATTTGTTAATGCCATTGGGTCAAATGTTATATATTTTTAAAAGTCTTTTAAAAGCATAACTCCAAATTATTTTTTAGAAAGGCTAGCCAAACCAGAGTTTCACATAACATTACATTATTGTGCCTGTCTTTCCACAGCACAACATATATCATTTTCTCCTTTTGTCATCTTTGCCAATCAGACAGACACGAAGTGAATGTTCCAGGAATTTTCTCTGACTGGCTGTCCCCCATGTCTGGCATGTTCTTTGCTCATCTAGTCTCCTGGCTTTCCTGGCTTCCTTCAAGTCCTAAGATCCCACCTTTCCTGATCCCTTTTGATTCCAGTGCCTTCCCTCTGTTGATTATTTCCATTTTATTCTCTATATAGATTGTTTGTAAGTATTTGTTTGCATGTTTCCTCCCTCCATTAGACCAGGAGCTCTTTGAAGGCAGGGACTGTCTTTTGCCTTTCTTTGCATCCCCAGAATTTCGCAGTGCCTGACACTTAATATTTGTTGGCTGACTAACGGAAACCTTAGAGTTATTTTTAATTTTCACTGGACTGCTCTATGGTTGTTGATAGCTTGTACTTCTTTTGTAAACTATCTGTTCATAACCTCTGACAACTTATCTATTAAAGAAGGACTCTTCTTACATATATTTATAAAAGCATTGAACTTGACAGAATTGCAGGAATCTTGGATGGAATCTCATCTGGTGCAACATCTGAACAAGAATTGCCTTGTGTACCCAGTAAGCTGGCATCCGGCCTTTGCTCAAAGACCTCTAATGAGGGAGGACCCATTACCTTCGCAAGGCAGGCCGTTTTACTTCTGACTGCTCTAATTGTTAGGAAGTTTTCACTTAACAACAATCCTAAAAATCTGGCTTTCTGCAACTTCTGCTCATTGCTTCTATAAGCAGAACAATGTTTAATCTATTCCACATGACAGTCTTTCTAATACTTGAAAATGGACATCATGCTCCCCCTTCATCTTTTTCTCTTCATACTAAATTTCTCTACTTCTTTCAACCAGTCCTCATATGGCATAATGTGATTTGGATTCAGATGTCCTGTACCTGAAGCTCTTTTTAATACTTAATATCTGATTGGAACATGTAGCCCAGGACACCAGTCTCCCTCAAAGGCTGTATGCTCATACCCACCCAGGCAGATCTCAGAGGCTAAGCTTTAAAAGGTCAGTGTCTCTCTTTAGCTCATTGCCCCAGTCCCAGAGTTTTACTCTGGATAAATCTCCAAAATAAAGTTTTCCTATAAGAAGTATAAGAAAAAAGGACATGTGGGAGCCCAAGAGCAAATATAGAAACAGGAAGCCTCTTAACAGCCCTTGAGGTTTCTCTCAGATGTTAACAGACTTTTAGGGGCTAATTCACCTGGGACCCACACAATTTGAGCCACTCAAAGTAGCAGCATGGGGCTTTGATAAGATGCAGATCCTTGCCTCTCCTCATCTCCCCCAATGCCAACAGCACCTGGCGGCAGTAGCCACACTGATGATCTGCTTCTTTCTCCTGTCAACACACTTTCAAAGAAATCACCCTAGTCAGGGCCTAACCTCTCACATTTGGGAAAAGAGGGGTCATATCTTTTTGTTATGCTTCTAGGGGTGAAAGCAAGACACAATTAACACTTACAGCATAGTAGCCAATTCAATTGATATGGGCATAAATTTTCCTGCAAGAGTTCAGGAAAAAGGACTGACAAGAAGAAGGCCTTGGAAGGTGCTCATGGCTCCACGGATTAGCTATGGGAGGCCTTTTAAAGGCCTAATTGAGGTACCTTGCAATTCTACATATGAATGCTAATTCACATTCCTGAGGGGAGAGGAAACACTGATACTAAGCAGAGGAGAGGGGCCTCATTGCATATTGTGTATGACTGTGATGTTCTGTTGCAAACAATTCATTTCATAGTTCATTTACACTCTTCAGAATAAGGACAGTTAGCACTTATAGTGGCAAAATTCTGAGAAGTAAACATATCCCAAAATAAGAAAAGGTAATAGAAACCACATACTGGATGCTATGAAATGGCTCCATAGTCATGGCAGTCATAGTTGAACAAGTTCTACAATAAGGGGGTGAAGTTTCAGACAAAAGCCATTTCCTCCTGACTTTCTGTTATCAGTCATCTTAGAAGCAGCAACAGTCACTGGCAACCAACCAGAGGAGTTCCTCATGTTCTCAGAACAACGGTGTCATGTCTAACTTTCCTGCAAGCCTTATCAGGTTAATCCTCTGATTACCTTACTTGTTACTGATACACCTTAAATGTATGACCTGGGGCAAGCCAATTTTTGTTTTCTCTTGGAGATTTGGCAGATTCCTCATCTACAAAATGAGGTCTCTCCTCTAAGGTTCCTTCTATATCTAAGTCCTCTGAATGATTTTACAATCCCTTCTATCCCTTAAACTCTAAGATTCTCAATTTTCAAAATCTCCGTTGTACCAGAAGTTGGAAAATTATTTTTCATGAAGTTGTGATAGGGATAAAAATCAGTATGTCTAGAAATTGATATCCTTGAAGGTATTTAGTTTGCTGTAATACGTGAAGGTGACAGAGCATGAAAACAAGAGGGTTCATTGTGAAAATTTAGCCAATGAAGACATTAGTTTCTCTTAAAGAAGTTTTATGTTGACCCAACTAAAGTAACTGTTATGCTGTACAATCTTTGTATATCTTAATCCAATAAACATTTTATGACCATGTATAATGGTCAAACAAATTAAAACAATTCACCGGGCACATTTGGCTTAATTTTTTAAACTAAGCAGCTGAATGCATGTGTGGTCACTAATTGCAGTATAATTAGATTAAAATCAGAAAACTTAATAAATGATACAACTGAGTGATAATTAGCATGAGGTAGCCTAAACCTAGATACTTGTGTTGAACCTTAATAATAAATTAGTGTTTTCACTGATATGAAATTAGATGCCTAAAGCTGCTTAAGTGAAAACTAAACAGCAGTTTAGTCTAGTAGGAATTTACACAGCCAGATTTAAGGAGTTGAGAAGAAATTACACAGCATAACATAAACCATGACTTAATAGGAACCCTATCTTTTGCCCAGGCATTTTAGGGATAACTTGCTATGCACTAGTCTGAAAGGCAGCATTGTTCACTGAAAAGAGCTCTAGGCTTAGGAAAAAAAATAGGCCTGGGTTTGAATTCTGATTCTGCCACTTATCGATGTGACCCCAATAAGTCATTTTATTTCTCTAGGCCTGAGTTTCTTCCTCAGCAAAAGAGAGAGCTGGCCTAGATATTTAAGGCCCTTTTAAGTTGTAAGTGCTATGATCCCTTAAAGTACTAAGAGCAGAATAAATTTGCCAGACTTTAAAGGATTAGACATTGAGCTAAAAGCTGAGATTTTTTTTTCCTTGATGTAGCTAGATCTCATATCACTCAGAGAAGGCCTTGTCCAATTTTACTACGTCTTTCAGCAACAGTGAGAAGCTGTTAGAAAACATCATCTTATTTGTTATAAAGGAGCTTAGCATTTTATCCATTTCTAACCTAAGCAAAGAGAGGTGTGAATGGTGTAGCCAGAGGGTAATTTGTGCCCAGAATGCTCCATGGAAATCTTCGGCAATCATTTTCATTGACCTCAGCATCTCTTAGGCATCTTCATCACTTCTCCCACTTACATGTTCACTGTCCTCTGGCAAGGGCCTATACTTTGAGATAGCAGAGTAGAGTTGTGCTAGCATTGGTCTTAAAGCTAGAAGAGGTGAATAATTCACAAGCACTGATTCTGACAATGACTAAGTGTATATCCCTGAGAAAATAATTTTCTCTTTCTGGGCCTCAATTTCCTTGCCTGTCAAAAGGGGATAATGGTAGCCATACAACCTCCTTGTCAGGAGTGTTACAGAGAAAGACTTTTGTAGGGGCAGCTAGGTGGCATAGTGGATAGAGCACTGGCCCTGGAGTCAGGAGGACCTGAGTTCAAATCCAGCCTCAGACACATAACACTTACTAGCTGTGTGACCCTGGGCAAATCACTTAACCCCATTGCCTAGCAAAAAAAAAAAAAAAGAAAAAGAAAAAGAAAACTTTTGCGCAACTTAAAATGTTATCCAAACATGAGTTCTCAGACAGCAACTTGAAACTCTTAGTATTGATTCCCATCAATGAGGGAACGGTTGAATAAATCATATCATATTATAATTATAGATATGACTACAACGGAATACGATTTTGCCATAAGAAAGTTTTTGAAACACACAATAACATTATAAGAGAAATATCTTTGAGTGATTTAAGAACTCTGATCAAATAGTGACTGAGCGGTGACCAAGCAGCATTCACTAGGACTGAAGATGAAGCATGTTAGTGACCTCCTTACACAGAGGTGATAGGACTCAAAGAACGAGACCAATGTGAGGATTCATTTTGCTTGATTGTGTATATTTGTTACAAGGTTTTTGTTTTTCTTCCTCCTCTTATGGAGAGGAAAAGGTGGGAGAAAAAGAAATTTTTTTTTTATTTTAAAAATATTTTTTAAAATTAAAAATCACCCCCCACACCCTTTACCCTCTGTTCACACAAACACAATCAATATTAAGAACCCAAACTCATAGATGCTTTTCCTCTCCAAAAAGATAGCCAATCAGCTAATAAGCTTTTATTAAGGAACTGCTATATTTGGGCACTGTGCCTGATACTGAGGGTGTGAAAACAAGCAAACTGATTCAAATATTTGAAGACGGCTATCATGTCTCTCCCTGCCTCCCCCTCCTGACATCCTCATTCCAAGTTTTCTTTTCTACAGACTAAACATCCCCAGTTCCCTCAACTGAAGCTCCCCATGGCATTAGCTCAAAGCTCTTTGATGTCTTTGTTGCCCTCTTCTGGGCACTCTTCGGCTTATCCATTTCCTTCCAAAATGTGGCAATGGGGTCTGCACACAGTACTCCAGATGTGGTCTCACCAGGACAGAGTAGCATGGCCCAATGGAAACAGCATTGGCTATGGAGTCAGAGACCTTCGGATCCTGCATTTGATGCAATGGGTAACTGTGTGACCTTGGATAAGCCCCCTAAATTCTTTGGTATAGAGGGCCGATCTTAAGAGTCTGATAAGGGTTTAAGATCCAAGGCAGAGTTTGACCTCTGCCCAGGCTTTTACCCAAAAGGGCTCAGTGATTAAGAGGGACGGCTCTCCAATCCCTTCCTGATTAGGAGGTTCCTGAGACATTCCTTCTCACTCTTTGAACCTTAGATTTACACATTCACTCCTCTATGCAGGTGGCGCCAAGGCGCCTGGGAAAACCTTGGAATTTACAACCCAATGTAGGAACCCTGATAACAAGGAAATGTATGTTGTCACATCCTCAGCAGATGTTCTGGGGAGTACCTCACGGGGAGGACTCTTTAAAGTTAGGCTAGATTTTCTCTATCTATCCTGTACCCTCAGATGAATAAACTGAGTCAGTTCTGCTGCTCCGCCTGGCCCATGTCTCAAGTTTATTTCACGCCTCTCCATTCGGTGTATTATCTGGTTCTGGGCGACACTTTGGGCCTCAGTTTCATCATCTATAAAAGGATATGATTCAACTAAATGACCTTTTAAGTTCCTTCTAGCTTTCAATCTATAATATTATGAGTACAGCATGACTATCCTCTCCCAGATCTTAGACACTATGGCTCTCTGCTGCAGCCAAAGATGGCATTGACTTTCTCAGTCGCCACACTGTCCTGTTGCCTCATGTCTCAAACTGAGCTTCCAGTTCACTAAAACCTTCAGATCTTTTTTCAGATGAGCTCTTCTCATCATATACTTATGCAACTATACAAAGTATCTGTGATTTATTAAATGTGTAGAACTTCTGGTGAGGCAACTCCCTCTACCAGCACCATGAATCACAACCCATCTATGACTTAGTAGATAAGTCTTAGGAAGTGTCCTGGGGCACAAAGTGGTTAGGTGACTTGCCCAGGGTCACAAGGCTAGCAGCAAAGGTAGGATTTGAACTTAGCTCTTCCTCACGCCTAGTTCAACATTCCATCTACTATCACACACTGCCTCTATCTTATACTTATGAAATTGATTTTTCTTTGACATTGCCCTTCTTTAGTATTGGGACATAAACTGTTGACTTTTCCAAACTTGCTGGCATATTGCGTATGGCACTTTAACAGACTCATTTTTTAGGATTTTAAATAGCTCATCCACCTTTGGTGTCCACCTCTCACTCAATTCTCACCTGCGGCACCAAGAAGTTGTAGCATGTACAGTGGCCACACCCTAGTAAAGCTGTCTCAGCAGATGAGCTAAAACAAAGTTGAAGGTAATTGACAGGCCTCAAACCTGTCAGTGAGTTAGGGGGATGTCTACCCCAAGCATATGAAGATTTTCCCCAGAGGAATGAGCAGATAAGAACAATTTGTTTCAATGGCCATGAAGGTGATTGAAGCAGGTACTGTGGAGCTTCGTCAAACACCAAAGATGCCAAGGTCATCCACTGAACCAGTCATCTTGACATTGTCTTGCCATTGGACTTTGATGACTCTGGAAAAGAGAGTGAGGTTGACAATTTTGTGCAACTCTGCCTCACTTAAATCCAATCCACACTTGAATCAAGACATTACTCCATGATGTCATTGGTCCTTTTAGAAAATGAAGGACAAAACAGTAACAAATAGCTCAGCTGGAATTCCATCACCTCTAATACCCTTTTTATTAGTAATGCTTCCTGAGGTATACTTGACCTCATTCTACAGGATGTTTAGCTCTAGATCAGTAACCACATCATGGTTGTTACTATGGTTATTGGTGATGCTAAGATCTTTCTTACACAGTTCTTCTGTGTATTCTTGCCACCTCTTCTTAATTTCTTCTACTTCTGTTAAGTTCCTACTATTTTAGTCTTTTATTTTGCCCATTTTTCCGTGAAACATTCACTTGCTACCTCTAATTTTCTTGAAGACATCTGTCTTTCCCATTCTATTGTTTTCTTCTATTTCTTTGCATTGCTCATTCAAGAAAACCTTCTTCTCTCTCCTTGCTACTCTGAAAACTCTGTATTCAGTTGGGTATATCTTTCCCTTTCTCCTTTTTCTTTCCTCAGCTATTTGTAAAGCCTCATCAGATAGCCAGTCAGACATGGTGAAACAATAACTATTCCTAGACTGACATAAAAAAAACCCTGAACTAAACTAAACTAAACTAAACTAAACTGGATAAGCCTAGCAGAGGAGGTAGATCCAGTGAGTAATCGGCAACCAGCTGCTGTGAGAAATGTGACATGACAGAGAATAAGCAGCCTGGCTAAAGCCCATCCTGCCATCTTGTGTCTAAACTAAGTAAAACACAGCAAAATGTCAAAAGGAAATGTGAATCTAACAAGATCTAATCTTAATGAATTTATGGCAGTTCTTTGTGATCGCTACTCCTTTAAAAAGAAAACAAACAATTTTTTTCTTTCTATTTTGAACTTAACAATCATCAATAAACACAAACATTTCAATATAAAAAAAGAAAGAAGAATTTAATTTCTACTAGGTAGAGTTTGTCTTTTAAGCAATATTTTGATTTGGAATTATGATTTCATTATGTTGGATACACCCAAACAGGTAACTCCCTCTAATAATACAGACGAACACCTGTTCTGCAACTTTCAGTCTTGGTCTGAGACAGTACAAGTTAAGTGACTAGCTTGACAAACAGTTTGTGTCAGAGTCTTGGACCAGATTTTTATGACATCAAGGCCAGTTCTTTATCCATTACACAATGCTGCCTCTCTTTTAAGAAGTATGTGTGTAGGTGTATGACACACACACACACACACACACACATAATCCTCATATATATATTTACATATATTAGGGATCTATAAGGATATAGAGGGCCACAAGCTGTTCAAGATGTCTCACTGATGGGTGAAGGCCCCTCTCGGGTGCTAATCTTTGGGCAAAGGTCACCTGGTTCAGTGCTCCATTGTATGGATCTTTAACAATCTTTAACTCCCCTAGTTATTGTATGGTCATTAGCAGTCTATTCTGGGACTGGAGTCAGATAAGTGCACAGGACATGTCCTTAGCACAGCATGAGCTCTGTGTCATTGTAACTTGATAAGAAGTTCTTGTTACTTTACTACTTAAGTGAATGCTTTGCAAAAATTAAACAGAGTTGCTTCCATCTTGTCTCCCGCCTCATCAATGAGCATTCAAGATAGAAGGTTAAGCTGGTCTTATCCCTTCAAAGTTAGTATAGGATCCTGGCTCTTGTGGTGAGCTGAATTAGTTGTGCGCAACATACATACACGTACATGCACACATATTGATACACATAAATACATAGATATAGATGATACTGAAGCATATATATATATATATATATATACAATCACACACGAATACATGTATATTATATATGTACATATATAATTTTAAAAGGAGTAATATAATTATTCCATTTTTATGACTTGCATTTTTTGTTTTCTGTGCATTAAAAAAATTTTCTATTCTTGTGTAATTATCACTGTCCACTACCTTACAATCTCCACCCTACCCCCAAGTAGAAGTCTTTCTTCGTAATAAATATACATATGTACATACACATATATTTCAGCACAATAAGTTAACCATCAACCATGTCCACAAATGGCTAATTAATTCTGTAATTCTGGTCCATTACCTTGTTTACAAGTTGTGGGAGCTATGCATCATCAGCCTTTTGAAGTCATTATTGTTTGCTGCTTTGATCCAGGTTCTGAGGACTTTTGACTTTTCTTCCTCTTTTTTCCTTGAATTTCAACAGTTTTATTGAAAGGTCACTTTCTTAGTACCAGAACAAAATGGTACTTTGTTATGTTACTTGAGTCAACTTAAGTTTGCATTGATGAATTAGAAAGGAAATTCTTCAATGAATCAGGTGTTTAGGAGTAAGGGAAGGATGCTTCTGCAAAAACTGCTTTACAAAATGAAGCATAGTGAATAGGGCACTGGCCCTAGATTCAGGAGGACCTGAGTTCAAATCCAGCCTCAGACACATAACACTTACTAGCTGTGTGACCCTGAGCAAGTCACTTAACCTCATTGCCTAGCCCTCCCCCCCCAAAAAAAATGAAGCATAATACATATGAGACATACTGTGTCGTTCTTTAGTTTTTCTTTAAAGGGAACTTTTTTTCCCCACAACATTGTGTCAAAGGGAAATTTGAACTAGTTATGGCTATTATGGAAGTTAGGCTATATATTGCACTGATTAACTACATGCTTTCCCAACCCTATATCTCAATTTAGATTCATTAACTTATAACTAGCCTTTAGGGCTCCAACAACCACATAATTAGTCAATTAAATTGCTGTTTACTTGAATCTGAATAGACAACTCACTTTAGTCTCTCTAAGTTGAATTGTTACAAGAGCATTATGACAATAGCATACCCAAATGTATTTCACCTTTGCTTTTCTTCACATTATTATTGTCGTTACATAAATTGGTCTCCTGGTTCTGCTCAATTCACCCTTCTTCAAATCATATGATTTTTCCCATGTTTCTCTGAAGCTATCACATTCATCATTTCTTAGGCACAATAATATTCCATTACATTCATTTGCCACAGTTTGTTCAGATATTTCCCAGTCAATGGGCAACTATTTTCTTTCCTATTATTTGCTGCCATTAATATTTCTATATGAATCTTTACTTTTAACCTTGAAATAGATGCCTAATACTGGCATCACTGGATCAGAGGATATGTAAGACTTAGTGACCTGAAAGATAGCTTCAAATTATTTTTCAGAAAGATTGAACCAATTCATAGCTCTACAAGAAGTAGAGAAGTAGAAGTAGTGGACTGTTCTTCTACAACTCCTCCCAACTGCTGTTTTTCTTGCTTATCATCTTTGCCCAGGTGATAAATTCCAAATGGATACATGGCGTAAATATGAAAGGTTACATATGATAAAAAAAAAAAGAATTAGAGGAGAAAGGAAGAAGAAAGGGACAGATAAGCTGTAAAAGATAAACTGGGACATCTTCAATTATGTAATATTGAGAAGCTTTGGCATAAACAAAATAAATGTAGCTAGAATTAAAAAGGAAACAACTGGGAAAAAATGTTCCCAGCAAATCTTTCTAAAATACCAAGATATATAAAGAATTAAGGGGCAGCTAGGTGGTGCAGTGGATAGAGTACCGGTACAACCCAACATGTTGGGTAACATATTTGGGATCCAAAGAGATCTCGATATGTTGGAACTATGGACTGAATGTTATGTTAATACATGACTTGTAGGAGCATCTAGGTGGTGCAGTGGATAGAGCACTCGTCCTGAAGTCAGGAGGACCTGAGTTCAAATCTGGCCTCAGACACATAACACCTACTAGCTGTGTGACCTTGGGCAAGTCACTTAACCCCATTGCCTAACCAAAAAAAAAAAAAGGAAGAAAGAAAAAGAATTAATACAACCATACAAGAATCAGGTTTTTCTTCAGCAAATAAGTAATCAAAGAATATGAATAGGTAGTTCCGAAAAGAAGAAATGCAAACTATTAACAACCATATAAAAATCCTCCAAATAACCAATAATTAGAGAAATACAAATTTCAAGTGCTGTGAGGTTCTACCACTTCCTTTTCCAGATATTTGGTAACTATGTCTTTTTTAAATTAATGTTCCAAGACTGTAATTTGAGTTCACTGCATGTGAGCCATATGTCCGAGGCTGCTCTGACCTCTGGGCAAAGGCCACATCAAGTCAGATGAGAAAGACATCTCTGAGGAGAAGACGATTCTTTTTTTTTTAATGTAAAATTTTAATTTTTTTTACATTACCTAAATTTTCCCCATGTACTTCCTTCTACCTCTTCTTAAAGTGTCATCATATATAACAATTTTAAGAAAAAAATAAGAAGAGGATGAAAAGAAAAACAATCAACAAAAAACCATAAATCCATTAAAAAAAAAAACCAACCCAACAACATATGCAATATCCCAGAGCTATGAACACCCTCCCTTCCTAACTTTGTAAAGGAGTTAGGGAAAGTGTCTTCTCCTAACTCTTCTTGGGCCTTAAACTTGTCCTTTGTAATTTCACAACACTCACTTTTGATCTTTTTATGGTTGTTCATTCCGTTTTATTGATGTTGTTTTCTTGGCTTTGCCAACTTTGTTTTGCATCAGTCCGTATAAGTCTTTCCATGCTGCAGGTTCATTTTTAACATAGAAAAAATCAACAAAGATGGGAAAGGCAGCAAGATTGGACCAAGTATATTTAGGGGAGATGTTTCTGAAGCAATACAATTGTGAAAGTGTTGAGGGGACTAATAAACAAGGTATCTGAAATAGGAGATTCCCAGAGAGCTGTAAAAAAATACTTTGAAATTTAGCATTACCAGAAAAAGTGACTGAGAATATTTATAATTGTTGACCTATTTGCCTACTGTCTTATGTATACAAAATCTTTTTTTTTAAGTCATCGAACAATAGATAAATCAAGGATATCCTTGATATGGGCATTAGTAGGAAACAAGCATGTTTTCACAAGCAATATTCAACTATGGGCCACATACCATCTCTAATTTTTGTTTGTGGTTTTTTTTTTTGGGGGGGGTGGTTTTGACGCTGTCTTCCTATATCAACTGGGCTGGAAGTACAATAGCACTCACAGCCCAATGCAAAGATGATCTGTACGAAAGCTTTCACCTGCTCTACATGGGTTGATTTGCCCTTCTTAGACAGCTGAGTGGTTCTCCAGTTTCAGGGTCTCACCGCATTTGTGCCAGACAGCGAAGATCTCAGATAAGTTTTTAGCTTTATTCCAGCTCAGCACCCCCACTCCAAGCAATCTACCAGCCTTAGTCTCCCTTAAGTAGCACAGATTATAGGTCTGTGACCACCATTTCACAATTAACTGCAAGATGTATATATATAATATATATATAAAGATATATGTGTGTGTATATTCTATATATAAAGAGATATATACATGCACATATATACTTACAGAGAGAGAGAATATAAGATTCTAGCATGCTTATTGTTTGTTGATTTAAAACAAGAACAATAAAGCGTTGATTAAATGAAACAAAATTCCTCCTCAGTTCCTTTTACAACAGATTTTCTCTCATCCATACCTCAAAATCATTCAAGATTCCTTGAAACATATAACGACAGAAATAACCCTGCTCCATGGCCTCCTAATTCTAAACATTAGGCAAAGCATAAAATAGCGATTTATATGTTCACTAATGTTATTTGCTGCTGTGATAGGGGAGATCCAATATAGAATCTAAATTCACTATCCTTGTGGATAGTGAAGTCCTCCAGATGCTCTGGAGTTTTACTGATAAAACTGGGCTGTTTAAATCCAGTGCCAGAAACTTGCAGAGCCCCCTGGAAGACATATGTAGTCAACGCAGAGTTTTGGCCTATCCATTCACACAGGAAAGACCAAGCGGGTGAAGAATATCCATTTTGTCCAGATTTTAACATGGATATAGAGATTATCCAAGAGTATGTATACTTGGGGCACAGAGTACAAATAGATAATAAGTTGGGCCAAGAATTATATAGGAAAAGGAGAGCAGACTTGGATTGCTTTCAGGAAATTGAAAAGCTCTTTTATTGATTTCCGGTCTCCCATGGAAAGCAAAGACCTATCTTGCTCATATTAATATGTTACTGGTATGGCTATATGGCAGTTATACATGGACCACAACTGCCTCCAAAGAACTCAAGATGACTATAACAGAAGGCAGTGGAGAAGGGCATGGTAGATGTAAGCAGGCTGCAATATATATCCAATGAGGAGCACTGAAATAGACCAGTAAAGAATTTTATCAAGGAATTATATGATGGGAAGAGATGATTGGCCGTTCCCACAGCAAGAGTAAAGTGGAAAGCCAGCATGCTCTACTAGTACCTTTGAGATGTCAGGAGAAAGTAAGACAGGCCTCTAGCTCATTGGGTGGGTCCCATTTAGTGAACTTTTTGGAGGACCTGGACGAGAGTCATTCAACATGGGCAGTCAAGGATAGGCTGCAATACTTGGAGGGAACTCCTGAAGTCGGGAGTCACAGATTCGTCTGAGTATTTAAATTGAGAAAGGTAACAAATAAGTGGTCCCCATGCCTAAAATAAAGCTTGAGGAATACTTTGGTGACTAAAAGATCTTCTCTTCATAAACTTCATAGTAAAGTCCTAGTCTAAGCTGCTTGTTCTACTTGGCTACCTATCCTGAGCTATTCCAGGTGTTTTCCAAATTAAAATCTCTCTCTCCCCTTCCCTCTACCAATTGATCTGCATTTCTACAGAGATAATGGGATCATGGAAAATCAAACCACATTGCCTACCCCACCCCTCTCCTGCCCCAGAGGTCCTTGGAACCCCAACCCCAAACTGCCAACCTTGCATGGGGAGGGGCAGAGAAGAAGAGACTTATCTCCCTGGGGAAACACTGAGTTTCCCAGTCCTAGAAATATTGCTCTTCCCTTCAGGACAAGTAATGGTTTTGATTTTCATCAGCTATGAGTCCTGTCCCTATCACTGGTCTCACTACATTCACTTCTTTCTCCATCTTGCTCTACACCCTCATCTTTTACTATAGAATATATATGCTTTTATTATATGATATATATGGATAGAGGATAGATCTGTGATTTTATTGGTAGAAGAAGCCCCTAGATAAGGAAATTTCCTCTACCAATGCGGATCGGCACCTTCTCTTCAAATTATAGTCTTTTTGAGAGGTTGAGTGATTTGCCTAGGCTCACATGGCCAATATGTATCACTGGGTGGACTTGAACCCAGTTCTTCTTGGCTCTGAAGCCAGCTCTCTATTTGCTACTCCATGATACATCTCCCTTCTCTCAATCTATAGAACTGAATAATAAATGCTTTGGGAGGAAGAAAGCGCTACCACTTTTCAAAAGTCTTTAAAACAGGATTAGTTCTCTTTTGTCTGGTATTAAGGGTGATTCTGTTAGGAGTCAAGGGAACTGATGCAATGACTTTATGGTCCCCTGGGATTCCAGGATGAATTCAGGTTTTGTTTTTCCATTAAAAATTAAGCATATTGACAGGTGGGAAAATTTCAAAATAATGTCAGGTTTTTTTTTAACAATGTATGACCTCTCCAAAGGCCTTGTGATGGAAAATGCTATCTTCAAAGGCCTCGTGATGGAAAATGCTATTCACATCCAAAGAAAGAACTACGGAATTTGAATGCAGATTGAAGCATACTATTTCCTATTTTTTTCTCTTCTGTTGAGTTTTGTTTCCTTTCTGGTGGTTCCTCCAAATGGTTCTAATTTTTACTAATAACATCACTAATCTGAAAATATGTTTAATAAAAATGTATATATATAGCATATATCAGACTGGATGCCATCTTAGGAGGGTGGTCGGGAGGAAGGGGGAGAAAAATTTTAAATGCAAAAGCATATGGAAGTGATTGCTGATAAATCAAAATAAATTAATAAAAAATAAAAAAGAGGATCATATAAAAATGTATGACCAGTTCTGTTAAATTTTTGGGCTTTCCTTTCTCTCTTTTTTTTCTTCTCCTTTTTAAAATAAAATTCTTTGTTGTCTCTGGGAGAGGGAGGAGTACAAGGGAAGATGATACAAAAACCAAAGTATCAATAAAAATCTATTTAATGAATTTTATTTATAAGAATGAAGTGTGTTGGAAGAATTACCAAAGGAAATTTGCTTCCTGAAAGGTTTACTGTGCCTGCAGTCTCAGACATGTGCTCACGCCACAAGGTTCTGCTGTACTTGAGTTACTCTTCTCATAATAATTTCATATTTTCCACTTCAGTACTCAAATGTTCAACCAAGAAAGGCTAGGGAGTCACCTCCTTGGGAGGCTATATAGATATAAAGCAAGCAGAAGCTTTTCTGGGATGATTTTTCAATAGAGCCCTATTCAAAGACAGGGGTACGTATTAGATAGATGACCACTCACATTCTCTCTAGCCCTGGGGTTTTAGGATTTATGAGCCACTGAAAGTGTCAGACTTTCCTTCCATAAAATGATGCATGATTATGTCTGAGTCCACCTTTCTTTTCCTCTCTCCCCCCTCCCCCCAGCTCCTTTTATCAGATTGAAGAGTAAAGATTAAATCAGCAGTTGCTGTGAAGGAAAAAAATGTCACCCCAAATCTTCCTGATACAACAGGTGATGGGAGCAGACTGAATGAAAAGGGCAATGTGGCAGCCTTGGAGGGAGAGCCACCAACAAATAGTTGGAGGAATCGGGAAAGAGGAAAAGGAATTTCATAATGAAATGGGGATTTGCCAGAACATCAAACAAGTATTTATTAATTCCTGTAATTGGTCAGGTACTGTGAGGGGGATAAAAATGAAATAGGGCAGATCCTTAGATAGAATCCCACCCCACCCCCCAAAATCTAGCACAAAGGAAACAGAGAGAATAATTTCTTTTTAACTGTGAAATAAGTAGTAAGATTGGAGACAAATGAATAGCCCTTTAAAAGGACAGAAAACAAGAAGTTCCTAGGGGAAAAGAAGGAAGCAACAGCTAGTCTTTTACCCCCACATAATTTCTGTTATATCTGGTCACAGAGCAAGTCTACAATTAGACCATGCCAAAGGCTAAATATTTGAAGGGGCTAATCTACTCTTCTAATTTGGTTAGCATTAGGATACAGTGCTAACGAGTTCAAGGTCATAGATTCAATTCCCATATGGGCCAATTAGTCTCAGAAGAAAAAAAACCCCAACAACTTTGTTCAGTAAATATAGCTGCAGCTCTAATCCTGGTTAGCCATCTTATAAATGTGGTTCATGGACATAAAAGGAACAGGGCATGAGAGCATTGATGACTCAACTCAATTTCATAAACATTACAGGAAGACAATTCAATATCCCCACTCAAATGTCATGGATCAGCAGGTGTCCTTACTATAAACAGTATTCTAGTGTTAGTGCTTGAAGGGATTTTTGAGACTACTCATTAGACACCTTTTCTGTTGATCCCAACTGTCCAGGGCAGAGAGAAAATGAAAAGAATATTGAACTAAGTGTTCTAGGTTTTAGGAGTCCTAGGCTCTAGCCCCAATCTTGCTATTAATTAGCCACGAGAACTTAGATAAGCCCTTTTGCTTATCTGGGCCTCAGTTTAGCTATTTGTAAAATGGTTGCACAAGAGTTCTTCGTGTCAGAGTTCCAGAGTCTGGATATAGATATGCTTTAGGGAATAGAGAAGGATTTCAGAGGTATCAAGGATGCAGTTGTCACCAACTTAGTGACAACAGAGTTATCATCACCCAGCTTGTGGGTGTACTTTCGTGGAAGAGCTGAAGTAACTTGTAGTAAAGCCTAGTGTGAAAGTCCTTCCCAGGGAACAATGTAAGAGAATGCAAGCAGACATTCAGGGGAAAGCAAGCATATCCCAAGACTCCCCAGAGCAACAATTCCGTGGCCCAGAAAGAAGTCTTACATGGCTCTCTTACTCTCTCTCCAAGCGCAATCAGCTTCACAATCAATAGAAGACACAATTTAACAACATCAGCCTGTGATGTCCTGACTTTTAGATACTGCCTACAGGCAGCTCAGGGGTAGAAGAGAGTCAAATATTTTCTTCTAGGCTACTGGGAACAGCTGCTTTCTTTCTGATCAGACAGGTTAACTGTCCCTCTGTGGTACTATTGTAGCACTTTTGGTCCTAATTTTCTAGGATTCTATATGAAGGACAGAGCTTCCTTTTTTCTATCTTCATTCCAATTCAATACTTACAAATAATTAGACTTTTTCCTAAGGCTATGCCCATTGTTATCACATATCCTAAAATGGAACTTTATGACTTGAGGTGATAAACAAATATAAGGGACCAGTACCATTGTAAAAGCCAGTCTTTATAACCTGATTTCCTGACTGCCCTGGATGATCTATAAATGCCTTTTCTAGCCCAAGAGTACAAGAGCATTAGAACAATAGCAAACAACAAAAATAATAGCTAACATTTAAGATTTGCAAAATGATTTATATATGTTTTCTTACTTGATCCTCAACAACCCTGGGAGGTAGGTACTTTATTATTTCCATTTTATAGATGAGGAAACTGAGGCTAACTTTGCCCGTGGTCACTAAACTAGTAATCGTCTGAGTCAAGATTTGAATTCAGGTCTTCCTGACTCCAAGCCCAACTGCACCAGTAGAAAAAGTGATAGGGGCAGCTAAGTGGTACGGTGGATAGAGCACTGGCCCTGGCTTCAGGAACAAATGAGTTCAAATCTAGCCTCAGATACATAACACTCACTAGCTGTGTGACCCTGGGCAAGACACTTAACCCCATTGCCAAGCCAAAAAAGAAAAAAGAAAAAAGAAAAAGTGATAAAACTTGGAAGCAATGATAGAAGTGCCAGCTAAAATACTGGAGGTCATGGGCCAAGGCTTCCTTTTACACCCCAAGTAGTCCCCAGACCAATGTGCTTAATAACTATGGGTTGATCCACTTAACTCCAGATAGTCATGCCCCTGAGAACCATAGAACATTAAAGCAGGAAGACCAACCCTCTCACTATACAGAGGAAGCCTTAGGCCCTATAAAGGTGAGTTATTCAGAACACTCTATTAGTAGCTGCATTGACTGGGCCTTATTTGTGGTGGTAACATTTAGGAGAATGGAAGAACTGAAGCTAGAGAAACCAGAAGAGGGTTGTTTTGGGGAAAGTCAGATCAGAAACGTGGGGCATAAGGTCTTAGAGACATCAGAGGTCTTGTGATGTGTTTATTCACCCAGTCACGTGAGAGAAACAACTTATTGGAGGCAGCATGATGTAAGTTAGACTGTTTAAATGTCAAACTCCTAGACATTAGGGCCTAAGCATCTGAACACAAAACTCCCAAGGGCTTGCCTGAATCAATTTAAAATGTAATTGAAAAAAGGTTAGCAAAATAAAAATATAACACAGATATTGTTAATTTGTTGTTTTCTCAGTCAACATGCTGCCTGCCCCTCAGGCATCCATTTTTTATTTGAGTTTGATACTAGACTAGAGGATTTTTGAAGTCACTTCCAACTCTGAGATTTTATGATTCTAGGGCTTAATGGAAAGAATAATAGGCATAGGTCCTGAAGACTTGGGTTCTCTTTTGAGTAGGCACAGTGAAGCAGATAGAATATGGGATGTGGGATCAGAAGCCCTGAGTATGAATTACACTTCCTACCCTTGCTAGTTATATGACTCTCGGCAAATACTTTAACTTCTCAGGATTTCAGCCTCTTCATCTGTAAAATAAACAGGATAATTCATGTTCTGCCTGCCTTGTAGGGTTGATTAATCAGTGAACTAGCATACATGAAGCACTCACTATGTGCCAGGCATTTAGCTACTTCGTAAAGATGCAAAGACAAAAACCAAAATTTCTCCTGTTTGTTGTCCTGGTAGAGAATTACATTCTCCAGGGGGATTGTTATTAAGTCAGTCAGTTAATAAGCATTTATTAAATGTTTACTATATGCCAGGCACTTTGTCAAGTGCTAGGGTTACTAATAAAGTAAAAAAAAACCCACCACACTCCCTGCCATCAAGAGAGTATTTTAATTGGGGAGATAACATGCAAACAACTACTGAGACAAGATACATACAGGGTAAATGGTATGAAATCTGAGAGGCAGGGCAAGAGGCTGGATGCAGTCACTGAGAGAGGAATGAGAAAGACCTCTAGCAGAAGGCAGGATTTGAGCTGAATCTTGAAGGAAGCCAGGGAAGTTAGTAGGAAAGCATTCCAGCATGGGGAACAGAAAGTGAAAAGACAGAGTCAGAGATGCAGTGTTGTATGTAAGGCACAGCTAAAAGGTCAATCAATGCCTCTGGACTGTAGAAAACATGGAGGGAGGAAGGCACAAAAAGACTGGAAAGGTAGGGAAGTTTCTTTTGCAAACCTTCAGGCACTATATAAATATGAATTACTGGCATCTCAGTTCCCACATTTACCTGATATGTGACCTTGTGGAAGTCACAACTGCACTGAAGCTCAATTTCTTCTGCAAAATAGAGATACCACCTGTCCTTGCTAATCTCCCTGAGCTGTCAGGAGGGTCAGATGAGATACTTTTTGTGAAAGTGTTTTATAAACTATGAAACATCATAAAAATAAGATTCATTGGAACCAGAGTTGGAAGGGACCAAGTCTAATTAATCGAATCATCCCTTTTTACTGATGTGGAAACTGAAGGAAGTTAAGTGACTTTGCTGAAGGTCATTATCACCAGCATGATCACTTATTGTTAATATTAACTATGAATTAATATTTGTTATTAATTATATTAACTCAATTAAATTAATATTAATTAAAATATTAACCTTTTGACCCAATCTGTGACTTGATCAGTACTGGATGCTTCCAATAAGGAATTTTTTCTACTACTGTAGATGACACCTTCTTTTATGGTATTACTTCTTAATCTATTCACCTAGAAGTTGCATTAACTTGATCTTTCCTCCTCTTTCCTGAAAGAATGAGGAGGAAAAAAACTATTCAAATGGGAGAGTTGAACCTGCTAACCTTTAAGACTACTTCTAGCTACAACATTATAGGGTTCTGAATCTTCAAAAGTGTTCTAGGTTTTTGGAATCCCCTTCCCTACTCCCCCACCCTGCTCCTAACCCACTTAAGGTGAAAACCAAAGAACAAGCCCTGGAACTACTTACTAGGGGGAGGTGGTTGACCATGAGATGGATTTCAGAAATAAGGTCACTTTTTGGCTGGCTAGACACCACAGAAGAAAGAAACGAGTTAAAAAGTATTCCAGATGAAACAACCTTCCGTAAAAACCCATGGCCACAAGGGGGCGCTTGATCTCATGGCTAGCCAAGATTCTGAGCATTTTTACGCTCAGCTGAAACGAGAGCCAAACCAAGGAGGAAATAGCAAAATTCTAGATTCGGAGTCAAAGGAGAGACTTCAAACTATTGAATAACCACGACCCAAGATCATGGTTGAGGAGCGTGGATTTAGAGCTGGAAGGGACTTTAGAGATCTAGTACAGCCCTCCTTTATCCAACCCGCTGCTTAGCACAGTGCCTGACACGTTTGTTGGTGTTTAGTCATTTCAGTCCTATCTGACTCTCTGCGCGCCCCATTTGGGGTTTTCTTGGCAGAGATACCGGAGGGGTTTGCCATTTCCTTCTCCAGCTCATTTTACAGATGAGGAAACTGAGGCAAACAGGGTGAAGTGACGTGCATAGTTGTAAGTATCTGAGGCCTGATTTGAACTCAGGTCTTCCTGACTCCAGGCCTGGGGCTCTATCCACTGTGCCACCTGCTTAATGTTCATTGAATTTATTGGACCCCTAAGGAGAAGGAACTGACCTCAGACCCACTCTGATTGCTGCTTTTAAAAAGATTTCACTGCTACCAGTCAAAGATAAGGGAGCGTGGCATGGTAGAGAGGACATTTGATTTGGAGTCAAAGGACTTGGGTTTCACTACCATTTTTGCTACTTGATACTCATATGATCTTGGTCAAATCATTTAATGTCTTTGAGACTCATTTTCTTCATCTGTAAAATGAGCGGGCCTCTGAGGTCCCTTCCAGATGTCAATCTATGATTTTATGATGACCCAAGTACCATTCTTTTCTCTCTTGGGCTTAAAATTTCCAGAAGGAAAAAAAAAAACAAAACCAGAGGTCAGAGGATCTTAGAAACAATCTTGCAGCAATGATTCAGCCCTGTGCTTGATGTTGGAACTAGTGTCACTGGCCATGAAGCATTCTGCCAAAGATGCATCCTGATCTTGGGAGGGCTTTGGAAGAGAAGGAATAGTAAAATTGCTGCTTACAGCACTGGAGCAATTCAAAGCTTTTGTTTTCGTGTGTGTGTGTGTGTGTGTGTGTGTGTGTGTGTGTGTGTGTGTGTGTGTGTGTGTTGGGGGAGTGGGAATTAGGGTGATGAAGAAACAGAGACCTGGTTTGCCACCTGTGTTAGATGACAGATTATCATTATCCAGAGTTCTTTATTACAGACAATAGCCATGGCATAATCAATAACTGATCTCCAAAACTAAGAAAAAAAAATGGAGATGGAGTTGGGGAGAAGAATAGGAGTGTGAATACAAACTTACCAATAAATTGGGCAGGCTTAGCTGTCTACTTAAATTGAACTCATTCCCCACAATTTCTGAGTCAATCATCCTTTGCTCTTAGCAACACAATCACTTCCTGCTCAAGTTAAACCATTTTCTCTGATCACTGTCAACAGTGTCGAGGGAGGAACATCTATCAGACTGCTTACAGGACCAGGCTGCTTCCTGAGATCTGTAAGGATTAAATGCCTTCGGCTTGGGCCTTGGATGGGTTATCTCCCTGATGACAGGATTGTATCCAGCGTGGGGGAGAAATGACTATGGCAGAATTTTAACTCCTCTTTGTCATAGATTGAAATCTCCCAAAGGGCTGTGGAGGGGGTGGGGTGGCAGAGACTAGCTGAACTACACATTCTTTGTCCAAGAAATGGGAATGATTAGCCTGAAGTAGAGGAAACTGTGGGATGGGGGTGGAGTAGGGAGAGGATGTGAGAGCTGTCTTCAAGCATGTGAAGAGCTATCAAGTGGAAGAATGAGCCTTGTTTTGCTCTGCCACAGAAGGCAGAAGTAGAAACACCGAACAGAAATTTCAGGAAGGCAAATTTTCACTTGATGCAAGATGTGCTGGGGTGGGGGAAAGAATCTTAACAATTACCACTGTTCTAAAGTGAAGTAAGCCTCCTCGGAAGATAGTGAGTTCCCTGTTACTGAGGTGTTCAAATGAAGTCGACAACCACCTTTGGGGGGTGTTGAGAAGGGGAGCCTCTAGTTCAGGTACTACTCAGACTGGATGCAGTTCTGAGTGTTTTTGATGATATAGGCACCTAGCATGGTCCTGTGCATGACAACGCATTGTCGATCACGGCTTTGGAGAAAGCTGGCATAATCAGTGTAAGAAGCTTTGGCCAGACCAGCAAAAGATTTGGATTGGAGTCCTGGTTCTATCAGTGGGCATCTATCAGAGGTTCAAACCTTAACAAATCACTCTCCCTCTCTGAGCTAATTAATGCTTGTTAGTTGATTGGTGGGGCTTCATTTTCCTTAGCTGTGAGAAGAGAGCTGATCTAGAAGATCTACCTGGTGACAGCTTATGGAAAGAGATTTCATCACTTTCCTTTCTAATCTTTAATAAACAAACCTCCACAAATCTGAAGATTGTCATTGGGTCTTGATTTCCTTTAGCTTTTTCTCCTTAGCCTGTTTTATTCCATAACCGTTGTTGGGAAGCTCTGCCTAAAATAGTTTGTAAATGAATGGATGGTCTTATAATTTAATTCCATTCAAACATTAAATGCCCCCTGTGGCAGAGAGCTGTAGATCTAGAACTGGAAAGGACCTCAGAGACCTAGCTTAACCCTCTCAGATGACAATCGAGGAAACTAAGGCCCAGCCAGATGGCACAGTGGACAGAGTACTAGGCCTAAAGCCAGGAAGATTTAAGTTCAAATCCATCCTCAAACACTCACCTGCATGACCATGGGCAAGTCACAACATCTCTGTTCCCTCAACTGGAAAAGGGGGGGGGGTCCATAATCATACCTACCTTCCAGGGTGATTGTGAGGATGAAATGAAGCGATCTTTCCTCTGTACCATGCAAGGCCCTCAGGAAAGTACCAGACTTAGATAATGCACAGTCTCTGCCCACATCATCATCATCACTAACATTTACTTAAGGCTTTGAGGTCTGCAGAGAGCTTTTCCTGTACTGTCTCCTTTATTTATCACAGCTGAAGTCTACTAAGTGCTTAAAGTGCTTAATAAACACTTGCTGACTAACCAGATAACTTGATAATGACTTCATTTCCCCATCACTCTTAATAAATGCTTGAAGAATTTAATGGAGTGAAGTGGCATTCCCAAGATCACACAGCTAGCAAGTACCCAAATGAGATTTGATGAGTAGCTAGATAGTACTGTGGATAGCATGCTGAATCTGGAGTCAGAAATACTTAAGTTCAAATTTGGCCTCAGATACTTTCTAGCCGCTTGACCCTGAGCAAGTCATTTAACTTCTATTTGCCTCTGCCTCAGTTTCCTCACTTATAAAAATAATAATAGCACCTGGGGAATAATAATAATAACAGCACCTGACTCTCGGGGTTGTTGTGAGAATAAAATAATATTTGTAAAACACTTTGCAAACCTTAAAACACTATATAAATGCCTCTCATTAGATTGTGAGCTCCTTGAGGGCAGGGAACTGTCTTTTGCCTCTTTTTGTATCCCTTGCACTTAGCACAGTGTCCAGCACATAGTAGGCACTTCACAAATGTTTATGGGCTATTGATTACCTGATGTTATTGCTAGAAGTAGTAGAAATGCAACATCTAGCACCTTATCCTTATGTGCCTTATAGGCACATATATTAATCACTTAAAATATAAAATATGAAAGATAGTAATGATGGCTGTCATTTCCATAGCGCTCTAAGATTTGCAAAGCACTTTACATGCATGATTTCATTTAATCCTCATAACAATGCCATAAGGTAGGTATAATAATTCTTATTATCGAAAGGAAATACTCACCTAATTCAAATTTGAGAAAGTTTATATACTAACGGTGAATGAGGAAGATTAAAAAAATCTCCAGACACATTGTTCACCTGCTAGATCATAGGACCATAGACAGAGAGCTGGAAGGGACCTCAGGGTTTAACTAGTCCATGACTACTATTTTGTAGATGAGGAAACTAAAGCCCACAGATGTTGAATGATTTGAGCAAGGCCACAGAAATCATAAATAGCAGGGGCAGGATTTGAACCCAGGTCCTCTGACTCCATAGCCAATGCTTTTCCCACTACACCATGTAGGCATCATCTAGCATATTTTAGAAATGAGATAATTGAGACTCAAAGAAATTAATAACTTGTCCCTGGTCAAATAAGCACAAATAGACCTTGATTCAACTCCCAGCTACAGTTCCAGCATGTTTTTACCATACCACTGAGGGTAGATGGTGGGTAGAAATCAGGGCAAGCTTTCTGGAAGAGGTAGCATTGGAGCTGGGCTTTGATGGGTAACAATTCAGCCTATCAAAGGGGTGGGAAGATAACTGCAGGTATAGGGAACATCATAAGCAAAATACGCAGAGCATGTGTTGGTGATGCTGAATAGCCCAGTTAGCCTACTGCCCCCTTTGCAAAAAAAAAAAAAATTACTCAGTGCCCTCCTGGAAATTTACTCTCTTTAACCCTTTAACTTTTTTGAAATTTGCATCATTTCAAAAAATATATAAAATATTTTTAAACAAATAATGCATCTTAAATTTAACAATTTATTGTAAATTTGTGGGTTTTTTCCTGCACTGAAATTTTGATGATACAATACTGTGTCATGTAACCATACAGTATCATATTATAAACAAGTCATTATACACACATATTCCTGCCAATGCATGCTGAACTTCCCAACAATGCCCGACGTGCTCGCTTGCCAACATTTTCTTGTTAAGATCTGTCATCAGACTTGACCACTGATTAGTTATAACTTGCATTTTGTGTGTTTATTTGGAAAATAATGTAATCACTATGACTTTAACTCTGTTATACAACAGATGAAACATGTACAAATGGTTTTTCAAAATTTTCTTCTTTTCTTTCCTTATGCTTCTACCACCCCCTTATTTTTATTCAACGCCCCCCAATTGCACCTGAGGCTGCTACTGCCCCCCCCATGTTCTAGTGCCCCCCAGGGGGTGGTATTGCCCACTTTAGGAACCTATGACCTAGAACATGAAGTATATGTTGGGTATGTATGAGTGAATGCTGGAAAGTAGGAATGATTCTGGATTATGGAGACCTCTGAATGTGAGGCTAAGAACTTTGATCTGCAAAGCTAGAATTTTCTGTTTTGCAGTATCATAGTTGCTTAGGGAATTCTTTTAAAAAGCCAGTGTTCTACTATTGACCAAAGGGTCTTCAGCTTGTGGTACATGAAGCCCCACAACTCTTTTTTTAGCTCCATTCACACATCTTTCATTGTGTGCTTGGGTCAATGGGTTCATCTCTCCAAAAGTGCTACCCTGTTTGAGCGCCACCAATCTGTTGGTTTCCCTGACTGTGGCTTCGCTTTCATAAGAGCATTGAAACAACACATGCAGCCCCAATCAGCAGCAGCCCTGGATTTATAGATCTGCAGGGTTATTATCTCCAGAAAGTAATGAGAACTCATGTCTGCGGGGGCTGGGGAGTCAGGGTAATGATTTCAGAGCTGGGTATCAGCAGAAAAATTAACGAGATGATGCTAAAACTCATGCTTCTGTGGGCTGGCTGTATGGGGAATTAATGATCCTGTGCTGGCTAAACCACAAACACTCTCTGGGGGCCAAAGTGGAAGTCATTTAAAGGACTGGCACTTTGTAACCATGTGTCACCCATTAATGTCACCCAGGGAGAGCTCAGATGCATCTCAGAATTGATAGTGTGCATCAGCACTCCCCTATATCACTGCAGGTGGCTGCTCGGGATGGTTGTAGGGGGGACGTTTGGCACATCCTGGACTGCACTCTTGGGCTATCACATCTGTATTTGAGTTGGCCCATGCGAGTCCATACCACATCTACTCCAGACAGCACAATCACTACCTGAGTTCATTGCTAGGGCAGTACCGCAAAGCATAATGGATAGAGTGATGGACTTGGAGTAAAAATGGACGTAGGTTCAAGTTCTATCTCAGACACTCACTCACTGTGTGACCCTAGGCAAGTCACATAAGTGCTTTGTGCCTCAGTTTCTTCATCTATAACATGAGGAGTATGAGACTCAATGGCCACTATGTTTATCTATGAACCAATGAGCCTATGAGAAGCCAGATAAGGGGGATAATAACACCTACAATACCTAGTTTACAAGGGTATTGCTAGGATCAAATGAAATACAAGTGCTTTAGACTGATAGGGAACTTCTTGCTATCTAAGATGAGCAATATAAAGATTATTCCAGTTTTACAGATAGAGACTGAGACTCAGGTAAGAGGTTAAGCACCAGGAATACAAAGAAAAAAAATGTAACAGTTTCTATACTCAGTTATTTTGCAATCTACTTGGAGACCCTACAGGGTAGGACTTCCAAAGGAAGAGCTGTCTACCACCTAGCACTTTCTGCTTTTCTGGGGCAGAGAGGAAACAGCTGTGGCCAGAGCCTAAAGGCATGGCATCAGTGGTGGGTAATGACCTAGTCTACTCTAGGGGAGCTGCCCAATAAATTTGCCCTAACAAAATTCAATAAAGAACAATTCACTTTCCTTCCTAGCCTGATGTTATCCAACCTAACGTTCTTGGAGAAGGTGGTCAAGGAGGAATCTTCTGAGCCAGATGTGTTTCTCAGGAAGCCCGGGAACTGAGCCTGGAAGAGATGCAGGGCCACTAGGAGAGAGTCACTCCTTCCCCGGAGCCATGGTCCTCCCAAAACATGCTGAAAGCTTTTTCAGAAGTTCTGTTAATATCATCAAGAAGCCAAACCCTGCTATTTAAGTGGGGAAGAGCCAGTCATTTGAAAGGAAGGAAATCTTTTGGCCAGACGTAAAATGCACCACCCCTACCCACACAGCCCTGGGGTAGAAAAGCAAGAAGGAAATGCTGAAAAAAAATCCCAGCCATTTCTGGTTCTGCATTCCACTTTCACCCACAGGCTCTTCTGGCTGACCTTTCAGTCCAACTGGAAATCTTACCACACACCCAGCTGGCAGAAAGGCTACAGAAAGGATGCAGGCTTCCATGCCCTCCCCCCACCCTCCCACTTGACCTCTAAACCTTGCATAACTCCCTTGGGTTGCCCTAACAGATGCCAAGTGAACATAGTCACTCTTTACCGCTTACATGCTGGGCTGGAGAGGGAGGGTGAGGAAGGAGGAGATGGTGGTGGAGGAATGTGTAAGAGAAAGATTCAGTGTGGGGACAGTGAGAAAAGCACTGGCTTTAGACTCAGAAGCCTTGGGTTCAAATCCTGCCTCTGGCACTCACTAACTTATGTAACTTTTAGTAACTTATTTAGGTTCTCTGGTTATCTCATCTAGAAGAGGGGGTTAAACTAGATGGCTCCTAAGGTGTCTTCTAGCTCTTGATCGAGGATCTCTAAAACGCCCATGGGTTCCTGAGTTAAAGTCTGTTAAGGTGGGAAGAGCACTGAACATTAGGGGAGGCAGATATATGCATTAGGACTCTGAACCCAATAGACCAGCCACCCACACAGAGGGATACCAGGGAAAATGCCCAGATTCCCAGCAACCCAATGGCTTCTACCATCATTCATCAATGTCAGATCACTGGGTAATGTTCTCAGAAATTCAGGCTTCTGTTGCTCCCTTCTCTCTTTAAAGTTCAGAAAAATGCAAGTGATGCCCACATACCACCAGGCATATGCCCAATTACCCTCTGGATTGCTTTCAAGGAAGACAAAGGCTCAAGCCCAGAACCATAGCACAGCTCAGAATTGCCGTCTACTCTGGATGCTCCCTGTTCCTAGAACACGCATTTCCTTTTGTGTTCTTACACCTCTACTCATGCCTCTGTCTAGCACAGCGTGTGAATGCCCTGGTCTCTGACATCAACCAGTGGTTAGTAATAGAAAAAATGAGAGGAACCTTAGGAGAAAGTGACTGTCAGCTTGTAATTCAAAGCAGCAAGAAAAGGACTATTGGCACCTCCACCAGGTGTGCACCCTAGACTTTAAGAGACAAGGTCCAAGAGAAAAGATGGGCCTGATGAGAAAGGCAGCTTGGTGTTAAAGGCAGAGCGCTGGATTTAGAAAAGAATCCAAGAGAGATGTGGATTCAAATCCTACCTGGACACTAGCTGTGTGACCAAGCGAGCCTTAGCTCCCTTATATGTAACAGGGGGATAATAATGCCTACAATATCTAGTTTACAAGGGTATTGCTAGGATCAAATGAAATACAAGTAAAGTGCTTTAGACTGATAGGGAACTTCTTGCTATCTAAGATGGGCAATATAAAGATTATTCCAGTTTTACAGATAGAGACTGAGACTCAGGTAAGAGGTTAAATAATTCCTCCAAGCTATTCTTGGCAGTGAAAATTTAAACCCAGGCCTTTGATGACAAATCCAGTGTTCTATCCCTTACCTCCGCAGACTTTCACTCGACACTACTTGCCATCTCTTCTATGAGATTATAGTTCCGTGGGAGCAAGGCCATGTCTTATTCTTTGTGCTTAGCAAAGGTGTCCACAAATTGGTGCTCAAATATTTGCTGAAGGAATCAATCACATATCACATCAAGAAAGAGTTAACCCATCAAGTCATCATGTCAATGAGCATGGAAAGATGGCCCATGAATAAACTTCACTATAAATAATTTATCTGGAGATAATTGGAAGTTGAGAGTGAGACTGCATGGATGAAGACTTGTAGGAGGTGGGAACTGGCACTTCCAACAGTACAAGACTTTTTTTTTCAGGACAGTGGGGGGGGTGGGGTTTAGGTGGCACTGTTTGCCAAATGCTTCTGTTCTGTTCCCTAGTCACCCTGTGCTCTGTGCCCATCACTGACTGGTCTCTCGGCAGCACCAGACACCTTCCTCCTCCTCTGGTCTACAGACCAGACACAGCATCAATCACCACATTCAGAAACTGATCCATTTTAAATGTCAGATGCCCCCTTAAGTAAGGGTTTGTAGGAAAATAATTCCCTCCTTGGTTATCCTTTCCCATAAAAATAGATCTCCTAGGTCCCCAAAGTTCTTACCTCCTACTCCTTGGTAGGAGGGCCAGGCATACAGGACTGAGATGCTTCCAAAAGGCAAAGAAAGAAAGTAAAATATTATCAACACCGATAAATCAATCACAGATGGCCTTCAAAAATTAATTGAAAAGCAAAATGCTCATTTTCAGCGAGTGCCTGGTTTCTTGAAACAATTGGGAAACTTCCCAAGAACAGCCTCCTATGTAGGTGATCTGGTATTCACTGGCTTCAGCTGGAAATTTCATGATTAAAAAAAAAATCCTATTTCTGCCTTTTTTGTTTTTCTTCTTCTAGATGAAACCAGGAAGACAAACAGCTAGTTGAGGTATAGAGCATGGCCACACCAAATCAGAAGACCTGGGTCTAAGTTCCAGCTCTCCCACTTACTAATTATATGTCTTGGGCAAATCACTTCCCTCCACTGGGCCTCAGTTTCCTCAGACAACAATAAAATGCAACACTGTTGTTCAGTCATTTCATTTGGGTCCGACTCTCCGTGACCCCATGTGGGATTTTCTTGGCAAAGATACTGGAATAGTTTGCCGCTTCCTTCCCCAGAAAATGCAACATAGGGCAAACATTCCTTTAACACCTATTGTGTGTACTGTGCTAGGTGCTAGAGGAGGACATACAAAACTTAGATATGACCTAGTCACAGTGTCTGCCTTTGTAGAGCTTAAAGTCTAAAGGGGATTGTGTAGGTCCAGAGTAAGAAGGAACCAGAGACACCATCTACTCCACTTTCTGCATTTAGGAAATTGAGGCTTAAGGAGTTGAAGCGGCTCACTCTAGGGCACACAGATGGTAAATGCGAGAGATGGGATGTGAACCCAGTTCTTCTGAATCCTGAGCCAGTATTACTTCCTTTATATCAAGGCTAAGACAAACACGGGTTACTACCATATACACTATTTACATGATAGGTGCATTAGGCAAATGCAAAACAAATGTCTACAGAAGGTCACTTGGGAAAGATCATTACCAACTAGAGATCAGGGAAGACTTCCTGGAGGAGACAATATTTGAGTCGAGATCTATTACATGAGAAGGTTCAACCAGACTTGCAATGACAGGTTGGACTCAGACTTTTGAAGTCCCTTATGATCTTCCGTAACTATGAGCCCCTACACCCTGGATCCACACATTGCGATATGACCTTTTGCAAGTTACTGACATTTCTAGGAATGAGATGTCAGTCAGTACAATCATTCAGTTCAATGAATATAGGCAGTATTGAGGAAGCATCTCGTCACAGCATGGGTTTTAGGGCTGGGAAGGAACCTTAGAGGTCACTGAATCATCATTTCATTTAATTCCCTCCTTTTGCAGATAAAAAAACTGAGGCTTAGAGAGAAAAAGTCCAAGATGACAAAGATGAAAAATAAAAAAGCATATATTTGAACTTGGCCTTCCTGATTCCAAATTCAGAGCTCTTCCTGTCTCCTTTACAAACCAGATTCTGACAAAGATGGTGTACAGATCACTGTGCTAGATTAGGGGAAAGATTCAACATGGCCTGGCCCCTACCTTTGGAAGACTTACCCCTCATGGAGGGATTAGCAAGGACAAAGTAGGCCAAGTACTTACAAGAGGTGCAGTGAACGAGTTATTCAAGGTAAGAGGAAGAAAGCATCATGGGCATGAGTGTGTGGGAGGGAAGATGGTTTTGGTCAAGAATAGTATCAGAGGAAACTTCACAGAGAAAGTGGTATTTGTCTAGGACATGAAAGATAATAGAATTTCAATTCACAGAGACTGTTGAGAAGGGAAAATGGTAAAGGTATAGGCATTGGACAAAGTACGTCTTGCTTTCTTAGATGCTAGATATGAACGCTACAAGATAATAATAGTTAACTAGTGTTTATATAACACTTCAATGTTTGCAAAGCACTTTATGTTTTAATCTCATTTTATCCTTACAACAACCCTGTGAGGTATATTATCCCCATTTTGTAGATGAGGAAACTGAGGCTGAGAGAGAGTAAATTACTGTCTCAGGGTAATGTAGTTTCAAAGAGTCTAAGACAGGATATGAATTAGCTCTTCTCAACCCAAGTCTCAGACTTTACCCACTGTGCCACCTAGTTGAAGTTACTGCTGGATTGCATCCCAAAATGAAACCAGGAACTTCTCTCCCCTCCTTTAATTAATTAGATTAGTTAGAAATCCTGAACTGAAATTTTGGCTTGCCAGAATTTTATATCAAGCTTTAAAACCCCCTACTCCCCTGTCTTTCCTCTCCTGACAAAACCACTAATATACCCAACCTGGCAGAAATTTTTCCATAAGTCATTCGACCACAAGTTTTTGGTCAGTAATATCTGCATTGATACATCCTCTCCCCCGACCCCTTCTGATTTCTATACAAAGCAAGCCCAGCAGGACTGGAAAGGAGAACCGAGGCTACTGTTTTCTCTGAAGTCCACTTCTTTGGAGTCTTCTAGCTTACATAATCTTTCCCTTCTCAGAAAAGCTTCCAAGCCCAGCTTTTGCCCATCCCCAACCACTCCAGCCTCCCCTCTTTCTCCTCTACTTCTGAGCCCCCCAGCCATGACATGGTTAAAAAAATGATAGCGAATGCTTCATGAAGATAAATATTTCAAATCTTGCTTTCAGGCCTGCCAGATGGCTGCATTTCACACTCCCAACTGTGTCAGACTCCAAAACACTCTCAGCCTTCCATCTTATAGTTGGGTATGTCATTCTCAAATAGGGTTTTGGGGCAGAAGATCTGAGCAGATTTTTTCCAAACAATTCCGAGTGGTTAACTGGAGCCAGTATAGCTCAGATCATTCCGTCCAGAGATAATGCAGCTGCAAACAACTTAACTAGACCACACAATCACTGGTCTCCCCCATACCTTGACTTTCTCAAGTACTAAATGGAAGAGACCTCTGCTCTTGTAATTGGGCACTCTTGCCAGGTCCCACCTCTACCCCTCTGAATTCCTACTGACGGATCGTTTAAAGCCCATCTCAGATATCACCTCCTCTAGAAAACCTTCTTTGCTCCTAAAGTCAGTAACGACTTGTATCATTAGGATTCACACGCCGTTTTTACTGTAGCTCTCTCATTCTCCTTTGTGTTACGTTGTGTCAGCTATTCTGCATAAATCGCAGAGCAGAAGAGGGCAGTTAAGTGGCACCATGGACAGAGCACTAAGATTCCTCTTCATGAGTCCAAATCTGGCCTCAGATATGTACTAGCTGTGTGACCCTGAGCAAGTCACTTAACCCTGTTTGCCTCAGCTTCCTCGTCTGTAAAATGAGCTGGAGAAGGAGATGGCAAATCACTCTAGTATCTCTGCCAAGAAAACCCTAAAAAGAGTCGCACACGACAATTGATGTTGTGAGTTCTATAAGGGCAGAAAAATCTTTTTTTTTTCCAGTCAAAGACAAGGTTTATTAGAACATCCATCATATTGGGCAGACTCTTAAGGTCTGAACATTAATTCGTAAGCTATTGGCTAGGTTTTAAGAATCTGAGCCCAGACAAATCTTATCAAAGCCTTTCATCTTCGTAACAACAGATTACTCTCTCTATCTGAAGGAGGTGGCCACAATAAAAGGATGCTGAGTTGAATTGAATAAAACAGAGGACATAGGCCTCTACAAACAGCCAGCACATTCCTCTGTTCTGGGGTGATACTGTGGAGAAACAGCTAAACTTGGGGGGCTGGGTCCTCCTGTGTTTGGATCTCAAGTCTACTACTGGGGACTTTGGGCAAGTCCCTCCCCAGGCAACCTCCCTGGGCCTCAGCCTCTTCATCTGTAAAATCAGGGAGTTGTGCCAGGTGATTGCTGACAGCCCCTTCTAGTTCTAGATCTATGACCCTGAAAGTTGCCCAAATAGGAAGGAAACAAGCATTTGTTAAGTGCCTACTGCATGCCAGGCACTGTGCTAAGTGCTTCTCATGTGATCCCCATAACAGCCCTGGGAGGAGGGTACAATTATTATCCCTATTTTACAGTGAAGGAAACTGAGGAAGGCAGATGTTAAGTGACTTGCCCGGGGTCACATAGTCAGTAAATGTCTAAGGCCAGATTTGAACTGGAGTAGAGGGAGAGAGGGTTCTCTGGCAAGGGAAAGATTTTGTAAGCTACTCTTTTTGACCCCAGATCCAGGGCTCTATCTGCTATACCACCTAGCTACTTCACAGCAGATCTATATCTTATAAAAAACAAAGTGTGTGTGTGTGTGTGTGTGTGTGTGTGTGTGTGTGTGTGTGTGTGTGTGTAGTTATATTGATTGCAATTTTCTTGGGCAGTAAATATAAAAGATAGCATCATAATTTTTTTTCCATTTTGATAGCATCTTTCAAAGAAACAAAAGAAACAAAGAAGTTGTCTGTATTAAAGACATTTGAGTAATAGGCATTTATTTTTAACATTTCTACCTAGAAGGTATTATTTTTTAAAAAGCAAATAAATATAAATACATTAAAAATAAAAATAAATAGTCTAAAAAACAAACAAACCTACTCCTATCACAATGTTTGTTTCCCCAAGTCATAGGCAAGTTTAGGAATGGGGTGGCAGAATGAGTGAAAGTTATAGAGGTAGCTTGCAGCTCAACCGAAGGAAAATATCCCAACAATCTGTTGTAGTTGTTCAGTTGTTTCAGTCATGTCTGACTCTCTGTGACCCCATTTGGGGTTTTCTTGGCAAAGATACTGCCATTTCCTTCTGTAGCTCATTTTACAGATGAGGAAACTGAGGTAAACAGGGTTAAGTGACTTGCCCACAGCCATACAGCTAGTAAGTGAGGCCAAATTTGAACTCAGGAAGAGGAGTCTTCTGATGCCAGGCCCAGCACTCTAGGGCCACCTAGCTGCCCCATCCTAAGAATTAGAATTGTCCAAAACGGAATAGAATGTTTTGTGGCTGATGAGTCCCTCATAACTGCAAATATTTAAGCAGAAGCTAGATGATCATTTGTCCAGGATATTGTTCACCTCTACAAACCATCTTCTACACAGTTTCCGCATTGATATTCCTAAAGCACAAGTCTGATCAGGTCACTCTCTGCTCCAAACTTTCCAGGGACTCATACTCTGGAGGATAAAATATAAACTCCCCTGTTTATCATCTAAATCCATTAATGACATAGCCCCAGCCTCCCTTTCTGGGCTTGTCACACATTAATCTCCTTGCGTGCTACTGTCCAGACAAACTGGCCTCCTTGGTAGGGCTTCTGAACACGCTTGGAATGCTCTCCTTCCTCACATCTGTCTCTTAAATCTCCCTTCAGGTCCCTTTCAGCTCTATATATATGACCCTAAGTCTCGGTTCATGGGTCACCTCATATACTTCACTGATCTACTCAGTTGGTGGTGCCTGCCCTCTTCCCCTCAATATTCTTTGTACTTACTTTGTTTATAGCTCATGTTTATTTTTCTGTGTACATATTCTTTGTCCCAAATAGAATGTAAACTCTATGGGGGCAGGGATTGTCTCATTTTGTAACTGTGCTCCCCTAGCATTTAACACAATTCCTGGCACATAGTAGGTGCTTAATAAATGCTTATTGAATGAATGAGTGAATGTTATAAAAGGAAATCATGATTTGGGTAAAAATTGACTTTCTAGCTTTAAGTCTCTGTATGATTCTGTGGGTTTTTGGATCAATATCTGGCCAGCTTCTGATGTAAGCAATAGATTTCAAAGTGAAGAGAAGTGAGCCTGTGAGATTATTTACAGAGACAGAATGATTAGGGACCGAGATTAGGCACTGATGATGTATAGAGGCTGGGCAATTTGAGGAGACAGATTCCAGAGGAAACCTCCTTATTTTTACCTGCAGAGCAGGCAGAAGAGCAGACTCAGGAGCTCCATGGATACGCAGCACCTTCCTACTAATTAGCATGAGAAATGTCATGTCCTTGGCAGGGCCTCCTGCTTTCCTTCAGTGTGGTGCAGCTAGTTGTTAGGGCATTAACAGAGCGGGAGCTCTCTGAGAGCCTTGCCAATGAGCTTCATATGAGACCCAGGAGGAATTGCTATCATCCTCATGCAAGGAGGCTGGAAAACAAGCCACTTTTTGTCACTTCATACACACACACACACACACACACACACACACACATACATACACATATGTAGGTATATATGCATATATTTATACATGTACATATATACACATGTTTGCATGTATGTATTGTACATACATATATTATACACATGCATATGTGTACTGTATGCTATTCACATATACATGTGTATGCACATATACACATGTGCGCACACACATACATATATAATCTGTATATGTACACACCCTTCCTGTATGACACGCATCTTGGATGGTCCCTCAGATACCATCTATGTAGTCCAGCCCATTTCTTTATCATCCCTAACAAGTAGATAGGCAGCCTTTCCTTGAAGATCAAGCAAGATAACATATGTGCAGTGTTTTGCACACTTTGGAGCACTATATAAATGCCAGTTATTGCTATTAATAATCTCCAGTGAAGGGAACCTGTTAACCACTTGAGTCAGCCAATTGTAGACTGAAAAACCTCTGCTTAGGCACCTACCTTTTCTTGGGGCAGGCTGCATTCTTCTTGCTCCTGATTCACACTTGGTACACTCCTCCTCATCCTCCCTATCTCCCTAAACACACACTTTGGCTTTTCTCTCCTTGCCTGAAATATCCAGCTTCTGAGTAATTGGTGCCCACCTGCCTATGGCACCAGAAGGAGTTAAAAAAAAAAGAGGTGTGGAACTAATTGCACTTGCCTGTTCCCACCACCTCTCCAGACAGCCCATTCTGTTTTGCTGTAGCTCTAATTGTCAGGGAGTTATTTTTCACATCAAGTCTAAATCTGCATCTTTGCAACTTCTACCCTTGTTATTGGCTATGCTTTCCTTCTGGGCCTAAACAGAACAAGTCCAATCCTTCTTCCGAATGACAAGGGGCAAGGATTATGCCTGTGCTTTATTTTATCCCAGATGAGACAAATCCCTCTGCCAAGGCAGGTAGGCATTTTCTCTGCAACTTAGAGTCTTAGAGAGTTGCCTAGAACACCGGAAGGTTAAGGGACTTGCCCAGGGTCACAAAGTCTTGTGTGTTAGAGGCAGAGATCTGACTCCTTCAAATACATAAATGAAGACAGCTATCGAGTTTACCTTGATTTCTTCTCTCCTACAGGCTAAACATCTTCAGTTCCTTCAGCCTGTGCTCCTATGAATTGGACTTGAGGTTCTTCACTATCTTAGTTGCCTTCTGGTCACTGTCTAGTTTGTTAACATCCTCCATCAACAGTGATGCCCAGAGTAGAACAAAATACCCCCGATGCAGTCTGACCAGGACAGAGCAGAGTGGAACAATCACCTCCCTATGCTTGGAAATTATGCCTCTCTTAGAGTAGCCCAAGGTGGCCCCAGCTTCTTTGGCTGCTAGATCTTACATTGAGACTCGCAGCCTTCATGCAGTCCAATTACGGAGCATCTCGTTGATACTCTCCACTAGGCTTGCACCATCCATCACTATGCCTGCTTGGTAAACAAGTGTTTTTACCAGCTAAAGGCATGGAGTTGTTCTGTCACCACACCAGGGTCATACAGCAGGAAACAGAACTCTCTGATACTTGATTCTCTCGCTACCTGGGATTTGAGTCTGCTCTCACCAAAGGAATGCTAGAAACTTCCTGCTCCTCTCTCAGCACATGGAAAGATCACTACCCTTGGACTCAGAAGATATCCTGGGTTCAAGCCTGGGGTCTGTCACTAAGTCGTTGTGAGACCTTCGGTAAATTATTTCAAGTCTCTGAGCCTCAATTTCCTCATCTGTAAAATGGGGGCAAATAACATTTGCCCTATTATACCTTGAATTTAAAGTATGCAAAGTACCTTACATACACCATCTCATTTAATCTTCACACAACTCTGTGAGCTAGGTTTTAATTATCATCTCAATTCTACAAATAAAGCAACTGAGTCTCAGAGACTTGAAGTGACTTGCATAGGATCACACAGCTAATAAGTATCAGAGATAGGATTTGAACCCTAGGAAGCCCTGTGCTACAATGGAAGGGGCACTATAAAGCTTATGGTGAAATGTCCTGGGTTTGAATCCTAGTTCTGCTATTAACCACCCTTGTGACTTTGGGCAAATCATTTAACCTTTCTGGGCCTTAGGATCCTCATCTATAAAATGAGAGGTAGGGACTAGGTGAGTTCTAAGGACCTTCCCAGTTATAGATCTAGGATCTCATATTTAATTGCCTTATAAAAAAGCAGGAAACCAGGCATTTATCACTATGCTCCTTGAAACATGGGACCACTGGGGCTTATTGAGTAGGGGGATGACGTGTTCAGATTTGTTCTTTAGTCAAATCAGTTCGGCAGCTGTGTGGAAGATGCATTGGTGTTGAGAGAGGCTTGATACAGGGAGACCAAATAGAAGGCTATTCTAATGGTTCAGACAAAAGGTGATGAAGGTTTGAACTAGGGTGGTAGCTAGGTGAGTGACGAAGAAAAGACGTAAGTGAACAATACTATGGAGATGGAAAAGACAAGACTTGGTAACCAATTGTTCATGTGAGGTGAGTGAGAATAAGAGGTCCATGGTGACACCTGGGTAGGAGGAGAACCAGGGAAGAGCAATGACATGAAAATTTGGAAAGCAGACAGTACTCAGAAGGGGAGGACAGTCAACGGTGACACATGCTACAGAGTGGTGGAGAAGGATTAGGATTGAGGAAAGGCAAATAAGAGATCATTGCTTATTTGGAGAGCAATTCCATTTGAATGATGAGGTCCAAAGTCAGATTACGTAATGTTTGAAGAGGAAATGAAATGAGATGCAGAGGGTAAATGGCATGTTTTCAAGGAGCCTGGCTGAGAAACAGAGTTGAAATATAAGATGATAACTAGAAGAGATGGTTGGATCTAGTGAGGGCTTTTTAAGAATGAAGAAAGATCTGTTGGAGAAGGCAGGGAATAGGCTGATAGGTATATATAAAGGAAGTAAGCCTTAGTGAGGAGTACTGCCACCTCTTAATAATTATATAATTAATAATAATAATAGCTAACGTTTATTTAGTATCTACTTCGTGCCAGGCTCTGTGCATTTTACGAATATTACCTTATTTGACTCTCACAACAAGTCTGGAAGGTAGGTACTATTTTATCCCCATTTTACAAATAAGGAAAGTGAAGCAAAAAGAGATTAAGTGACACCCAGAGTCAAACAGCTAGTAAGTGTCTGAGGCTGGATTTGAACTCAGGTCCATTAGATTATAAGTTCCTTGAGGGCAGGGTCTGTCTTTTGCCCTTTTTTTTTTGTATCCTCAGCACTTAGCACAGTGTCTGGCATGTAATAGGTACTTAATAAAGGTTCAGTGATTATTGATTAGGTCTTTCTTATGCCAGGCCCAGTACCCTGTGCCACCTAGCTGGCCTTTTCATCATTGGATGAAGTAAAGGAGGAACTAGAGGGGGGTGACATCAAGGGACTGTGAGATATTGCAGAAGTTGTTGTGAGATGAGGAGGAAGTATAGAGTGGGAGCTCTGGGCAAATGATCTCAATTTTTTTTCAGTAAATCAAGGACTTCAGCTGCTGGTTAGGGGAAGGGATGAAATGGGAGGCTTGAAGAGAGAAGGTTTGAAACAATTGTTGTGGAGAGTAGAATACAAAATCAATTAGGGAGGAGTGAAAGGATTGCCTTGTAATAGTGAGGGCCCAGCTAGTGGACCTAGTGACTTTCTCCAATTGCATTCAGCATCACATGAGTAGTAAGAGTCAGATGGCAACAGTAATTCAGGACTATGGCTTTACCAAGGTAAGGGATGGGACAAAGGACAAACCCAATATAGTGTTGATCTGGTTCACTAAAGGTTTGAAATTGGGAAGGAGGAGAGTGTAGTCAGAGCAGGGGGGATGGCCTGGCAAATTTCTGAGTGCTGGAGGAGGGATTACAGGTCATTCCAGGAATGAAGAAAAAATAAATAAATTTAGGGACAGGGGAAGATGGATGGTAGCAGATTATGATCTGATGAAGAAATTTCATTGTTTTTAATCATGGAAGTTGAACACTTTATGAGTGATAGCAAGATTCCTGTCTATGGTTGAGATAGAGTGAGTAGATTGGGGATCTATGAGGTTATATGATATGAGAGAACATTAAAATGTATGTTGAAGTCCCCTCATATAACAGCAAGAGTTGAGGCAGAGAGAATAGCTGAGCACTGAACTCACTGCAAAATATCCTAGGGTTCAGTAGATAAGTCCACCAGAATGTGAACATATGGATAGAGTGAATTTCAAAATAGGAGAGCTTACGGAGTAATGGTGGTAGAGGGAGGGTCTGCCAGTGGCAATGGGGGCCAAGAAATAGTCTGATTCCTCCACTTTGACTGGCTGAGGGGTAGGACATATGAGAAAAGCTGCAACCAGCAATGGAAAGGAAGGCCAGTGTTGCCTTATCATTGAGGATTCAGGGTTCAATGTCTCAGGCAAGATTTGAATCCAGAACTTCCTAACTCCAAGACTGGTCCCCTGTCCTATGCAGCACTCCCTCTCTAGCTAGGAACCAAATGCAACCGAACAGAGCAGGAAATCTGGGACTGAACTCTTCTGAATGGTCAAAAACAATGATGCTACGCATCAAGGAAGTCACCTCAGGCCAGGTGCAAGCTAAGAATCTAGAGACATTGAGTCAATGAGAAATATTTTTTTAAAAACCCTTTTTACTAAATAAAAACACACAGCAAGGATATAAATTCACAGGTGCAGCTCTCCAGGATCTTACCCTAGGTGGACAACAGTAGCTATTAGGGAAATAAACAGTCCAGTGGGTTCGAAGAGCTATATTTCTTCCTCAATATTGGTTTAGTCAACAAAAATTAGAATTTTGTGTGTTTAACCAATCCCTTGTCTCTGTCTTTGTAACTAGAGGCCATGTATGCTCTATAAATAATCAACAACCTGCAGCCTAGTTAGTCCCTTAGGGCTCTAAGCCTCGGCAGAATGAGTAAGACAGAAGTTATTGAAAAACAATATGGGGCAACATTACATGAGATTTGTCAATATTTGCATAACCAAATTACAATGGGCATTGCATACCAACGAATTTCACTCAGGCTTTGCAAATAAACAAGGAAGCAACTACAGATCCAAAGAGCCATTGGGTGCACTGGGTAAAAAGGACTGCTACAATGCATGCCTACCCACAGTGCTCACTCATCACAAGGAGTCCAATCTCTGAGCCCCAAAGAACTATAGTTAGTGATGGCTTTCAGCTCAGCGAAAATGATGGTGTGGTTCACATACGACAGTGTCTTAACTGGGAGTTTTGGTACTCAGGGAAAAGTCAGTTGAGAGGGGGAGGGAAGACTTGAGGAAGGTAGAGACGAGGCGTGGTTCAGGTTCCCAGGTCAAAGGTTCTGTAGGTAGTCAGGCGCATCTATACCAGTAGAAGGAGGTGGGTCCAGGGAGAGGGGTACAATAAAAACGGGACCATTGTGGGGGTGCTGGCTGGGACTAGCTAAGAAGGAGAACATACTTCTTCCTCACAGTTACCCTTCACCAACCCCATGTCACATGGCCTGATCACCCCAAGCCTTCCTGGCTGTAAGTGGCCTGGGGCAAAGTCCTGGTGGCCTCATACTAGTTATGTCTTTGACATATGGGAAATGCAGCAACAGAGCTCAGACAAAAAAGCGTATCTTAAATTGGCATTTTCTTGACAGAGCCTTACAAACAACCATTTCTATTCTGATTTCACACTCCACTGAGGGTTTGCACAACAAAAATGACCAAGATGATAGGAATCAACTAAGGGAAGCCAACAAACTGAGCATAAGGTTTCCTTAGTAAAAGTCCCTCTGGGAATATGCTCTTGAAAGATAAGACCAATTTTCTCTACGTCTGTCAATATTCAGGTATGTGCTCTCCTTGAAGAGCAATAACTCACACAAATGAGCCAAAGTTTTGAAAGGTATATTGTTATGGGATAGAGCAAGAAACTCTAAGATGCATGGTCATTCCCGCTAATGATAAGAAAGTATTAAGCGTTAGGGGTGCCTCCAAACAAATGTACCATGACCACTACCCAGTTACATAGGCTTCCATCACAATCTGAAACATACATGTTACTTCCACTTATAGAATATAAGCTCTTTGAGGGCAGGCCATTTTGGTTTTGTTCTTTGTATGCTCAGTGTGTGATATATGAGGCACTTACTAAATCCTTGTTGATTCTCTCTTTTTATTTTTAAATTAAATTATTGTTCCCATTATACAGATGAAGAATGTGAGGAAGAGAAACGCATAATAATAGTTAACACCTATATAGTTTACAGAGGTTTACAAAACAATCTACAAAGCAGTTTAGACCTATTGTCTCATTTGATCTTCATATCCAACCTGGGAGGTAAGCATTTTTATTGTTTTCCTTTTACAGGTGAGGAAACAAAAGTGAGTGCTGGTAAATGACTTGCCCAGTGTTATACAGATAGTCAGCTGTCTGAGGAAGGATTTGAGCCGAGGTCCTGCCAACTCTTAGAGCAGTACTTCAGTTGCCTCACCATCCACACCTGTGTAAACAGTATGTCGTAGACTTCAGCACGTGTCTCTGATTTCAAGCCAAATTGTCTTCATCTCGGTGAGCAAAGTGACACCTGACATTTAGCTCAGAATCTTACAACTGAATGTAGGGAAAGCCATATCACAAATGGGGACTTGCATTAAAAACACTGCCCATCATTCAAAACCCTTAAGTTTTTACAGAAGTTTTAGACTTGACCTTGGTAAGCCTTGCCCATCTGCAGCAAGAGTGGAAAGCATCGACAGGGATAATGAAAATGAAATATCTGCTGTCTTATAAAATCTTTCCTGATCCTCTCCCCAGCTTTTGCAATAAGAGTGGAAAGCATTGACAGGGAAAATGAAAATGGAAATATCTTTATCTTATGTTTCATAAAAGCCTTCCTGATCCCTTGAGTTTCTAATGTCCTATCCCTGAAAAATTTTGCTTCTTTTTATTGCATTTATTTTGTATACACTTAGTTACATACATGTTATCTTTATTTACAAAATATAAGCTTTCTGAGGTAAGGTCGTTTTGCTTTTGTTCTTTGTATGCTCAGTGCCTGGTAAAGTGAGTGGCACATATTAGATACTTAATAAATTCTTGTTGATTGACTATCTTTTTATTTTTAAATTAAATTTTATTTTCAGATTCTCATTTTCTTCACTACCCTCCCCCAGTCCACCCCTACTCCTTCTCCTCAGCTGAGAAAGAAAAATAAAACCCCTGTTACAAACATGTAGAGTTAATCAGAATAAATTCCCGCATTGGCCACAGCCAGAAAACCACATCTCAGTCTGTATTCTAAATCCAGCAGGGATCAGGTAGTTTGTTTTCTCTTGAGTCCTCTGGAATTGTGGTTGGTCATTGCGCTGATTAATCTATAATAGGCTTGAAAAATTTTTATATCCTTATTTACACAAAGAGCTATAACTAGCACTAATAAATCCACAAGCATTTATTAAGCACTTACTATTTGCCAGGTACTGAAGCTTCAAATACAAAAATGACACCGTGCACGCTCTCAAGAAGCTTACATTCAATCAAGAATGATTTATTCATCAACTACTCTGGAGGAGAAAGTGGGGCTGGTGACTTTGCACAGCCCTCCCTCCCTTAAATCCAATTCACTTGGCTATTATGGCATCATCTCCATGATGTCATGGTCCTCTTCAAGAATGAAGGACAAACAACAACAATATGCTAACTACTGTAACATGCTGGGTGCTGAGTATACAAAGACAAAAATTTGTACTGGGAGATACAACATGGTCACCAGAAAAGTAAATATTCAATCTATCTATCTGTATATCTGCATATATTGTAATTATACAAGGTGGAAGAGGGCCCCTAACAACTTTTATAATCCAAAATACTTATATCACAATCAAATAACTGAGCTTCAATTAAATAATTTGTTAAGCACCTAGTCATATAATTAAGAGCTAAAACAAAACAAAACAAAAAACCATAATGCATCTCCTTCAACTCCACCATGCTACCGATGAAGAAAATGAGACCCAGAGAAAAAGAGCTTTGCCTGAGTTCATGCAGGGGATAAACAGCAGAGCCAGGATTCAAACCTTTTTCTTCTGACTCCAAATTTAATGCTTTTCCCCATACATCAGAATACTATAGTGCAGTAGAAAGACCAGAGTTCAAAAGAGACCTCTGACACAATGGAGGTATGTGATCATGGGCAGGTCGCTTAACCCCTCTCAGCCTCAGTTTCCTCATCTGTAAAATGGGGATTAATGATACCTATTGTGCTCAACTCACAGAATTGTTTTGAGGCTCAAAAGAGAGAATGCATTTTGCAAATTTTAACTAAACATCAAATTTTAGCTAAAAGTCAGCTATTATTCTTACTACCATGTGACCAGAAAGAATCACTTTGGTATAGAAAACTAGCCAGGAAGACCAGGATTCATGTCCTATCTCCAACACATATTGGCTGTGCAATTGTGAGCAAGTCATTTTTCGTCTTGATGCTCTAGGGAAGACTCTAAGATGATAAATTGCAGAGAAAGTGCTAATCTCCCTTGGTAGGATGCCCTCTTCTGGGGATTTTCCACACTAGTGAAATCCTAGGTGCAGTCCCTGCCCTGTGTGGCTTACACTTGGCTAGCCACTGTGGGAGAGCAAAAGAGACCATGGGATCCTGACCTCTAAAAATGGACATGCTAGATGTGGAAGCAAGATGATAGACAATGAAACAATTAGAGACCACACCGTATCCAAGTCTCCTCCTTCTCAACAGTCTTATCCCAAATTGAGGGATGGAGTGGACGTTGGGTTCTGGAAAGGTATGCTAGGAGCAAATGAGCTCTGGCAGGGTCAACTGTCCTGATAGGTTATTAGGAAGGTTTGAGAATACCGAAAGGAAACATGGAGCTTGCACCAAGAGAGCCAAGAAAGCCAACTCTTTTGAGGGGAGATACAAAATGAAGCAGTTGGAGAGAATGATGGAATAGGGTTGGAGAGGGAATGGGGTAGCCTCTCTCCAATTAGTACAATCTTCAGGGTTTTTATAGGGTTCTTAACTGGCCTAGCAGAATGAGGCATTGGGAGAAAGGCATGAGAAGCCTGAATACTGCCGCTGATTCATGCTAGTTGGGGGAGAAAACATTCCTTGGGAACTGAAGAGTAGTTGATAATCCAACTCCTTTCCCTGTAGGAAAGGAGTTTTGGACCATTGTTGTGGAGTCATTTCAGTCTTATCCAACTCTTTGTGGTCTCATTTGGGGTTTTCATGGCAAAGATACTGGAGTGGTTTGCCATGTCCTTCTCCATCTTATTTTACAGATAAAGAAACAGAGGCAAACAGGGTTAAGTGATTTGCCCAGGGTCACACAGCTAGTAAGTGGCTAAGGTCAGATTTAAACTCAAGAAGATAAGTCTTCCTGACTCCAGGCTCGACCTCAGACTCTGTGCACTCTGGCGCCACCTAGCTGCCCTTTGGACCACTTCTATTGGTCTTACCCTCATGGGTGTTTTGGGTTCCCCAGGCTTCTTTGTTAAGTGGGTAGGGGAGACTACTGTATTCCCTACACCCACCTCAAAATTACTGTGTACTTCCTTTGCATATTTTTAATTTACTTTTTTGGTTGTACAAGTAATTCCCTCACAGTAGAATGCATAATCTTTGAAGTCGGAGACTGTTTAGTTTTGGGGTCTTTATATCCTTAACTCTTAGCACAACATTTGGTACACAGGAAGCCTTAATAATTTTTTTAATGGAATGAAGGAATGGCTGGGGAGAATTCTCTCCTTGGGAAATTTGCATTTTAAAAGAAGAGACCCATCGACCCAAATAAATCTTCTAATTTGTGAGATTTCAGGCTGTGGGACCAAAAGAAGTAAAACACTTCAGGCAGGAGAGGGAGATGCTTTGGTGATGGGGGAAAAAGGGCTCTTATTAGTTCTCTTAAATCATGTTACATGTTTTACATTCACATGGGTGGCTCCTTCCTTTACCTACACAGGGTTGGTCTTGCCATATGAAAGGCTAGGTTGTTAAATGGACTCTTCTTCCATCATCGTGACTTCTATCAACCTGACACGTCGTGACTTTCCCCACGGCAATATATCACAGGTTGGCATAAGAAATTAAATGGGAAATTTGGGGGGGTTTTGTGGAAGCCACAGATGACATGCAAAAGCTAGCAAATGACACAGAAAAGGCTTAGAGACTCAGAAATGCATAAAACATAGTATTGTATTGTGTAATATCAACATATTTTATCTTTTAACACCATAATAATTCAGACTCCTTCTGTGGTGCTAAGGGAGGGCCAAAATATTTTAAGCAGATTTTCCAGATTGCAGGGTGAGGGTGGGGGGGTACCATACCCCTTGCCCCCGTGACATGGAAGGGATAACTGTATATTAACTGTTTGAAAGATTGACAGCAAATTTCCTAGAAGTCACAGAACTCATTCTCCCTTTAGGGATCAATATTTACTCAAGGTCAAAAAAGGGAAAATGTTATATCTTGGGACATTAGTAAATGAGGGTGTGAAACTTCATGGCTTGGAGAAATTAGAAAATTTCTCATATCAATTCACCAGTGGTACAGTGTACAAACCAGAAAATTTACCAAGTACTTCCTAACTACATTACTAATATTTGACTGTGTACATCAAACCTTGTCCAGATAAGGGACATAGCACAAAACCTACATTATGTGTTAATTTATTCAAAGAAGAGAGGAAAATCAATAGTTTTTGTTAGGTACCAGAAGCAGTGACAAGCACTCAACCAGACAAGATTTCAACACCAAGAAATCACACCTTAGTCCAGAAGCCTCCAACCTTTTTCTGATAGGGAGCTGTGGTCAGATTGACCAAAGTCTTACCATCTGCCAGCATAGACAAGGAGGAGCAGGAAGAAGGTGGTGGTCCACTTCTCTCCCTTGCCTACCTCTCCACAAGTCAGTTTATGGTTCACTGACTCTCCCAGACTATGCGGGGATGTTCTCTTACCCAGAAGTGGAAGGAGAAAGGAGAAGGGAAAGGAACAGGAGAAAAGAAAGGAAGAATGGGAGGAAAAGAGCGAGGCATAGGAAGAAAGGAAAGAGAAAATAGAGGAGGGAGAGAATGATTTTCCTCTCTCTTCTCTCCCCAGTCAATGAGAGGGCACTCCTGTGAACAATGAAACAGTTCTTTGCCCAGACACAGGTGGTGATATACAGCAATGACCAGGGTGGTTCTCCCCCAACTTCCAGATGACAAGACCCCACAGGAACAAATAGCATCCCTCTCTCTCTAGCCATGCTGAGGAGGATGCACCTCTTTGATGTCCTAAAAAATGCCATTGACCTTTGTTCCTCCCCCCCTTACCAGCAATGAGGAGACCCGATTTGTGCTTTTCACTCCTCTCTACTGCCTAACTTCCATCATATTAAACTCTACAGATTATGACAGCTTAAAAAAAAGTTCTACTATTTCAAAATGTTTGGAAATCTACACTGTAAGGTTTGGTGATCGATCTATGACTCAATCAATAGGTTGGGGATATCTGCCCTGGGCAGACATTAACTAAAAACACCCCAGAAGGAAGTTTCTTAAGAAGTCATTTCACAATATTTTGAGAATTTTAATTCTCAGGTGGTTAGGAAGCTGGTCTCATGGTTTAAAGCTCAAGGCCCAGCCTCCTAACTCCACACCCTCTAGGGTAGCAGGGTCTTAAAAATCAAAAGGAAAGGAAATTCCACAATCTCCCTTCTTGGTACCTTCCCCTATTTCAACATGTATACTCCCCAAAAGCTCTTCCTTATGTCTGATTTAAATCCCTCCTACTGCTATTTGACTTCAGTTTCAAATGTCTACACAAAGCAGACACAAAGCATAGGTGCTCACCACCATGGATGGATGTGGTCCTTGAGTACTGAATGAAGACCGGAAGAAGAGGATGACTACAGCCCTGATTTTAGATAGAGTCTTCAGTTAAAATGATTTTTCTCTCCTCAGGGACTGAGGAGCAAAGCAGTGGGCTGTTGCAGTCAAAGGCCATGGATTCTAAGCCTGGGTTTTGCTTTTTCAGGTCATCAGTCTCTTCATTTACAAAAGGGGGACAGAAAATCTCAATCCGTTGTTCTGTGGTTAGAAATCTAATGCACTGTTTGCATGTAAAGTCTTTTCTCTTATGAAAGCTTCTTACTGGACCTCAATTCTTTAAGCCTGAAGAGATGAGGCCAACTAACAAGCCAGATTAGTCTTTTTTTTTTTCCCTGCTCAGGAAACCAGGACATTGTAAGTGGCACAAAAGTAACCATTTATTTTCGTTAGGTCTGTTTCAAGGTTCGGTCTCTGGGCTGATAAACTGGGCAGAATCAGTCACCTGAGCGTCGGGAGACTCACCTTGAGTGTCAGGTTCCCAGTGGGTTGTGAGTGGTGTGGTCCATTCCATTTGTGATGCTACTGGGTCCCTCCTCAGGGGCTGGGGGAAGAAAGGCTCCATGAACAATAGACTTTATATTAGTAAAGGTAAATTTGCAATCTGCTGTGTAGAATTTCTTACCCCTTCAATCACTCCCCTACCTCCTTGTGCTGCTTACCTATCAGCATCTCTTTCAAGCTGTCTCCATTAGGCTCCCAATGCTGTTGTCTTCAGCAAATTACCAAAATAGGATTTATGATTCATTGACCCAAATTACATTCCCACTGACAGGATCTGTTTAAATCCTGCTCAGCACTGGCATTCTCATTTCTGCAGAAAGCATACCTCGCTCTTCTAGAAATCTCCAGTTCCAATAAGCCCAACTGGACACATGAAAGCTTATCTCCACAGGAGTCCTTGACCAGGGAACGTCCCAGACTTGGCAGTTCTCTGCATTCTTTTTCAAGCTTTGCAAAAGGAAAATGATTTGTGTTTTCTGTGGGAGGTAATTCCATTGCTTGGTGCAGTAGAGAAAATATTGATCTTAGAATCAGAAGGCCTGGATTTGAGTCCAAACTCTGCCTGGGTGATTCTTCCAAGTCTCAATTTCCTCATCTATAAAATGTGGATAAGTAAGCATTGGCCTACTTCACATGGGTATTACGAGGGAAAACATTTGGTAAACCTTCAAGCAGCATCTGCTGTAAATGTGAGCAGGTGTTAGGAGAACTCACTCTGGTCAAGGCACAAGAAGGCATATAAGAGACAGTGTTCCTGTACAAAAATGCCTTTCTTTTCAAAGTCACTATTGTGAAGTGACAGTTCCACAGCCATCTAGTGCTTCTTGATGTTGTCAGGTTACAGCAGGTTCACTGGGATCACAGTGCGTACTTTACTCTTTGTAAATGGAAGCCAAAGTACCACTGAGGCACCAAAGGTGAAAGGATGACCACCTCACACAGCCTTTGTGGTCCTATTTACTTTCCTCTAAATGCCCTATTATTTCCTTGCTTTAGGATGAAATGAGGACCTTGAATCAGAGGTGTCATTTTACAATTCCTGGAAGCAAAGTTATTTGTCCTTTAAAAACAAGAAGGCATAGTGGTACAGTGGGGAGAATGTTGGTTCTGAAGCCAGAGGGCTTGGATTCAAATCCTTCCTCTCATTTACTCCCTGTGTGACCTTGTTCAAATCACTTAACCTCTGTGGATCTCAGTCTCCTCCTTTCCAAAAAGTAGGGGTTGGATTAGATGGTTTCTGAGGTCCCTTCCAGCTCTGGAATTGACAATGTTATTAGATGAACAGAAAGCCTTTTACTGATATAGGTAGTATAAACTATGTAATTTGGTGGGGTGGAAGGAAGGAAAGAAGCCTTTATTAACTATCTACTATGTGACAAGCACTTTGCAAATATGATCTCATTAGATCTTCGCAACAACCCCAAGAAGTAGGTGCTATTATTATCCCCACTATATAGATGAGGAAACCTGAGGCAGAAAAAGTTAAGTGGCTTGCCAACTCATACAACTATTAGTCAGTATCTAGAGTCAGATTTAACTCAGGTCTTCCTGACTCCAGGTCCAGTGCTCTATCTACTGTGCCATCTAACTACCTCAATGTAGAGCAATTATCAGTGTTGGTAAGGTTTAATCATGGAAGGCTCCCTGGAGAAGGTGTGTTTCAAGCATGGCTCCTTTCCTCAAGGATTATTCTTAAGTAACTGAGAATACATAACACCAATAAATTTTACTAGGGGTCTGATTCCTGCTTTCATAATTATGCACAGGTGATACACTTTCAATGTGCCAGAAATTGTCCCAAATAATCATCACCCAATGGCTTGGTGAAGGTTGATTCTCATCCATTTGATTAGATCCATTCTATATGTGATAATTCTGTATACACAACCATTTTACATCAATCAAAATATAATGCAATTTTTTTTATTGCCCTGAATGATGGAAATCCATTGTTATAGTCCACAGTGATATAATAAAGTAGATAAGCCCTAAATCTCCCCTTTACTCAGGGTCATTAGAGACTCTTTCCATCACTCTTGAGAGTTCCGTACACTAATGAGTGTTCTTGTTAGAGCATGATTTTACTTCAATATGTGGACCATTCATCATTTATTTCACTGGTGAGTGTTCTGTCCAGCTGACAAATCTCATAAGCCTTCTCCATGTTTTACTAGACGTCTCCACAATACCAACAATAAGAAGCAGCAGCAGTAATCACGATAATTAATCCCCTGGTGGCCAGTCTTGTGATAATGAACCTCTCTGAAATTAGTTTGTTAGGTTCTCAGACAAGTCAGACAACTCATAATCAGGCAAGTCTTGGAAGCCTTTCTCACTTGATAAAACCCGGCAAAGCTTGTGTTCTCTTGGAACATATGCTTTGAGAATCCAAGGTCATCTCCATTGTGCCATCAGAGGAAGACTTAAGTGGAGGGGGTGTTATGATCAATTACTATCAGTTAGGTGCCATTCTTTTAAAAGTTTTCTTAATGTCTTTGGTTTCTTTATTGTAGTCATTTCTGAATACACCTCTTTTCACCCTCAGCAGCCTGCTCTTATAACAAAGAAACAAAAAAAAAAAGTAAAACCAACTGACAAGTTGGACACAACATATGCAACATTTCCGTACTCACAGTCCCACATCTCTGCAACAAAAAGAGGGAGGTGTATTTCCTCATCCCTGATCCAAGGTCGAGATTGGTTGTAATTATACAGCAACATCATTATCATCATTGTGTCTCTTATTCTCTAGAGGCAGCTCCGTGGCACAATGAATACAGCGCTGGAGTCAGGAAGACCTGATTTCAAGTCCAGCCTTAGATGCTTACTAGCTATAAGACCTTGTGCAATTCACTTAACCTTTCTTTCAACTTCCTAATTTGTAAAATAGGGATAATAATAGTGCCTATTTTCTAGGTTTGTTGTGAGGATAAAATGAGGTAAGATTTTTAGAGCATCTTGTATACCATAAAGTGCTTTATAAATGCTAGCTGTTATCAATATTATTATCATTACTTCACTCTTCATTGGTTCATTCAAATCTTCCTATTGTTTTTTTTGCATTCTTCATATTGTTTCTTATGGTGCAATAACACTCCACTACATTTGTATACCACAATTTGTTCATCCATTCCTTAATCCATGGACATATTCCCCATTGATGGAAAAAGTGGATATCATTCTTGCTAGCGTTGTGTATCTGCCTCCCAAGGCCACCTTTAGGGACAGAAAACTGGCAGGAATGAAGCAGGGTTGGTTGGCTTAGATGAGCTATGGAGCAGGAAAGCGCTATTAAATAAGCTGGCAATACCCCTTGGCGATTCTCACCAGCCATTTAAAAATGCCCCAATGTCCCACAGCCAATTATGCTCCTAATAACATTATTCCCCTCACTCCCCTTATTTCCCATATGCTTTCCTCTAGGGGGAGAGGATATAAGATATAAGGTTTGGAAAATGCTGGGCATGGAACTAACAGATTTGACCAACATTTTCACTTGAATAAACAGAGATTTGGGTGCTTTATAGTCCTAACCTAAAGGTTATTTTTCTAGATGTATCACTCAGCATCCAGAGTCCCCTCAGGATTTGTGCTCATATAGCTGGATTTTAATTATTTGCACTAATGGAGGGGAGCACAAAAAAAAAAACCCTCCAGAATGGAGACTAAGCAAAAATATAAATAAATTATTATACATGGTTTGGTTTTCTATTTTTTCCTTATCCCATCCCACAACAGATTTTCTTTCTTAATCATGCTTTTCAGGGGCCAACACTAAAAGAACTCTGGGCAGTGGTGAGGGACAGCAAGCAGCTCAGAGATGTGTAGAGGTGGTGGGTAGGGAGAGGGCAGGCAGAGTTAAACTATTCCCCATAGGTAACCCTGTTAAGAAAGAGATTGTCCTTCAAATTTGTGAGGTGACCTGTGTATCGAGTTGGATGTTTTGATCTCTGAGGTAGTGGGGATGCTGCAGCCATTTTATATTTCCTTAGTTGTATTTTTGTATTTTCCCCTTGGTCCATTAAATGGACATTAGTGAGCTCAGTGACAAAAACAGGAATGTGAGTAGAACTACCAAAAGCCCATCATTAAGCCAGAAAGCTTCTTGAGTGACTGAGAATGAAATTGGGATTATAGGATAATCTAGCAAGCCCAATCTATCATTCAATTGTGGACAAATCCTAAATTCAGATTGGGGATGTTTTAAGAGAGAAGATACCAGTCTTGTTGGGGAACTATGATGCAGCTAGAGGAGTTAACCTACAAGGGAGGAAATATGGAGCACTGGAAAGAATGAGGGACTTGGAGACAGAAGGCCTTGGTTCACACCCCAGCTTTACCACTTACTATGTATGTGACTCTGGGCTTGTTATTTAATCTCTCCAGGCCGCAGTTTTATCATTTATAAAATGAAGTGGGAGGGGTGGAAACTAGATGATTTTGTTGTTTTTCTGGTGTTGGGATTAAGTGACTTGCCCAGAGTGATCCAGCTAGTGAATGTTATGTGTCTGAGGCTGGATTTGAACTCGGGTCCCCCTGACTCCAGAGCTGGTGCTCTATCTACTGTGCCATCTAGCTGCTCCAGTATTTATTCATTTTTAGAGAACCATCTGAGACAACAATGGGAAAGTTGGCAAATATGATTAGTACTTCTCTAAGGGCATTGGACTGAGTCAGGGAATCTCTTTTTTTCTCTCCTGGCTTTGCCATTGATGGACTTGGGCAGGGGTATTCTGGTAGATGTTTAACAACCAGCTCTCTGGAAGAAAAATGTATATAGGACAAACAAGTTTATTCTATGTTATTAAGATTTTCTCTGTCACTTTCTTAAATCCAGACAATTAACAAAACCATAAATCCAAGTCCTGATTTTTAGCATTTGCCAACTTCTGAGATGCAAATTCTCATATGTAAAAAAATTAACAATTGGCTCTCCTTCGATGATTTGAGCTGGCTCCATCACACCCCTGGGCTTGGGCCTCTCCATGGGGTTGGATTAGATAGCTTGCAATATAAGATCATAGACTTAGAGCTACAAAAGGGACCTTAGAGACCACCTAGTACAATCCCCTTATTTTACAAATGAGTAAATTGAGTCCTAGAGGCATGACAGTGACTTACCAATGCCATCTTTATGTATTCTATCTATTTTCTATGCATATATAAATATATAGATAGCTAAATTTCATATATACATGTATATATACATACATTTCATAATACTTTTTATTGATACTTTTTAAAATATCAAATAAACTCTGCTCTTATTCCTGGATAGGATATGTCAGACTACTTCTCAACAATCTCATTTACCAACCCCATAATTTTCCTGACCAAAGTGCTTCTCTCTGACCATCACTCCCATTTGTATTTTGTCTTCTCCATTAGAATGTAAGCTCCTTGAGGACAAGGATTATCTTTGCTTTTGGTTGTATATCCTCAGCCTTTGGCACTGTGTGGGTTTAATACATGCTTTTTTAGTCATTCAATAATATGTATTTTTTTTTTTGGTGAGGCAACTGGGGTTAAGTGACTTACCCAGAGTCACACAGCTAGTGAGTATTATATGTCTGACAGCAGATTTGAACTCAGGTCCTCCTGACTTCAGGGCCAGTGCTCTATCCACTGTACCAGCAACTGCCCCAATAAATATGCATTTCTAAAGAGATTGCTCCCCACATTCCTCTACCTAGCCTTCTCATGTAACAATAATTGAATAAGGAAACGGGGGGAAAAAGTGAATCAAAAACAGACAACACATCAATCTCATTTGGGGCCACCTAGTGGCCCTTCTGCAGTGGAGGGAGGGAGGTGCTTTTTCCCAGTCTGCATCTGTTTGTTTGTAAGTATGGCTGTATCTTTTTCATGTATGCACATCTTGTGTCTCCCATTGGTTAGGGAGCTCTCTGAAGGCAGGGCTACATCTCTTTCTTCAAAAAAAAAAAGTCTCTATATTACCAACTAAAGAGCTCTACCTGTTATGGCATTAAATTCCTGACTACAAAGTAGCCTGGGCCACCAGTCACTGTCAGGGCAATGCTTTCTCCAGAGATAACAGGATGACATCAGGACAGATTATCTCCTTCAGAATGCAGGCCCTTGCTTGTTCTCACTAACACATTCCCTTTGCTCCTTGAGAGTTCTCAAGGCCTGCAGAGGGTTGGAAATGTCTGGGTTGGATGACACTATTTGCAAAGTAAAGAGTCTATTTATGAAGATAATAACAATGCCCAGGCCAAGCCTACTGTGAGAGAATCTTGATTCCTAATTAGCAAAAGCAGTATGTTTTAACAAGGGAGCTCAGCTGACAGTTCGCTCCTGCTCTGAATGCCAAAGAATCTGGGACAGAGAGAGGACTGGCAGAGAGTACATGCAGCAGGTGAGGAGAACAATGTTGACAAATGCGTTCATCCACTGGAAACATTAAACCCTGGAATCACTTGATTTGCCATTACCTTGGCTGACATCCCAAAGTCCTTTTCCTCCTGCAATGAATGGATCTGTGAAGAAAGGCTAGATTTTAGCTTAGCTAGGGTGAGCAGATGCCCCAATTTTGGCAGAATCAGGGTCCCTGCTGCTAGTGAATGAGGGCAAAGGCCCAGTGGGGACAGAACCTTGTGGACTTGTTCCTTTAATGTCACGGAATAAAATCTTGTCCCTTAAGGCTGCTAAGAATTTGTCTGTTGGCCTAAAAGGAAATTTTCCCTTTGTGTAATTTTTGTAATTTGGGGAATAGAAAGTGGGGGGAATGTGGAACTGAACAATGAAAGGGAAGTAGCAGTCTAAATTCATGTTTGAAGGAATGAATAAATGAATTAAAATCATTTATTAAATGCTTACTATGTGCCAAGCACTATGTTAAGAGTTAGGATTACAAATGTAAGCAAAGCAAGACAGTCCCTGTCCTCAAAGAACTTACATTCTAATAGAGGAAGACAACACATATCGGTGTTTTGGAGAGGAAAGGATGTTTCGAAGAGGAAAGCCAGAGGAATGGTAAATGAAGGCATCATGGGAAAGTTCCAGGGCAGCCTTATAAAAGTTGTCCTAGTCTCTCTCTTTTACTGCTCTATCAATCAACACAACACCTGCCCAGTGTCTCCCTTATGCAGGGCAGGTAGTTGGAGCAGTGGATAGAGTGCCAAGCGTGGCATCAGGAAGACCTGAGGTCAAATCAGCTCTTAGACACTTATTGGCTGTGGTGTGACCCTGGGCAAGTTGCCCTTGTTTGCCTCAGTTTCCTCATCTGGAAAATGACCTGAGGAAGGAAATGGCAAAACCACTTCAATATCTTTGCCAAGAAAACCCCATATGAGGTCTTGGAGAGTTGGACACGACCCAAAAAATGCCTGAACAACATCTCCCATACACGTAGCTAAGTGTTTAGCACTGTGGTAATCCAGATCATAGGACAGAATAAAAGGATCACAGGATTTCTGAAATGGAAAGGGCTTCATTCCAACCCTTACTGGAACAGTAATCAGGTCACTGTCCTCAGTCTTTGTATCCCCAGCTGCTAGGAAAAGAACTTTGCACACAGTAAGCACTTTTAAACTGAATTGAATCTCCTTGGCGAGATGAGATATGCACAGAGAAAACTGCCAAAGAAATTTTAATAACAATGGAAAGCAGCTTATGAGAATAATTTACATTTGTGTGTGCTTCATAGTTTACCAATTATAAGAAAACAAAGCTAGCAAGTGGGGGAGTTGGAAACTCAAACCAAATTCTTCCAATTTCCAGTCCAAGGCCTGTTCTGGTGAGTATATGGTGATTCTCTAAGGGACACTAAGTGACAAGTGAATATAGACAATAAATGTTATAGGAATTCAGGGAAGAAAGAGACAAGTATGGCTGGAGGAGGCAGGAAAGGCTTCAAGATGGTGATGGCACAGACGAGATTTGGATAAACAGAGAGCAGACATTCCAAGTGATAGCAAACAAGACTAATGGATTCAGAGTTTAAAGGTACCTTTAAATCATTGAGTCCAACTCCCTCATTCTATAGATGAAGAAACTGAGGTTATGTGACTTTCCCAAGGTCACACAGGGAGTAAGCAGCAGAAAAAGTATTTGAACCCAGATCTTCTACCATTGTTATCTAGTGATAATTATATTACACTGGGCTTACATAAGAGTTGGTTAACTGTTGGTTCCTAATCTTTAGTTACCGACATAGACATAGCACAGTGCCCAGCATTATCATTTCTTCATTCATATTTATTCACTCATTCATTTAAAGGCAGTATTACGCATATGCAGAATGGGCTACCAAAGGAGTTCATGGGTTAATTTTATAAATAGAAGCAACGCTATTTTTTTTATGTTGTAGGTTAGTAGCAACCTTACCCAGAGGCAGAGAATGAATGAGACTAATTCTACAGGTCCTTTCCAGCCCAAGAAAACATCTTTGTTTTAAAAAAAAATGGTTTTAGGTGTCATTGTGTGATAGTGAATATATACTTCATATTAACATAGTGATACAGTCTAGAGGGGGTGAAATCTGAGGGAGGAGCAAGTTAAAATCTCATTGGTAGATGTGAAGTTGGGGTGGGAAGACCTTCACAACATAGCACAAGTTAAATCCCTGGATGGCCCACCACAGTTTGTGGGGTCAAAAAGCTAATGCTGTTTTCCTTTTCTCTCTTAAGAAAGTAGGAAAATAAAATAAAAAAATAAAAAGGGGCAGCTAGGTGGCACAAAGGATAGAGTACCCACCCTGAAGTCAGGAGTACCTGAGTTCAAATCCGGCCTCAGACCAAACACTTGACACTTACTAGCTGTGTGACCCTGGGCAAGTCACTTAACCCCAATTGCCTGAAAAAAGAAAAAAGAAAAGAAAGTAGGAGAATGTCACCTTTCTTAATTAGGCTGTTGGGGACCTACCTGATTACCCTTTGGGTCTCCACAGGATCTGCTGTCCAGAAGATCCTAGTTTCACAGCAATTTCCTTTGCCTTTTAAAAATCTCCACCCTGAAGACACTCAGCTGCTCCTGCCACCTGGAACAGGCCTTTGCCTTTCTCTCTGCTTCATTACCTCTCCAACTTCTTTCTCTCTCCAGGCCGTTACTTAGGTCTCTAAGGCATTTGGAGGCTGCAGCTTGTGAGAAGGGATGGCTACTAAACAGTGCAATGCTGCAATTTGATTTAAAACAAATGGCAATTAAAGACAATCAAAAAGTAATTTACATGCAGAAGGACGATGGGATCCACCTTGGTTTCCTGCTCATGGGGGTGTTTGTTTGTTTGGTAGGACTTCAGGGACAAATGATCAAATGGCCTATAGCTTCTTATTGGCAACTTGAACTTGGAGAAGTCTGTTCCAGTAACTGATGTTGAATTTGCAAGTTCCTCAGAACTGAAGGAGCTCTCCAATCAAGTTGAAATCCGGCCATTTATCGGGAAACATTCAAAGGATTTTGAGGGAACTGTCCCTGGGTAAGTGTCACCAAACACAATCCTCTTGTTCCACAGACAAAGGGCCCCATGAGAAAGAGATGTGGAAAAGAGTTACTTTGAATTCAAATGTATTTATAAGCTGATTGCTCATCACTGTATAAGCTTTCTCTCCAGGAAACAAAGTTATCTGTGTGATAAGGTCCATGGTCCATGGCCCCAGAAGGCCATCTAACTCAAAAGGTACAGTACTATTTGTACTAGGAGAACTATAAAACTTATCACCATGAGAAACAACATTTCTAAGGGAAAACGTATCCAGAACCTTAACCTGGAATGACAGAACCATGTCTCCTTTCCACCCCACCAAGTCATTGGTTATGGACCAAGGCTAGGACCCTAGAAATAATGGCAGCTTCTAATGATGTGGCCTTTTAAGGGTTGCAAAGCATTTTCCTCATGTAATTCTTGACCCAGATCAAAGACAGATGGCAAATTCAATTTTGGGCTGTCCTTCAAATCATAATCTCTTTGATCACTTTTTTTCCTTGTTAAGTTTCATTGGGAACATCAGGATTCAATTCATATCTAGGTCTCTGCCAATGTGAATTTAAAAGTTCCAATTCCTATGGAATCAGTCAGGATAACAATGCATAGCAAAGAATTTGAAAGTTTGAAAGGACTTTAGTGGCCACCTGTCCAACCCATACACAAAAGGAATCTCCTCTATACCATACCCTATAAGTGGTCACCCAGCTTTTGCTTGAAGACCTTACAGGAGGGAAACCCACCACTTCTCTAGGTAGCCTATCGCACTTTGGGACAGCTCTAAATGTTAGGAAGTTTCTTCTGACAACTAGCCTAAATTTATCTCCTTTCAAATTCTATCCCTTGTTCCCAGTTCTGTCCTCTTGCGCCAAGGAGTTTTCCATTAATTCTAGTAGCTTCTTGGCTTGTCTCTCAGAACATCTTCACTATAATCGCATCCTTGCCAGATATATATAAAATGTGTTTAATCGCTCTTCCACACGACAGCCTTTCAAATACTTAAAGACAATTATTTCTCCAGAGTCTTCTCTCCTCCAGGCCAAATGTGCATAGTTCCTTCAACTAGTCCTCATATGACATAGCCTCAAGGCCCTTCACAATCCTGGTTTCCCTTCTCTGGAAACTCTCCTATCTATAAGTAAGATGCCCAAAACTGGGCACATTACTCCAGATGAAGTCTGACAAGGGCAGAGTATGGTGGGATCCTCACCCTGGAAGCTGTTGCTGTAAGTGCGGCCCAAGATTGCATTAGTGTTTTTTTGCCTGCCATGGCAAAAAACCAGATTTTTGTCACATTGCTATCTTATTGCAACCCATTAAGACTCCCAAATCTTTTTCAGAACAATTGCTGTCTAACCATACCTCCCCAAAATTGTCCATATGAAGTTGATTTCTATTAAACATGAGTAAAACATTCCATTTACTCCTGTTGAATCTCATCTTATCAGATTTAGCCCAAATGCTCTAGCCTGTCAAGCCTTTTTTGATCTTATCATCCAGTGTGTTAGCTATCCCTCCCAGCATTAAGCCATTTGCAAATTGATAAGCATTCTATCTATGAGTTTGTCCAAGTCATTGATAAAATGCCAAACATTGAAGGGAAAAGCATAGATCTCTGGGGTACTCTACCGGAGACTTCCTGCCATGCTGACATTGAACCATTAACAGTTACTGAGTCCAACCATCCAACCATTTCTGAATCCAACTAATTGTATTATCTCCTCTATATAATCTTCACAAGAATAGCACAAGATGCTTTGCTAAAATCTAGTTAAGCCACAGCCATTGCATTCCCTTTATCTACTAGTTATTAATCTTTTTTTAAAAAAAGAAATGAGGTTAATCTTGCATGATAATTCTTGATGAAGCCATGAAAAGTCTTTATAAGCATCCTTTTCCAAATGTTTACCAACCATCTCTACAATGACGCATTAAATTTTCCCTGGAATCAAAGGCATGTTCATAGGTTAATAGTTTGCAGACTCTGTTCTCTTCCCTTTTTTGAAAATTGGGACATTTGCCCTTCTCCAATCATGTGCTACCTTTGCAGTGCTCCTGATCTTTCAAATATCACTGACAGTGGCACAGCAATTCCACCTGCCAGGTCTTTCAGTATGTGAGGATATAGTTGATCTCCAACAGGTGATTTGAAATCATCAAGGACACATGGGTGCTCCCTTATTCTCTCCTTACTTCTCTTGGTATCAACTCCTTATTAGCCATTTTTGTTGTGTCATTTTCAATGCAAAAGTTGTAGAGAATACAGAAGCGATGTAAAGGTTAAACAGCGTGGCTTTTCTTTGCTGACAGTTATTATCATCCTGTCCACCCCAAACTCCTTTAATCTTCCTTTTCTCCCAATATGACTAAAAACAAATAACATTGATTGTACTCATCTTCCCTTGACACCTTCGGCACATTTTGAGCTTTAATATGCCTAACAATTTTACACAACCAAGATGTGGTCTTATATTCATCCTCTGCTTGCTTCTATCTTCCTCCTCTGCTTGCTTCCATTGCCTGTAAATTTCTTTTTAAAGTCTAAGTTGATTAGTGAGTTTCCTGTGTACCCACAATGGTCTCTTCAGACAAATCCCGTTTTTCCTCCTCATTGGAACTATTTCCTTTTGTGTCTTTTAGAATCTCCTTCTTGAACATTCCCCATTCCTCTCAGGCTGACTTCTCCTGTAGCATTTTTGTCCATGGAATCATAACTCTTTTTTCTATGAGTGCCTTGAAATTGTCTTTCCTAAAATCTACCGTTCATGTCAGACTATGGCCAGACTTCCTCTTCTTCTCAATCAACCAATCAACAAGCATTTAATTGACTACTATATGCCAGACACTGTCCTAAATTCTAGGCAGAGTTTGAGGAGAAAAATAATGAGGACTGGTTTGGACAGGCTGAATTTGAGATGTCTCTGGGACATTCAGCTGATAATGTCTAATTGGTGATGTGGGCCAGGAGAGACTGGGCATGTGTGTATATGAAGGTATGTATATATATACATATGTATCTGTATACACACATATCTACCTTGTTGGTATCTCCATATTTTGATGAATAAAATTACCACTAAGACAAATCAAAAAGTTATTAGCTTGTGATAGAGAGGAAACTCTAGCAGAAATCTGGATAAAGTCTCCCAACACTACTATAATATTTCTCTCTGTCCTACTTCTGATCTGTTTCCCAAACTCCTCATCCATTTCCTCTTTCTGGCCAGGTAGTCTATAGTATATATCAATTATAAAAGCATTCCTTTTTCTCCTTCCATTGATCTTTACCAAATACTTTTCTTCATGCTCCTCCATTCTGATTTCTGGATTTCTTCACATGAATATACCTTCTTAATATACGATGCTCGCCTACCCTCCAACACACTTTTACCTATCCTTTTAAATATGGTATACATGCACACCTATGTTTAATCATAGGTTTTACCCCACCAAATCTCAAAAATATCAATGAGGTTAAATGTGTTTTTTCATGTTTGGACCTGTGAATATTATTATTTGTTACCTAGACTTTGTCATTTATGTATACATAATAGAAGCATGGGTTGCGTTTTGTTGGTGTTATTTTTTACTGACTTCTTTGTTGGATTTTGTCTCCTATAAACTTCTTGGTGTCTTATTATGAACAACTCGTTCACTCGGCTACAGAGCCTACCTAGGACCTAGGATTTCCCAATCACCTGAAGAATCAAGACCAGCTTGATCTTTCACTCTGAGCACGCATTGATGAGGTAGGAGAAAAGATGGCAGCAACTCCGTTTATTTTTAGCAAAGCACTTATATAGTAAAATAACAGGAGCTCTTTCTCAAGTTACAATGCCATATAACCCATGCTGTGCTCAAGGACAGTGCATGCACAGTCCGTGCACTTACCTACTACCAATCACAAATACACTGTTAATGACTAATGAGTAACTAGGGAAGTTAGAGATGCATAGAATGGAGCACTGAACCAGGTGACCTGCCCATAGATCAGTCACCTGAGAGGGGCCTCCGCCCATCAGTGAGACCTCATGAACAGCCCGTGGACCTCTACACCCTTACAGATCCCCAACAACTCCACCTTTTTGTTTTTGTTGGAGACGGAGCATATGAAGCTCAGTCCCAAAGTCCTTTATCCGATTAGCAATGCACCTGAGCAAACATGGTCCAAAACACAGCATGGCCAGCAATAGCAAACATAATGGCAATAAAGAAGATAATAAAGGCATAAGCCAATGTCCAAGGTTATCAAAAGGGTTACGGAGTTCATCTAGCCAATCAAGTATATGTTGGGCAGTCTTATCTGGCATCAAATTTTCATCAGCCGTCCTCGCAATATCATCAGCAATTTTATATAAATCATCAATATCCAATGCAACAGTAGAATTCCCAAATAGCCCATTCAGATGTCTACATATTCTCTGCCACTCCCATTGGGAGTCATTGTATTTAACATTGGTAAGGCAAATGAATTCATACCTATAATCACATTTCAAATGTGTTCTATATTCTAAAATATACAATTCATCACCTATTCCAATAATGGTTTCCTTCATTCCCTCAAGTATGTGATAAAATCCCTCATTTATCCTTTTTTGTGCTTGAAAACCCTTTGATACATTGCGAGCTAATTGATTCATAAAATCAGCTTGAACCATTTCATTTCTTGTGATAGATATAGATTGAGATAAAGATACAGAAGCAGTTATAATAGCTATAAGCGATACAATTCCTAATACTACACATGAAATACATCTCTTCTTCCTAACAATTGCTAATTGATTTCTTTGGTCTATTATTCCAAAAATATGATCAGAACATGACTCATACCAATCTTTGAAAATTAAACTTTACTGTAATTGACCCATTCTTTTGAGGTGTAAAATTAAATTCCTTCCCCAATCCTGCAGATGCATTCTCTTGTAAAATAACCTCAGGTATTGTCTCTCCCCATGTAGCCAGTCTTGGCCATGGTGATTTTGTCACAAAAGTCCATCTTGTTGTATTTCCTGTCTCTGCTGCTGTGTTCTGTACCACTGCTGACAATAACGACAAGAGTCACAGCTTGGTTACAAGTTCGTGTAGTGCCTTCTTCTTATTCTTTCGACTCCTTCGATTCCTGGCCGGTCTGTGTTTTCTTTTCTGCTTGCCTTGTCCCTTCTGAATGGATAATTTGGACATCCTTCATTCTGACCCAAAGTTCTCCATCACCTGTGAAAATAAGAACAAACCCTTGCCCCCAGGTTAGCACTTGCCCTGGGCCCTGCCAGACACCATCAACGTCTCTCCACATGACTTTCATATTGTGTTTAGGAAAAAGGAATTTGTTTGATTTAGTGGTGTCACTAGTACTGTTGTCATTTCCTGCCAGATATTTCATTGCAGGAGAGAGGTTACAACTGTCGAATTTTAAATAATTTATAGTATAGAGTGCAGTGTTTAATTGATGCCATGGGGATCCCTTAGCTCCCCCTTTTTGTTTTTGGAGCACCATCTTTAATGTATGATTGGCACGTTCAACTATGGCCTGACCACGAGGATTATAGGAAGGCCAGTAGTATGACTAATAGAGAACTCAGTACAAAACTTTTTAAAACCCTGAAATATATGCAGGACCATTATCAGTCTTTAAGCATTGAGGTGGGCCAGCGAAAGAAAAACAATGAAGCAAATGATTAATAACATAGCGGACAGCCTCACCCGCTTGAGCAGTAGCAAAAATAAAGCCTGAATAAGTATCAATAGAAACATGAACATACTTTTGTCTTCCAAAGGGAGAATAATGAGTAACATCCATTTGCCATAAGGCGTTAGGTGTAAGTCCCTTGGGGTTGTGTACATCAACATGAAAAGGGGCTGAAAAGGCACACAAGTAGCACAGCGCTTAACAATTTCACGTGCTTGTGATTTTGTTATGCCATATAAAGTTCTTAAAGACCTAGCAGATAAATGTAATTGATTATGACTATTCCTTGCTATTTCCACATTCATTGTTAAAGATTTATCAACAAAATCATTACCTTCAAAAATTGGTCCTGGAGCAAGAGTATGGGACCGAACATGCAAAACATAAAATTTTTCTGTCCTATTCTGTATATAATGTTGTATATCATGAAGCAACTGACAGATATTATTACCAATATTTTTTATTATTGCAGTCTCTAGGTGTTTTAGGATTCCTTTTACATATTTACTATCTGTGATGATATTCATTGGCTCCTTATATTTGTGAAAGGCACAATAGACAGCATATAATTCATTCTGTTGTGTGGAGGTAAAAGGTGTATTAATCACTGTAATTCCTTTCTTTTAGGGCACCAGATAGAGCCTTATTCATCTTTGTGGCATCAGTAAAGACATTAATTCCATATACGGGTTCACCTGATGTATGTGTGGGTTGTATCCAAGGCCAATTCTCAAAGATTACATGATATTTAAGGGGTTTTCCATACACAAGCTTCAAATTGATATTCACTTGCCAGTTGGGCATTGTTTGTATTGCCATTTCAATTATTTGTTGAGAAAATGGAAGGTATATGACTTCGGATGTGCCACATAATTTTAAACATCTGTTATCAATTTTATGTATTAAGTCCCCTATCAGGACCATATAATTACTTAAAGTGTTTTTTGACTGAGATGGTAAATATACCCATTCTAAAAGCCTTTGTTTCTGATGTATTACTGCTGTTGGAGAATTTGGGGTGTTAAATATAGAAGCTTCCACACTTTCATGCCTATCAATCCTGTTTGTGTGTGCTCCAACTACTTGTTCCTGAATATACAACAATGTTTGCTTTGCCTCAGGGGTCAGTATCCGGGGTGAATCTAATTGAGGATCACCTTTAAGGCAATCATACAAGGGTATCAATTTATAATTTGGAATGCCAACCTGCGAACAAAGCCACTGTATATCTCCTATAATTTTCTGAAAATCATTAAGTGTTTTCAATTTTTGTAGGTCTATTGTTGGTGGATGTAAAACTATTTTCTCTTGAAGTATTTGATGGCCTAAATATTGAAATGGTGGATGTTTTTGAATCTTTTCTGGGGCTATTTGAAGCCCATGACTTTGCAACAATTCTTGTGTTTTTTGTAAAATTTCTTCTAACACTTCAGGATTAGGATGAGCACATAAAATGTCATCCATGTAATGTATCATTTTTAGCTTTTTGTAATGGAATAGTAAAAAAGCAATCTTTTAAATCAATAACTATCAAAGGCTGGGAAGTCATAAAGCATCGTTAATTTTCCTGACTACTTTGCAATAATAAAAACAGATGAATTTTAAGGAACCCAAACAAGTTCACTAGATTTCGTTTTGTATTTTGTCAGTTTTATGGATAGAAAAAGCACAAACAGTGGGCAGGAGAAAATAACAGCTCTCAGTAAACGTAATATATCACACCCACAAATTAAGGAGAAATGAATTGAGTTTTAGCTATCTGTTATCCTAGTAGTTTAAATTCATCTTAAAATAACTGATTAGTGGTGATTTATTAGACAAGCTAAAAGTAATTAATATCTGTAAAAATTGTATGAAACTTATTAAAAATTATCAAGGAATCTTGATTAATTTGTAACATTTTGGTGGTATGCTTGTAGACTGTAGAACAATATACCTAAAGTAAGCAAAGAGTGATACCTTTTGTACCTTGTCAGAGGTAATTATAAATCTATGAGACTGAAAGGCTTGTTAAAACTTGGGCATTAATAAGGAGAGTTTGGTAGTAGTAAGACAACTGTAAAGTTTATCATCCATATAATAAATTATTTTTGTCTGGGAATATTTCTGACTAACAAGTTTAATAGTGTTATGAACAAAATTTCGGCACATGGTAAGAAACATTCCTCCTTAAAGGATCACAATAGGAAAAATGGGAAATACTGATTTAATGAGACAACTATACCCAAATTCAAACTCAAAACAAAATTAATTATAGTTCTAAGAGTCTTTTACCTCAAGCAGTAAGTTTCACTGATTATGGCTTAAAGCCAGATACAGTTAATTATTTTCATAGAAATGCAATAAGCAATAAAGATTTACTAGGTCTCACATATATAAGAAATTTTACTTAACATCCTTTCTTTCCCACATTTAAACTTGTCTTGGTGAGAAAGCCAATTATTAGAAATTATTTATATAAAGTTGCAATTTCTCAGTAAGCTAAATGAATTGTTTAGGAACTCAATAACATAAACAAATTCTTTTCTCAGAGCAGACGACCTTGGCACACAGCTGGTAGGAGCTTTTGGCAAGCTTACAAAGTTAAGGGAATTGCCTTGTGCCCCTCCTTTTCTCTCAGAAGTAATTAAAAATTCTAGGTCTTAACTTTAAAACAGTAACTTCAAATAACTTAGTTAACAATTTGGTAATTTTCCTGAGTGATAGTTAAATTGTTTTAGCTCTAAGCTGTTCTTTAATCGTAGGTAAAGACAGAAATACCTGATTTTCTAAATGACAGTTATAAAAAATCATAGAACAAGATTAACCGGACTTGATAAAATAATTTAGCTGAATTTACACAGTTATCTCACTACCTTTCAGTTTCTTTTAGTTCACATTTTAATAACATCTAAATTATTAAAAATTGCTTGACATAACACATAAAAGTGTACCAATTTGTAATGAGACTAGATTTTTTAAAACTTGAAACATGCATATTGCTAATGTGAATGAACTAAATTATCTTTAGATTGTGTTCCAATACTTAAAAACTTTTCTTTTTGATCTGAAGAGGAAACTCGTCCTCCTTATCTTCTCCCTCTTTCTCCCCCACCCCAACCTGGCCAGGGTTGGAATTCAAGAGAAAGGAAGAGAATATTTTTCAACATAATCTTTCAATCTTACACCCAAAGCTTTGGCCAGAGCCTTAGAATGCAAAAAAGATTTTTTTTCTCCAAAAGTTTCCAAATCTTTTACTCTCAAATCATCTATTCCTACTATTCATGCAAACAGATTATATTATTCTTTCTATCCATACTTTTCTTATTCCTGTATGCTTAAACTTTCTTGCCTTTTGTCAAATTATATAACCTAAATAATGAAGTACTTTTTCTCCCATTCTCTCCCCCATCCACCCGCTCCCGGGAATGCGGCTGGTATTAGGGAGGGGGAAGGGGAGAAAGTCACTATCAGCATTTCAGAATCCAGTTGCAGCCCTTGGCTGCCTGGCAGTGAAAGATCAAATAAATTATAAACATTAATCACAGACCATCATTCACACAGACACAGACAAACATAGAACAAAATGACAGGGAGAATCCAAAAGCGAGAAACTTGTCAGAAATTCCCTACACAAATGAAATAATACTATTTTTATTTTATTTTATCTTTTCTTTCCATGGTATTCTAAAACCAGGCAAAATCTTTCTTAAGGTTTTGGTTTTTATAAAAGGCAAAACAATCTGTAGTTGTATAGGGACCTCTCGTAATGCTGCTTGAGTCTATCTAACAGCTCAGGGTATGGAGAGTGTGGAGGGGGTTTTGAAGCTAAGTCAGGATATAACCTATAAATCTTAGGTCTGTTTTCTCTCTCAGGAGAGCCTGCTCTACTATTGTTAGGTGAGCACAACAAAGAAGTTTGAGTACAGGCAGGGAATTTTCTCTTCTCACCCTGTATGTCAGCTTGCGAGCCCATTTTTATAAGATTATATATAGTGAAAGTGCCCAGGGGAACTGATTTCGGCCTTTGGTATTATAAAATTCTGTCAATTGTTCCCCACTATCTTCCATGGTTCTAAATCTAAACTCCCTTCCCTTGGAAGCCATGGAGATGTTATATCAATAATGTCTAGAAACTCTCTTATTTTCTTGGGAGTTACCGAGCACCCCTGTTCCTTGATCACTTGATATATTACTCTAACATTTGTTCCTTATCTGAGAGTTTACCTAATTTTGCCTCATGGTAAGAAATTCTCTTACCACTCCGTATCTTGCAACGGGATCGATTGGAGACCTCTCACAAGGAGGCTGCCTGGCTCCAACAGACCTTGGTGTCTTGATGTGGGTGTCATGTCTTCTTGGTCCAGATGTTTCCCGACTGTTTCATGCAGCTGTCTTACTCTCCGTATCTTCTGTGCAGCTTCAGTGCAGCTTCACGGCAGCAGTGCAGCCCCCTGTTGGGCGCCAGTTTGTTGTGCACAACTAGTTCACTCAGCTACAGAGCCTACCTAGGACCTAGGATTTCCCAGTCACCTGAAGAATCAAGACCAGCTTGATCTTTCACTCTGAGCACGCATTGATGAGGTGGGAGAAAAGATGGCAGCTATATAAAAATAAACTCCGTTTATTTTTAGCAAAGCACTTACTTATATAGTAAAATAACAGGAACTCTTTCTCAAGTTACAATGCCGTATAACCCATGCTGTGCTCAAGGATGGTGCATGCACAGTCCATGCACTTACCTACTACCAATCACAAATACACTGTTAATGACTAATGAGTAACTAGGGAAGTTAGAGATGCATAGAATGGAGCACCGAACCAGGCGACCTGCCCATAGATCAGTCACCTGAGAGGGGCCTCCGCCCATCAGTGAGACCTCATGAACAGCCTGTGGCTCTCTACATCCTTACAGATTCCCAACAGTGTCTTAACCTCTATTCTTTTTTTGTAGCTTCTCTTTAAGGTATCTAACTTGGGGAACAGATGTAAGCAGTCTTGGCCCTCCCCTATCCTTTTTAGTCTGAAGCCCTTTTGATTAGATTTTCAAGACACTGGACAAATACAGTCTTACCAGTCTTTCTTTGGTGTACATCACTGGCCAGAAATCTCTCCTCTTTATATTTTAAGTTATGGTCCAGAAGTCCAAATTCCATTCTCAGATACCACCTTCATAACCAACTGTTCACTTCCCAAATTAATTTTTCTCTTCTGCATCTTCTTCTATCAATAGGCAATGGTGAGGAAAAACACAGCTTGTACCCCTATGGTCTTCGATTTCATGCCCAAGCCTTCATAATCATTGGCAATACTTTTTTAGGATCCTTTTCGTTGTGTTATTTTTGCCCCCAGTGAATCATGGGAAGTATCTGTCATTCATTTGGGAAATCTCAGGAGGTTTGCATATTTGCCCCAAGAATACAATAGACCTTTCTGTTGTCATGATCAGATTGACAAATAGTGGCCTTAGAATCCCTAAACAGGGAATCACCAAATGCCACTGCTCTTCTTCCTCTGCTCCCTACTGGATGATGCCTCACCTGAGAGCTTCTGCAGTTCTACTCTATCATTCTTTGGAGAATAAGAAATTTCTTCCTCCTCAGAGCATTCTGTTTCTACCTCTTTGGGAAGACTCTCAAAACTGTTTTGGTGCTCTAATTGAGCAACTATCCCTTTCTTTCCCTTTCTCTTTTGTGTGACACTCTTCTACTCCCTAACATTCTGACAAGGGTCTAATCTCTCCATCTTAGACCTTCCATCACCACCCCTTCCCCCATAAAGCCTTGTGTCTCTTTCTTTTAGGAATGCTTCATTTTCCCTAACAGCCTGGAGAGTGGAAAAGTGTTTTTTGAGCTTTCCCTTTCTCTGTCAGAAGAGAAATCAGACTACAGTTGGAATACAGATTACAATGACTCTATTGTGGCAGAAATACAAACATGTCACCTAAAATACAAGCCACTGCACAATTTCCCCAACTCTCCAGACTGATTGAGATTTTCAACCTAATATGAGAATAAGATAACTTTTATGTCAGTGCTCAAATGGATCTGATCTCATCAATTCAGGAATTCCCTTCAGTATTGCTGATCTCAACTCACTTATGCCTTCCCATCCCATAGAACTCTTGTCCACGTCCTCCCAAAAGGTCACCAGCGGGATTCCACCCAATGCGCTAGCTATCTTCTCCACCTCATCTCAACATTGCAAGGGTGCTAGTGGAGCCCTCTTATTGTCTACCTGCCACTCTTTGCTTCCTCTCTTCCTGCCAAATAATTCTTTGATTTCTTTTTTACTCCTATTCTTTGAAATTCTTATTTGGTTTTGTGTTACGTTTATTCATACCCACTATGCACCTCTCTATTACCCGCTACGTAACAACCATTTCTAGTTCTTTGGATGCAGCTTTCATTTAGCTTAACAGAAAAAATGCATAACAGCATATAGGATTCAGTCGCCCATAAAGAGTTAATGTGATTTTCCTCCCCTTTCTATTGAGTTCCACCCTCTCATTTCAAGGTTCTAAATTTACTTCTAGCCTTTTTTGACCCTTCTCAGAAGGGAAACAATACTATAAAGATACCCTCTCACATTCTTGTGAATCTAACTTTCCACCCAGGGTTCTATGAAGGCTTCCAGGGCTAACCTAAGGATTTGAACTCCCCTTGGAACAAAAATCAATCAATCAATCAATCAATAAACACTTGGTAAGTGCCTACTGTGTACTAACCCTGTGCTAAGTGTTAAAAATGAACTTCAGATTCCTAGAAAGCCAAATTATGGTGAATCTTGCTTTCTATCCCAGGTGCTTCTATAGACTTTGTCTCATAGTGCTACTCTAAGAGTTAGGACCCTGGAAGCCAATAGATAATGACTGAAAATCTTTGATCAGAAAAGTAATAATTGGAACTGAGTCATAGGAATATTAATGTGGAGAATGTGTGGAGGATGGATTGGAGAAGGGAGAAGCTGAAAGCAGAGAGGCCATTTAGGAGGCTAGAGCAATGGTCTAGGTGAGGGGTAATTAGGGCCTAAACTAGGATAGTAATCCTTGAGTAGAGAGAAGGGAAAATAGAGTGGAGTTGGAGGGTTAGGGTTAAAGTTACAGTCTATAGAATTGGCCAGATTTGGCATCTGATGGCATATGGGGGTGGGGGTATAAGGGAGAGTGGAGAGTTGAGGGTAAACCCAAGTTTTTGACCATAGGTAACTGGAAGATTGGTATTTTGAACAAAAACAGGTAAGTCTGAAAGAAGAGTGGGGTTAATAAATATGGTGGAAAGAGAATACTGAATTTGGAATCAGAAAGTGGGTTCAATTAAAGTCATTCCATTAAACAAGCATTTACTAAGTGCCTATTATGTGTAAGAAAAGCATTGCTCCAGGTACTGGTTGGAATTATGTTTCTGACATTTTCTAGCTATGGGACCTTGGGTAGTTTAATTTGATTTAACAACTACTTGTTGAACACCTCCAATATGCTAGACATTATGCCAGGTATGAGAGATGCAATGACAAAAAGCGAAACAATCTCTGACCTTAAGGAAATGACATCATGTTGTTGTAAAGTGCTGTTTACACAGATCATTTTACCCCTCAGAGATCGTTTCCTTTCTCCCTTCTATTATTTCCCCCCCTTCCCCTCTCCTTTATCTCATCCTCTAGTTCTTGTATTTTGCAAGGAGCTGGATGTGTTGCTGTTGTTCAGCCTTCATTCTCCAAGAGGACCAATGACATCACGAGCAATCCCCAATCAGGACAACGATGGCTCAGGTTGGAAGTTCTGTTGATGAAAACGTTAAAGCCTACAGAGCATGGTTTATAGTTGAAGAGGAGAAGGCCTCTGGGAGGCAGTCAGAATAAATGGCCTGGAGACTGGGAGTGAAGTTAAACGTGGTTAAGGTCTTCCTGAAATTATACAGCTGAAGCAATTACCAGTGACTAAATTGTTTACATCCTTTGACCCAGAAATCTCACTCCTATGCATATATGTCAATCAGGTCAAAGATAAAAAGAAAGGTGCCATATAAAACTAAATATTTATATCAGCACTTTTTGTAGCAGCAAAGAACTAGAAACAAAGGAGATTGGGGAATAGCTAAACAAATTGCAGCATAGAGATGTGATGGAATATTATTGCCCTATATGAGATGATGAATGTAAAGACCATAAGGAAGATGACAAGACGGTTGGAGTGGATAAAGCATTGCCTACAATGGCTACATATAGTGAGCCATGTGAGTTTGTGTTCATGTCCTTACCAATTAGGGCCAAACGCCCAGGGTGTCTGTGTGGATTCAGTACCTCAGGACACTGTCATGGTGGTGTCTGTTACTACAGAGTGGCTAGTAATAGAAGAGAAGGCAAGAAGATAGGCCAATCTGTTTAAGTATCTATGTATGAAACAGTTGTCTGATCTGGGACAAGTCACTTAAATTTCTCTACAATCCAGCATCCTCATCTATAAAGTGAAGGATTTCTGTCCAGGTGATCTATATCTAACTCTAACACTTTATGATTCTTTAGGTGCCATTATAGCTAAGCAGCAGTGAATAAATGTCAGAGCTGAACATAGGTCTTTTTTAACCTATGCAGAGTGTTCTCTCTGATAACATCAGCCTTTTCAGTAAAAGTCAGCAAGGGTTTGGGAAGAACAAGTCATACCAGACTAATGTATTTCTTTCTTTGACAGAATTACTAGAATGGTAGATGTAATATTATAGGCACAAATTATATAAGATTTCAGCAAGGCTTTTGATAGTCTCCTGATATCTTTGGAGGCAAAATAGAGATGTGTGAGCTAGATAATAACATAGTTAGATGGAAGATAATTGAGATACAGTATGACATAATAGAGCCCTGGACTGTGAACAAAGAAACCTGGGTAAGTATTTCACCTCAGACATTTACAAACTGAGTGGTCATGGGTAAGTCACCCAACCTCTTTCATCCTCAGTTTCCTCATCTGTAAAATGAGGATAATTATATGTATTGAACCTGCCTCACTAGATTGTAGCAAGGATCAAGTGAAAATAGATGTATTTTTCTTCAAAGCATTACATAAATGTCTATAAACTGAAGTTTCTAGTAGCATATCTCAGAGATCTCATAGGGCCTATACTGTTATCTATGTATCTATCTATTTATTTACTTGTTTACTTATTTATTTAAATTTTTAAAAATCTTGGCAGAGCAAGGTGGTACACACCTGTAATCTTCAGTATTGAGGAGACTCAGGCTGGTGGATTGGCTGAGTTCTAGAATTCCAAGCTACAGTAGGCTAAGTCAATCAGGTGTCTGAACTGAATCTGGTAAAATATGGTAAGCCTTTGGGAAAGAAGGACCACCAGGTTGCTTAAGGAGGGTTGAGCTGACCAAGTTTGCAGATGGTGAATGTCAAAGCTCCCTTACTGATCAACAGTGGATCAACCCTGTGACAAGGACACTGCACTTCCAAACTGGACAAAATATAGGAATATAGTCCCTAAAAAACAAACAAACATAAGCAAAAAAACCCCCAGAAATTTGGCTGCAGGCACAGATGGTACCCTTATCAAATCTGTAATGGCTATCACATTAGAAGGAAGAGACAACATGTTGGGTAACATATTTGGGATCCAAAGAGATCTCGATATGTTGGAACTATGGACTGAATCTTATGTTAATACATGACTTGTAGGGGCAGCTAGATAGCACAGTGGATAAAGCACTCGCCGTGAAGTCAGGAGGACCTGGGTTCAAATCTGGCCTCAGACCAAACACTTGACACTTACTAGCTGTGTGAGTAAAAAAAACAAAAAACAAACAAAAAAACACACACACATACACAAAAAATACATGGCTTGTGATTTTGTCAGTGTGTGGGAACTCATTTCATCTGAATGGCAAAACCAATCTGTGACTTGGTAGGTAATTCTCAAGAAGTTGTCTAAGGCACATGGAGATGAAGTGACTTGCCCAGGGTCAGAGTGTCAGAGACCTGGATTTGAAGCCAGGTCTTCTTGTCTTCAGAATCAATGCTCCTTATGCTACCTCTCACTGTTTCTCTTTACACATATGAAATAATTCAGTGTGTTCAACATAATTTGTGAAATGTAATGAGGATAAATGTAAATTCTTGAATTAAGGTACAAAAGACATCTATAACCTAAGTTCAAGATGGCTTGATGGCAATTCACATGAAAAGAGCCTAGTGATTTTCATTGAGTGCAAGTCCAATAAGCGTCAAAAGTGTAAATCTGATGCTAAAAAGCTAGTGTAATTAGCTATGTGATAATTATTTATATTAATTATAAATATTATCCTGAACAATGGAGGCAATTATCCCAGTGTACTCTGCCTAGTCAGATCACTTCTGGAGTACTATTGTCAGTTCTGGGGACCACATTTTATGAAAGGCACTGACATCCAGAGGAGGGAGAGCAGAATTGTCAGGGAAGTTCAAATTATGGCTTATGAAAAGTGGTTGAAGAATATTTAGCCTGGATCAAAGAGAAGACAAGTCATTTAACTTCTCTGATCTTTATTTTCTCTTCTATAAAAGGAAGAGATGGACTAGACATTCTCTCTAAAACCACCTCCAAATGTTGTGATTTTGTAATTGTCATCCCATTCATTGTCCAGTCTCAAAGAACTGGTATTTCACAGAGTAAGTCCAGATCGCCTCGTCTGACTTGGATCACTCATTCATATTTGATTCCTAGCCACTAAATTGAACCATCAGTTCATATCACTGAATTTCAAGGTTGAATTTCAAGATTAAGAGATGGAAAATTGTTGGTCATCATTAATAATATTTTTTAGCCTTCAACTATTCCTTTATCCTGAATCCTTATACCTAGTCTCTTCTCTCTGTATACGAGGGGTTCTTGACCTGAAATCCATAGATTCCCAAAGATATCAGAGGAGTCCAAGAACTTGAATGGGAAAAAATTGAAACTTTATTTTCATCAGCATCTTACAGAAATTTAGCATATCCTTCAATAATGAATGTAGACAACAGACTACAGTACTTTTAGCTCTCATATACACCTCCTTCTCTCCTTTGGCACTGCCACCAGTCTGATACAGACTCTCATCACCTCAGGCCTGGACTATTTCCATTGCAATAGCCTCCTGGTTGGTCTCCCTGCCATAGATCTCTTCCCACTCTAGTACCTCCACTTAGCTATAAAAATGTTTTCCCTAAAATATAAATCTGATTGTGGCACCCACCATTCAACAAATCTCACAGGCTCCCTATCGCCTCCAGAATCAAATATCAAATCCTCTAGGGTTCAAAGCCCTTCATTACCGACCTTCTTACATATTACACCCTGCTCACCCCCACATACTCTGTGATCCAATGACCCATGCCTCCTCCCTCTTCCTCAGAGATGTCAAATCTGAGGCCTGTAGGTCACAACACTCACTAGTGAAACCTGAACAGATCAAAATGTAATGTGGGAAGTATTTAACAAAATCAATAAAAATACAATAGGACACAGATAATGGTGATATCTGTTTTTCCAAGTCAATTTGCAGCAGCAGGAATCCTTAAGTATTCCTTCTGGTTTCCCTGATGATCTCTCATATATGTGTGTGTATACACATATATACATATATGTGTATGTGCATATGTATATATAAACAAACTTATTTATATATATACACAAATATACCTATATATACACATACACACAATACATATATACATACACATACATACATATAAGTGTGTGCACGCATGCGCACACACACACACACACACACACACACGCACAGAAACCAGGAAGTAGAGATGAGGAAGGAGAGAATTCCAGTTGTGAGGGACAGCTAATGAAAACACAAGGAGTACACATACATGTACGTGTCTATACATGCATGTATGTATATGTGTATACATACATGTATTATATTCCTTGGTTTTCACATATATATGCACATATATGTTCTCTCTCTTTCTCTCTCTCCTGAATGCACCCCTCTGTGAATGTGTTTTACCTCCTAGTAGAATGTAAGCTCCTTGAGGACAGGTATTGGCTCACTTTTATAAGATATGCGTGTCCACATGGGTTATCTAAATGCATAGAGGTGGCTTGTGGGTGACATACATATCTTGGGAATCTGGCCTATGTCTCTTCTAGAGAAACTGTAGTTTACACCAGGGAAGCAGGAGAAATATAGTGGTGGGGTATTTTTTCCCTCCTTTGCCTCTCTCTAAGGGTGGTATCTAGCTGGAACATACATACATACATACATACATACATACATACATACATACATACATACATGTATATGTATATATGTGTATATACATAAATACATATATACATGCATGTGTGTACACACACACACACACACACACACACACACACACACACACACACACTTGCCCCTTCAGATATTTCTGGTCTAGTGCTATAGTGTTTAGGGATTCAGAAGGAATAACTCTTCTCTGATTGTTCTTAAGGGGAAGCATAGCCCTCAACTTAACGCTCACCAGCTTAGCTCCTTCCTACCAAGTGCTGATTATACAAAAGACTATCACAAATAGCAAGTAAACTTATCTATCCAAGCAAACAGCAAATATAAATTGGAAGAGTTATACACATAAGACCATACCAAGGAACATACAAGATAGAATGAGCTCTTAACTGTGAGCAAAATGAGATGTCCCCATCAAACCAAGTGAGAAGACGCAATCTCATCTAAGGATGTCCATTTCAGCCAACTCTAGCCAGCCAGCTGAAAATCAGGGACACAATGAAGATCTAGCTTTCTGTATGTGTTCATTGCTTTGCTCCTCACCTATCTTTCCCAAAGAGTCTCTGGACCCTTTGGTATCTCTCACCCAAGAATCTCTGGCACCAATCCTATAAATCCCTCCTGCCAGCACACAGCATTATCATTCTCTGAATTCTCTCTGCCACCATGGATAAGTGGGAACTGTGTTGCGTTAGTATTATATCTCCAGCACCTGGCAAGTAGAAGGCACTTAATATGTGATTGAAAGATTAACTTTATCTTTTAAGGAGTTCCACGGGGAGACTAGAATCCAGATCTGGTGACCCATTCCCACTACTCCTCAGCTCTTTCTATTACACCATAGCTGCTATCTCAGAGCTGCCCACAAGATGAAAGAAGAAAGAATTCCTTCAACAGTATACCCGAGTATGCATCCCAAAGTCACAAAAACAGCACTCTCAGTCCCTCCATCTTTCCATAACTCCAGAGAGAAGAGCTTAACACGCACTTAATCCTGCATTTTAGAGGTCAACTAGCATTTAGCTGAACAATTAATAGGCTTGATTTCTGAAATGGTCAACTCTTACAGTGTGATACAAAGCTGATCCTACAGGTCCCTAATCCTTCTTTCATTCCTTCAGTGCCAAGATTCTTTGGCAAGGAGTCAATTTTAGTAAGTAGCTTTCCACAGACTTTGGAAGGTACCCTCCAGAGAGAATTAGGAAAGCCAGTCCAGATTTAAAAGGGGGAAGATTTAGAGAGAGGAAAGGGAAGAGAAAGGTGTCAGAGAGGGAAATCCACTTAAGTATTGTCCCTATCAGCACTGGCTTCAGTTTATATAGTGTCAGGAAGTGAAGACTGAAGCTATAAGAGATGGGACTTTGAGCTTCTTTATCAATTGAAATGTGGAGTTGGGTCATATTGTAGTCTTACATCTCAGAATTTGTTTCTATCTGTTCAGGTCAGTCATTTATAGTATCAGTTTGAGTTCTGGCATCCTCCCTTCCATGTTACAGATATAATAAGCCCTTGAATAGAAGCATCCTACTTGCCCATTTGGAATGAAATTCCACCTAGAAACCTTGTGCTTATATAGCAAATCTAGCAAAACTTTGGAGAAAAGCACCAGTCAATCCATCAGTCTGCAACCGGTGACTGAATGAGTAACCACTGGGTACAGAAACATACATGGTATTGTGGAGAAATATCAGAATTGATGAAAACATGATCCTTTGGGGATTTCACAGCCAAAGGTGAAAAACCTAAGCATATTATGTAATAATACTATGTAACTACAGCTGGAGTTTATACCAACTGGGTTCAATCTTGTACTTAACCAATGGGTATTGATTGACTTATCAACTGATTGGAAATATCCCACAAAAAAAAAAACTCTCTCTTTGGCTCATACCTCTTCCCAGAGTTTCCTTTGAGAACATGAGAATTTGGATGGTTTGGCCCCTTTCCAGAATATCCCCTGTAAATATCAGAACATAGGTCATATCGAACTAAGCCTCTATAAGAGGAGCTGTTTCCACGCAAGCACTCAGGCTAATACTATATCAAATATAGTACAAGATTTATTCTACCTGTCAGAAAATGCAAACCACAAAAGGCTGACATTCAAGTCCACAAATCATTGAGAAAATTCTCCTTCTTCCTATGGTGAGTCTCATCTGGGATGTCTACAGTCCTCTAGACTTCTGGTAGTATCTTGTAGTTTTCCCTCCAAAGTGAGTCAGTGACTCTGCAGTCTACAAAGCTCACAGTACTAGTGGGGACGATGTCCAAGTTTGCTCCTTCATCTTGTGGCTTTGCTCCTATCTGCTCCTCCCTGCCAAATTCTGCCTAGATTTGGAACTCTTCCTATTGGTCCAGGAACTTGGTGTTATACAGGAATTCTTCTTCTTCTCTCTAAAAGACTGTATCTAGGAGTTTGGAGTTGGCTAGGATTTTTCCCTTCTCTCTCTAAGAGACGCAGACATTCAAATTCCATCACAGTTTTCAGCAGCTACCATCTCTCCTGATATTAACTAATTAATCAAGCATTATTAAGCACCTACTATGTGCTAGTACTATTCTAAGTATTGGGGATATATATACAGTAAGTAAAATAATCCTGACAAGGAGTTTGCATTTTCATGGTTCCCATTTCTCCTGGGGCCATATGATTCTCTCTCCAAGATCTGTCACCATTCTGTCCCTGTCTCTCCCATATCCTGGACCATGATGTTCCCTGAGGCAAGGTATTAGGATAAATAGTCTTCTATGGTCTCTTTCCCATTTCAAGGACCCAAGTCCATCTCTGTGTGAAGTTCTTCTCTTATATGAGTCTCTGGGCTCCAATTATTTTTCTAGATCTCTGTCTGCTCTCTCCATCCAGAGGACAAGTCTAAGACTATGGTTCAGATATATAGTAGCCATGATTCATTCAATTAACCTTAATGTGGTATCATTAAGGATGTTGATGCCCTCTATAGAAAGAAATCATTCTTCAACCTAGTTATTCTTGACCAGGCTCCTTCTGTCATGCCCCCTACTAAGAAAATGTCTAAATGTTTAAGTCTTTGCGTAAGCAACACTGAGAGTAATTGTGTTTTGATCTCAATAGTTTTAGTACAAGTGATAGAATCATAGGGCAGCTAGGTGGCCCAGTGGATAGAGCGCAAGGCCTGGAACCAGAAATCCTCATCTTCTTGAGTTTAAATACTGCTTCAGACACTCATTAGCCATGGGACTGTGAGCAAATCACTTAACCCTGTTTGCCTCAGTTCTTCATCTGTGAGATGAGCTGGAGAAGGAAATGGCAAACCACTCTAGTATTTTACCAAGAAAACCCCAAACGGGGTCATGAAGGATTGGATATGATTGAAACAACTAAACAACAAAAATAGAATCATAGATGTACAATTGAAAGGGACTTAAAAAGCTATTTAGTCCAACTCCTCCATTTTGCAAATTAGGAAATTGAGGCCTTGGGGGTTAAGCAACTTGCATAAGATGACATAGGTCAGTAAGTACTCAGGTCCTCTCACTCCAGAGAGTCACTGACTCACTTTTGAGGAAGATAAATGGCACAGTGAAGAGAAGTAGAGAGGCTATTACAGGCAAGAGCAAAGATAGGAGAAAAGTCTTAGTAGAGGACAGGAGTAGATACAACTAACATTCTACCTTCCTACATTACCTTGAATGTGGAACAGATGAGTCTAAGAAAGAAAAAGACAGTCTAAGGAGGAACTGTCATCCAAATTCAACCTCTTCCAATAGGACCGTAGAATCAGCTTTCTTTTTCTTATTCTTTCAAAGGCAGAAGAACAAGACTAAGCTTAAGTATTGTGCACAATATTTGGCCTCTCGTACAATGTAGGCAAGGATTCTTCATTCGCCAGTGATGATCCCTGTGCTAGGTGTAGGACATCAAATAGTCTTTGCTAGAATTTATGAATTTCCTAGGAAGCTGGACTGTGGTGTTCTGGCCACATGAGGCCTCGAAGCTGGGGGTTCCCCACCCCTGTCTTAGAAAATGAAAGACGAACAACAACAACAGGTAACATTGATAGTGTCAATTAATCAATCATCCTACCCCACTTAAAGCAACTAACAAAATACTTTAGCCCTGACACTTTTATGAAGTGAGATTAACTCTTTGTCATATTGCATTCATGAGACCCCACTGTTGTGCTTCCTCCTCCATTGAATATCAGTTGATATCAGTTAGTCAGCAGGTCCCTGGTCTGAGCTGCCCACTGTGATCCTTGAAGAACACAGCGCTCAGTACTCGAGGAAGTAGCAGGAAACTTTTAGCAGGCCCTAAGTGATCTGATCTGGGGCACAGATCCTCCTGGAGTTCTAGTAATTTCAGACTTTCCCTTGTGGAGTGGCCCAGTATACAGTTGCTGACTGCATCAACTGCCTGGGAGGCTCTGCAGGTTCAGAGAGACAGAGCTGTCTATACCTAGCCCTAATTTGAGCTTGGGAGATGAATCCATAACCTCATCCATCACTGTCATTCTGACAATGACAGAGCTACGGGTGCACTCCTGTTTCACAGTATCTGTCCTGGTCACTTGGCTGAGTCAAATTCATGATCTTGGGCAGGGAAAATAACCCACTGTGGTGTCTCCTTAGATTTCTCAATCACTATTTGTCTGATACTCTTTTTTAGATCTTTGTTAGAACAGTTGTGGGATTGCTGCTATAATGTTGAACAGCTTTCTACTGCTTTGCCATCTTTGCTGGTCCCAGTCCAGAACCTATATGTAATGTACAATCAAAATGTTTCTGGTACTCCTCCCTAAGAATTACTTTTAGAACCAATTTCTTGAGACCTGATAAGGAAAAATTGCATCACAAAGTGATGGTCACACTTTATGTATCAGTTAAAATGAATAAAGTTTATGTTACTATCTTATTCAACACACCATAATAATTTCTAAAAGGAAAAGATTTTTGAGATTTCTTCAGTAGTATTATGTCTCTTTATCACTCACCTAACTCTCTTGGGTCCAAATGAATTGTGACTTCCAAAAAAAAAAAATCAAACCTTCAAGGAATGAAGAATTGCCATAATAGAAGATATTCAAAAGACCTAGCCACAGGTTTTCAAGGCAAATCCTGACATATTTCAAACACAGATGGCATCGATGGAGTGAATATTTGGGCTCAGGAAGGGACTTCTTTGAAGCAGACAGTACTCATCTGGATGCACGCGCTCTAGTTTGTATGTCAAAGTATCAAGTCAGTCTCTTTTTACCAATATGGCAACTGAGGCCTAGAGAGATTAAATTACTTGTTCAGGATGTAATAATGATGATGATAATGATGATGATGACTAGAACTTGTGCAGTATCTACTATGTGCCAGGCTACTAAGTGTATGAGGAAGTACTCTAGGTCTTCCTGACTCCAAGTTCAGTGCTCTATGCATTACTCTATACTGCTTCATTTCTTAATTGATTGATTTTCACAGCATTTCAAGAGACATACCCAAAGGGTCCAGTGTTTAAATAGTTCTGATTACATTTGATGTAAACAACTGAGTCCTCTCAATCAAGAGAACATGACAAGATATCTAAAGAAACCCAAATCCCTGCTCTCTCTCTCAGGCAGTTTTATTGATTTACCTTTAATTATAGGCCCTAATTAAATACATGGCTCTTCGGATTAGAAGGAGAAGGCAATATCCATGTTTAAGCAGGGGATCACTTGATGCCTGGAGCATTCTGTCTCCATGAGAAACTGTCACAGAAGTTGTTTTCTTTTGGCAAGCGTTGGCTTCTTCCCTGCTGGCACATTTCTTAAAAGGTTGTTTGGCCTGCGTCTGACAGATGCTATCTAACTCTCAACCCTCTGACTATATTCCCCACTAGCCAGCATGGTGCAGCTTTCTCTTCTGCCACCCTGGTATATTCCAGGGCTGTGTGGTCCAAGCCTGGGATGCTAACTCAACTGACTGAAACCACAAGGAAACAAGAAATGCTCTGTGGTTCCCTTTGCTGACATTTTAGTTGGCTGGTTGGCTTTGTGCATCCACTAATGCATGTGTGTGTGGTCTGTGGGATGTAGGGTAGCACTTGAGGAGTCGATCTTTAATTGGACAAATGAAGTGTCTGCCATCAGATTTCCTAAAGTTCAAGGAACCAATGGTATTAAAAATGCAGCCTGAGTGCCAGCCCACAACATTAGCCTGCCAGCACCACTTCCTTCAGGAAAACTGCCAGGGACCAGGAGAAAAGCACTGTGTTTTTGCCTAATCTTTGATGACCTGACCTCACCTCCCACACTAAGTTCTAGGTGGATGGCTCCTTGGTCCCTTGCATTTGAATTGGGATTAGAAAAAAACAACTTCTTACAACATTTTCATATTTCTCATCCCATCTGATCAGTAAAGATCATTTTTTGTTTTATAAAAAAGTATTGTGTCTAATAAATACACATGCTTATGGTTCTTTCTTTTCCTACCACCAGATAGATTTGGTGGTAGGAAAAATCTCCATAAATACTGCATACCAATTCAATAAAATAGAATTTGCATTGTTTCCCTTCCCCTGTTTTAAATGTCACCATTTATATAATGTTTTTCCTTCTCTAGACTTGACCCTTTTTCACATGTACAGGCATCAACATGTCTACTATCCCAAGGAGACTTTATCCTAAAAATTGTAATTTTGTCTAGTATCTTGGCCAAGAAAACCCCAAATGGAGTCACAAAGTACACAAAATAAAATTGGTAACATGCAAAACATTTTTTCTCTCTCTAGTATTTCCCTAGAATTCTATGACTTTTTGTGCTAGCATTCCAATTTAAAAAACCCTAGCAATTTCAGACAATATCCTCTTTTTATTGCACATGAAATCTGCAGTACCATAAATACTGTACAGTAAATAAAATTCTTAAAACTAAGACATTTCTTAATCTGAATCTTGTCTTTCCTGTATACTATACTGCTGTAAACCTCTCTAACTTGGCTGCCCTTTGAAAACCAAGTGACAAGTTGCTAGGACTTTAGTCACTGTTATCAGAAGACATGAAGACTGGTGAGGTCTCAACATCACCTCCAACATTATTGTCTTTCATACCTAGTAGATGGCAGAGATCATGAAAGACAAATCAGTTTGAAATAATCTGTCACCAACATCTGCTTCAGGCACTGTTCGAGATCTTTAAGGGTCTATGTGTATGGGAACATAGCAGAGGTGAGTTGACATTTAACTTTGAGGCTGTGATTGAGGGATTGGCAACTTTGATGTCTCTAGCCAACTGGTTAATTATGCCAAGCCACCCTTCAAGCTTGGAAACTGTGATGGCACAGTCATTTTTTTCCTCTAATGCACATAGTGGTGAATGTGTGAGTTGCCAATGTGAAAGTGAAGATGAGGTTACTTATAAAATCATGCTCGAAGTGGACAAAACTAAACATGCAGAAGTTGAGGATCTTCCTTCAACCTACCCTTCTAATGGTTCTTTCAGTGTTCCCTCCCAGCCTTCTGTAAGGTATCTCTTACCTTTATGCTGCCATGGGTGAGGTAGTGGATAGAGTGCTGGACTCGAGTTCAAATCTTGCCTCTGACACCATGTGACCCTGGGCAAAGTCTTTTAACCTCATCCATGAAATGGGGATGATAATAGCACCTACATCACAGGGTTGTTATGAGAATCAAACAAGATTCATGGAAAGTGCTTTGCAAACCTCGAAGTGCTGTATTAATGCTAGCTATTATTATTTTAGTTTGTTATTTTGTGATAGATGTGCTTTATGTTCAAATATCAGTTGGGAGAGGCTTGCTTGTGAGTGGGCCAAACGCTTAGGGGAAAGTGTGAAATGAACTGAGTTCAAAATATTGAGAGTGTGAAGAAAGGCAGAGAGACAGAGAGGACCTCTAGCATTATAGCTTTTATTGTCTATAGTGCTTACTTATTGACTTAAGTTGTAAGGTGCCTAAGATAATGCCCTTCACAATTCCACTCTCAGTGAATCCTAGGGTCAGAGAATGACAGTCAGAGGAAACCTGAGTCCATCCTGTCTAATGTCCTCATTCTACAGATGAGGAAGCTGAGGCTGAGGGATGTTATATGGTCCTGCCCAAGGTCTCCCAGGTAAAAAGTGTCAGAGACAGATCTGAACCCAGGTCTTCTGACTTCAGAGCCTATCTTATTTCTATTGTACTTACTGTTCAGTCATTTTCTACTCCTTGTGACCCTATTGGGGGTTTTCTTGGCAAAGGCACTGGAGGGGTTTGCAATTTCCTTCTCCAGTTCATTTTATAGATGAGGAAACTGAGGCAAACAAGGTTAAATGATTTGTCCAAGGTCACAACAGCTAGCAAGTATCTGAGGCCAGAGATGAACTCAGATCTTCCTGACTCCAACCGCAGCATTCTATCCACTGTGCCACCTAGCTTTCCTACTGTACTATACTGCCTCAAATAGTTGTTGATGAAATCCTAAAAATTAAAGGTGAGATTAATAAAATTGAATGTAAGAAAGACATTGAATTAACTGAAACTTTTTTTTTTGGTGAAGCAATGGGGGTTAAGTTACTTTCCCAGAGTCACATAGCTAGTAAGTGTCAAGTGTCTGAGGCCAGATTTGAACTCAGGTCCTCCTGACTCCAAGGCCGGTGCTCTATCCACTGCGCCACCTAGCTGCCCCAAAATCATTAAATTAACAAACAAAATTAAGAGCTGACCTTATGAAAAAATCAATAAAATAGATTAATGGTTAATATGATTTTAAAAAGAGAAGAAAATCAAATCACTAGTATCAAAAGTGAAAAGAATGAAATCAAAACAATTATTAGGAATTATTTTACCCAATTATATACTAATAAGTTTAACAATTTAAGTGAAATGGAAGAATACTTACAAAATATAAACTGCCTAGATTAACAGAAAAGACCTAAATAGACCTATTTTAGAAAAAGAAATTGAACAGGTCATAAATGAGCTTCCTAAGAAAAAAACATTAGGACCAGCTGGATTTACAAGTGAATTCTACCAAACATTTAAAGATCAACTAATTCCAATATTAAATAAATTATTTGGAATAATAAGCAAAGAAATTCTACCAAACCTCTTTTACAAAACAAATATGTTGCTAATACCTAAACCAGGAATAGCAAAAACAGAGAAAGAAAAGTATAGACCAATTTCACTAATGAATATGGATGCAAAAATCCTAAATAAAATACTAGCTAGGAGATTACAATATATCACAAAGATTATATACTTTGACCAAGTGAAGGCTATACCAGGAATGCAGGAATGGTTTAACGTAAGGAAAACTATTAATGTAATTGATTCTATCAATAACAAAAGTAACAAAAATCACATGATTATGCTAGTAGATGAAGAAAAAGCTTTTGACAAAATACAAAACATTCCTATTAAAAACATTTGAAAGCATAGGTATAAATGGATTTTTTCTAGAATGATAAGCATCTACCTAAAACCATCAGCAATTACTATTTCTCATGGGCATAAGCTAGAAGCCTTCTCAATAAGATGAAGAGTGAAACAAGGATGTCCATTATCACCAATTTTATTCAATATTGTATTAGAAATGCTAGCAATAGCAACAGGAGAAGAAAAAGAAATTGAAGGAATCAGAATGGGCCATGAGGTAATAAAACCACCTTTTTTTTTGCAGATAATATGATGATATACTTGGAAAGTCATAGAAATTCAACTAAAAAGTTAGTTGAAACAATGAATAATTTTAGCAAAGTAGCAGGATATAAAATGAATCCACATAAATCATCAACATTTCTATTCATCATGAAAAAAAGGGCTACAAAAAGAGATTGTAAGAGATACCCTATTTAAAGTAATGATAGCATAAAATACATAGAAGTCCATGGGCCAAGACAAACCCAGGAACTACAGGAGCATAATTATACAACACTTTTTATATAAATAAAGTCAGATTTAAATAATTGGAGAAATATTAATTTTTCATGGGTGTGCAGAGCCAATATGATAAAATGACAATTCTACCTAAATTAATCTATTTATTCAATGCCATCTCATTAACCAAAAATTATTTTGTTGAGCTAGAAAAATATTAACAAAATTCATTTGGAAGAACAAAAGGTCAAGAATATCAAAGGAATTAACGAAAAAATGCAAAAAAAAAATCTAGCACCAGATCTTAAACTATATTATAAGTGGTAATTATCAAAAAATGTGGATCAGTGGAATGGAATAAATGTACAATGCACAGTAGTAAATTATTATAGTAACCTTGTGTTTAACAAATAAAAAGATTTAAGCTTTTGGTATAAGAATTCAGTATTTGGTAATGTTGGGAAAACCGGAAAGCAATATGGCAGAAACTGGGCATGGACCAATATCTCACACCATTTACCAAGATAAGGTCAAAATGAATACATGACCTAGATAAAAAGAGAGATTTTACAAGAAAATTAGAAGAACATGGAACATATTACCTATCAGACTTATGGACAGTAGAATAATTTATGAATAAACAAGAGATAGAGAGTATTATGAAATACAAAATGGATAATTTTGATTATATTAAGTTAAAAATGTCTTGTTCAAATAAAACCAATTTGGCCAAGATTAGAAGAAAAGCAGAAAATTAGGGGGCATTTTCATAGACAGTTTCTCGGATAAAGGTTTCATATTTTAAATATATGGAGAACTTTGTTAAATTTATAAAGATATGTCATTCCCCAATTGATAAATGGTCAAAGGCTATACAGGCAGTTTTCAGATGAAGAAATTAAAGCCACCTATAGTCATATAAAAATGTTCTACATCATTATTGATTAGAGAAATATTCGTTAAAACATCTCACACTTATCAGATTGGCTAAAACGACAGAAGGGGAAAATGACAAATATTGGAGGGGATGCAGAAAAAATTGGGATACTGATACAGTACTGGCGGAACTGTGAACTGATCCAACCATTCTGGGGAGCAATCTGGAATTATACCTAAAGAGTTTTAAAACTATGAATCCTCTGTGAACCACAATACCACTATTAGGTCTGTTTCCCATGATGATCAAGGGAAAAGGAAAAGAGCCTGTATGTTCTCTTTTCCCTCACTTAATAGTATTTTATTTTTTTCCAATTACATGTAAAGATAGTTTTCAACATTCATTTTGTAAGATTTTGAATTACAAATATTTCTCCTTCCCTCCCTTCCTCTCTCCTTTCCCCCCACCCCGAAGACAGCAAGCAATCTGACATAGGTTATAGATGTACACTCATGTTAAACATATTTCTGCATCAGTCATATTGTGAAAGAAGAATCAGAACAAAAGAGGAAAACCATGAGAAAGTAAAATACATAAAAAAAATGAAAATAGTATTCCCTCATCTGCATTCAGACTCCATAGTTCTTTCTTTGGATGAGATAGCATTTTCCATCATGAGTCTTTTGAAATTGTCTTGGACGATCATATTGCTGGAAAGAGCTAGGTCTATCATAGTTGATCACTGTACGACGTTGCTGTTACCGTGTACAATGTTCTCCTAGCTCTGCTCACTTCATTCAGCATCAGTTCATATTAGTCTTTCCAGGTTTCTTTTCCCCTGAAATCCACCTGCTCATCATTCCTTTAGCACAATAGTGTTCCATTACATTCATATACCACAACTTGTTTAGCCATGGGCTTCCCTTCAATTTCCAGTTCTTTGCCAACATGAAAAGAGGTGCTATAAATATTTTTGTACATGTGGGTCCTTTTTCCTTTTTTAATGATCTCTTTGGGATATAGACCTGGTAATGGTATTGCTGGATCAAAGGGTATGTATAGTTTTATAGCCCTTTGGGCATAGTTCCAAATTGCTCTCCAGAATGGTTGGATTAGTTCACAACTCTACCAACCACGCATTAGTATTCCAATTTCCCCACATCTTCTCCAGCATTAATCATTTTTCCTTTCTGTCATATTAGCCAATCTGATAGGTGTGATGCGGTACCTCAGAGTTCTTTTTAAATTGCATTTCTCTAATCAATAGTGATTTAGAGCATTTTTTTATATGTCTATAGATAACTTTAATTTCTTCCTCTGAAAACTGCCTGTTCATATCCTTTGACTATTTATCAATTGAGGAATGATTCATATTCTTATAAATTTTACTCAGTTATCTATATATTTTGGAAATGAGGCCTTTATGAGAAACACTGGTTGCAAACATTCTTTCCCAATTTTCTATTTTCCTTCTAATCTTGGTTGTATTGGCTTTGTGCAAAAACTTTTCAATTTAATGTAATCAAGATTATCCCTTTTGCATTTCGTAATGTTCTCTATCTTTTGTTCAGTCATAAATTGTTCCCTTCTCCATAGATCTGACAAGTAAACCAGTCCTTGTTCCCCATTTGCTTATGATTTTATCCTTTATGTCTAAATCATGTACCTATTTTGACCTTGTCTTGGTATACAGTGTAAGATGTTGGTCTATGCTAGTTTCTGCTAGTTTTCCTAGCAGTTTTTGTCAAATAGTGAGTTCTTGTCCCGGAAGCTGGAATCTTTGGGTTTATCAAACAGTAGATTACTAGAGTAACTTACTGTTGTGTCTTATGTACTTTACCTATTTCTTAGCTAGTACCAAATAGTTTTGAGGATTGCCACTTTATAATGTAGTTTTGGATCTGGTATGGCTAGGCCACCTTCCCTTGAATTTTTTTCCCATTAATTTCCTTGAGATTCTTGACCTTTTGTTCTTCCAGATGAATTTTGTTATTATTTTTTCTAGCTCTATAAAATAATTTTTGTAATTTGATTGATATGGCACTGAACAAGTAAATTAATTTGTGTAGAATTGTCATTTTTATTATATCAGCTCGGCCTACCCATGAGCAATTGATATTTTTCCAGTTGTATAGATCTGACTTTATTTGTGAGAAAAGTGTTTTGTAACTGTGTTCATATAGTTCCTGGATTTGTCTTGGCAGGTAGATGCCCAAATATTTTATGTTGTCTACAGTTATTTTAAATGGCATTTCTCCATCTCTTGCTGCTGGGCTTTGTTGGTAATATATAGAAATGCTGATGATTTATGTGGGTCATCTTGCAATTTTGCTAAAGTTGTTCATTGTTTCAAGTAGTTTTTTAGTTGATTCTCTAAATCATCAGTAATAGTTTTATTTCCTCATTGTCGGCCTAATTTCTTCAATTTCTTTTTTTCTCTTATTGCTAAAGCTAACATTTCTAGTATAATACTGAATAACAGAGGTGATAATGGACATGCTTGTTTCATCTCTCATCTTATTAGAAATGCCTCTAGCTTATCCCTGTTATATATAATGTTTGCTGATGGTTTTAGATAGATATTGCTTATCATTTTAAGAAAAACTCCATTATTCCTATAAGCCTATATACTTAAAATATTTATCACAGCTTGGAGCAGTTAAACAGTGCAGTGGATAAAGCACTGGCCCTGGAGTCAGGAGAACCTGAGTTCAAATGTGACCTCAGACATTTACTGGCTGTGTGACCCTGGACAAGTCACTTAACCTTGTTTGCCTCAAAAAAAATATACATAGTATCTCTCTTTGTGGTCACAAAAAACTGGAAATTGAGGGGATGTCTGTCTGCTGGGGAATGGCTAAATAAGTTGTGGTATATGTGCTGTAAGAAATGATAAAAAGGTTGATTTTAGAAAAACTTGGAAAGACATGAAATAATGAAGTGAAATGAGCAGAGACAAGACAACATTGTATACAGTAATGGCAATATTGTTCAAAGAATAACTGTGAATGACTGAGCTATTCTGAATATTATAAACACCCAAATCAACTACAAAGGACCTATGAAGAAAGATGCTATTCACCTCCAGAGAAAGAATTGATAAATAGAAGTATGCACAGTGGTTTTAGATAAATCTCTCTCTCTCTCTCTCTCTCTCTCTCTCTCTCTCTCTCTCTCTCTCTCTGTCTCTCTGTTTCTCTCAGTCTCTCTGTCTCTGTCTCTGTCTCTCTTCCTCTCTCCCTCTCTGTCTGTCTCTGTCTCTCTCTGCCTCTCTCTTTCTCTCTGTCTCTCTGTTTCTCTCAGTCTCTCTGTCTCTCTCTCTGTCTCTCTGTCTCTGTCTCTGTCTCTCTGTTTCTCTCAGTCTCTCTGTCTCTCTCTCTGTCTCTCTGTCTCTGTCTCTGTCTCTCTCTCTTTCTCTCTGTCTCTCTGTCTCTCTGCTTCTCTCAGTCTCTCTGTCTCTGTCTCTGTCTCTCTTCTTTCTCCCTCTCTGTCTGTCTCTGTCTCTCTCTGCTTCTCTCTTTCTCTCTGTCTCTCTGTTTCTCTCAGTCTCTCTGTCTCTCTCTCTGTCTCTCTGTCTCTCTGTCTCTGTCTCTGTCTCTCTGTTTCTCTCAGTCTCTCTGTCTCTGTCTCTGTCTCTCTTCCTCTCTCCCTCTGTGTCTGTCTCTGTCTCTCTCTGTCTCTCTCTGCCTCCCTCTTTCTCTGTCTCTCTCTGTGTTTCTCTCTCTCTGTTTCTTTCTGTGTGTGTCTCTCTCTCTGTCTCTTTCTCTCAGTGGCATTCTCTAGTGGTGACTGGGGAGGGAGGGAGAGAGTTTGGAATTTAAAATACAACAAAAAAATTAATAAAATAAAATTTTTTAAATAGTTGTTGATGCTCATTTTCAAGGAGTAGAAGTGAGGTTAGGAGCCAGAGAATATTAGGGTGCCTCAGGGGAGCACCTGAGTATTCCCAGGTAGATCCTTTCTAATAGGAACTAATGGGGTCAGGCTTCTATGGCTTACCATAGGTCATTTGCTATGAACACTTATTTGTCACTATTCTGGCCACAGCTGTTGTTACAGCCAGAGTAGTAAGTGCTTCATATGTGAAGTAATCTTCTACCACCTTTTTCAGGACAGAGCAGAGCCCAGCATGTTAGGGTCATAACCCCTCTGGAGCCATTTCCCATTTTATTTGTTAAGGTGAGAAGGGCACAGGAAGAACAAGCTGAAAAAGGCTTTTATCAGATTGGGAGCCTGTGGTCCGGCCTCTTGATGAACACCTGATGAGGACAGAAGAGGGGAGGGGAGGAAGCAGAGACTGCAATATTCCTGGCAGGGAATGTCTCCTCCTCAGAGGAAGCTGTGACAAATATTCTTTCCATCTGTTAGTGTCTTCATGGTCCTCAAACTGAGTCACGAAGGCAACTAACATTTATTATGTGCTTACTTTTTGCAAAGCACTGTGCTACGTTCTAGGGGTAAATACAAGAGGGAAAAAGACATTCTCTGTGTTCAAAGGAGCTTGCTTACATTCTAAGACAGTACATAAAAGAAAGCAATGAATGGAGTAGGGGATGGGAAGAGACAGAGTCAAAGTTCAGAGAATAAGAAGAACATTCAGGAAGGGAATGAAGCATGACTAGCACTGCCTATTCCTGAAATGGAGGCCCCCAGAAGGAATTCAGAAACTCGAGAAGGGGACCAGCATGGCACAAGGATGCTCCAGGATGAGCAGGCGGCTGAGTCATGTCGGCAAGGTTCTGAACATCAGAAGCCCAGCCACATGAGTGAGCCGAGGGCCAGGGAGGTGGGGATGGGAGCAGGAGGAGCATCTGGAGAGGAAGTTTTGAAGTAGTCAGACTCTGTCTCTGGCACTCTCCAATCTCTTGTTTATCCTGTGTTCCCTTTACCTCCCTGAGCCTCATCTGGAATCATTTCTGGAGAAAAGGAAAGAACTCTGGTTTTAACCAGAGTTGGTGGGACTTCACAAATCTTTGGACCTCAGTTTCCTCATCTATATAAAAGGGGGAAAATAATATTTGCACCACTTATCTCATGAAGGAGCCTCTGTAAATTGTAAAGTATTTGTTCCAGTTTGTAATGGTAGTTTCGGAACAAAAGAATCAGACTAATAATGAATTAAACATTAAAGTAATGAGTTTTTTATTATCAATAAATTGGAAACCCTTTGTGTATGCATGTGTATGTGGGAAGAGAGAGAGAGAGAGAGAGAGAGAGAGAGAGAGAGAGAGAGAGAGAGAGAGAGAGAGAGAGAGAGAGGAGACACATATTAGGTTCCAGCTAAGTCTTGGGCTATGTTCTTCTCCATAGTGTGGTCTATTCTCTCATCTTCAATCTCTCCTTAATTATTGGCTCCTTCTCTACTGTCTACAAACATTCCCACATCTCCCCCATGTTAAAAACTCCTTACTTGATCCTACCATGTCTGCTAAGTATTATCCTCTATCTCTCCTCCCTTTCTTGGTTTAACTCCTTGAGAAACCCATCTACACTTGGTGCCTCTACTTCTTCGCCTCTCATCTCTTCATAGCCCTTTCCATTGAGTCCCAGTGGCTCCCTGTTATCTCCAGGATCAAACATAAAGGTCTCTATTTGGCATTTAAAGCCCTATATAACCTGGGCCCTTCCTACCTTTCCTTTCTTCCCATATTTTACTCCCTTACACTGTCCTACTTGCTGTTCCTATAATAAACATTTCATTTCCTCTCTACATATCTTTGCACTGACTGTCATCCTCCATGCCTGAAAAACTCTACCCCCTAGCTGCCGGTATCTTCCCCTTTCAGGTTATCTTCCACCTACTTGGTATATATCTTGTGTTTACCTAGTTATTTACGAGTGGTTTCCCCATTAGACTGGATGCTCTTTGACCAGATGATCTATTGTTTAACCTTTTTCTGTATCTTTAGCACTTAGCAGAGTGCCTGGAACGTGACAGGTTCTTAAATACTTGTAGAGAAATTTGTTTTTGTTTTTGTTTTCCTTTCCAATGGGGTAGGGAGTGGGAAGGAGAGAAAATGGATTTCTGTTGATTTGAAAAGAAAAAGAGAGAGGTAGGGGTAGTGGTACAATTGTGAATGGTTACATGCACTTTAACATAAGGTCATTGTGTTATTCGGTTTGCATAACTGACTTTGTTACAAGAGACCTTTCACATAATAAGAGTAATGTGCAAATGTGTAGTGTAAAAACAAAACACACCATTAAAAACTAAGGCGAAAAAGAATGCACATGACTGTTTAACTTTTTGTCACTCTTAATTCCTTAGCACAGAGTCTGACAAATAGTGATTACTTAATAAATGCTGAATTAATTGAATTAAACCTTAGCATAGAATAAGTATTCTTGAATTCACTTATTCCTTTATACGTTGTCAGCTCTCAATCTTGAGATTGTGTAACTTAACAATTCCCAATAAAATATGGATCTGTTCAAATAAATGTTTGCTGCTTGTTGGCTGACTTGCTCAGAATGCAGTAAAAATCAGCTGATCTTTATCTGGAGAACAGCAAGGTGGCACAATGGCTAGAGCATTGGGCTTAGAACCAGCAAAACTCATCTTTGGGAGTTCAGATCTGGCCTCAGACACTTACTAGTTGTGTGACTCTGGATAAGTCACTTAACCCTGTTTGCCTCAGTTCCTTATCTGGAAAGTGAGCTGGAGAAGGAAATGGCAAACTACTGGAGTATCTTTGCCAGGAAAATTCCAAAATGGAGTCACGGAGAGTTGGACATGGCTGAAGCAACTGAACAAGCAATATTTATCTGGAGACAAAAGATATTATAAAAGTACAGACAACATATAAACAATATTTATGGGTAAGCAATGCCAATTCATGAGGCAAGAGGGGAAGGATGCTAGAGGGGATAAATTGACCATGACCCAGTAGCAGCAAAACAACAAAATTCTGTCGCAGCAAATCATTTCTTAATCAGGTGAGTATGCCAGAAAAAGCTCTGACTGCTCACGATCACATGCAGTTTAGGTATAACTAGGCACAGCACCCTTCCCTTCAATTGACTGGCACTGGTACCAGTCTGCATCCCTACCCCACGCTCCTTCTCTGGAGCTCCTAAGCTCCTGGGCTTTTCTCCTGTCTCCCATAGCTTCTGTTTCCTGCTGGGCCCTCCTAACAGCTAGGAAAACTGCATCAATTCATTGCTGATATAAATCAATAAATATTTATCAAACACCTACTATGTGCTTGGGCAACTATGTGGCACAGTGGATTTGAGTGCTGGGCCTGGAATCATGAAGACCTGAATTCAAATGTGGCTTTTGACACTTATTAACTGTGTGACCCTGGACAAGTCACTTAACCTGTTTGCCTCAGTTTCCTTATCTGTAAAATGAGCTAGGGAAGGAAATGGAAAAATCACTCCAATATTTTTGCCAAGAAAATCTCAAATGAGGTCATGAAGATTTGGACATGACTGAAAAAATGATTAAATAGCAACTACGTGTTGGGTGCTGTAGGTGTACTAAAAACAGATACTGCCATATTCTAACCCAAAAACCTTAAGACAAAACATCAGGGGTAGGATCATGGATAAGAGGGGCACTGAGAGAAGAAAGATTTAGGGCAAAGATTTTAATTGGGTCTTAACACTAAGAAAAGGTGCAGAAAACTGAGTCTCAGTCACTGAAGTGGGAGTGGATAGATACAATATGTTCTCTCTTGCCAGAGGAGTCTGAGAGTTAAAGCCTCTATGGGATAGTCCAGGCCACAGCAGGAGGAGAAGGAGTCAGGACCATCTTTTGTACACATCACCCTTGGATTTGTCACATCTACTTCCGTCAAACTCTGACATTCCTCTCCATTGGTGCATAGATTCCTGTCTCACAATCATCACCTTTATATCAGGGAATCTTCTAGAGGGAGCTAAAGGTCATGAGCTTCATAGGGAGGAGAGCATGTTTTCACTTAGGTGTGTCTGGTTGGTTTCCATCTCCAATTGTCACAGGTAGAAGATGCTAGATACTGGCCGGTAAGCTCGATATGGAGTACAAGCATGGAGCTCTCTTACTACCACCTTACTTATGAACAACAATTCAATTCAGCAATTATTTCTTAAATGCCTGATACCTTCCAGGCACTGTGCTAGGCATTGGAGATACAAAGTAAAAAATGGAAATAATCCCTGTCTCTTAAGAAGTGCATTCTCGGGCAGAGTCAAATGGTGGAGTAAGGCAGGAACTCTCCTGAACTCTCTCAAATTCACCTCTGAACAACTATAAAATAACTCCTCAAAATGAGTTCTGGAGCAGTAGAACCAACAAAGTAATATTCCAGCCCAAAGCAACTTAGAAGGTTGGCAGGAAAGATCTGTCACACCGGGGCAAAATGGCAGTGCAATCAAGCCGTGTCCAGGCAAGCTAGCAGCAAGGCTCCAAACCCCCCATATAAGAAGCTTAGCACAGTTATCTTTCCATCACAGGAAGAAAGTCCAACTTTAACATAGTGTTAAAAGTCATGAAATAGACTGAAAAACGAGCAAAAATAAAACCCCAAAACAAAATTTAAAAAAAGATCTTGACCATATGGTGACAAGGAAGATCGAAACACAAATTCAGAAGGCAACAATGTCAAAATGTCTATATGTGAAGCTTCAAAGAAAAAATGTGAATTGGTTTCAGGCCCAAAAAGAACTCCCAGAAGAGCTCAAAAAAGAAAAAAAGGGAAAAGGATCTATTTGTACAAAAAAATTTATAGCCGCTCTTTCAGTGGCAGCAAAAATCAGAAGTTGAGATGTCCAATGTGAATGGCTGAACAAGTTGTGGTATGATTGTAATGAAATGCCACTGTGCTATAAGAAATAGCAAGCAGACAAATTTCAGAAAAACCTGGAAAGACTTACCAAGAACTGATGTAAAGTGAAATGAGCAGAACCAGGAGTATACACAGCAACCGCAATATTTTGTGATGATCAACTGTGAATGATTGGCTAGTCTCAGCAATATGACGATTCAAGACAATTCCAAAGGACTCATGATGAAAAATGCCATCCACCGCCAGAGAAAGAACTGATGGAATCTGAATGCAGATCGAAGTATAATATTTTTTCGCTTCCTTCTTCTTTCTTCTTCCTTCCTTCCTTCCTTCCTTCCTTCCTTCCTTCCTTCCTTCCTTCCTTCCTTCCTTCCTTCCTTCCTTCCTTTCTTTTTGGTTGTATTTTCTTTTACAACATGACTGATATGGAAATAAGTTTGGCATGATTGTACATGTATAACCTATAACAATTGCTCACCATTTTGGGGTGGGGCAGAGAAGGAGGGAGAGAATTTAGAACTCAAAATATTTTTAAAAAACTAATGTTAAAGATTATTTTTACATGTAATTGGGAATAAAATAAAATATTCAAAAAGAAGAAGAAAAAGTGCATTCCAGACAGGAGGGCTATCCAGTTCAAATGCATAGAGATAGAAAAATATGTATTGTGTGAGAAAACAGGAAAAGCCAGTTTGACTTGATGGCAGATTTCAGAATAAAGGAAGGAAGAAAATAAGGATTTATTAAGTATCTACTCTGTGCCAGGCACTGTGTTAAATGCTTTACCAAGATTATCTCATTTGATTCTCACAACAACCCTGAGAGGTAGATGCTATTATTATCTCTAATTTATAGTTGAATAAAGTAAGGCAGATAGAGGTTAAATGACTTGTCCAGGGTCACACAGCTAGTAAGTGTCTGAGGCTTACTCAGGTTTTCTTGACTCCTGGCCCAATACTTTATACAGTAGCTTCCCCTTAAAAAGAACAGTGTCCAGCAAGGCTGGTAAGATAGATTCAGGCTGAGTTGTAAATGGCTTTAAAAATTAAACAGTTTATATGTTATCCTAGAGGCAAAGAGGGAGCCATTTGAGATTATTGAAGAGGGCATTGCTTCCCCCTTCAATGATTACATCTATTCTGTATTTATCTTGTATGTGCCCATTTATTTATATTTTGTGTCCCCCATTAGAATGTGAGTTCCCTAAAATCCAAGGTCTGTATTTGCCTCTTTTTGTATACCTGATGTGTATCACAGTGCCTGAACGCAGCAATCAATCAATAAATGCATTCTGATTTAGTGAATGACATGATCAGATTTGGCTTTAAGGGAAATCACTTTGGTAGCAGTAAGGAAGATGGATTGCAGCAAAGAGAGAATTGAAAAAGGGAAATAAATTGGGAGGCCATAATAATCCAGGTGAGAAGTAATGAGGTCCTGACCCGATGTGGTAGTTGTGTGACTAGAGAGAAAGAATCAGATATAAGAGATACAATGGCAGAAATGGCAAGATTTAGCAACTGATTGGCTCTGTGGAGTGAGAAAGAGGGAGAAGTCACGGATAAGGCCATGGTGATGAACTCAGGAGAGTACTTTAAACACAGTACTCTAAGAGGGTGTACAGTGGCCAGCTGGAACCAGCTCACTGATTGTTCAGTTTTCAGTACGAGCATTTACACCTTGAAAATCTACAAAAGCTTTAAGTCAGGGCTTGATTTATTGTTTTCTTGATTATCTAGACTTAAGAAAGTGATGGAGAAAATGTTAATCGTGCAGATTAAACTGAAAAGTGTGTCCTACTAAGCAGTTGCCACCACTCTTGATATGGAACACTTTTTATTGGCCTCTCATGGAAGAAATGCTTGGAATTGACCACTCTTGTCTCTACCCACTGGGGCTAGCCCGGAACATGACCTTTTCTACTTATCCTTGCTCTCTCTCACTTGGAGGGGTAGAGAAAAACCCAAAAGCCCTTGGCGCAAAGCAACTGTTCTGATTGAAGATAATGAAATTAGCACATGAAGATTTTAGTCTAGTACAAAAATCCCATTTGAATATGGCTTGTTTTTTTTTTCTTTTTTGCAAAGCTTTTATTTTTTAAGCTTAAAAATACAGACTCTTCTTTTCCAGAGCTGAGAAGAAACATAGCTCTTGGGATCTTTACTATTTTAGGCCCCATCATAAGGCATGCATTCCAAGCAAGAAGGACAGTTACAAATGGAAATAGGAAAATGTAGAAGAAGGGTGACTTTGGGGGTGGGGGGAGATAACGAGGTTTGTTTTTGTCATGTGGAGTATGAGATGTCCTGTAGCATTGACTTTGAAATGTCCAGTGGGCAACTGGTGATGTAAGACTGAAGTTTAGGAGAGAAGCTGAGGCTGGACATACAGATTTGTGGATCATTTGCATGGAGATGATAATTAAATCCATGGAACTTATGTGGTCACAAAGAGAGAAGGCCCTGGAAAAAGACTCAGGGAATACCTACAGTTAGGGGGGGATTGATATGAATGGTAGGATAACAAAGGAGACCAAGAAGGAGCAATTAGACAGGTAGGAGAACCAAGGGAGAGTAGTGTCAGAAAAAACCAAGAGAGAAGAGGGTATCCAGAAGGAAAGAGTCAACAATATCAAACATAAGAAATAATTTGAAAAGGATGAGAACTGTGAAAAGACCATCCAATTGGCACATTAAAAGATCACTGATAACTTTGGAGAAAGTAATCTTACTTGAGTGATTAGGTTGGAAGCCTGATTACAAAGGGTTGAAGAGTGATTGAGAAGAGAGGAAGTGAAGTCACTGAATGTAGATGGCTATTTCTGGGAGTTTGGCTAAGAAAAGGAGGAGATATTGGTTCTAATTCTTACAACATCACTGATGTGAAAATATGTTTAATAGGAATGTATATGTACAGCCTATATCAGATTGTGTGCCATCGTGGGGAAGGAGGTGGGAAGGAAGGGGGAGAAAAATTTTAAAATCAAAAGTATATGGAAGTGATTGTTGATAAATCAAAAGAAATTAATTTTAAAAAAAAGAAAAGTAGGAGAGGTATGAGACAATGGCTTAAGGGGATGGTAGATTCTAGGGAAGAAGGCTCTTTAATGACTGGGGAGACAGGCATGTTTGAAGGCAGTAGGGAAGGAACCAGTAAATAGAGATTGAAGATTTGAAAGGAATATCGGGATTGTAATCTGCTAGAGAAGATAGTGGGCAACGGGATCAACATAGAGGAGGTTGGTCCTGGCAAGGAGAAGGACCACATCATTGTCAGATCCTGGAGAAAGGAGGAGAAAACTGAGGGGGAGGTGATGGGAAATAGTATTGAGATGAAGGGAAGGTGAGAGAAGAGGCAACACATATCAAATGACCTCAATTTTCTCAGTGAAATAAGAGACAAGGTTCCTTTTCAATTTGAAAATCATACTTCATGATATAGAAGAGGGACAAAGTAGGAGATGAAAGGTTTCATCATGATCCTTATCCACCCCAAAGCAATAGGCTTCTTTTTCCCTTTTTCTTTTCCTTATTCTCAACATAATTAAAAAAAAACAACACATACACATGAAACCTTTTCCATTATCCTTTGCATTTTTTTTCATCTCATTCTGAGCTTTAGCCTTTCTGATTCTATTCTTACAAGCCCATGACATATGTTTATGTTCATTCTTACTTACCTTTGTCCCAATCTGCTGATAGCACTCTGGGGACTTAAAGGAGATTTCATGAAAAAATCGCATGCCAATAAATGGTTACATCAGTAGGCTTTTGTTATGGCATATTTCAACTTGTATAAAGGAAGGCTTAAATTTAGACTACAGAAAACACCAAGGCTGGGGAATAAGAAGAGAAGCAGGTCACCAGGATGGCAACCAAAACCCTCCACATCAGGACTTGGAAAGGGATGAAGGTCATGAGATCACACTTATGCTTTTCTTTGAACTTTCTGAAATCTTCTTTCAAAAAAATTTAGAGTGCATTTCAGACTCTATCTTATCTTTAACCTTAATATTCTTCCCTAAGATTTACTCTTTAGGTTCATCAATTTTCACATATATTTAAGTCTTCTTGAATTAAAGTAATATCAATCAAACAACAAGCATTTATTAAAAGTTTACTATATGGGGTGGCTGCCAACATTTGATAGCATTTTCCATTTAAAAACAGAAGTGGGAATAGCCAATACACATTAACCTGGCATAAAAGGATGCTTAGACAGAGTATGTAAACTGTCATTCAGTTGTTAGCCTGGCTAAGAGATTCTTTAGTTTTTCCTTAGCTTCCTTGGGGGGCCATTGCCAGTCATCCTGATCTGTATCTTGCCACTGGACCCAGATGGCACCGGAGGAGAAAGTGAGGCTGGTGACCTTGCACAGCCCAGCCTCACTTAAATCCAATTCATTTGCAAGTCATGGCATCACCTCCCTGATGTCATGGTCCTCTTTGAGAATGTAGGACAAATAAAGACAACAACAGCTTGACTCATTGACTTGTCTTCACAATTCTTCATTTCTCCATCTGCTCTTGACTCCTGTTCCTGTATGATGACCCAGACTTTTCTGTTCATAATCCCTCTTCATGTGATATTTTTGTTTTTAATCCTTGTTTTTTAAGGCTCTGTTCTAAACCTGAACTTGTTCCAGACAACCTGATATCTTCCAAGATGATACTGTACCCCCAGGAACCCAGACAGGTCAATTCTTGCCTGCCTCACACAATCTGAACTACAAATTTGAATTGAAATCTCAACTTCATTTTGTTTATCACGTATCACTTTCTAGTGTCCCTAAATTTTTTGTTGTTGTTCAGTCCTTTTCAGTTGTGTCCAACTCTTCATGTCCCCATTTGAGGTTTTCTTGGGAAAGATACTAGAGCGGTTTGTCATTTCCTTCTCCAGCTCATTTTACAGATAAGGAAATTGAAGCAAACAGGGTTGAATGACTTACCCTAGAACACAGCTAGTATGTATCTGAGGCCAGATTTGAACTCTGGTCTTCCTGATTCTAGGCCTAGTACTCTATCCACTGAGCCACCTTGGTGTCCTCCCCTAACTTAGCTGTAGCTGTATGACACTCTTCTGCTGCTGTTATTACTCACTGCAGTACTCTCTAAGCAAATGGTTGTCTCTAAGTAGCAATAGATGGCTATGTTGTTAAGCTGTTATGTCTGGGTATTTTGCTCTTTCTCCCTCCGTTTTCAGCTTAAAGCTCTTCAGATCTCTATCTATACACATTCCCCCCACCCCTTCTTGTTTGATGTACTGAATAAGAGTCCATTCATTAATGTACCATCTTAAGCCATAGTCTAGGAAACCAAATTCTACATTCTTTGACATCATCTTCTTCAGCCAAAGATATATTTTTCATGTCTGTATACTGAGTTAGATAGGTGGTGCACTGGCTGGAATGCTAGCCACTTGGAGTCTGAACAGACCTGAATTAAAATCTTCCCTCAGACATTAGATCTGGGGGGAGGCACACACTCACACACACACACATACACACACACACACACACACACACATCATATAATATTTCCTGTACTTATGGAATGTTATGTTGATATTGCAAAATATTCAATATAAATTATACTTTATAATACGTAATATATATATTAATACATGTGTATAAAGTACTTTGCTAACTTTAAAGCACTGTATAAATATTTATTAAAGCTATTATTTTTATCTGCAAAAGTTCAAAACTTTAATTGGGAAGAGAGAGAAAAAATATTTCCTATACAGTTATATCCTTCAGTTTTCCACCCAGGACTTCACAGTCCCTAGAGTGTCTTTCTAAGTTTGATAAGCCAGCTCAGCACTTAACTTCTTAAACCTTAGATATCACATAGATGCACTTGTGAGCACATCATTACAGTTCTGGTATATTGACATTCTACTCTGGTAAAATGGTCTTCTACTACACCAAGAGTTTTCATACTTTTTGGCCTCAGTACCCCATATACTCTTCAAAACTATTGACAACCCAAAGAACTTTTGTTTAAGTGAGTTATGTCTATCAATATTTGCCACATTAGAAATTGAAACAATAAAACTTTTTAAAAATTTATTAACTAATTTAAAATAATAATAATAATAAATCTGTTACTCATTAATATAACTACATTTTTCAAAACAAGTAAATACAGAGAGAAGAGTAGCACTATTTTATATTTTTGCAAATTTTTTTAATGTCTGGCTTAAAAGGAGACATCTGGATTCTCATATCTGCTTCTTCAGTCAATCTGTTATGATATGTTGTTTTGGTTAAAGTCTATGATATGTAGCTAGAAAAGAAAAGAGTATTTTAATGGCCTTTTCAGATACTAAAGAATATTCTTTGATATGACATCCAAATTTGACAAGTGATAATCGGTCCTTAAAGGTTAGTTATCCTTAAAGGTTAGTTACAATGTGGACTGTGAGACCATGTCAATGAACATTTTCATAGCCTGATAGATTATAATCCACTGGTCTATCTTGGATTTGGGATAGATTTTTTATTCATGCTTGATTTTGTAGCATCATGTATTGGTCATTTGGAAAATATTGGTTCACTGAGTTATGCGGATCTTCCAAATGTTGACACATTTCTATAAGATATAAAAAAAATCATACAGTTTCTGTCAATGTTGAGCATGTAGAGGACAATAATTCTATTCATTTGAATTGTTCTTTAGGGCTTAGCACAGACTCTGATGATGGCACTTAAGAAGTAGAATCAAGACAGTGATTATGTTGGTTTTATGCATATGCATTTGCATATGAGTTCATTTGAATCAGAGAAACTTTCATGTTGCTTCTCCCTCACACCTACTTGCAATCAATCACACCTATAGAGGCAACCAAGCAAACTGAAACTCCCAGCCTTGTCATATAATTTAGCCATTAAGAAAAAAAAATGTTCCAGTAAAACTAAGCCACGGTGTACAGCTTCCATGTCGGTCACCTCTTTTCTAATTATCACTAAAGCATGACTTAGCTAGACGAACCATTGCTCTAGAGGGAGCCTTAAAACCTGAGCTATTAAGTCTAGTGTCTTTCTAAAGCCCCAAAGAGTGCTGAAGAGTATTTCCAAAATTAAATAATAACTTAAAAAACTAGGCAAAGTTTTCTTTGACAATTGGGGTTGGCGGATGGCTGAGTGGTCCATGGGAATGTGTGTGTGTGTGTGTGTGTGTGTGTGTGTGTGTGTGTGTGTACAAAAGAGGTTAAAGTTTTGCCAATAGGTAAATGAAATGAGCCCATGTGAACTTTATTTAAAAAAATAAAACAAAACAGGAGACCCAATTTCAAGCCATCCAGGGACTGGTGCCAGAAGCCATCTAACCTTAGAAATAGCAAATGATTTCATCAAGAATTAATTAGCTGAGGGGGCAGCTAGGTGGGTCAGTGGGATAGAACACTGGCCCTGAAGTCAGAAGGACCTGAGTTCAAATCTGGACTGAGACCAAACACTTGACACTTACTAGCTGTGTGACCCTGAGCAAGTCACTTAATCCCAATTGCCTAAAATACAAAAATGAAAACAAACAAAAAAAAAAGAATTAACCAGCAGAGGGCAGAGCCAAGATGTCAGAGTAGAGGAAGCAGCTAAGCTCTCCCAACATTCCCCTCCAAACAACTTTAAAATAACACCTCAAATTGAATTCTGGAGTGGCAGACCCAACAAAAGTTCAGAGTAAGACATTTTTCCTGCCCAATCCAACTTAGGAGGTTGGGAGGAGAAGTCTATGGGGGTCGGGGCTAGCCTGGAGCCCATGTGGCAGCAACACCAACTGTGGGCCTTGGAGGCATCAACTTCAGGGGTTCTTAAGCCAGAGATGGTAAGGGAACCTAGCATTGGTCACAAAGAGATTATGGGGGGCCCCTGTGCTAACCCTGGGCACAGGACAGGGCACTGTTTGGCAACTCCATTGCCTATGCCCACTTCAGAGTCAGAGTTCAAGGGCAGAGAGGAACACTTGTAATCACGGATAAGCAGGGCCCCTGAGGAGCAGGTTCACTTTTCAGTCCCAAGGGAGCAGGGGCCCTGAGGAGCAGTATCACTTGTGGAAGAAGGGGATCTGGGGCCCTTCTAGATAAGGACCAGTGAACAGAACAGGAGAGCAGTGACCACTCCTCACCAGGAATCCTACCATCATGGAAAAACACTCCTAGAACTAGCTCAGAAAACAGCAGTGTAAAAAAGCCTGAAACTTAGGACACTTCCCCCCATCCCATCCCAACCACCCATACCCATTCCTATAAAAAAAAAAAACCCAAGAACACTAAAGAGCATAGGAATAAATGGAGTGTTTCTTAAAATGCTAAGTAGTATCTATATAAAACTAAGAGCAATAAGATAAGGAGTGAAGCAAGGATATCCAGTATCACCACCATTATTGAATATTACATTAGAAAAGCTAGCTACAGCAATAAGACAAGAAAATAAATCGAAGGAATAAAAACAAGCAATGAGGAAACAAAACTATTACTCTTTGGAAATGATTTGATGGTATACTTAGAGCAGCGCTTCTTAAACTGTGAGCTGCGACCCCATATGTGGTTGCAAAAAATTTGGCAACAGTAAAAGGTTTCTGAATGTGTGATCAAAAATTAATTAAAAATCAGACATATAATGAATCCAAGGTGTTTCTAGCAATACTTGCCTGTGTTGCATCCTGCAACTTTACTGCAGCCTTGGTTCTGAACCCAAAGCATGCCCACTTTGCACTACGTATGCCCTCAGATTGGGCAAAGCCAAGGAATGCTACTAAAATGCAAAAAGGGTTCGCAAGTGGAAAAAGTTTAAGAAGCCTTGACTTAGAGAATCCTAGAGAATCAACTAAAAAACTACTTGAAACAATAAAAAACTTTATCAACTGTGAATTAGCAACTCTGATGATACAATGATCCAATACAATTCCTAAGGACCCATCATGAAAAATGCTATCCACCTCCAGAAAGAGAACTGATAAACTATGAGGGCAGATTGAAGCATACTTTTCTTTCCCACTTTTTTATTCCTTACTTTTTAGTGTGTGTGCATGTGTATGTGTGTGTGTGTGTGTGTGTGTGCTTGCAACATGGCTAATACAGAAATATGTTTTGTATGATTTCACTTGTATAATTTACATCATATTGCCTGCTTTCTCAATGGGTTGGGGAGGGGTGGGAGGAAGGGATAGAAATTGGAGCTCAAATTATTTTAAATAAATGTTAAAATTAATTAATCTTTTGAAAATGAACTAGGAACTACTTCTTGAGACTGATAGTTTATGATGAGGCTGTGATGCTATGGGACCATGGGTCCACTGCCTTCTACTCTTTTCTTTTACCAGCTAGCCCCAGAAGGTGATTCAGGGACAGATCTTACTAATTCCTAGCTGCCACCAACTCTCCTTTCAGAGCTGAATTTCCCAACTCCAGTTTGGCCTATGACAGAAGACACAGGCCTTTTTCTTCTCCTGCTGCTGGAATCTGTCTTCATTTTAAATGTTGCTTTTTAGGCTTTCAATACTAAATACTAACGGCAGGGTTGGGAGGAACTGAAATAAGCAAGAATTTCAGTATTCAATGGATTCGTGCTCTCACCTCTGTAGACTTTCCCTCCAAACATATGTGTATATGTACACACAAAATATATGTGTGTATATTCACATATGTATATATAGATATAATGTGTGTATATATACATGATTGTATATCTGTACACACAGTATGCACAAATAATGAATCTCTTGAAGTGGTCACATTTATTTGAAGTTATGATTAAGTATGGTCATATGGTCCAGCCCAATGGAAATATGCAGTACACATTTGAAGAATGTCCCAACTTCAGCAGGATTCATTATTCACATCAAGATCTGGCTGTACAGACGTGTGTGTGTGTGTGTGTGTGTGTGTGTGTGTGTGTGTGTGTGTGTGTGCAGAGCTAGGTCCTACAAATAACAAATCTCCTTACAGTGGGCACATCATATGCATGCATATACATTGTTCATTTGTTTCAGTCATGTATGATTACCTCATTTGAGGTTGTCTTGGCCAAGATACTAGAGTGGTTTACCGTTTCCTTCTCCAACTCATTTAACAGATGAGGAAACTGAGGCAAATAGGGTTAAGGGACTTGTCCAGGGTCACACAGCTGGTAAGTGTCTAAGGCCAGATTTGAACTCAGGTCTTTCTGATTCCAGGCCTGGTGCTCTACTCACTGTGCCACCTAGCTGTCCCCATGCACACACATGTGCACACATGTGCACACACACACACACACACACACACACACATACACCCTTGTGTGATTATAGAAGTGAGCAACCCATTGAAGCTTTTTCATCCCATGTAATTCTTCATCTTGTCCTTCCAGGAATCCTTCCTGGAGGTTTTACTCAATGCAGGAGAGGTCTTTGTCTGTGTAGCTTAGCATTTTTACAAGTAAGAGTGAATTCTCAGGGTATTTCGCTATATGACTTAACCACCTCCCTTTCTGGCGTCACAATTCTTAAATGACATCTTCTACTCTACTTATTCCACATGAGCCATCAATGGTAATACGTTGCAGTTTTCTTAGTCCTATCAAAATCTTTGAGCTTCCCATTTTTTTATTTGTCAAAGACTGTGGGGTTCTGTGGTTCAAAATCATATCACATTGGAATTAAAAATATAGGGTTTTGTGTCAGGGAGCAACTTGCAAATCATTGAAAGCATTGCACAATTTCCCAAGGCAATCCAGCCTATTCTCCTCTTCTTCTCTAATTCTGGGCCCAGATCACTGCCTCTCTGCAATGCCTGTCTGAGATCTGTGCATTGATGGATTAACTCAATGGACCACTTTATTCAACTGCATAGCAAATCTTGGCCACAGGCATTCTTCATCCACGTGGTTTTTCCTATGGGAATTATTAAACTGATCTCTTCAGTGGTCATGGATCTTACTGAGTAGGCCCTATAGCATATTAAACTTGATGCAGTCAGCACAGTGCCGTCTACAAACAGCAGCACCAATCGATCAACTAATTAATAAGTATTTATGAAGCACCTACTATATTCCAGGCACTGTGCTAGGAGATGAGAGGGGAAAAAAGAAACAGTCTCTGTTCTTAAGAAGCTTCCACCATATAGGTGAAGACAACATGTACACATATGAATACATGCAAAATAAACACACAAATACAGGATAATTTGGAGAAGGGTGAAGGCGTTAACAACTGGGGGGATAAGGAAAGGCTTCATATAGTAGATGAGGTGTGAGCTGGATTTCCAAAGAAACTAGTGATCCTCAAAGGCAGAAGTGAAAAAAAAGAATGTATTCCTGGAATAGGTACAGCCAGTGCAGAGATGTAAGTATGGAACATGGAGTCTGTGCGTGGGGAATACCAAGAAGCCCAGTTTGGCTGGATCACATGATGTGCAAAAGGAAATGATGTATAATAAGGCTGGAGAGGTAAATTGGAGTCAGAGTGTAAAGGCTCTTAAATACCAAACAAGGGAGTTTGTATTTAACACTGCAGGTAATAGAGAATCACTGGAATTTGCTGAGGAAGGGAGTGGCATGGTCCAACCTATGCTTTAGGAAAATCACTAGCAGCAGGCAAGAGGTGATGAGGTCCTACCCTTACGTGGGAGCTGTGTGAACAGAGAGAAACAGACATGAGATATATTGCAGAGTTAGAAATGATAAGGTGTGATAACTGATTGGATACATGCTTAGGGGTAAAGAATAACTCTGAAGTTTCACACTTGAGGAACTGGAAGGATGATAGTACCTTCAGACAGAAGATCAGAAATATAGTAGTTTGAGCAGAGGTAGGTTGGGGGGAAAGTTGCATTTTGATGTCTTTTTTGCCAGTCTAATGGGTGTAAGGTGTAACCACATTTGCATTTCCTTTATTATTAATAATTTGGAGTATTTTTCATATGGCTGTTGATTGCTTATACTTCCTTTGAAAATTGCTTGTCCATATCCTTTGACCATTTATCTATTAGAGAATGGTTTTTATTTTTATAAAATTTTTAATATGTCTTGGACATTAGTCCTTTGTTTGACAAACTTGCTGTAAATATTTTTTCCCTAAGAAATTGCTTCCCTTCTAATTTTAACCACATTTTTTGTATCTAATCAAAATTGTCTGATTTGTCTTTTAGGATCCTTTCTATCCCTTATTTAGCCAAGAACTCTTCCTCTACCCACAGTTGTGATAGACATTTCCTTCCTCTTCTCTAATTTGTGCTTCATGACTTTATGTATTTGAGTCATTTATACCCTTAGAACATATCTTTGCTATCTGGTGTCAGATGCTTGTCTAAACCCAATTTCTGCCAGACTGTTTTCCAGTTTTCCCAGAAGTTCTTAAATAGTAAGTCCTTGATGTCTTTGGGTTTATCAAACACTATGCTACTATGTTCATTTGCTTCTGTGTATTGTGTATTTAATCTATTTCCGGGGCCATCTCCAGTCGTCCTGATCTATATCTTGCCATTGGACCCACACCGCTCCAGAGGAGACAGTGAGGCTGGTGACTTTTACACAGTCCTGTCTCACTTCAATCCACTTGCAAGTCATAACATAATCTTTGTCATGGTTCTCTTCGAGAACAAAGGACAAACAGCACCTAATCTATTTCGCTAACTGATCTCACTATTTTTCAGCCAGTACCATTTATTTTTAAATTGCTTTGTAATGCATTACTTTGCAATGCGGTTTGGCATGTGGTACTAATAGATCCCCTTTCTTTCCACTTCCCCCCAATATTTCCCTTGAGATTCTTGACTTTTTGTTCTTCCAGATGAATTTTGTTATTTTTTTTTAGCTCTACATATTATCCTTTGGTATTTTGATTGGCATGGGAATAATGGGGGGGGGAGTATTTATTAAGTACCTACCATGTGTCAGGCACTGGGCTAAGTGTTTTACAAATATTATCTCATTTGATTCTCACAGCAACCCTGGGAGGTAGGTGCTATTGTGATCACCATTTTACAGTTGAGAAAACTAAAGCAGACAGAGGGTAAGTGATTTGCCTAATCACATAACTAGTAAGTGTCTGAGGCCAAATTTGAACTCAGGTCTTCCTGACTCTAGGCTTGGCAGTCTATCCACTGTGCCACCTAGGTTTTACTTACCCTTGAGCAATTAATATTTCTCTGATTATTTAGACCTGCCTTTGTTTCTTTAAATAGTATTTTGTAGCTGTATTCATAGAGTAATAAATATTTTTTAATGATATTGATATTCACATGGGGGGGAAGGGGGATCATTTTTGCAAATGTTTTTTATTATTCATTCCCAGTTCTCCAAACCTTTAGAAGTCAGATGAGACCTCCAAAGCTTCCTTAAACAGAAATCTGTCACAACCTCATGTTTTTTCCCCTTCTCCTCACAGTGACCTATTGATGGATTTTGAAAGAAACTCAGCTCTTTTAGAGCCAAGATACATTCTGAGAGAATGTTTGCTTCCTTAGCAAGGGAAAGCAAATGATATCCTATCTAATCAGCTTCAAAACAGCAGGAGAAAGACAAAATAGTGACATCTGGACACTGCACTCAGGCTAATTTAAGTAATGAGATAGAACACTGGCCTTGGAGTCAGGAAGACCTGAGTTTGAATCCTGCTTAGACACCTACTAGCTCTAAGTCATTTAACCTCTGTCAGCCTCAGTTTCCTAATCTGAAAAATGAGGATATATTTATTTCTATTTCTATTTACATATAGATAGAATAAGTACTTTAAAAACTTTAAAGTACTATCTAAATATTAGTTAGCTAGCTAGTTATAGTAAGAGTTCTAACTTGATTGTCAGATGTGAGATGAGGTTAAGTGCCATGAAAAACATTCCTATTTCTGAAAAAGTGATGGAAGTGGACGAGATGCAATTGAATAAGAGCCTTCATAACTGAGGAGATTTGGAAGCCTCTTTTGAGGGTCCCTTTCATTGAAGGACTTGACTTCAAGCAAAGGCTGATGACCACTTTTTGGGTACATTGTAGACTGCTATTCAGAATGGCCTAGGCGGCAACTGGAATCCCTTCCAGCTCTGAAGTCCTGTGAGTCTGAGTTGTGAGAATGAATAGCAGGCGGCTAGGTGGCATTGTAGATAAAGCACCAGTCCTGAAGTCAGGAGGACCTGAGTTCAAATCCGGCCTCAGACACATGACACTCACTAGCTGTGCGACCCTGGACAAGTCACTTAACCCCAATTGCCTTGTAAAAAAAAAGAAAAGAAAAGAAAAGAAAGAAAAGGAGAGAGAATGAATGGAACTAGTTATGAAAAACTTTGAACTATATGAATTTCAGATGGTGTCATTTTTTCTAATACCTATTATAGATTGCCTATGTTTTCCTAATCTAGTTATCCTGACCTTAATGAAAACACACTACCCAGTGCTAGACCCAGGTGATAAAGGAGGTGACACTTACTTTACTTTTTCTACCTGCTTAAGTGTTACAGTAGCATAAGAAATAAAGAAATCCTGGGACCATTTTGGTTGGAGTTCTCTCCTTGGTTTGAGTAAAATTTTGCTTGTTGCAGCAACTCTCGTTATCATTGTAGCTTAGCTAAAATCAATTGACCCTGGGTCCTCAAAAGCATGGAACAGAGTAAGAAATGTAAGCTGGCACCATTCAAGGTGGACCCACTACACTAATGACAGTGGGGCAAATCCAAGACAGATGGTTTCTCTCTTACTCTCAATTAGCTGCTGGTACCTGCACTGGATATTCCCACTGTGCAAAAGAAGACGGACACTAAAACACTCAGTCCTAGCCTACACATAATAATCACCAATGTTTTGGACACATTGATTTGGCTCCCACTTTTCTCTTGGACTCATGCTAGTGAAAATTGAACCTGCCTTAAATCTGGCAACAATTAACGTGAAAAAACCAGGGGCAGCTAAGTGGCGCAGCAGATAGAGCACCAGTCCTGGAGTAAGGTGGACTTGAGTTTAAATCCAGTCTCAGACACATGATACTCAATAGCTGTGTGAGTCTGGGCAAGTCACTCAACCCCAATTGCCTTACTTAAAAAAAAAATAACCCATTGTTTTAGAAAAACTCCTTGATACAGTCCTCTACCACCAAGAAGCCCTACTAGGACAGTAATTGTCTACCTATGGCAAATCTTAGATAAGAATCAGGGAATTGTAAAATTTCAGAGCTAGAATTTATCTTAGACACCATCTTGTCCAATCCCTGTATTTCATAAACCAGGGAACTCAGGCCCAAAGGGGTTAAATTGTTTGTTGAAAGTTACACAGGTTGTAAAGAACAAAACTCTGACTGGCACCACAGTCATCCTGACTCAAGATTGTACTCTTGAAACCTAGATTTAAGGATTTCATATGTTTATCCCTATGCGTGGATATGTCTTTGCCTCTGCACACGCTGTTGTGGGCAGCTGGAGGAGTTTATGAAGTAGGTTGACTTTTGTACCTGCCAGGCACCTTTGCTCAATCCTCTACCCTTCAAGATTTCATCACAAGGAAGTTTTGTTCCTTATCTGACTATCAAAATCTTTTCTTAGGAACAGATTCATTATTAGTTATTTATACTGCCATAGGATTAAACTTGATCCTCTCTATTGTAACGAACTGACATTTGAATAGCCTGCAACATATTACCATCAGGGTTGTACAAGAGAAGTGACCTAAAGAATGGCGTCAAATATGTTTGATTAGCATCCTCGTGATGTCTAGAGAGATAGAAGAAAGCCTCAAGTGTGGTTGGGTGGGCCCCTCTGAAGGCTTCATGAGGGGATAGGAAGGGAGGGACAAGAGTCACACAGAATGATAAGGTGCAAATGGAATGTAATCTGAGCCTTTGGAGGAAATACCCATAAGGATACATTCATAGATTCATCAAATTAACAGACTAAATGACTAAGTTTAAAGACAGAATCATTTCACTGTAGCATATGAATTTTAAAAAATAAATTTTACTGATATATATTTTTTATAGTTGTTGAGTCATTTCAGTCATATCCAACTGCTTGTGACCCCATTTAGGGTTTTCTTAGCAAAGATACTGGAGTGATTTACCATTTCCTTCTCCAGCTCTTTTACAGATGAGAAAACTGAGGCAAACAGGATTAAGTAACTTGCCCAGGGTCACACAACTAGTAAGTAAGTCTGAGGCCAGATTTGAATTTAATAATAATAAATCTTCCTAGCTTCAGACCTGGCACACTATATTGTGCCACCTAGCTGCCCCATTTTGTTTTTATATCACCTGTATTTCCCCAATATATACTTCCCCCAGCCAACCCTTACAAGAAATAATTTTTAAAAAGGAAAAACAAAAACTAAGCAACACATCAAAAAGTTTGACATTCTATTCAGTGACCCATTCTTGTAGTCTCCCCCCTCTGATAGAATGTGGAGAAAGGCGCCTTCTCAAATTTCATGTTTGGTGCCAAAGAAGAGGCATCATAGTCTGAGTCGTAATTTTGCAACATTCAGTTTTTATTGTTTTCTAGTTGCTCTTTCCATTTTCATTGTTGTAATCACTATGTTGATTTCCCGGTTCTAGATATTTCAGTTGACATCGTTTCACGTAAGTCTTACTATTACTTGACTGAAACTGCTTTCTCTAGAGTAACTAGTGGTCTTTTCATTTGCAGATTTGATGGTCTTTTTAATTGACAAAGCTGATCTACCATTGGCCACTCTCTCTTCCTGGGTAGTCTCTCCCCTCTGGGTTTTTGTGACACTCTTCTCACGTGGTTTTCTTTTTACCTGTCTAATCACTCTTTTTCCATCTTCTTTGCTAGTTCATCATCCTGATCATGTTCCCCCAATTGTAGATGCTTCACAAGGATCTAATCTAGATCCTTATCTTTTTTTTTTGGGGGGGGGTGAGACAATTGGAGTTAAGTGACTTGCTCAGAGCCACACAGCTAATAAGTATTATGTGGTTGAGGTTGGGTCTGAACTTAGATCCTCCTGACTCCAGGGTTGGTGCTCTATCCATTGTACCCCCTAGCTGCCCCCTCACTCTTCTTTTATGACCTCATAAGCTCCTATAGATTTAACTTTCATCTCAGTGCCAAGGCCTCCCAGATCTATGGAACTAGCCCCAGTCTCTCTTGGGAGCTTCAATCATGGATCATCTATTGCCTGCTGGCACTTAAAACTAGATGCCCCAGAGAAATCTTAAACTCATCATATCCAAAACAAAACTCAAAATCTTTCCCCAAAACCTTCCCCTCCTCCATATTTCCCTATTTCTGTCAAAGCAACCACTGTTTTATTCTTGTCTCCTCTGTTTTGTAACTTTAGCATTTTCCTCAACTCCTCACTCTTCGTCTCCCCACAAATTGTCAGATCTTGCTATTTCTAACTCCACAACATCTCTCATATTTGACCTTTCCTCTAATCACACAGCTCTACCTTAGTTCAGGACCAAATTACCTCTCACCTAGATTATTGCAATGGCTTCCAAAATGATTTTCCTACCTCATCTCTCACCATTCCAGTCCATCCCACACACTACAGCCAAGTAATTTTCTTTACATGCAGATCTGACCTTGTGATTCCCTTACTCAATAAACTCCAGTGATTTTTTATTGTTTTTTTAATTTCATCAAATATCACCTTATTTTTTTATATATTGAATCAAGGTTTATTTAAAAAGGTAAAGCTTTATACATACAATTTTAAAATAGGAATTTATAAATCTTTGAATTAAGCAATTAAGCAATATTACAATATTACAAGCTATTTATAACAAAGTAGTGTTTACATTTCACAAATGTAAAAATGTCAAAAGAAACTCAAATTACAACTTGGATCCTGGGTGATTCAAGTGTTTGATCCCAAATGACACAAGTCAGATCCCATCTCCGTGAAGCGATCCTCAGTCAATGACATCATACTTTAGGATAGCTGGCAGCTGTTGCTATTCCACAGTGGTTACTCTGGTCCCTGGTCATTAAAACATACCCCTGGTCGCCCCACTCTTCACCCCAGCCGTTCTTGACAATCCAGTATTTCTTTTCATTCTTTGTTTCAACACCATAGCCCACAACCAGCACACCATGATCTAGCTGTTCACTACTGCATTCTGGTTCATAATAAACACCAGATCGATAGAACTGGAAAGATGCATGTCCTGCATCAACAGCAACAGATATGGGACCCACAGTAGCCACAGCTTTTGCAATAGCCCTTTCCTGACCAGATGGGATGTCCACATATCCAGTGACATTAGCACCAGAGCATTCTGCCCGATACCGACAGTCACTATCCTTTCCCTCATAGGGATATGATTCCTCTGTATCAATGCCTCCATTTTTCTTCACATATTCAAAGGCATTATCCATCAAACCACTGTTACAGCCATCATTCCTAGAGCAGTCAACCAAATTCTGTTCACTAAGTGAAACAAGTTTGCCTGTTTTATGGAACACTGGCCTTCCAAGGAACCAGTTGCACTAAATGCCCAGCAAGAACCACACTGACCCTGATTCTTAACAGGAGTCACATAGCCTTTTTCTCTCCAGTCTACAGATTTAGGGGTCTGCATAAGGAGAGGTTCACGAAACAGAGTTCCTTTGTTCTTCCTTTAAAATCTATTTTGTCTAAAGCCATTCATCACTTGCCTGAATTCATCATTGGTCATATCACCAAACTTGCTCATTTCCAACTGGAAACTATGCTTGCCAGGGTTGTACTGCTGATTGCACATTTCAGTCATTCTCAAATTCTTCTCCCATGTTGCTCTCCTCCAATTATCTTCATTCGCTCCATAGGTCCTTCTATGTTGTGACTTCCATTTGTACCATTTAGCATCTAAAGTCCGGTCAAGTTGTGGAGTAGCATCTACTATCCCCAAGCATAAGCAAGCTAAACATACATACAAATTCATGTTTCAAACCTGGGCGTCTCAGCAGGGGCGGGACCTGGGGAGAGCCGGACCTCTAAGCAAACTTAGCAGGAGACTGCTTCAAATATCACCTTATTAAAGCCAATTCAAGTACTTGGCTCACTAGATCTGGGTTTTAATAACTTACGGTTTACAGGACAGTGAACAGAGCAGAATGGGAATTTGAGCTAGTCACAATAGAAACAGAGGCTTCCAATTCTTTGGGGATACCCTTAGAATCCTGAGGGAATAAGGAACCTGTCTTGAGAAGCCAAAACTCATCTGTGAAAGTAGAAGCTAGGATCAAAATCATCAGATCCTAAGTGGCCTACACGTGGGGACTTGTCCTGGTCGGGAGTGACCAGGCTGAATTCAGTCCACTGGCCCCACCTCATCTCTGGCAAACATTATTGTACTTGGCAGGGTCACAATATAAATCACTCAACACTTGCAACTTGGCTACATACATATAGACTTTGAATTTCTCTGTGGCAGCCCAACTCAAATCCAGAAACTCCAGCTTATGGATGAGACAACGGGTCTTACTGCTGCTCAAGTTTCTGTAGGCCAATGCAATGGGTTACATGTTTCCATCACTCTTTTGGTACAAGACTGCCCCCCCACTTCGAGCTGGCATTTGTCCATGAGGCAAAAGCTGAGCTTGGCTCAGAAGAGGACTACCATGAGACATGTGAGGAAGCTGACCAAGTCCTTGGAAGCTTGTTTTTTTCTTACTTTCCAACAGTCACCTAAAGGCTTAGTTGTTTTTCAGACAACTGTGTGTTTCTCATCCTTCTGCTTTGCTCCTCTTCAACCATATATGCTCAAGTGAGGACATCCAATGGTTTGGAAATGGCACCATGGTTCTTAAGAAATGGTGAAGCATAACCACCAAATTGGATAAATGGCCTTAGATCTCCAAGGGTCTTTGGATGTAGCCAAGTCAGGGGGTACTTCTATCTACTCTGGACTATTGCTCATGCCTCGCTATGATACAATGTGATCCACATCCCTGATAGAGTCTTTGCACAACTCTGGGACTTATCCAGTGAAAGTCTTAGGCCATTTACTACTAGCTGATACAACATTTTCATCAGTATTTCCTTATGTTCCTCCAGAGTTTTCCCAAAGATTATGATATCAGTAGGGCATCTAGGTGATGCAGTAGATAGAACATGGGACTTGGAGTCAGGAAGACTCATCTTCCTGAGTTCAAAGCTGCCACCAACTTATACCTCCTCTAAATGGCATCTAGTACAGTGACCTTGCCAGGCAGCTAAGTGACACAGTGGATAGAGCAGTGGGTTTGGAACCAGGAAGACTCATTTTCTTGAGTTCAAATCGGCCTCAGACACTTTCTAGCTGTATGATCCTAGGTAAGTCACTTAACACTATTTGCCTCAGTTTCTCACCTGTAAAATGATCTGGAGAAAAAAATGGTGACCATTCCAGTATTTTTGCCAAGAAAATCCCAAATGGGGTCATGAAGAAACAGACACAACTGAAGTGACTGATATCATTAATGTAAATCAACACTTGCTGTGAATTCATGTTTCCAACTAATTGCTCCATCAGTTTTTGAAAGGTGATAGGTACCTCCCAGATGACTTGGGGCACATGCACAAACTAGTAAAATTTGGATGGACACTTGAAAACAGCCTTGACTTTATCTTCCTCTGTCATAGGAATCTAGCAAATCAAAACAACTGAGAGGTACCACATCACACCTATGAGAATGGCAAACATGACAAATCAGGAAGATGATAAATGTTGGAGAAGATGTGTGAAAATTGGAACACTAATGCATTGTTGGAGTTGTGAAATCATCCAACCATTTTGGAGAGCAATTTGGAACTAATAGCCCAAAGGGCTATAAAAACGTGCATACCCTTTGACCCATCAATACCACTTCTTGGTCTGTATCCTAAAGAGATTATCAAATGGGAAAAGGACCCACATGTGCAAAAATATTTATAGCAGCTCTTTTTGTGATGGTAAAGAATTGGGAATTGAGAGGATGCCCATCAACTGGGGAATGGCTGAACAAGTTGTGGTATATGAATGTAAAATGGGATACTATTGTGCTATAAGAAATGATGAACAGGCTGACTTCAGAAAAGCCTGGAAAGACTTGTATGGTCTGATGCTGAGTGAAGTGAGCAGAACCAGGAGAACATTGTACACAATAATAGCCACGTTGTGCAATGACTAATATTGATAAACTTAACCCTTCTTAGCAATACAAGGATCTAAGACATCTCCAAAGGCCTCACGATGGAAAATGCTATCCACAAAGAAGAAAGAACTATGGCATTTGAACGCAGATTGAAGCATACTATTTGCTATTTTTTTTTCTTCTGTTTTGTTTTGTTTCCTTTTTCTGGCAGTTCCTCCTATTGGTTCTAATTCTTACTTATACCATCACTAATGTGAAAATATGTTTAATAGGAAGGTGTATGTATAGCCTATATCAGATTGCATGCCGTCTTGGGGAGTAGGGAGGGGAGGGAGAGGGAGAAGACTTTAAAACTCAAAAGCTTATGGAAGTGATTATTGATAAATTAAAATAAATTAATTTTAAAAAAAGAGAAACCTAGGATTATTTAACAATGAAACCAGAAACCCTTAAAGGAAAGAAGAAAGGGTAAGGAGGATATAGTCATCTTGAGTGCATACTAGGCAAAAAGAGAACTGAATTCAGAGTCAAAGAGGGCTTGGCTTTAAACCCAAACTTTCCTATTGACTACCTGTTGGACCTTGGCAAGTCACTTTCCTTTTTTGGTTGTCTGTTTCCTCACCTGTTGAATAAGGAGGTTAGACTAAGTGATCTTTAAAATCCTTTTGAAACACGGGTTGTCCCAAAAGTCTTAGTGCAATTTTAAGTCTTAATAGCTTAAAGAACTTTGTCTTGATTTGACTAAATGGAGAAATTAGTTGCAATTTTCAAGCATAAGAGATTCATCATGGTATGGTGGAAAAAGCCTAAGTAGGTAAATTGACACCTGGAAATGCTAACTCTTCAGAAAAGAGAACTAATTCTCATACCACCAGCCTGGACTGTGCTCCTGTTTTCCTAGGAGTGAGGAAGTCATACATGAGCCAATATTCTTCATAAATGCTGATAACTCCAAAGGAACTGTTGTGGGTTATTTTTTGAAACAAGTAGTTTTTGTTTTTGAAAGCCCAACTTTCTTTTTTCTTTCTTTTTTTTCAAACAACTATAAGTACAGTTCTCAGACTGGAGATGCACTCTTCTATGTCTTTTTTGCATCGGGGGGGTTGGGAGAACAATTTTTCTAATGGTCATTTTCTATCTCAGATGCTCAGATACATTACCACGTTGTTATTTGACTTTATTTCCATCAGTTCTACTAGCAACTCTGAAATTCTCTTTGCCTATTTCAAATAGATGACTTCAGCTCTCCACTGTCCACTGTCAGACATGCAGTATTCCAATCCCTACAAATCCAAAATTTATGTTGAGTTTTTGGCCAGGATGTATATAACCTGGTCACCTTCTGATTCTGGCTGTTGCAGAAGGAACTAAATGAATGTACCACCCGGCTAGAATCAGGCCAATGGAATTAGAGAATTACAAAGCTGGAAAGGACCCTCCCTCTCAAGAATCCTTCCTATGCTAATAGCCCTGACAAGTGTTGTCACTGTTTAAACTCAATAAAATAGCTGAAGTCATTGTTGGACAACTCAACTGTTAACAAGTTTTTTAGAGTGAACCAAAGCCTGCCTTCCTGCATCTTCCACCACTAAATGAAAGCTTCAGTTTTTTTCTCTAGACTCAACTTTAAACCTCCTTCCAGAATAACAGGCTTTCAAATATTTGGAGGCAATAATTGTGTTTCCTCTGAGCTTTCTCTTCTTTATTCTTAATACTTCTTCACTAATTCCTTGAGTAACATGCTTTCCACACCATATAACCATCTTGCTCTCCCTATTCTGAATGAACTCGGATTCTTCTCAGTCATTGCTACTAAAACAAAGAATCACAGGTCAGTTGATAGAAGTTAAAGGGAGGCAGAATTTGCCTCAGTATAAGAATTTCCTAGCAATGAGAGAGAGAGAGACAGACAGACAGACACAGAGAGACATAGAGAGAAAGACAGAGAAGACAGAGAGAAAGAGACAGACAGACAGAGAAAGCCAAAGGTGACTCTAATATTTTGTGCCTTGGTATTGGGAAAATGGTCACCTTCCAATTGGTAGTGCCCTTGCCACCCCAAAACTCACTTTTCTTCTCCTTTGTGCATGTTTTGTATTTACATATCTGTATACATGTGTTTCTCTCCAGTAGAATGTAATCATCTTGAGGCAAGGGATTATTTTGTTTTTATCTTGTATCCCCAGCTCCTATCCTGGTGTCTTACACATAGGAGGCATTTTACAAATGCTTGTTAAATTGAATTGAATTGATGGTTACTTTAAGAAAGGGATGATTTTGGAGGGAGTGTGATGAGTTCAGTTTGAGACACTAGGGACTGAGATGTCATGTCATATCTAGGTAGAGATATCCAAGAAGCAGTTAGAAATTTGGGACTGGAGGTAGGGAAAGATGGGATCAGGAGCTGGGAGTCATCTGCATAGTCTGCATGTACCTAAAATTCACATTCATACTCTTCCTGTGCTGAAGAAAGTTGTAGAATTGCTTGTCCTTCTCCCTACCCTATCCCCAGGTCTCCAAGTGCAGAGTCAGAGGACCTGCGTTCAAATCCTGGGTCTCCCATTTATTACCTGAACAGGCTCAGGCAAATCACTTGAACTCTCTGGGCCTATTTCCTCATCTGTAAATAAAGGTATTGGATTAGATGATTTCTGAGGTCCCTTCCATCTCCAAATCTATGATCCTATCATGATATTCACAAATTGAATAGAATATCTTTTAAGGTGGCAAGTGTTAAAGGTTCTCTGTTAAAGCTTGTAAACATGTAAAGGGAATTCATCTGTTGCATAAAGATTTGTATTAAATCTTTCCTGAAATCTGTGTGATTTACTCTGAGTCTCCCTGTAGCCTGGCTATGGATATTTTCCTCCCTGTTTGGAAATGTACCCCTATGTACTGAGGGAGAGGGTTTCCTTGTTACTTACCTACATATCGTGTTTAGTGAAATACTTTCTGCTTTGAATTAATGTGTCTTCTGGTTTGGGCTAATAAAAAGGAAATGTAGTGGGGGGAATAATGAACTTTAGTTTTAAATAGATTGTTGATTCTTGAATCTAAGTGTAGCATCATTGAGCCCTTTCATCATCCAATTGTGTTGAGTTCTGGGTGCCACATTTTAGGAAGTATATTGAGAAGCTAGAGAGTATCTGGAGAAGGATGACTTGGATAGTGAAGGGATTCAATATCAGGCCATAGGAAAATAGGCTGAAGGAACTGGATATGCTTAGCCTAAAGAAGAGAAGATTTAGGGAGAACGTGATAGCTATCCTCAAGTATTCTCATGGAAGTAGGTTCTGTTGGGTTCTAGAGGGTAGAAACATGAACAATGGGTAAAAGTTACAAAAGGGCAGATTGAGAAAAAAGTTCTTAATAATTAGAACTATCCGGAAGTTTAACGGCTGCCTTGAGAGGTCATGGCTTCTCTCTGGCTGGAAGTCTTCAATCAAAGGATGTATGATCACTTTGCAGATATGTTGTAGGAAGGGATCCTTTTTCAGGTACAGATGGACTAGGTTGCCTTTGAGGTCACGCTGAACTCTAGGACACTGACTCTAGGACTGTAGTTTCCCTGACCTGAATAGTCAATAGGTGTGCCAAGCACTATGCTAAACCACTGGGGATTCAAAGAAAGACAAAAGACAATCCTTGCCCACAAGGAGCTCAAAGTCTAATGGGGAGATAACATGCAAACAGTTATGTACAAACAAGCTATGTACAGGATACATCATAGAAAATCAACAGAGGGAAGGCATTAGCATTAAGGGGGATTTGGAAAAAAACTTTTTGTGGAAGGTGGGATTTTTGCTGGGACTTAAAGGAATGCAGGGAAGATGGAAAGCAGAAATGAGAACGTAGAGAATATGGAGAGGGGAAAAAGAGTTTCTTGTGTGAGGAATAGCATAAAGACCAGTGCCACTAGATCAGTGTAAGTAGGAGTAGGGATTAGGGGGAGGAAGGTGGAATGAGACTGGAAAGGTGGGGGGAGGGGCAGTTTATGAAGGGCTTCGAATGCTAAACAGAAGATTTTGTATTTTATTCTGGAAGTGATAAGAAGCCACTGGAGTTACTGGCGGGAAGGGGCTTGACTTGTTCATTCCTGCAGACCTGAAAGGAAGTGGGGCCAGCCTGTAGCTTTATTCAATGCCTGACAGATTGTAAAGTATTTCTTTGGAGTCATTCACACAAAATAACAACTTGACAGAACTAAGAACTGTTTTAATTTGTATTTTTTTTTATCTACTTAACATTGGAATGCAAAAGAGTTTCAAACATTGAATCTACTGCCAACCTAGGATGGAAGTTCTCATTGGAATAGCACAGTGGAAACTGCGATTTTTAGCTCATCCTTCTGTGATTAGTTGGGTATACAGTTCTTCCTTGCAGTTCTCTGACCATAATTTGGTTCCCTGAGCACACATTTACCTTTGAAATGGATCTGTTGGTGCAATCCACACCCTGATTGTCAGTTCAATAATGTATTTGAAGGGAATGATTAGATGTGATTAGCTTAAAGGCACAGTGGAAATGTATTTCTTTAGGAGGGCCTCATTAATAGCATTTACATGTAAGTCTGGCGGGAATATCATTTTAACAGGAATTAATTCAGCTGATGCCACCAGGCTAAATTTCCAGGAAGATGGATTTATAGATAGCTGAAAGGAAGGGGGAAGATCTCCAATACCTTGTGAATTATCTGCATAATAAATATATGCTACCCAGAACTCTGGCAATGCCAGAAGGAAAAAAAAGCATCAGTGTAGAATATGTTGGAGAGTGTCCTCAAGAAATAATGAGACAAAGAAGCAAAATCTCCAGAGAGCTTGGCATGGCATAGCTAAGATAAATCATATTGTGATATAGTGCCAAAAACGGATAGGAACTATATGCCAGGGCCTTGCACACCTCCCCATTCCCCAGGGGCTCTCCATAACCTTTTCAACAACTTATATTAACATAGTACTTTCCTAAGAACCAACCTTTGAGGTTGGCAGTAAAAATGTCATTATCTCTTCTTTCAGCTAAAGATACTGACACTTGGAGAGCTTAAATAAATTGTCCATGAGCACATAGATGGCAGAACCAGGAATGGACCTGTTTAGGTTTAGGGGTTTAAGGGTGCTGGGACCCCAAAATCACAACATGCAGGTCCTGGCCAAATGAATTCAACCCAAGCTTTCTTTCAACCAAAGACGAGGTTTATTAGAACATCCACCATATTGGCCAGACTCTTAAGGAATCTAAGCATTTGTATCACTAATACAAGTGGGCCTGATTTTAAGAATCTGAGCCCTTGCCTAGACTCTTAAAGAATCTGAGCAGTGGCTCAATTTTAAGAATCTCAGCATTTGGCTAGATTTTAAGAATCTGAGCACCTTAATGGAACAAGATGGAACTTGTATACAGAAGGACTGTGGGAGGGATCCAGGAGTGGCCAAGTCGTTTGGGGTGACTGGAGGAGGTGTCTAAAGAGGATCTGGATGGGAGTGGCCAGTAAGCTGGGGTAAACAGAACACCAGGGACCTGGATCACATGGCCAAGGGAGAATGGAGTCTAGATAGGATTAAGGGTGGGAAGTGGCCAGGGGCAATTGGGAGGTAACAGAGCTGAACTGGGAGACTGGGCATAGCCACAGTAAAAGGCCAGTTGGATAGGATTATAGCCTCAGGTGAAAGCCAGAGATTTGGCCAGATGGGAAAGTCCAGGGTTTTTCCTTTTTGGGGTCCATATCCCATGGTCTTTTCCTTTTAGGGGTTCAGATCCCATCTCTATCATTTCCCCCTCAAAAAAATGGGACCCAAATTTTGGGGGGGTAAGGGACAAAGGTCTTGGCTTCTGAAACTGCTTTCTGCTGATAAGGGGCATAGAGCTGTCCCTGCCTTGACGAGGTCCCAAAGAGGTTGACTGGAACTTAGCACAGGCTGCATCCAGGGAACAACAGAGGTACCCACTGTTTGCTACCAACTGTAGGTGAATGGCCTGTAGTCTGGAAGACACAAATCTCACAGAAAAGATTGCAAAGCCCAGATATAGGGAGAAATAAAAGTGTAAGAGCCCCATTAAAATCATTTACATTTGACCTGCAGGACTATCAGATCTTGTTACTTTTTCACTTTTGCAGGTAGAAGTTTTCCATCCCTGGGTTCAATAGTTACCCAAATGAATTTGAATTTGCCAGAGGCTGACTTTCACTCCAATTATCACTGAAATTCTCCTCCCCAAACCTAACTGACTTAATTTCAGTTGTTGGGGATATTGAATGACTACACATTCAGGTCAAAACAGCAAGATTTCACACATTTGCATTGATCATTTACTGACCACTTGCTCTGATTATATAAATTTGCTATGAAAGGACAAAGCAGGGACTAGATTTAGGGCCCAAATATGACAAAATAAAACATCCTTAGCTCTATTTAGATTCAGATAATTCTGTTGTCCAACCATGCAGTATCAAATCCACCTCACAGCTAGACTCAGGAGTAGACAGGTGGGTAACATTCCTTTTCAAAGGAACATAATGGGGAAACTGAGCCAGGAGGATCCCATCCTAAACTGAGGCTAAAATTGTCTTCTCAGCTTTTCCTGATCTGAGTTCCCACCAGTTTCACATTCTCTTCGAGTAGCTTGTTGGCATTTCTCTCAGACGGTGGATTATTGATTATCAATGGATTATTATGATCCATCAGACAACTCATAATAAAATCCCATGAGCTTTTACCTCAAACAGCAAGTTTCACTAATCACAGTTTAGGAAAAACTTCCAGTATTTACATCTCAAATTTAAATTTGTCCTGGTATAAAAAGCCAATTGTTAGAGATTATTCCTATATACTTGCAAATTCTGAGCAAGCCATAACCCAAACAAGCTTTTCTGCAAGTTTACACATTAAAATAATAACCAACAATAGCCAAATTGTTTTAGCTGAAACCAAATCATGAAAAGTTGCTTAATATAATTGATAAAAAAACAAGTTCACCAATTTGAAACTTGAAATAACACCATTACCAATCTGGTCACTTCAATTTTGTTAAATGCATTTCCAAATTACTTTACACAGAGAATCAGCATCTTAGCATTAACAATTAAAACTACAACTTTAAAAGAGCATGCTTACCCATGTTCGGAGGCTAGCTTTTTTTTTCCTTAATTATTTTGAGTTATCAACAATCACTTCCATAAGCTTTTGAGTTTTAAAAATTTCCCCCTCCCTCCCCAAGAAGGCATGCAATCTGATATGGGTTATACATATACATTCCTATTAAACATATTTTCACACTAGTCATGTCATAAAGAAGAATTAGAACCAATAGGAGGAACCACCAGAAAGAAGAAACAAACAGAAGGAAAAAAAGAGCAAATAGTATGCTTTGACTTGCATTCAAACTCCATAGTTCTTTCTTGGGATGTGGATAGCACTTTCCATCTTGAGACTTTTGGAGATGTCTTAGATCTTTGCATTGCTGAGAACGGCTAAGTCTAACAAAGTTAGTCATTGCACAATGTGACTGTTACTATGTACAAAATTCTCCTGGTTCTGCTCACTTTACTGAGCATCAGTCTATTCAAGTCTTTACAGGTTTTTCTGAAGTCTGCCTGCAGAGGCTATCTTCTCTACTTAGAACAGGATGTGTTGAACCTGGGTGATGCCTCCAGGCAAAGGTTGCCCCAGGACCCAAAACCATTGCCAGGGACCTTGACCCCTGGCTAAGGGAGAATGGAGTAGGATAAGGGTGGGAAGTGGCCAGGGGCAATTGGGAGGTAACAGAACAGAATTAAGGATTGGGCATACCCACAGTGAAAGGCGTTTGATAGGATTATAGCCTCAGGTGAAAGCCAGAGATTTGGCCAGGTAGGAAAGTCCAGTGTTTTTCCTTTTTGAGGTCCAGATCCCAAAGACATGGTCTTTTCCTTTTAGGGGTTCAGATCCCATTCCCATCAGACCCAACAAGTTCAGTTTTCTTACCATTCTAACATGCTATCTCCCTTGATCAACTTGGCAATCTAATGATCATTGCCTTCATAGTTTCCACCAAATGGCTCTTCTCTGTCTTGTCTGATCTTAGCTTCTGCTACTACCTAATGTGGACTTTTCATTCCTACAAAGCTGTTTCTTTGTCAGTCAGGCAGTAAGTATTTATTAAGCAACTACTATGTCTAAAGCACCTACTTTGTGGCAGGCCCTGTGCTAAGTACCTGGGATGCAAAGAAAGGCAAAAGATGGGCCTAGTCCTTGAAAAGTTCACACTCTAATAAGGAAAGCAACACGCAAACAACTATGTACAAACAAACTATATACAGAATAAATCAGAAATAACCTACAGAGGAAAGGCACAAGAATTAAGAGGGGTTGGGAAACGCTTCATATAGAAGATAAGATTTTAGCTGGGCCTTGAAAGAGAAGCCAGGAGGTAGAAATGAGGAGGGAAAATATTCCAGGCATGGGAGATAACTTCTAAATAGTTTTTCCTCTTCTATTTCTGAGCCTTTACTTAAGCATCTGCATAGTACAATCTTTCTTCTCCTTTCTGGAAACCTAGTTGTTTAAATTATAGCTCAACAAGTCACCTTCTCTAGAAAGTTTTTCTTGATTAACTTTACTTATTAATTCTCCAACCCATTAACAATTTTGACCCCGTAATTAATCCTTTCAACTGAATACTGTTGTATAATGTTGAATTCCTTGCCCTCTTGTCCCTAATGCCTTAATACACCCTAATCTTGGAAAACTTCCGCTATTGGCTTCCTCCATTCCTACTAATAAACTGCTGAATGATGCTATATGACATTACATAGACATGCTGACTGTTGTTGCTCAGTTATTTCAGTCCTGTCAAGCTCTTCCCCACCCCATTTGAGGTGTTCTTTGCAAAGATACTGGAAAGGTTTGCAATTTTCTTCTCCAGCTCATTTTACAGATAAGGAAACTGAGGAAAACTCACCCAAGGGTTAAGTAACTTGCCCAGGGCCACATAGATAATAAGTGTCTGAGGCCAGATTTGAACTAAGGAAGATGAGTCTTCCTAGCTTCAGGCCTGTTGTTCTATCCACTGCTCTTTGCCAGGGACATCTTCTCTACTTGTAACTTTGATGGCCTACCATCTAGTCTTCTCTGGCAGATTGCCCTGACAATCATTCCCAGTCTCTAATCTTCCCTCTCTCCTCATTATTCTCTCCTTCCCTGTTGCCTATAAATATGCCCAGGTCTTCCCCATTCTTTTTTTTTTTATTGGCAATTGGGGTTAAGTGACTTGCTTAGGGTCACACAGATAGTAAGTGTCAAGTGTTTGGTCTGAGGCTGGATTTGAACTCAGGTCCTCCTGACTCCAGAGCCGGTGCTCTATCCACTGTACCACCTAGCTGCCCTAGTCTTCTCCATTCTTAAAACAAAACAAAACAAAAACTCAACCTTCATTTGACCTTACCATGCCCTCCAGCTATTATTCTATATTTCTCCTCTCTTTTACAGACAAACTTGTAGGAAAAAAATGGTGGCTCTTTGTTGCCACCAATTCTCATCTCCTTAATCCTTTGCAATATGGCTGTTGACATCATCACTCAACTGACATTGTTTTCTAAAGTTACTGATGACCTCTTAATAGTCAAATGCATTGACTTTTTTCTTATTCGTCATCCTTTTTGACTTCTTTGCAGCATTTGACCACTCTCTCCTCCTGGATACTCTTTCCTCCTTTCTATAGCTCTTCTATCTCTCAATTCTCTTCCTAAATGTCTGTCCACTCCTTCCAGATCTCCTTTGCAGAACCATCATCCATGTGTGTAGCCCTGTAGGGGCTTAACAAAAGGATTTGTTCTGTAAAGTTTGGATTTAGTCAAAGGGCCTCACTTGAGGACCTAGCCACATATAGGCTGCAGGTTCCTCACCCCTGCCCTAGGCTTTTTCTTGTTCCTCTTCTCTTCTTTGGCTAAACTTTTCTCTCTCTTAATCTCCTTAACTCCTAAGGATTTAATCATCATTTCCATCCAAATTTATAAATTGAGCTCAAATCTCTTGAGTTCTAGGTCCACATTGCCAGTTGACTATTTGACATTTCCAACTGGATGTCCATCAGTTATTTCAAACCCAGGATGCCCAAAACAGAACTCAACATCCCTCCACCTGCCTCTCCTGATAACTTTCCTATTTCTGTACCAGTTGCCCAGGTTCATAAACACTCCTCACTCTCTCTCATTCCATTCTCTGACTCCACTCTCTTTCATGTCCAATCAGTCTCCAAATCTTGTTAATACAACCTCTACAACATCTCTTGCATCCATCTCCTTCTTTCCATTTACATGGCCACTACCCTAATTCAGATCCTCATCATTTCTCACATGAAAAACTGAAGTGGCCCTTGAATTGGTCTGTTTTTAGTCTTTCTCTTCTCTGATCCATCACCAATGTTAAGTTCTTATAGTACAGCTCTAACAATGTTGTTCACCTCTTTAAGAAGCTCCTATGGCTCCCTATTAGCTCACAAAATTTGATTTGGAGAGAAGTTTACTGTTCACTTATTCTAATGTGCAAAGAGAGGAAATCGTCTACCTTTGTATCCCCAATACTTAGCACCTCTCCAGGCTACCTGTTCCACTTTTGGATGGCTTTAATTGAGCCAAAGTTTTTTTCTGACATGAAACTTAAATTTACTTCTTTACAACTTGCATCCATTGTTCCTGCTTCTGCCTTCTGAGGACAAACAGAGCAAGTCTAATCCTGATTTTATATGAGGGGTCTTCAAATACTGTTTTTTTAAAAATAGCATTTATGTAGCACTTGAAGGTTTGCAGAATACTTTATAAGTGTTATTTCATTTGATCCTCACAATAACTCTGTGAAGTAGGTGCTACTACTCCCATTTTGCAGACAGAGAAACTGAGGTAGAGAGAGATTAAATGACTTGCCCAGGGTCACACAGCTACTAAGTATTTGAGATCAAATCTGAACTCAGGTCTTCCTGACTCTAAGTTCTGTGCTCTGTGCACTGCACCAACTACCAGAGCTTTAATTTTGAAAGACCAAGATTATCCATTGTATCCTGGGTCATTGACAGTCCTCTTGACTTTTGTCTTGTTTGGACTCAGATGACACTGGAGGAGAGAGTGAGGCTGGTGACTTTGCACAGTCCTGCCTCACTTAAATCCAATTCATGAACAAGTCAAGACCTCACCCTCATGATGTCATTGGTCCTCTGGATAAAAAATGAACAACCACCACTAACTACTTGCTTCTACTTAAAGACAGTTGTATGTATATATGTGTATCTATGTATCTATGTTGTATGTATATATGTGTGTCCATGTATCTATGTTGTATGTATATATGTGTGTCCATGTATCTATGTTGTATTATATATGCATGTGTATATATGTAACTGTTGTATGTGTATGTATGTATCTATGTATCTGTGTTGTATGTATCTGTGTTGTATGTATCTGTGTATTGTATCCGTGTTGTATGTATATGTCTATGTATCTATGCTGTATGTATATGTGTGTATCTATGTATCTATGTTGTATGTATACATGTTTGTATGTGTATCGATGTATATGTGTATGTGTCTGTGTTGTATGTATGTATGAGTGTATATATGTATGTGTGCATATATGTATATGTATATATGTATGTATATCTCCTGAGTCTTCTCTGTTCTAATCCCAACACCCCCAGGCCCTTCAAATGATCCTCCCTTAAGAGACTCATGGCTTTTCACCATCCTGGTTGCTTTCCTCTAGCTTATCATTGTTGTTCTTAAACTGAACACAATAATCTCGCTGCGACCTAACTAGGGCAGAGTACACAGAGACTATCACCTACTTATTACTGGAAGTTTTGCAGTTCAAGATTTCATTAACTTTTTTGGCTGCTCATTGCTGACTCATCCTGAGTTTCCAGTCCATTAAATCCCCCATTTTTTTCGGGACAAATTGCTGTCTTACCATGCCTTTCCTGTCTTATACTTATGAATTTTATCTTTTTGAACCCAAGTGTAAAACTAAATCTTGCTGATTTTCATTTTATTAGAGTCATTCAAATGATTTCTAAGCTTTTTTGATCATATACCCCTAGCAGTAAAAAAGTTTTGAGCACACATCCATTTTACGCATATTTATTTAATAGACATGTATTACTATATTAGAAATATATGAATTCTAGAATATACATAAAATAAATTTAAAAGGATAAATATGAAATAATTTGTAGTTTAAAGTAATTTTAAAAAATTATTAATGGTTTGAATGGTATGAAAACTTTCTGTTCTCCTTAAACATTATTGTAATATTTATTTTAAAACTATTTAAATTTAATATTATTTATTTAAATATATTCTTAAGGTATTAAAATATTTAGAATTTTAAAATAATATTTAATAAAACCAAAAGGGTTTTTAAATAATATTTGTGTTGGTAAGGAAAGTGGGACTGGAACTTTGAATGGGTATTTAAGTTAAGTGGGACCAGTAACCAGATAAGGGGAATATAACAAAAACATAATAGTGTTTGTGGGGAACAGAATGTATTTAATTCAAGATAGAAATAGCAGCAGCAGTGCCCTTTAAGGCTATAGGACCTCACTCTGGAAGTACCTACCAGCAGTGGAGTTAGTGCGGCAGCAGTGATGGCAGTAACAGTAAGAACTGAGGTCCTGTTGGCTGCATCAACCTCTTCCTTTCTGTAGAAGGAGCTGGCTTTACACTTGGGGATAGTCATAATTAAAACCCTTGCACATGCAGCACTGTTCAGATGTTATTGAGAAAATCTACCCTCTTCCCACCAGCCCCAGTGTATACATAACCTACTGCCCAGATTGTCTCTTCAGTGGGTGCTCCTGGAAAAGGGGATATTGGGGTTGTATTTGAAACATACTCAGTTACTGGAAATTGTGGTGAAGATGGAATGTGAATTATCTTCATATTGTTTAATGCCATAAGATGCACTCCAAAGGACTATCTCACTTAATCCCTTAGGATGCATTTTGTGGATAAACTGGAGCGCATACACCTTCATTCTGGAGACCACTGGCATAGCTTATCAAGATCTTTTTGGATCCTGACCCAGTCATCTAGTGTGCTAGATATATTTTATAGCTTTGTGTCATCTGCAAATTTGATGAACATATCATCTAAGTTTTTATCCACATTATTGTAAAAAATTTTAAACAGGATGGTGCCAAGCACAAACCCCTGTTAGGCTGACACATTGAACTCGGAGTCCAAATGTTTAACCAGTTCTGAATCTAACTAACTACATTATTGTCTGGTCCATGTCTCTTTATCTTCTCTGTAAGAATAGCATAAGATACTTAATCAAACTTGCTATCTTAACCCATTAGAATGTAAGCTCCCTCAATAACACTCCTAGGTCTGTATCCCAAAGAGATCATTAAAAAAGAAGAGAGAAGAGGACCTACATGTGTGCAAATATTTATAGTAGTCCTTTTCATGATGGCAAAATATTGGAAATTGAGGGTATGCCCATCAATTGAGGAGTGACTGAACAAACTGGTATATGAGTGTAATCAAATACTAATAAGAAATGATGACTAGGCAGATTTCAGAAAAACCGGGAATGACTTATACAAACTGATGCAAAGCGAAATAAGCAGAATGTACACAGTATCAGCAACACTGTATGATGATCAATTATGAATGACTTAACTGTTCTCAGCATGCAATGATCTAAGACAAGTACAAGGACTCATGACAGAAAATGCTATTCACATTCAGATAAAGAACTGATGGACTCTGAATACAGATTGAAGCATACTTTTTTTGCTTTATTTTTTTCACACTTTTTTTTCCTTTTGATCTGTTTCTTTTTTCACAACTGTGACTAATACGGAAATATGTCTTACATAATTGCACATATATAACCTATATCAAATTGCCTACCATTTTAGGAAGAGGGGAAGGAAGAGAAGGAGGGAGAAAAATTTGGAATTCAAAATCTTGCAAAAATGAATGGAAAAATAGTCTTGAGATAAACTTGGGAAAAAATAAAATACTGTTAAAAAAAAAAAGAACGTAAGCTCCTTGAGAGTGGGGACTGTTTCACTTTCAGTTTGTATTTCTAGTATTTAGCACAGTGCGTGCTATAAAAAGTACTTAATAAATGCTTGTTGAAAGATTCATTTGGAACAACAAAAGGTCCAGAATATCAAGGAAACTAATGAAAAGAAATGCAGGGGAAGGTGGCCTAACCATTCCAGATCTTATATTGTAATGTAAAGCAGCAATCATCAAAACTACTTGGTACTGGCTAAGAAATAGAGTGATAGATCAATGGAATAGGTTAGGTATGCAATACACACTAGTCAATGATTACAGTAATCTACTATTTGATATACCCAAAGACCCCAGATTCTGGGATAAGAACTCACTATTTGACAAAAACAGCTGAGAAAATTGGAAAAGAGTATGGCAGAAACTAGGCATAGACCAAAATCTCATACCATATACCAAAATAAAGTCAAAATGGGTTCATGATTTAGATATAAAGGCTGATACTATAAGCAAACTGGGAAAGCAAGGAATAGTTTACCTATTAGATTTATGGAGAATAGAAGAATTCGTAACCACAGGAGATAGAGAACATTATGAAATGCAAAATGGATAATTTTGATTACATTAAATTGAAAAGTTTTTGCACAAAGCCAATACAACCAAGATTAGAAGGAAAGCAGAAAATTGGGAAAGAATTTTTACAACTAGTGTCTCTGATAAAGGCCTTGTTTCTAAAATATGTAGAGAATTAAGTCAAATGCATAAGAATACAAGTCAAAGGATATGAGTAGGCAGTTTTCAGATCAAGAAATTAAAGCCATCTATAGTCATGTGAAAAAATGCTCCAAATCACAATTGATCAAATTGATCAAATCAAAACAACTGAGAGGTACCACATCACACCTATCAGAATGGCCAACATGACAAACCAGGAAAATGATAAATGTTGGAGAAGATGTGGGAAATTGGAACACTAATGCATTGTTGGTGGAGTTGTGAAATGATCCAACCATTTTGGAGAGCAATTTGGAACTATGCCCAAAGGGCGATAAAAATGTGCATACTCTTTGACCCATCAATAGCAGGATTTCTAGTGCTGTATCCCAAAGAGATCACAAAAATGGGAAAAGAACCCACATATATAAAAATATTTATAGCAGCTCTTTTTGTGGCGGCAAAGAATTGGAAATTGAGAGGATGCCCATCAATTGGGGAACGGCTGAGCAAGTTGTGGGATGTGAATGTAATGGAATACTGTTGTGCTATAAGAAATGATGAACAGAGGCAGCTAGATGGCGCAGTAGATAGAGCACTGGCCCTGAAGTCAAGAGGACCTGAGTTCAAATCTGGCCTCAGACCAAACACTTGACACTTACTAGCTGTGTTGCTCTGGGCAAGTCACTTAACCCCAATTGCCTAAAAAAAAAAAAGATGAACAGGCAGACTTCAGAAAAACCTGGAAAGACTCGTATGGTCTGATGCTGAGTGAAGTGAGCAGAACCAGGAGAACATCGTACATAATAACAGCCACGTTTTGCGATGACTAATATTGATAAACTTAACCCTTCTCAGCAATATAAGGATCTAAGGCATCTCCAAAGGCCTCATGAGAGAAAATGCTACCCACAAAGAAGAAAGAACTATGGAATTTGAATGCAGATTGAAGCATACTATTTGCAATTTTTTTCTTCTGCTTTGTTTTGTTTTCTCTTTCTTGTGATTCCTCCTATTGGTTCTAATTCTTCCTTGCAATATCACTAATGTGAAAATATATTTAATAGGAACGTATATGTGTAGCCTATATGAGATTGCATGGTGTCTTAGGGAGGGAGGTGGGGAGAGAGAGGGAGAAAAATTTACAACTCAAAAGCTTATGGAAGTGATTATTGATAAATCAAAATAAATTTTTAAAAATGCTTGTTGATTAATTGATTGCTAAAATCGAGGTAAAGTATATCTATAGTATTCCTCTCATATGACAATTTTGTAATCCTGACCAAAAAAGGAAAGAAGGCTAGCCTGGCATGACCTGTTCTTGCTCAATTTATGCTGCCCTTCTTCACTTTCTGGATATTCACCAACTTTCATCTCTTTAATAACTGGTTCTGTAATTTTCCTAGGAATCAAAGTCAAGTTCCCTGGATTTTAGTCTGCTGATTCTGTTTATATAGAAGCTCATTTCTTTGACTTTTAAAGTCCCTCAAAACTGGTCCAACCATTCTAGAGAACAACTTGGAACTATGCCCAAAGAGCTATAAAACTGTACATACTTTTTGGTCTAAGAATATCATTACTAGTCTGTATCCCAAAGAGATCAAGAAAAATGAAAAGGATCTGTATGTACAAAAATATTTATAACAGCTCTTTTTGTGGTATCAAAGAACTGGAAATTGAGACAGTGTCTATCAGTTGGGGAACAGCTGAACACATTGTGGTATTTGATTGTGATAAAATACTATTGTGCTATAAGAAATGATGAGGAAGACAGTTTCAGAAAAACCTAAGAAGGCTTATACGAACTGATACAAAGTATAATGAGCAGAGCCAGGACAACATTGTACACAGTAACAGCAATATATTGTAATGATAATCAAGTATGAAAGCCTTAGGTATTCTCATCAAAACGATGATCCCCGACAATTCCAAAGGCTCATGAAGAAAAATGCTATCCACCTCTAGAGAGAGGACTAATGTGTTCTAAGTGCAGGTGGAAGCGTATTTTTAAAATTTTATTTTCCTTGCTTTTATTTTGGTAAAATGGCTAATGTGAAAATATGTTTGTATGCCTTAACATGCATAATGGTTATCAAATTGTTTGCCTTCTCAATGAGTGGGGAAGTGAAGGAGAGAATTTAGAACTCAAAATAAAAGAATGAGCTTGTTGTTGTTAATCATTTCAGTCTTGTCCAACTCTTCGTGGCCCCAGTTAGGGTTTTCTTGGCAAAGATACTGGAGTAATTTGCCATTTCCTTCTCCAGCTCACTTTACAGATAAGGAAACTGAGGCAACTAGGGTTAAGTGACTTGCCCAGGGTCACACAGCTAATAAGTGTCTGAAGCCACATTTGAACTCATGAAGATGAGTCTTCCTGGCTTCAGGCCTGGTATTCTAAGGGCTTACATCTCTCTATCTGCAAAATGGGACCTACATTACTTGCATTACCTAACTCATGGTGATGTTGGGAATAAAAACTTTATATGCAAATTATTTTTTATGATGATAATTAAAGAATGGCTTGAAATCTTTATCTTAGAGGCTCAATTCTAAGAAACATGGTTATTTGCAAACCCAGAAATTAGAGCATTATATGGCCTCCAGTTCTGTTCCAAGACATGAATAGGTTATGCCAAGTGTTGAGATGAGGCAGATCTCAACCTCCTCATGGAACATAGTTGTTTTGGTTTAAGACAGCATTAGGCCAAATTGTATAGTAGTTCCCTTTGGTAGTAGTCAGCCAGTTAATAAACATTCATTAAGAATCTACTATGTTCCGGACACTGTGCTGAGCACTGAGGATACATAGAAAGGCAAAAGACAACTCCTTCTCTCAAGGAGCTCGCAGTCTGTTGGGGATGATCACATGCAAACCACTATTTACAAACAGTATGAATCAGAAATAATTAATAAGTGAAGGGCTAGAATTAAGAGGAATTAGGAAGGGCTTCCTATAGAAGGTGATATTTTAGTCGGGACTTAAAGGAAGCCGGGGAACCTGGAAGGTAGAGATATGGAAGGAGAACATTCTAGGAGCAAGGGACCAGTGAAAATGTCCAGAGTTAGGAGATGGTTTCTTGTACAGGGACAGGACATCTAGTCTAAGATGCCCAATGGACAACTTGAGATGGGAGGCTGGAGAAAAACAGAAAGGTTAGAGCTGAATAAGTAGATTTAAGAATCACCAGAATGATAAGAAATGACGAGCAGGATGGTTTCAGAAAAACCTGGGAAAACTTATATGAGCTGATGCAAAGTGAAATGAGCAGAACCATGACAACATTGTACATAGCAACAACAATATTGTAATGTTGATCAATTTAGCTACTCTGATCAATACAACTATCCAAGAAAATTCCAAAGGACTTATGATGAAAAATGCTATCCACCTCCACAGAGAGAATGGATGAACTCTTGAGTGCAGATTGAAGCATGCTTTTTTCTTTAAACTTCATTTTTCTTTTTTTTTGTTTGTTTTATTTTGCAACATGGCTAATGTGGAAATATGTTTGCCTGACTTCACATGTATAACTGATATCATATTACTTGTTTTCTCAGTGGGTGGGGAACTGTTAGGAGAAAAGGAGAGAATTTAGAACTCAAATTTTAAAAAAAAATTAATGTTAACATTTTTACATTTAATAGGGAAATATTTAATGAAATAAAAATGTATCAAAAACAAACATAAGAACCACCAGCATAACTGCATCCAGGGTAGCTAATGAGGTCACTAAGTGAAAGAGTATAAAAGGAGAAGGGAAGAAGGTCTGAGACAGAGCCCTGTAGGACACCCATGGTTAATGGGCAACACTTGAATGAAGATCCAGTAAAGGAAACCAAGACAGAGCAGTCATATAAGTAAGAGAAGAACCAGGAGAGAGTAGTGTCCTGAAAACCTATAGAGAGGAAAGCATCAAGAAGCAGAAGGTGATTGACAATGTCCATCACGTTAAGCAAGGTATAGATCAGAGGCTCCCAAACTTACTTGGCCTACTGCCTCCTTTAAAAAAAAATTACTCAGTGTCCCCCTGGAAATCTACTTTCTTTAGCACTATAACTTTTTTTTTGTCATTTCAAAAAAATATAAAATATTTTTTAATGACACATCTTAAATTTAATAATTTATTGTAAATTTGTAGGTTTTTTCCTACATTGAAATTTTGATGATGTTGTTGGTAGAGCTGTGAAATGATCCAACCATTTTGGAGAGCAATTTGGAACTATGCCCAAAGGGCTATAAAAATGTGCATACCCTCTGACCCAGAAATAGCACTTCTAGGGCTATATCCCAAAGAGATCATACAAATGGGAAAAGGACCCACATGTACAAAAATATTCAGAGCAGCTCTTTTTGTGGTGGCAAAGAATTGGAAATTGAGAGGAGGCCCATCAGTTGGGGAATGGATGAGTAAGTCGTGGTTTATGAATATAATGGAATACTATTATGCTATAAGAAATGATGAACAGGCTGACTTCAGAAAAACCTGGAAAGACTTGTACCGTCTGATGCTGAATGAAGTGAGCAGAACCAAGAGAAGAACAGCCACATTGTGTGATGACTAATATTGATAAACTTAACTCTGCCCAGCAATACAAGGATCTAAGACATCTCCAAAGGCCTCGTGATGGAAAATACTATCCACATCCAAAGAAAGAATTATGGAAGTTGAATTGCTATTTATTTTTCTCCTCTGTTGAGTTTTGTTTCCTCTTTCTGGTGGTTCTTCCTATAGGTTCTAATTTTTACATACAACCTCACTAATGTGAAAAATATATTTAATAGGAATGTATATCAGATTGTGTGCCGTCTTGGGAAGGGTGGTGGGGAGGAATGGGGAGAAAAATTTTAAACTCAAAAGCATATGGAAGTGATTGTTGATAAATCAAGATAAATTAATAAAAAAAATTTAAAAAAAAGAAATTTTGATGATCAATATTGTGTCATGTACCCATATAGTATCATATTGTAAACAAGTCATTACACATACATATTCCTAGTGATGCATGCTTGACTTCCTGACAGTGTGTGACAGGCTAGTCTGCCAATACTTGCTTGTTAAGACCTGTCAGCAGACTTGACCACTGATTGGTTATAAATCGTGTGTGTTTATTTGGAAAATAATGTAATCACTATGACTTTAACTGTTACGCAACAGATGAAACATGTACAAACAGTTTTTCAAAATTTTCTTCTCTTTTTTCCCTATGCTTCCACCACCCCCTTATTTTTATTCAATGCCCCCCAATTGCACCCAAGGCTACTACCACCCCCTTGGATCATTCCAGTGTCCCCCAAAAGGCAGTATTGCCCACTTTGGGAATCTCTGCAAGAAAAGGCTAATAGATTTGGCAGCTTAGAGGTCACTGGTAACTTTGGAAAGAGCAGTTTCAACTGAATAATGCAGTTGGAAGCCAGACTGCAGAATTAAGAAGAGAATGAAAGGAAAGGAAGTAGAGTCCATATTTATAGATGGCCTTTTCAATTTTAGCCATGGAAGAGAGATATGGAATCATAGCTAGTGGGAATGGATCAAATGAGAGTTTTCTGAGGATGAGTGAGATATGGGCAAGTTAGTAGATAATATGGAAACAGCCAATAGAAAAGAGGGATTGAAGTTAAGTGCAAGAGTGGGGATGTTAGAGGGAGCAATCTGTTGGAAAAGGGAGCATGGCATGGGATCACTTACACAGATAGAGGAAAAAGGAGAAAGGGCACCTCATTACGTGAAACGGAGCTGAAGGAAGACATAGTGGCAGAGGGCATGTGGATGTTGTGAGATGAGCAGGAGGGGAAATAAATACATTTTCAGCTATGTGTATTTTCCATACTCATCTAATATATGAATGTCTGGATACTGAAGGCTTCTGTCTTTTTGTTCAGTCCTGGGTTGGATGAAGATCTTACTGGTCTTCAGATTTCCTGATCTCTTTTTGGGCTGGTACTCCTTTTAAATCTTTGCTGTAGTACATGAGAGCTAGGTTCTTCTTTGATCTTTCATTCCATCTTCTTAACCAGAAGAGTTGGAGGTGGTATTTGAGCCCATGTTTTCCTGACTCTTAGTTCATCATTCTCTCTCTCTCTCTCTCTCTTTTTTCATCATTCTCTTTACTAGGCCGTATAATCAATCAATCACCAAGCATTTATTAAGTGCCTACCGTGTTCCAGGCACTGATGGCTGAAGATTAAAAAAAAAAAATGAAACAGTTCTTGCCCTCAGGAAGCTTACATTCCATCAAGAGAGACAACATGTGCATATTGTCATAAGATAATTTCTACTTTCATTTTTATTGGCTCTAATACAGTCATTTCATTTTTCAAAAACTTTTTGGTGAGGCAATTGGGGTTAAGCAACTTACCCAGAGTGACACAGCTAGTAAGCACTGTGTGTCTGAGGCTGGATTTGAACTCAGGTTCTCCTGACTCCAGGGCTGGTGCTCTATTCACTTCATCTCCTAGCTGCCCCAGTTATTTTATTTTTAAAGAAAATCATGTAACGAAATAAAACTTTTTCTTGTGAAATTTAGCTTAATCCTTCAAAACTTTAACCCAGGTGATTAACTGGTTAATGATAAAAAGAACTTCTTGCTCAGCTTTATTTACTCATTTGCTGGCTAGTTGTAAATTTCAGAACAGATCCCTAGTGTTTACTGATCGATTTACACGTTTATCTCATGTAGATTTTTTTCTGTTTTGCCATCAGTTCTTTAAAATGCAGGCCTTTCCTTTTCCCTTTGCCAGCTGTAAAATTCCAAGCATATCCTTCCTGCTGATGTAACAGAAGACTATGTAGTTATTTCTTCTACATCATGACTTTCCCCACCACGGTTTTGATATACCAAAGATCGGCATAAGAAATTAAATGGGAATTTTTGGGAGAGTTTTGCAGAAGCCACAGATGAAACTCAAAGGTCAGCAGATGACACAGAGCCTATGACCAAATACTTAACCTAAATTTCACAATAAGATACTGTAAACATCCTATAAAAGAAAAAGGAAAAATTCAGACTACTTCTCTGGTAGGAAGAGAAGGCACAATGATAGGCCAGTTGAGTAGATTATAGCCTCAGGTGAAAGCCAGAGATTTGGCCAGGTGGGAAAGTCCAGGGCTTTTCCTTTTTGGGGTCCAGATCCCAAAGACATGTCTTTTCCTCTTAGAGGTTCAGATCCCATCCCCGTCATGCTGAGTATATATTAAACCAGCTATTAAAATATCTTAATAAATGTTGGTATGTATGATTGGCAGCAGTACCCATCAACAAATCCTTGAATATTTTCATATCAATATGGCATCTAGGTATAGAAAAGTCACATACAAATCAAACGTAAGTTAATCATGAAGAGGAAGGAACTAATAGCTGGGGTAGGGAATGAGGAGGGAATCAAGAAAGGCCTCCCATAATAGGGGGCAAAAGCTGAGTCTTGAAGGTAAAAATAGAGATTCCAGGATGTAGGAATAAGAAGGAAGAGCATTCCAGGGCATTACACAGACGATAAGTCTGCAAAGGAGACTGAGAAGGAGTGGTCAGACAGGTGGGAGGAGATCTTAGAGAGAACACTGTCAAAGGAAACTCAGAGAAGAGAAAGTATCCAGGAAGAGAAGGTGACCTACAATGTGAAATGCTGAAGAGAGCTCAACAAGGTTTAGGATTGAGAAAAGGACATTTCAGGCCTAACATTTTATGATCATATAAACGTTTTTATTTCAATATACTGCACTCTCTCCTTTTTTTCTTTTTTTTTAAAAAATTAAATGCTATCTCATTCTCACAACAACCCTGGCAGAGAGCTGCTATTATTATCCCCATTTTACAAATGAGAAGACTCAGACAAACAGAGGCTAAGTGATTTGCCCATGATTATACAGCTAGTAAGTATCTGAAGCTAAATTTGAACTCAGATCCTCCTGATTCCATGTCCAGTGCTCTATCTACTGTACCACCTAGCTATCTAGTAGACAGTGGGTCAGACTTCAGGACACAGCTGACACCAGGTCCAGTGGGCTAGAGACCTTGGACTCGGTTAGAGGTTAGTATATATCATCTGGAAGTTGATGGCTCTGACGCTTCCAGTCTTGGCTGGAGAAGAGCTTAGGATTGGACAATTCTTCCCGGTTAGCAGGGAACCATATCTTGAGATCTAGAGGTTTAGGGGTGCTGGGACCCCAAAATAATGAGAGCAAGAGACTCAGATCCTGCCTGAAAGAATTCGACCTAAGACTTCTTTTAGCCAGAGACAAGGTTTATTCAAGATCTGCCATACTGGCCAGACTCTTGAGGAATCTGAACATTTGTGAGCGATTGGCTAGGTTCTTGAGGAATCTGAGCTCTACATTACTTGTTTAAAATACAGAAATCAATAAGACAATAAATCAAGCTCTGATTTGTAGGTGTTCACAAATTTCCAAGGTGTAAATTCCTACACTGAAAATTTAACATTTGGCTTTTGCCTGCTGATCCAAGCTGATTCCAGCACACCAGACATTCCTAATTCTTTCACCAAGCTAATCTTTGAATTGGGATAAAGTGGGAAACAGTTTGCTTACCTCTCAGAGATGTTATCTATAGAGATTCCATAATCCAGTTTGTAGTCTGATCATGACTGCTCACTGATCATACTACCTCGCCAATCGCAGGATAGCACAGTCCCAGTGGGAACGATGGTTTCTTCAGCTAGTGAAGCTGAGAGGTCAGGGGATGTACTGCCCACCATTTTGAAGCATGTAGCACTTCAAGGGTTCTCCACTGCCCAACTGAATGAAAAAGTATGCATTGGCAATGGGGAGGTAATGGGGTAACTGGTAATTGGGTAATGGGGTAAGACAGAAGGGGAGGTTGGATGGGACTTCATCTACTTCTGGGGATTTGTGTCCATTCATACTCAAGTATTTGGTTTCTATACTTCCCAGCATCAATACTGCAAATAACCAAAAACAAAAACCCAACAACTTTTAATACCACTGTCAGATTGTATTCCACTGATCCTTTCTTGCAAATAATAATTTGAATTCAAATCAGTGATCTGGATCACAACTAGGCTTGGTGTCTTCAGTCCCATTCCCCTATGACTCAGTCACCATTTCTTGCCAGTCACACACAGAGTTATACATATTCAATAAAGACTTGTTGAATGAATGAATGGAAGAAACAATAGGGTATTTATTTTGTAGCCACATCTCTCTTACTTTCTCAGGAGACTCTGGGGATTGAATGGAGGTGGGAAGGGGTTCCAGGGCCCTTGCTGCACAGAATCTTAGAGTTGGAAAAGCTCTCAGAGGTCATCTAGGCTAGAATTCCATCTGTAACACACCAAGAACATGGCAATCTAGTTTTTACTTGAAGACCTCCAGGGAAAAGAGACAATAGCTTTTGCAATCAGTGCTTTTGGATGGCTCTATTTGTAAGGAAAACTTTCCCAGTGTCAAGCCCAAATTTACCTCTTTGCCATTTCCACTGTTGCTCCTATTTCTCTCTTCTAGGACCAAAGAGAACAAATCCAACCAGTCTTTCAAGTGACAGACCTTCAAACACTTGAAGAAAATAATCATGGCTCATTTACCCCTCCCCCCAAATTCTTTCTTTTCTGAGCTAAACTTTCCCTTTTCTTCCAATGCATCTGCATATAGATTTTCCTTATCCTGTTTACCTTCCTCTCCATGTTCTCCAGCTGGTCAATGTCTATTCTAAAATGTGGTGCCCGGATATGAACACGATACTGGAGATATTGTTTAACCAGGGCAGAGTACAGGAGGCCTATCACTTGCCTAGTTCTGGACATAATGCCTCTTTTTCAAGTAGACTAAATCAGCTTTGTGACTACCCAGTTACACTGTTGACACAGTGAACTTGCACTCCATTAAATCCCCAGGTCTCTTAAAGACAAGTGATAGTCTGCCCCTCATGTATGAGTGAAGCTGATTTTTTGAACCCAAATATAAGACTTTACATTTGATTTGCTGACACTACCCAGGAGGCCACTGAATCAGTTCCACTAAATTGTTGCTTTTTCTGTTGTTATTCTTGTTCCCAGTTGCTACTTCTGCTTTTCTAAGAACTGAACAAATCTCATCTCTCTTCTGACCCCTTGATAATCCATTTACATCATTGCCAGCTTAATCTTCCTTTATGTGTAGTTTTGCTTATATTACTCCTCTGCTATAATATTTTCATTGGCTCCCTATTGCCTATCAAATTTCTTTAATTAGAATTCAATTTATCCATTTAGTCTTAATTTAATTTATTAATTTAATTAATCCATAATGTCTTCTACATTATGGCTCTAATCTTTTCCAGATTATCTTGTATTATTTCCCATAGTGAACTATATTGCATCAGCCAAACTTGACTACTTATGGTCTATCTCCCCTACTTCTTCAATGTCCAAGTCAAATAACCCTCCCATGAAGTCTCTCTGGCTCTCTTCTTAGGATTTATATAACCCTTGTTATGTACCTTGCTATAAAATTTGTCATTGTGGTAGTTATTTGTTTAGGTGTCTTACTTCTAGACTCTAAGTTCAATGAGGCCTTATCTAAGCTTTTTAGTATCTTCTCTGTGACCCAGCACAGTGAGTAGGTACTTAATGAATGTTTATTGAATTAAATTATCCTCTGCTCAAAAAACCATCTTGGGCTGAGGAAAGAGTCATAGAATTACATAGTTGTCAGACCTGGATGGAACCTTAGAGATCTTCCCCAGATGATGAAATAGATGGCAAGTGACTTGCCCAAGGTCATACAGGACTATATGTGATAGCTCTGGGATTTGAACTCAGTGCCTTTAGATTCTAAAGCTACTACTCTTTCTACTGTGCCAAGATGCATCCTTTTAGAGAGTCAGTGTTCCTGAGAAACAATGAGTTGGAATGGAAAGATCATTAGACCTTGAGTCAGGAGGACCTGCATTTGAATCCTACCTCTGACACTACTTGTGTGATCATCTGTGAAATGGAGATAAAAATACCTAAAAATACAACATCGAAGCAGCTAAACGGCACAGTGGATAGAACATCAGCACTGGAGTCAGGAGTTCAAATTTGGCCTCAGACACTTGACACTTCCTGTGTGACCTTGGGCAAGTCACTTAACCCCAATTTCCTCACACCCCCAAAAATACAATATTTCACAGGATTATAGACATATTATTAGTCTAGGTATAAGGTGGGCTTTATCACTAGAGTGAGGAGAGGCATTAGCAACAGAGCTGAAGGATACCTTACTGAAGTGTGCTGACCGGAGATACTGAGATAAATCTGGCTAAACAAAGTCTGTCTAGAGGAGGGGGGGCAAGCGGGAGATAAAGAAGTCACAAGTGTACCTGTCCCTCTTTGTTACGCATAGTGTTCCTTCATGTGAGTATGCCTTTGTACACATCAGTTTTCAGCTGGGTATATTTTCTCAACACCTACGCAGTATGTGAACATGCAGGCACCACCATACTAAATGCTTCCAGTTATCAACTTAAATGCAGGCACCACGTGTGCTGTGCTTGTGGTATGGGATAGGGCATGGATAGGCTAGACCATTATTTTTCATAATTAAAGAACTTTCAATGCTAAGAGACTATCAACAGGCCAAGAAGGACCACGGTTTATCTGATATGTCTCCTTTCCTCCACATGCACTGTTTGAGGTGTGGGACTGGTCACGGGCAGGCCGGACTATTATTCATCATTAACGAACTTTCAGTGCTGAGACCATCAAAAGGCCAAAAAGGACCACAGTTTATCTAGTATATGTCCTTTACCTAAAAGAAATGAGGTTCGACAACATATATCAGTCTGCAGGGCTTAAAACTTGCAAAGCAAAACCTTGGAGAGCTAAGGCTGCATACTCATTCAACTCACCATGGGCACGTGGGAAATGCTTTGTTTTGCTCCCCAGCCCCGAATGCTGACATATAAGGGGATGGCGGTGGGGTGTTATTTAAAAACCTAGACCCACCAAGGCTGAGGACCCCGTCGTTATTACCTAAGGCTGGGGTCAATTGCGTAACCAACCCTAGCCTTGCACACAATGGAGATACGTGCGCGCAGGGGGGGATCCTTCCCTCTTTGGGGGTTGGGGGGGGTGGAGGAGGAGATGGATGAAGGGAAGGGGGGGATGGTGCGGTGTGTCACACACGTGACAAAGCCGCTTCGAGCGGCCCCGGGAGCGCGCGGAGGCCGCGCCGGAGCCGGAGCCGGAGCCGGGGCCGCGGCCGCGCAGGCGGGGGAGGAGCAGCAGGCGGCCGCCGCCGTTTCGCCTCCCGCCCGCCCGCTCGCGGGGCCTCCAGTTCGTTGCACATTCTCTCCTGGCGGCGGCGCCACCTGCGCCAGCGAGCGCCGGAACATGGCGACGGGGATTAGCTGCGGGGAGCCGTGGCTCCCTCTCCTCTTCGCCCTCATCGCGCTCTTGCCCCCCTGGGCTCTGGCCGAGACCCGGAGCCTGCATTCGGCCGGGGGCCGGGCTGCGCTGCCCCAGGAGCGGGGCTTCTTCGTGCTGCAGGGCGGCGCGGGCCAGCCGGGGCTGTCCGGGCGCAGCGGCGGCGGCGGCGGCGCAGGGGATGCCGCCGGGGGCGCGAGCCGGACGGCAGGGGAGCTGCCGCCGGCGCCGCCGCGGACCAAGCGCAGCGCCGCTGCCCATCAGCCCGAGCCTGTGAAGGTGTACGGACAGGTGAGTGCCAGCGCTGGCCCTCCACGCACCCCGGGGCGACCCGCGATGACATTCCCTTGCTCGTTTATCATTTTGGGGGCAAATGCATCCCAGCTACCCCGGGGATGTCCTTCCCGCTCCCTTGCCTTTGCAAAGAGAATCGCCGTGTGCAACTGGTCCTGTTGCCTGCGGACCTGGGGTTGCGCCGGAACCTGCACCTGGATAAAATAGGGGTTCGCTTCAGCCCGTGGCAGTGGGCGGTGGAAGCCAGCACCCCGCAATGGCAGTACACCCCCACGAGTCCCGCGTGGGGAAGGAGGACGTGTGGGGTGCTTACTTAACTTCCACCTACCATAAAGGTGGGGGACCCCCAAAGCATGGCCCTTTGCTATGGTGGGGTGGAAGTAAGAGTTAATTTTCTGGGTGGATTTTTTTTCTTTTATCTTTTCCTTTAAAAAGGAAAAGGCTCCAGTTTGCATAGTAATCTTCTGTGTTGTTACTTGTAGAATTTGACTGAAATGAGATAATTTGGAGATCTGATTATTCGGCAAGTGATTATTACTAGCCAAGCAATGGGTTTATTAGATTCCAAGCAATGTTAATTTCTTTTTATGGTTAACCCACTGTTAGGAATGGCGAACAGGTTAATATGGGAGATGGCAAAATTAATTTGATCTTTTACAGTCTCATAAGACTCCCCATTCCTGCGGTTAAGACGCGTATCAGCAAAACTAGGCAGTGGGCAGAGGAGGAAAGAGGAAGCAGTAGAGGTGGTAGCACTCACCTTTCCTATAAATGAGTTTTTTACCCCCCCTTTAAAGTAGAAATTAAAGGGCCCGGCCTGCGTAGGGCTGTAACTGCTACCTTTGCCCTTTATTTTTTGCACCTTCCTTTTCCCCAGGAGATTGACAGAATCATAGAAGTAGAATAAGGGCCATAAGGGACCTTAAGAGATATTCTAGTCCAGTCCCTTTATTTTGTAGATGAAGAAACTGAGAACTTAGTTATCTAGTGACTAGCCCAAGGTCACACATCTAAAGACAGGCAGAATTTGCTGCATTGTGATACAGTGGAAAAAGCTATAGATTTAGAACTAGAGTACTTGGGTTCAAGTCCTGACTTTGCCGTTTATTTTCTACCTGTGTGATATTGGGCAATTAACTTAGCCTTTCTGTGCTGCATTTTTTTTTTCACGCGTAAAATGACCTCTAAGGTCCCTACCAACTACAAATCTATGGTCCTCTTTGCTGAAGCTCCATGACTTCCCTCTCTTTCTACTCCTTCCCTCCCTCAGGCTGCACCCTTTTGATAATAAAGTAGTAGTAGCTTAGCTTGTTAGGATAGATTGATGTATGATGAAATGCCTACTGGGGGTAGGTAAGGTGGTAACTGGGAGCATTTGGCTTCATTTTTTCCTGCATCCCTGGGTAAGATTTTGGGTATATTCTTATATAACATGCATATGTACAAAATGTACTGCTAGAATCAGATCTCATTTGCTAACTTCTTTTGTGAATCCTGATTTCCCCTGCATCTGAAGCTCTACTTGTTTGTTTTTGACTCTCAAGTCCCAGCCACAGAACAGGGACACTGACGTCAGTGATGTGTGGGAGGGGAAAGTGAGTCTTCCTGGTGGACTGGTTCACTAAAGAATTATAGGGCAGTTTTTCTAAGGAAGGACCAAACAACCCCCTCCAGATCTGAGTTGCCTTTTTTGACGGTTGGATTGATGAAGAGGAGGTTTTCCTTTGCTTTAAAGATATGGATGCAGTTTTTATTCCAGGGTTTGATTTTTATAAGGTCTTTGAGGCCTGGAGTAGCTGAAATGAATTATACTCCCATCTGGGGGTGATCTAATAAGCTGCTTTTTCATCACTGGGCTTTCTAGAATGAGTGAGCTCTCTAGAAGAAATGCAGCTTTTTCTAGGCTGTGGCAGCCTTACAAAATCACTATTCTCCTTCTCCTTGGGGGAATGTAACAGTGGACTTAATCTGTAGCATAAAGACTTTGGGTTAGAGATAAGTAAGGACTTCCTGGCAGAGAATGAAGGAATTTGCAGAATCTCTTCCCTGTATTCTGAGCTGGAGGATCCAATTCACAACCCATTTAGGATGATTGGTGTACTCTTATCTACTAAAATAGGGGTTCTCAACCTTTTTTTAAATCAGGGACTCCTTTGGCAGTCTGATGAAGCCTGTGGACCCCTTCTCAGAACCTTGTTTTTAAATACGTAAAATACATAAGATTTCAAAGGAAACTCAAAGTTAGTGAAAAAAAGAAAAGATGTGATGGTTTTTTTCCATCCAAGATCACACCTTCTAGACCATAAAGCCTCCAGGTTACTAAAAGGAGGGGTAGAGAGAGACAACTTCCCTCTCAGAGGAAGTCTGTTGAAGTGGATAGAGAGCTTGACTTTAGTTGGAGTTAGTAAGATATATGTGTTCAGACCCTGCCACAGAAACTTCCTAGCTGTTTAACCGTGGTCAAGTCGGTTCACTTCTCTAAATCTCAATTTCCTCCTATGTAAAATGGGGATAATAATAGCATCTACCTCAAAGGGGTATTGTTAAACTCAGATTACTTTCACCAGCTGTATAATTGTCAACTCTGTTTCCCTTCCTCTGCCTTTGAGCCTGAAGGAGTTAGAGTTGGTCCAGAGTACTTTGAATATGCATGAAGTCCAGCACCTCTTTGTAGGCACAATTCAAGGAGGAGGAGGAGGAGGAGGGGATACTGAGGAATGGGAAGATATCTTTCCTGTCTGTGGGAACTTAAGAGTTCAGTGAGGAACCAAGACACATGCAACTTTAGACATATATAAATACAAGTGACAGAAACCAATAAAGGTAGACAAAAACAGCCGCAACTGTACAGAGATTTATTGGAGACCTATGTAATTGGGGACAGAAGGAACAGTAACGGGGCCAGGTGGGGCTCTTGAGACCGACGAGAATGTGCAGCAGCTTGCCCTTTTGACATTCCAAGGGAGGTCAGCAGGGCTTCTCCTAGCAGCTCCAATTAAAGCAGGGATGCTCCGAGTTGTTTTATGTCAGCCTCTGTTGCTGCAGGAGCTGCTGGTCAGTTGGGATCCTCTTGAAGAGCGCCCAGAAAAATCATAGAATATGAGGGTGACCTTGAAACCACCAGCTGCAGGGATTTTATGCTGAAGAGGGAAGGAGAAAGGCCATCAGCCATTTTAGGAGGAGGCTGTCCTGGGCTTGGAGTCAGAAGACCTGGGGTCCAGTTCCAGACCTCTGTGATTTTGAGCTGCTGGTTATTTTAACGCAGGCCTCAGTTTCCATATCTTTAACATAGGAAAGACAATTCTTGCCTTAACTTTCTTAGAAGAATATTTGCATGATAAGTATTGGAATGTAACAGTATATTCAAAAGCAATTTGATGTCAGTTCTGCTCAACTTAATTCAACAAATGTTTATTGTGCAATGCATTATGGTAGGGATGGGGATATAAAGGGAAAAATGAAATGACATGGACATTGCCCTCAACGAATTGATAATCTAATTGAGGAGGGATAAGATGTCACAGATAACTACATATTATATGTCTACAGTTATAAATGTAGTTATCTGTGTAGCTAGATATATATCTAAAATATATTCATAATATGTGTGTGTATAATATACACACCCTTCCCACTCCCCAACCTTTACCCCTACATACACAAACGTAAGTGTTATATATAAACAATGGATAAAGTGCTAGACTTAGAATCAGAAAGAAGTGAATTCAAATTGTGCCTCAGACATTTACTGGCTCTGTGGCCCTGAGTAATTTAGCTTCTCATTCTCAGTTTTCTCAGCTGGAAAATGGTGATGATAATAATAATACCTGCCTCCCAGATTTGTTGTGAGGATCAAATGAGTTAATTTTTGTAGAATGCTTGGCAAACCTTAAAGCACTATGTAAATGTTAGGAATAATAATAATGGTCATTATTATTATGTGATAAGTACATAGGAGAGATATAAATATAGTAGTATGAGAGATTTGAGGAGGGAGAAATCACGTAGGTAGGGAATTTGGATGTAATCTTTATGGAAGAGGTGATACCTGAGCTAGTTGGCCTTGAAAGATGGAAAAGATTTCATTAGGCAGAGATGTAAGGGAGATTATTCTAAGCATAGTGGGTGGCTTACTCAAGAAATGTGGAAGTCGGGAAAGGCAGAACAAGATTGGAAAATGGTGAGTAGTTGAATTTGCTTGGAAGACAGAATCCATGCAATAGTCTCCCCAAGTGGCTAAGCTGGAAGAAAGCTGATGCTTAGCTAATAATTGAAGAGAGCTGTCCTCTCTCTCATTCAATCCTTTCATTGGAAATCTAGGTAAAAGCATAGGGATTCCATTGTCTGGAGAAGGGAGGTTTTGGGGAATGGTACGTTAGAGATATGGGAAGGAGCCTTGTAATATAAGTGGGATGTTTCCCATGTGAGTACTTGACCAGGTTTTTATAGATTCTTATGGTCCGAAGGATGGTCGGGTAGTGAACCTGTGGGATGGTGGAACCCAAGTTTATCCTCAGCCATTTAAAAATTTATTTAGAATATTGGACTTGAAATCAGGAGGCCTAGTTTTGGATCCAGACTCTAGCTTTTACTAGCTGTGTTACCATGGGTCTCTTTCTTTTAAAAAATTTATGTGCATCCCCTTCTTTTCTTTAAATCAATTTTTATTTTATTATCAGTTCTGAATTCTTTCCCTTCCTACTTCCCCTCCCCCACCCATTGAGAAGGCAAGGAAAACAAAAACCCATTAAAGTTTGTGTAGTCATGCAAAACAAATTCCTGTATTAGCCATCTCCCAAAAGAAGGAAAGAAAGAAACAAAGGAAGAGAAGAAAAGATGCTTCAGTCTTTACTCTTGATTCCATTAGCTCTCTTTTTGGAGGTGGATAGCATATTTCATCATAAGTCCTTTGAAATTGTGGTTGGTCATTGTGTTGATCAGAGTTCTTAAGTCTTGTAAAGTTGATTATCTTTATGATATTATTATTATAGAAATTATTCTCTTGGTTCTACTCACTTTTTTTTAAATCATTTCATTCAAGTCTTCCAGGTTTTTCTGAAAGCATCCCTTTTGTCATTTCATATGGCACAATAGCATTCCTTTACATTAATATTACCATAACTTGTTTAGCCATTCCCCAAATGATGGGTGTCCCCTCAATTTCTAATTCTTTTTTTTAAAAATTAATTTATTTTGATTTATCAGCAATCACTTCCATAAGCTTTTGAATTTAAAATTTTTTGCCTCCCCACGTCCTTCCCTCTCCCTCCCCTCCATACTCCCCAAGACAGCATGCAATCTGATATGGGCTATACAGATACATTCCTATTAAACATATTTTCACATTAGTGATATTGTAAGAAAGAATTAGAACCAGTAGGAGGAACCACCAGAAGGAGGAAACAAAACAAAACAGAAGAAAAAAATAGCAAATAGTATGCTTCGGTCTGCTTTCAAACTCCATAGTTCTTTCTTTGGATGTGGATTTTCCATCATGAGGCCTTTGGAGATGTCTTAGATCCTTGCATTACTGAGAAGGGTTAAGTCTATCAAAGTTAGTCATCGCACAACGTAGCTGTTACTGTGTACAGTGTTCCCCTGGTTCTGCTCACTTCACTCAGCATCAGACCATATAAGCCTTTCCAGGTTTTTCTGAAGTCAGCCTGTTCATCATTTCTTATAGCACAGTAGTATTCCATTACATTCACATACCACAACTTGTTCAACCATTCCCCAATTTGTGGGCATTCTCTCAATTGCCAGTTCTTTGCCACCACAGAAAGAGCTGCTGTAAATATTTTTGTACATGTGGGTCCTTTTTCCCATTTGTATGATCTCTTTGGGATACAGCCCTGGAAGTGCTATTGCTGGGTCAGAGGGTATGCACATTTTTATAGCCCTCAGGGCATAGTTCCAAATTGTTCTCCAAACTGGTTGGATCATTTCACAGCTCTACCAACAATGCATTAGTGTTCCAATTTTCCCACTTCTTTTCCAACATTTATCATTTTTCTGTTTTGCCCTGTTGGCCAATCTGATAGGTGTGATGTGATACCTCAGAGTTGTTTTGATTCGCATTTCTCTAATCTAGTGATTTAGAGCATATTTTCATTTGAATATAGATGGTTTTAATTTCTTCATCTGAAACCTGCCTGCTCATATCCTTTGACCGCTTATCAGCTGGGGAATGGCTTGTATTCCCAATTTCTAATTCTTTGCCACTACATAAAGAGCTTCTATAAATATTTTTATATATCTGGGTTATTTTCATCTGTCTTTGATCTCTTTGGGATATAGATCCAGTAGTGATATTACCTGGGCCTGTTTCTAACTTTGTTTTAATACCAGTTTCTTCACCTATAAAATGCAGATAATACTTGTTCTTCTTACCTCAGACAATTGTTGTGAAAAGTTTGTAAACCTTAGAGTGCTATAGCAATGTGAGTTATCACTATTAAGTTTGCATAACATTGCAGTCTGGAGTGGTAGACAGAGAGTTAGTCTTGGAGTCAAGAAGGCCTGAATTCCAGGTCTGTCTCTGACTCAGGCTTTGTGACCCGGGCTGAGTTACTTAACCTCTCAGGGCTCCAGGCAGTTCTCTGAAGATTCTAAGTTGCTCAGTAGATGCCAATGTGTATTTGTGGAGGAAGATTCCTCCCTGGTATTTCCCTACACTAATGAAATCACAGGTCTGCTTAAAAAAAAAAAAGCATAAACCTATGATTCTAACACATAAGAGTTCTTGACCAAGGCTACCAAACTGAGTTCCGTTTTGTGTTATTAGTTTGTTTTGAGGAGTCTTTTAGAACGCCCAAGTATAGCTGCAGGTTTATTTTTCTCCTAACAAACTCTCTCTTCACATGTAGTCTCTGCTTTTCAGAGGGTAGGTCGGATTCAGTGTCTTGTTTTGAGACTGAAAATAAGGTGTCAGTTACAGTACAGAGCTCTCAAACAAAGGAAGGCCTCTTGGGGTGGAATGCTGTTTGGCCTTCGGTCTAGTTTTCCCTTGATTTTTGCCTGATATAAGTTCTTGGGGAAAGAATGAGAGGTTGAGCCTAAAACTAGGATGCCCAACCTGTGTGTTCCCAGAGGAAGTGGAGAAGCCAGTGTGTTGGTGTTTCTGTGAGAGTGAAGAGTGTCATAAATTTGTAGGTAACCTGTTTATATGGGATTTTTGAAGAACATAGGTCTTTGCTGTGAAAATTGTTTTTGGGGTAAGGAGTAGGATCAGAGAATCTTAGAGGTCCTTTTGTCCAGCCATCTACCACACCCCCAGTGGGCACTTTGTCCTGTTTTACTTCTGTCTAGCCCCCAGTAGCCCCCTAATTGGTGGCCATTTTATAGTTTATTAGTACCTGGGCTGTGGGTAGGTTGGGATAGGGTGATTAGAGGAAAAAAGGAGCATAGGGAAGGGAAAGGGAACAAGTGTTTATTAAGCCCTTACTATGTGCTAGGCAGTGTGCTAAGCATTTTTTACAAATATTATCTCATTTCAGCCTTGCAGTAATTCTGGGAGGTAGGTGCTATCATTAGCCCTCATTTTACAGGTGGGGAAGCTGAAGTACACCAAGGTTAAATGACTTGCCCTAAATCACACAAAGAGTGAGTGACAGGTCATGGATTTGAATCCAGGTCCAAAATTAGTTTTAAATTATTAACAGATGTCAGTTAACCTTGCCCCCAATATGATGAAATGATGGAGTCAACTATATGTAGCCTCAAAATATACGTATTGGTTTCACGATTGTGAATAATCATCAAGTTCTTCTTACCCACAGTTTCAGAGTCCACGTTAGGCACTGGTACTGAACATTAGGCACAAATGATGGGTTTGGAGTGAGATGAACTCTGAGACCCCTTCCAGCTCTGACAATCCACGGTTCATAGCCTGTTGTTCATGGTCTGTTGTGTGCAAAATGATTCCCACATCGTTAAGAGCACCAGAGGCTCAAAATAGAAGGAGGTTTGGAGGTTCTTGTTCCAGAAGAAGCCAATCTCCTCATAATTTTCTTTTTTCTTTTTTTGCAAACCACTTCTATGTTGGCCATATTCCAAAAAAAAAAAAGGTAAGAAAAATAAAGAAAGTGAGAATATTATACCTTGATTTGTATTCAGAGTTCATCAGTTCTCTCTCTGGAAGTGGATAGTATTTTTTCATGTTGTTTAAGCTTGTCTACCCAGAGATAGTGGAGTGGTTTGTATTTACTTCTCCAGTTCATTTTCCAGATGGGGAAACTGAGGCAGACAGGGTGAATTGACTTGCCTAAGGTCACACAGCTAGGAAGTGTCTGAGGCTGGATTTGAACTCAGGTAGATGAGTCTTCCTGACTCCAGGCTCTGCAGTCTATCCTCTGCAGCACCTAGCTGCCTGCCCCTCATGAATACTTTGGAACTGCCTTGGATCATTGTATTGATCAGAACAGCCAAGTCTTTCACAGTTGATCATCATTACAATATTGCTGTTACTTTACATAGTGATCTCCTGGTTCTTCTTGCTTCACTTTGCTTCAGTTCATGTAGGTGTTGCCATGGTTTTCTGAAACCAACCCCCTTGTCATTTCTTATAACAAAATACTCCATCATAATCACTCCACAGCTTGTTCAGCCATTCCGCAACTGATGCGCATCCCCTTGATTTCCAATACTTGGCTTTTACAAAAAGCGGCTACGAATATTTTTGTATGTCTAAGTCTTTTCCCTTTTTCTTTGATCTCTTTAGGATACAGACCTAGCAGTGGTATTCCTTGGTCAAAGGGTCATGATTTTCAATTGAATAAATATTTTTTTAAGTGGTTGCTCTGTAGAAGGCACTGTGCTAAGGGTGGAGGATGCAGAGATCCAAACAAAACAGTCTGTATCATAGCCCTCAAGGAGCTTATGTTTTCTCTGGGAATGGATACAACAACACGTGCGTATGTAAGAAAATAGAAAATGATAGAAATGATTTGAAGAAGAATGATTGGGAAGATCAGGCCTTGGGAAGGAGGAGGCTCTGGAGGGCGTGATGCTTGGAAGAAAGTTTGGGATTTGAGGAGGCAGCGATGAGAAGGGAGGACATTCCAGACATGAGATCATATTGTCAGAATATCGATTTAGAGATGTAAGTGACCTTAAAGTCAAATCCAGTTCATCAAATCTAGTCCTTTCATTTTTATAAATGAGGAAGCTGAGGCCCAGAGAGAGAAAATGATTTCTGCAAAGTCACAGATAGCTGAGTGAGCCAGGTCCTCTTGAGTCTAAATCCACTGCTACAGTTGTACAGAATTATGGAGGTAGGAGATGGGATATATCGTGTGAGGAATAGCTAGCAGGCCGTGTAGACTGGACAGAGAGTGTGTGATGGGGAATAACATGAAATAAAAAGGAATAGGTGGGGGCCATAATGTGGAGGCTTAAGGATTTTGTATTTTATCATAAGGGTAATGGGGAGCCACTGGAGATTCTTGAAAGGTGGTGGTGACATAGTTAGATCTCTGTTTTTAGGAATATCATTTTAGCAACTAGGGGGATGATGGATTGGAGAAGGGAGAGACAAGAGGCAGAGAGACCAGTTAGAAGGCTGTTATAGTAGTTGAGGCCAAAGGTGGATTATAAAGGCTGTATCAATGGAGATAAAGCTCTAGATGGTAGAGATGTGGTAGTAAAAGAATTGAGAAGACTTTTTAGCTGATAGGATGTAGTAGTTGAGGAAGAGGGAAGAGTCCAGGGATATGTAGGAATAACCAAGGTGGTGAACCTGGATGACTGGAGAGAGAGAGTGGTCCAGACCAACAGCAGAAATGGAGAAATTCGGAAGAAGGGTAAGGGAGTGGTTGAGGGCAGACTCCATATAGAATTCTTCCTTTAGGGGCAGGTCCAAGCTGGGTATGAAACATCAAAATAAATGGATCGAGTTCACGGAGTCCATCATGACTCCAGCCTGGGTCTCATAATCTTGTGGATTGACATGGTGGCATATGTGTGTGTACATAAATGTGTATACATGTATATATGTGTATATACATGCATATGTCTTTGTGTGTGTATAATATATGTGTTTATGTATTATGTGTGGCATTCACTTCTGCTCATTTAACTTGTGCTGTGAGTTTTTCCTTCTTGGTAAACTGAGGTTAATAACACACTTGTAAAAGTGCTTTGAGATCTGGGATCCCAGAATGGGAAACAGTGATTTGGATTGCAGATAATGAGGACTGCAAAACAAAGTTAGTTTTATCTGTGTCAGGGCTTTGTGAGAGGGTCTTAAGGCTACACTTTGGTGTATTTAGCCACTTACAGCATTCATTATCAGTGGTGTCATCTTTGCACACAAAAGGCAGTTAATTATTATCTACACTAAAGGACATAGCGGGCCCAGGGACACAAACAACTTAAATAGCAGATAATTTTTTAAAATGGCATATTTAGAATAAATTTGATCTTGAGAAGAGTGGGTTTACCTTCCTAATTATGTGTTGCTTATGTTAATATTAAAATAAATTTGCTTTCCTTGAAAAACCTGTCAGCTGATATGGGAGGTACAGTGAATGTAGTAGAGAAGGCTGGTTTGGGTTTTAAAATTGGGATTATTTAAAATAATCCACAGAAGCAACTGATAATTGATTTCATAAAAATCAATATAAGTTGGACTAGTATAAGGACCTTGCTTTAAAAAAATTGGCTCTTCCTATTTATTTTGAAAGGGAAATTAAGATTTGTACTTAGTGGAAAGCAAAAGATTTTTTAAAAAATTATTAGGAAACATTTGAGATTAGAGTTTGTATGGAAAGAAATGTGGATTTGTGCGGCAGGGAAGACTACTCTAGGTTGACAAGCATAGGACAGACATACATTGGCAGAACACGTATTCATTCTGGCCACGTAGATGCAGAAATCAATTTCCCTTGGTTTGAAATGAGCTGCAGTTAATTTTGACCTAATTCATTGGCATATCGACCTGTGGACCTTGGGCCTCCCGTGAAGAAATGGCATGGACTGCTGTTTAGCCTTGGACTGGCTGAGAATGTTAATAGCTAGTATTTATGTAGTGCTTACTGTGTGCCAAGCACTGTGCTAAGCTCTTTACAATTATTATCTCATTTGATCCTCACAACAGCCCTGGGAGGCAGAATACTGCAAAACAGTATCTGGCAAGATGGGAGACAGGTACCTGGGCTGTTAGGTTCATCTGCTAAATGTCCTATTTTAGAGCCTCAGTTTCCTCATTTCTGCTAACTGGCCTTAATACATGCCTTGAGGTTTGTAAAGTTCTTTACAAATATTGTCTCATTTTATCCTCAGAACAAACCGAGGAGGTAGGTAGTGTTATTATCCCCATTTTACAGGAAACTGAAGCAAAAAGAGTTCCCATGACTTGCCTAAGGTCACACAAATCGTGTCTGAGGCTAGATTTGAATTTGTCTTCCTGACTTACAGACTCAGCATACTATCTGTTGTGCCACCTGACTGCTGCTAGTATCTGGAATCTACTTCCTTGCTATTGACATACAATAGTAAAAGGGAACTTAAAATAATCGGTGTTCTAATAATCCATTTGGTTGTTGTTAGTAATAGTGACAGGAACCGTCTGTGTCACCACTAGCCAGTTGCTGGGAAATATCACTTTTCTTGGCTTGACGGTGGTAGCACAGGTGGACTTTCATCCTGCCTATTTGGTTTAGTTCTTCCTCCTCCTCCCAGAGGAAAGGTGACTTATTCCTCATCAGGGAGAGATATCATCCCTGCCTTGAAGTCATAGTAACAGTAAATACTGTCCTTGTTTCCATCACAAACAGAGGATAGGAAGAAAGCAAGATCTTAGATCTGGAAAACCCCAGTCTTTATAGCCTCATAATCTCTCTCTGTGTCTGTCACGTCTCTGTTGGCCTCAGTCTTTTCATTTGTAAATGTAGGGAGCTGGACTTACATGGCCTCTGAGATCCCTTCTGCTCTCATTTTATAATATATGATCCTTCAAATTTTTTATTGATGCTTTTGCTTACATTTATTTATCTATTTATCTGTTTATTTTTGAACTTAACAGACATCAAATAAAACTAAAGGAATTTCCATGTATGGAAGAATGGGATCATCCATGGAACTGTGAATTGCTGTTATACAGAGCTTTTCTTTTTAAATATTTAATAATTAATCATGTAACTTTGAAAGCTGTCTTGATTGTCTCTGATCCCTTCTTGCCTTCCTTCTTTTCCCTCTTCACTTTTTTGGAACCCTGTCTCCAGTCTCCTTGTCCTTCCCTCCTCCCCTTCCTCTCTCATTTGGTAAACAGAGTCAAGCAGAACTTTTGCAACACATATCTTGTAGCAAAACAAGTTCTTGCATTGGCTGTTCCCAAGTATGTAAGTCTCATCCTCTATCTTCAATCTTCATGTCTCTTTCAGGAGGTGGGTAGCATGCTTCATCATAGTTCTCTAGAATTGTGGATGGTTGCATTGATAGGTCTTAGGTCATTCAGAGATGTTTTTCCTTACATTATGGCTATTGAATAAATATTATACTGGTTCTATTCACTTCACTTTACATAAGTTCATATAAACTTAGGTTTCTCTGAAAATGTCCTTCTTATATATATATGTATATCTTATGGTATAATAACATTCCATTACATTCTTACACCATAAGTTGTTTAGCTATTCCCCAATTGATGGCTTCCAGTCCTTTGCTACAACAAAAAGAGCTTCTATAAATTTTTTTTTGTACATATAGAACCTTTTTCTCTTTCTTTGATCTTTTAGGGATAGATGACTAGTATCACTAGCCTAGTTAGTATCATTGGATCAAAGGGTATATATGATTTAGTAACTTTTTGGTCGTAGTTACAAATTGCGTTCTAGGATGGCTGGACTATTTCACTGCTCCACTGTTTTCCTTTTTTGTCAACTTTGCCAATCTGAGTTTCTTTAATTTGCATTTCATAAGTTATTAGTGATTTGAAGCATTTTTTCTTTTGTTTGTGATAGCTTGGATTTTTTCCTTAGAAAACTTTATATCCTTTGATCATTTATCAAGTGAAGATGGCTTATTCCCTCAGTTTCTTTTCTTTTTCTGATTGCTATAGTTAGCATTTTGAATACTATATCAAATAATGGTGATAATGAACCCTCTTGCTTTGCCATTGATCTCATTGCTAGGCCTCTAGTTTATATGCCTATTAAATAATTCCGACTCTTGGTTTTAGGTATATACTACTAATTATATTAAGAAATGGTATATTTATTCTTATGTTTTCTAGTGTGTGTGTTTTAACAGAAATGGGTACTTTATTTTTTCAAAAGCCATTTCTATATTTGTTGATATAACCATATGATTTTTGTTGTTCTTGTTATTTGTTGTCAATTATGTTTATATTTTTACTAATATCGAACCAGCTCTGGATTCCTGGTATAAATCCAACCTGGTCACAGTGTAAAATCTTTGTGATGTGTTGCTGTAGCCACTTTGCTAATATTTTATTTAACAATCTCTTATCAATGTTCATTAGAAATGTTAGCCAAGTTTTCTTTCTCTGTTTTGACTCTTTTCTTAGGTTTAAGTATCAAGACCATATTTGTATCATAGAAGGAGTTTGATAGGATCCCTTTTCCCCGTATTTTTGTATTTTACATATTTTGTAAACATTCACCCATTTCATTTAAAGTGTCAGTTTTTGGCATATAGTTGGGCAAAATAGTTTCTAATAATATCCTTTATTCTTTATTTGTTGTGATTTGTCCTTTTTCATTTTTGATATTAATGATTTGTTTTCATTTTTTCTTTTTAAAATCAAATTAGCTAATGGGTTATTCATATTTTATTTTTTCAAAAAAGTGGCTCCGAGTTTTATCTATAAATTCAGTGTGTATATTTTGAATGGGATTTTCCTTTCTGTCAGCCATTTCCTGATATGCCCTTCATTCACTGCCCTGAAATAAAGAAAAAATCAAACAAGACCTAATATGTCTGTCACTGTATGCCACATTCACCGTTTGTAGTCTACCTCCTCAACCATTCCCCTTCCTCCTTACTAGGTACAACTAGGAGTATTTTATCATCTGTTTTCTTGAATCGATAGTGGTCATTGAATTTACTATGAGTTCAGCTGCTTTTTAGTAGCTTTTAATTTACATTATTGTGGTCATCGTATATATTGCTCTCCTAGTCCACGAATTTAGATCGTATACCTTAAAAATTTTCTTTGAATTCCTCATATTTGAATAATTCTATCAATCTGTCTATATCTTAAAAATGAGACCTTTTCAAGAAACAAACTGCATATTTTTTTCTCCAGTTAATGTTTTCCCATCTAATTTTAACTGCCTTGACTTTGTTTATGTGAAAACTTTTAATTTGATGTAATAAAAACTATCTATTTTATCTCCTCATAAACTCACCTCCTGTCTGAAAGATAATTTCTTTCCTGTTCCTCTAATTCACTTATAATGTGATTCTTTATATCTGTCATGTATCCATCTGGAGCTTATTTTGGTATATTGTGTGAGGTGTTGGTTTTTACCCAATTTCTGTATTTCAGTGATGTAAGCTGTCCAACTAAATCTAATTTCTACTAGACTGCTTTTTTTCTTATTAAATAGGAAGTACTTTCCTAGATAATTTAGGTTTTTGGATTGATCAGACAGGTTATTGAATTCTTATTCTTCCTTGTCTAGTCTTTTCTTCCCTTTTTTTTTAACCAGTATCTAATGATTTTGATATAATTTGAGATATGGAAATGCTATTCCCCCTTACTTTCTACCTTTTAAAACTTGTTTGCCTTGACATTTTAGATCTTTTGTTCTTCAAGATGAATTTTGTTATTATTTTGTCCTTTTGTTGTAGAGTGTACCTTTGGTATCTTGTTTTGTACAGCACTAAATCTATAAATTAATTTAGATAGTATTATCATTTTAATTATATTGGCTTGGCCTAGCCTTGAGCCCTGAATATTCATCCAGCTACTTAATTGTTATTTCTTTCTTTAATGTAGAGATTCTTAACCTATTACTGTGATATGGATCCCTTTGGCAATCTAGTAAAGTCTATGGGCCTCCGCTCAGAGTACTGTTTTTAAATTCAAATGCATAGAATTACAAAGAAAACCAATTAAATTGAAATACAGCTTTCAGATGGAAAAAAAAGAACAAATTTATGGACTCCACTTTAAGAACCCTGGCGTTTTTGTAATTTTATTTATACTGGTATTGCATGTGCTTTGGTAAAATTTATTCACTGACATTTTATTCATTTTGTGGATATTTTGAATGGGACTTTCTTTTCTATCATAGCCGTTTCCTGATATGCCCTTCATTCCCCACCCTGTAATGAAGAAAACTAGTCAAACAAGACCTAATCACCGTATGCCACATTCAGCATCTGTAGTCTACCTCCTCAACCACTCCTCTTCCTCCTTACAGAGTAGATCAAAGAAGTATTTTATCATCTGTTTTCTTGAATCGATAGTGGTCATTGAATTTACTCTTGAGTTCAGCTGCTTTTTAGTAGCTTTTAATTAACATTATTGTGGTCAAGGTATATATTGTTCTCTTAGTCCACGCATTCAGATCATATGTCTTTCCACATTTCTTTAAATTCTTCATATTTATTGTTTCTTGTGGCACAATAAATTCACGTGCCACCATTTATTCAGCCATTCCTCAAATGTCCTAAAATTTTGTTTGTCCTAAAATCCTTCTCCCAAAAAGGGCTGCTCTGAATATTTTGGTGTATATGGGACCTTTCTTTTTGTCTCTGACTTGTTTGAGGTAAATGCCTAGTAGGGGCATGACTGGGCTCTAAGTGTGTAACTTTTCTCAGATAATTCCAGATTGTTTTCCAAAGGAATCTGACCCATTCATAGCTATAGGAATTCATGTGAGTGACTTACCAGAGCCCCTCTAACACTGTTTTTGTCTTTTATCATCTTTATCAGTGACTGTGAGGTGAAATCAAAGTTGTTTTAACTTTTAAGGCCTTTATTATTACTGATTTAGAACTTGTTTCTTTACTATTCCACCAATATAAAATTGTATCACCTTTAATGATTTTTGCCAAATTGATGGGTGTGGCTAGCAGGTACTTAATAAATCCTTGTTGGTTGATTGATTAATTTTTTTTCATATGCCAACCCCTCATTTTATAGTGAGAAATCTAAAGCCCAAATTGGTAGGAATGACTAGCTCAGTGTTACCCAGCGAGTTAGTAGCAGAAACCAAGTCTTCTCAGTTCCTTGTCCCCTATTCTTTCCGTAATTCTACTGAGATTTACCCTCAGGGGAATCTCATTACGCCTTCCATCTCCTTCCACTGATTCCCTTCATGGACTGCTTAGGTGCTTATAGGACCCTGAGACATCCTTTGTAGTTTTCAGTGGACCCTTGTGCCTCCCCATCTGATATGGTCCTAGTCAAGTTCTCCTTTGGAAATAGACCACTGAGTACGAAAAGTCTGTGTCTTATCCCACGCCCACTTGCTGACTTGCCTTGGTGTGACCAAGGCCAGTCATTCTTTCCTGGCTACCCTGTGGGTACTGAAATAAAGAATCTGTCTAGGGGCACGGTCACCCTCATTTCACATAAACACTCACTGCTGCCGGCCTGGCTGGAGAAGTTTAATTGATCATGCCGTTGCTCCTGCAGGCTTTTGGCTCCGGAAAATCGGGACCTTTCAGAATGATTTATCTTCAGTTTCTCCAATTAGATTAAAAAGACAGCTATGCATTCTCAGAAAGGCAAGCTGATGTAATTATCTCTCAAAATCTGGCTTGCAGACAAGGGCAATAAGATAGAGGTTATGTAAACCTGAGGAGTGAGGGATCAGCCGGGAATGTTTAAAGCTTACTGCCCTCCCTCTTTTTTTTTTTCCCCTTTTTAAAAAAGAATTTCTAGCAAAACTATGCAGGGAAGAGACTAGCTTATTGAGAAGGAAATCCCTCCCCCAAGATCACTGTGGATTGATAGAGGACAGCAGACAGGCCTAGGTGTATGTAATAAAATAAAAATGTGGGATTTTTTTAATTCCAGGACTATAAAGGAGAAGGTAACACTAGGGCTAGAAACATAAATCTTAAATGTCAGTTTTAAAGTATGAAAGTGATCCCTAGGGGAAAGCTGGTGGTGGGAGAGATTATAAAGAGGTTTGAACTTTTGGAGAAGCTGTTGGATTGGGAGTCCTATGGGGAAAAACCAATGAACTCATCACGAGTAGAGCTCTGATTAGGAATTTTAGGATTAAAGATTTCAATAATCATCTAACTTACGCTGCCAGTCCCTTTCTTTCCCCTCTAGTCCCTCGCTTTTTACAGAAGATAAAACAGGTCTTGAGAAGTGAAATGATTTGGCTGAGGTCCGGTAGGTGGTACTTACCAGAGCCAAGATTGGTACCGTTGTGGTAAAGTGTTTTAGCTTCTGCTTTGGTATCGGAGGACCTGGGTTATTATCCTGGCTTTGCTCCTTGCTCCCTGTGTGACCACTTATGATTTCTGGAGTCCAACTTTTTCATTTGTAAAATGCATGGATTGGACTAGATAGCTTCTGTGTTTCCCTTTAGCTCTCAGTGGAGCCCAGGTCCTTTGATTACAAATTACCCTTTCCAGTATGCCATACTTTCTAATGGAGAATTAAAGGAAGAAAGAGAGAGACAGAGAGAGAGAGAGAGAGAGAGAGAGAGAGAGAGAGAGAGAGAGAGAGAGAGAGAGAGAGAGGGAGGGAGGGAGGGAGGGAGGGAGGGAGAGAGAGAGAGAGAGAGAGAGAGAGAGAAGAGAGAGAGAGAGAGAGCGCGCGCGCGCGCGCGCGAGCATACTTCCTCTACTTACTGCCCTAAACCATCAATAAACATTTATTAAATGCTGACTGTCCTACTTTGCCTACTATGCTAAGCTTTGGGGATACAAAAGGAGGCCAAAGACAGTCCCTGCCCTCAAGGAGCTCACAATGTAATGGAGGAGACAACTTGTAAACAAATATATACAAATTAACTATATACAGAATAAATAGGAAATAATTAACAGAAGGAAGGCACTAGAATTGAGAGAAGTTGGGAAAAGCTTCCTGCGAAAAATGGGATTTTAGGGGCAGGTACAGGGTGCAGTAGATAGAGCACCCGCCCTGAAGTCAGGAGGACCATGCATTCAAATACAGCCTCAGACCAAATATTTGACACACTTACTAGCTGTGTGACCTTGGGCAAGTCACTTAACCCCAATTGCCTTTAAAAAAAAAAAAGATGGGATTTTAGTTGATACTTAAGGGAAGCCAGGAAAGTAAGTAGTTGGAGTGGAGGAGGGACAATGTTCCAGGCATGGGGGCCAGTCAGAGAAAATGCCCAGAGCTGAGAGATGGCCTGTCTTGTTCATGGTACAGAAAAGAGGCCAGCGTCACTGGATCAAAGAGCCCATGGTGGGGAGTAAGGGGTAAGGAGACTGGAAAGGTAGGTTATGAAAGGCTTTGAATGCCAGACAGGATTTTGTATTTGATTTTGGAGGTGATAGGGAGCAACTGGAGTTTACTGAATAGGAGGGTGACGTGATCAGACTTGCACTTAAGGAGAAACATGTTTGTGGCTGAATGGTGGATGAGTTGGAGTAGGGAGAGGCTTGAGGTCGGCAGAACCACCAGCAGCTATTGCAGTAATCCAGGTGTGAGGTGATAAGGGTCTGCACCAGTGATGACTGTGTCAGAGGAGAGAAGGGCACACATTCAAGAGATGTTGCAGAGGTGAGATCCGCAGATGCTGCAGAAGTATAATCAAGAGGTCTTGGCAACAACTTGAATGTGGGGGGTGAGACATAGTAAGGAATCCAGGATGAAGCCTATGTGAGCCCGAGGGCATGGGAGGATGGTGTTGCCCTCTACAGTAATAGGGAAGGTAGGGGGTTGGGGAGGATTAGGGGGAAAGATAATGAGTTTTGTTTTGGACGTTGCTACTGGACATTCAGTTCGAGATGTCTGAAAAGAAGCTGGAGATGTGTTTGGAGGTCAGCAGAGAGGACAGGGCAGAAGAGGTAGATTTGAGAATTATCAGCATAGAGATGGTAATGAAATCCATAGGAGCTGATGAGATCAGCAAGTGAAGTAATAAAGAGGGAGAAGGGGGTCCAGGACAGAACCCTGAGGGACACCTACAGTTAGAGAGCATGATCTGGAGAAGGATCTGGCAAAGGAGACAGAGAAAGAGTGGTCAGAGAGGTAGGAGGAGAGCCAGGAGAGAGTGTCATCCCAAAAACCTAGAGAGAAGAGAGTATCAAGGAGGAGGAGAGAGGGAGAGAGAGAGAGAGAGAGAGAGAGAGAGAGAGAGAGAGAGAGAGAGAGAGAGAGAGAGAGAGAGAGAGAGAGATCAACAGTGTCAGAGGCTGCAGGGAAGTTAAGGAGAGTGAGGATGGAGAAAAGGCCATTGGATTTGGCAGCTAAGAGATCATTAGTAACTTTGGAGAGAGCAGTTTCAGTGGAATAACAAGATCAGAAGCCAGATTGTAAGGGGTTAAGAAGAGAGTGAGAGGAAAGAAAATGGAGGCATGTATTGTTAATATAGATGGCATTTTCAAGGAGTGTGTACCTGTGGGTACTTGTCAGTCTGAGACTGAAAATGAAAGTTGAGTTAACATGTAGTTAAGTCCAGTGACCCCCAAAGGTCACTAGGAGAGGAGTCACCTGACTGGAAGTGAATGGAGGAGATAATTTAATGTTTAAAATCTCCTGATGTAGAAGCAGTCCAGCAACACAATTCTGCCTATAGATAACCTCATCTGTATGTAGTTTTAAGGCCAATGTTCTTTCATATTCAGAGTAAAAATAATTTGTGTGAATTCATTGTGTTTGCTTTCCCCTGTGTTGGATGGTGCAGGAGACCAGTGATTCAATTTAGCAAACATTTATTAAATTCCTTGTGTGTGCAAGACAGTGCGCTATGTAGTAGGTGAAAAATGACGTCCCTGCTCTCAAGGATTTTACAGTCTAATAGAAGGATGTGACTTGCACACAAATACGTGATACTAGGTAGAATGTGATAAGGAAGGAAGACTGGAAAAAAGAATTTATTAAGGGCCCACTACGTGCCAGGTACTGTGCTAAGCACTTTAAAAATGCCATCTTATTTGATCCTCACAACTCTAGAAGAGAAGTGCTATTATTATCCTCATTTTATAATTGAGGAAACTGAGGTAAACATGGCTAAGCGACTTGCTTAGGTCACGTAACTAGTAAATGTTTGAGGTCAAATTTTCACTTAACTCTTCATGACTCTGTCCACGGCTCTATTCATTGCAGTACTTAGCTGCTTCTAGGAGAAAGGAGGAGATCCTTGAAGAGTGCTCTGGAAAGATTTGAGGAAGGAGAGGGGGGAGGTTAGGGGATTTGGGGACCACTTTTACCTGGGAGAACCAGAGAAGGCGTCATGGTGGAGGTGGTGCTTCAACTGGTCCTCAAAGGAGAAGGGTTTCAACCACCGGGAATAAAGGATGATGTCTATATCTTGTGTGTGGGAGATGGCCTGTGTAAGTGCTTTGGCTATGCAAAAGTGCAGAATAAAAACTGGGAAAGTTTTCTTGGGAATGAAGAGCATGTGAAAAGGACAAGTATTAAAATAAGTCTGGAAAAGGTAATTTGGAGTCAGCTTGTAGATGCCCTTAAGTGCCAGGATAATGAGTAGGTGGGTAGCCGGGTGGTGTAGTGGATAGAGTGCCAGGCCTGGAGGTAGGAAGATCTGACTTCAAATCTGGCCTCAGACACTTTCTAGCAGTGTGACCCTGGGCAAGTCACTTTACCCTGTTTGCCTCAGTTTTCCTCATCTGTAAAATGAGCTGGAGAAGGAAATGGCAACCACTCCGGTATCTTTGCCAAGAAAACCCCAAATGGGGTCACAAAGAGTCGGATGTGACTGAAAATGACTGAACAGCAATTTTATCCTGGAAGCAGTGGAGAACTACTCAATTTTTTTGAGCACAGTGTTCAAATGAGCAAGACCAGAGCATTCAGAAGGTTATTTTGGCAGTTTTATGAAGGATGGATGGTAAAGGAGATGGGAGACAGGCCATTATCAAGGTAAAGGTGATGGTGGCCTGTAAGGGACTAGGATGCTGGCAGTGCGAGTGGAGATGAGACATTATGGTAGTAAAACCATCAAGAAATGAGGAGTAATTAGATGTGGGAGAGATGAGGGAGAGTGAAGAATCAAAAATGCCTGAAGGTTCCATCTTGGTAGAGGACAGAGTTATGGTACCACTATCAGAAATAGGGAATTTAGGAGGAAGGACATGTTTAGAGGGGAGGGTGACCAATTCAGCTTTGGATCTATTGAGATGACATGCTGAAAGGACATGAAGAAGGCAGCTGGATCTGTAAGATGTGCTCAGGCGAGAGGTTGGGCATATCTACATAGATTTGAGAGTCAGAGGATCCTGAATTATGGAAGGAGCCTTCTAGGCCATTGCATCCAGCGTTCCATCGTTTTACAGATGAGGACACTAAAACCCAGAGAAATGAGGTGACTTGTCCGGGGTCACACTGGTGGTAAGTACCTGTGTCAGGATTTGAACTTTGGTTGTCCTGTCTTCACCTTCAGCACTCTGCTTACCCTGTTGCCTTGAAGACAGGATGGAGGGCTGCCATCTGTATAGAAGTGGTAAAGATTTCCAAGGGAGAGAGTACAGAGAGAGAAAAAAGAGAACTAAAGTCATAGCCTTGGCAGACTTCCATATTTAGTGGGTTAGAAGAGCAGGATGCACCAGCAAAGGAAACTGAGGAAGAGTGGTCAGACAGGCAGAAAGAGAACCAGGAGAAAGTGCTGTTGTGGAAGCCAAAGGAAGAAAGAATTTCTGAAAGTGAGGCATGATCAACAGTCATAAAAGCTGCAGAAGGCCCCTGGGGGACGTGGACAGGGAAAATTAATTTAGCAGTTAAGAAAGTGATGTTGACTTTGGGGAGAGCAGTTTCACTTGCTAGGGAGAGAAGCTTCCTTGTGAGAGGTTGTGAGGAAGTGGTGGTAACAAATGCAACACAGGCTGTTCTTTGTAGAAGTTTATCAATGAATGAAAAGAAAAATAGGATGATAGGTTGAGGGGATGAAAGAGTCAAGGGATGATTTTTTTGTGGGGGGAGGGGAGGGAGAGAAAGGCATTAAGTAAACCTCAGCATGTTTGTAGGCAGAAAGAAGGAACTCACTAATGAGGGAGACGAATGATGGAATCCAAAAATATCTTGGCAAGACTAGAATCAAATAAGATGAAATAAAAAAAAACATCAAGCCTCACAAGGGTTGGAAAAAAATCACCTGCACACATACAGGGTGAGAGAGTTGTGGTTCACGACAGCAGTTCGTGTGAAAGCTGTCAGTATTTTAGTGGGCCACAATTTCAGTATGAGTCAACAGTGTTTCGTGGCTGCCAGAAAAGCTCACGCAGACATAGGCTGCATCGAAAGAAGCAAATGTAGATGGAGGAGGAAGAGGAGGGAGATGATAATCTTGCTGTACTGCCCTGGTCAGAATACATCTCGGGTAATGGGTTCATTTCTGGGAGCCACGTTTTATGAAAGGACACTGAATGACCAGGATTGTGTAGGACATGTTGTTGTTTATCCTTCATTTTCAAAGAGGACCAGTGACATCATGGGGGGATGGCTTGACTTGCCAGTGAATTGGATTTAAGTGAGGCAGAGCTGCACAGTGTCATTAGCCTCACTCTCTCTTCCGTAGCACGTGAAGATCCATTGAAGGAACTGGGGATATTTTAGCTGAAGAAGAGAAGGCCTGGGGAGGACATGATAAACTGTCTTCAAGTACTTGAAGAGGCATTATGCTCTGTCTGATTTCAAGAGGCAGAACCAGGAGCATTGTGTCAAAGTCATAGAGGCAGGTTAGACTTTGTAAGGCAAAACCTTCCCAAAGATTGACTTTCCTGAGCTGCCTTGAGAGGCACAGGGCTCTCTTGCACTGGAGGTCTTCTGATAGAGGGAATTCCTATTAAATCATTTGTTAAGTACTTACTGCATGCTAGGCACTGTGCAAAGTGCTGAGAGTACAAAGAAAGTAAAAACTGGAGTTCCTGTCCTTAAGGATCTTGCATTCAAATGCGAGAGATGTTGTGCAAATAACGACGTGCATGTAAGCTATCTACTGGGTAAATGGGAGACAATCTCAAAACGAAGTCAGTAGTAGTGTAAGGTAGAGGGAAGAGGGGCACTCTTGCAGAAGGTGGGATTTGAGCTGTTAAGGTATTATGTTAGACTGAGGTCCATTCCAATTCTAACATTCTTTGAGAGGGAATCAGCAGTAGACCAAGATGCTTAAAATCATGAGGAAGGGGAGCAGCTCTGAGTACCTAGTGATGAGGGTGGCCTGAGGAAGAGGCACGTTCCTTTGAGGAAGACCCCTTTCTGCTCGTCCCTCACCTCTCCCATGCTGTCTGCAGTCATGGTTGCCTAGCAAAGCTGGATGGGGAACGGTCTGTTCATTTTATCCCTGTCTGTTATTTGGGGACATGTGTTCTCAAGAACACAAGGAGCCCTTCTGATAACTAAGTGGTGTCCTTGCAGCGCTGAGGAATAATTTAAACTGGGGCTATCACTCAGAGAACAGCAGCTGTTTGGGTTTTGTGGGTTTTTTTTTCCTCTTCCTGAACCTTGTTTATGAAGCTGTGTTTATCCAGCCTGTCCCCCAGACTGAGATGGGGGTTAAAGAAGCCTTGTTCATCAGTCTTGAGTCATTTGGTATCTCTCTCTGCCCCTTGGGGATACCAGGGCATCTGGCTCAGCCGAAGTGGCAGCTTCTCTGTCTGCACGTGCTGCTGGCGCTCTACTTTGGGTTAAATTTCCACCTGGCCACTGGGTTATGCTAAACCATGGAGGGAATTACAGCGGAGGACTGAATTAGCCCCCAGGAAATCCATTTTTACCATCACTTAGGAGTCAGTTCCCAGTCCAACTTCGTCTCAGTCACTGAGTTATTTATAGTAAGTCACTGGTTTTCTATAGGTGGCTTGCTTACCATTAAATAGTCATTGGTTGTATGAAGCCTGGAGCTATTTTTCTGCCTTAGTTTTTAAAAAAAAAGATATGGCAAAAGAAGCATTTCTGTTAGTAGCAAGAGGACTTGCTGATCATTTCTTGATACCTTGAGCTCAGGATGGGATTATTTGGCTATATACTACTACTTTTTTTTTTAAAATTTAAAATTCTTTTTGGTGAGGCAGTCAGGGTTAAGTGACTTGCCCTGGGTCGCACAGCTAGTATGACGTATCTGACGCTGGATTTGAACTCAGGTCCTCTTGACTTCAGGGCCAGTGCTCTATCCACTGTGCCATCTAGCTGCCCCTATATACTACTTTGGATGCTTCTGAGGGTAGCTGGGGGAGGAATAGTGACTGTGCTGAGAATTGTAGAAAACCTTGGAGAAGGAGGGGTAGTAGTGGTACTTGGGGACAGCTAGGGGTCAACTGGCAACCAGCTCAGATGCCCACTAGGCGGATCTAGGTCCGCTGCTTGACTCCCTCTGGTTAGCATGTAAGGTTGCCCTTAGTTGAAATCCTGATGTCCAATAGAGACTTCCCAGAACTAGAATCTGCTTTTGGATAACATGAAAGGGGTGAATTAGAGGGTGAACAAGTGATTACAAGGGGATTCACTTGAAGAGGGGTTGGAGGAAGAAGCTTACAAGTGCTAAGAGCTGCTTGTTAGTGGACATTAATGGACATGAAAAGTCAGTTTGAAATGATAAAGATGTAGAAATGTAGGCTGCAAGGGACGTTAGAGGACATCTAGTCCAGCCTGCTCATTTCATCGGTGAGGGGATTGAGGACCAGAGAAATGCCCAGGATCTCAGGATATAGTTTTCACCAGTTTTGTGCCAAGACCACAGTTGTTGTTGAGTAGTTTCAGTCCTGTCCAACTCTTTGTGACCCCATTTGAGGTTTTCTTGGCAAAGATACTGGAGTGGTTTGCCATTTTCTTCTCCAGTTTATTTTACAGATGAGGAAACTGAGGCAACCAGGGTTAAGTGACTTGCCCAGGGTCACAGAGCTAAGAAGTTTCTGAGGCCAGATTTGAACTCAGGAAGACAAGTCTTCCTGGTTACAGCCCACTGCCCTATCCAATGCGTCACTTAGCTGCCTGGCAAGACCACTGTACTAGCAGCCATTTAGAGGGGGTGTGAGTTGGTGGCAAACAAAGAGAAGCCCCTACATACTCTCAAGCCACTTACTTCTTAACGTCACTGAGGAAGGAGCTTACAGATAGGTCCTTCTCCAAGTCTGAGTCCCTCTCAGGTCGTCTACTTGAAGTAATGTGTAGTCTAAGAAAATTCCGTTCCCTATCCCTGTTTCCTTTTCTGCTTCAGTCCCAGGGAGGAGAGGTGAGGGGAGAGCTAATAAGTTTTGTGAATCGTATTGAGACCATATTAAAAGCTTAAGTGAGAGAGGTCAGAGTAGATGAACATAGGGTCTCTGCAGGGAGCCCTTAAACTAGATTTGGGCCCTTGAGAATAATGAATTTACTAAATTTAGTGAGCACATGGGGTGATTTGGAGACCTTGCATTTAGGTTGTGCAAACGGAAATGGATGGTTTGAGCAAAACCCTGCTATGCCACTGTCAGGTGGAGGACACAATTCTTCCCTGAGAGTCTGAGTTCAGCATCCTCAAGCCTTTACTGTCAGCTTTCTGCTCAGGGGTGAGACAGGGAGTTTGTTTCTTCCTTCACCTTCCATTAACATTTTAAAATTTTAATGTTCACTTGTTTGTTTTTCATGTAAAATGTTGAATTGTGCCTCTGGGAAACTGAAAACAGTATTGAAAAGTGAGCAAGAATTTATCTGTTTTTCTTCTTTCCATTGACTTTTGGAAAGAAGCTGTACAGGAGTGACCACATAGTGATTGTTCCTCGATCATCCTAACCCATGGATTTTACCAATGTGGAAAAAAAGGAGAGGCGAAAGGAAAGAGAGGGAGCTGGCTGTGGCCTAATCAAAAATGGAAGTTAGTCCCAAAAGGAGTCTCAGATGAATGACCCCTTGAGATCATAGGATTATAGATTTAGAGAAAATTAGGAAATTAAATGATTTGCCTAAGGTCACACAGGAAGTAAGTGGCATAGATAGGGTTTGAACCAGGGTCATCCTCCTCCAGATTTGTTGCTTTTTTTAGTATCTTGTTTTAATCATCTTTGTACCAGATCAGATGTGTACTCCACTTTCTAAGAAGCCAGATATGAACTGGATTGATTTTTAAATGCTCCAAGCTTTTCTCATAGTATTACAGGATGTCAGAGATGGACTCCTTATTTTATAGATGAAGAAACAGCCACAAAAAGGTGGAATAACTGTTCCCATTGACTTTTCTTGCATGACTTCTAGGAAATCAATGCTCATGCCCTCTTCCTCCTGTTTTTACTAATGTAGAGTCTGCAGATTTAGAGGACAGTGAATCTTTTGACTCTGGAGATAACTGGTACCAAGTAGTATATCCTCTCAGAGCTCAGTTTATCTACGGGGAAGGAAAATGATTGCAAAGCACAGGGACACGAGGCCAGTTCATTTCATTTGCTTTCGATAGAAGCCCTGTGTGCTGGAGAAAAGACTTGAACCTTATGGATAGAAAGTTGGTCTTGGAGTCAGGAGAACCCAGCTTCAGGTCTCTCTGACATGTACTTACTGGCTTAGTGGTCCTGGGCGAGCAACTTTGCCAGTCAGTGTCTATTCTCTCAAAGACTGTAAATTGCAGAAAAGGAGGCAATCTTCATTACTAGAGGCAATTTCCACATCTAGGCATTCCTGATACTAAAGAAATCACAGGTACAGTTCCCATACCTATATGTTTATTATGTACTTGGGAAGGAACTGTGTGTGCTCAGTGCTGGGGATCCAGAGATGAAAAATAATGCAGCCTTCTGGGAGTTTACAAGTCACCTGGGGGATATAACACACATAAAAATAAATAATTATGACTGATATTCATGTAGCTCTTTAACATTTGCAAAGTACTTTCCATACAGTTATCCCATCTAAGCCTCACAACAACTTTGCAAGGTAGGCTCTATGGATATTATATAATCTTCATTTTGCAGTTAAGGAAACTGAGGCCCCATGGGGGGGAAGTGCAGCTAGTGTCAGAGGCAGGATTTAGATCCAGCTCCTCTGACTCCACAGTCAGTATTTAAAAAAAATTTTGTTTTAGCAATAGCATGTTCCCCCTATAATACAAAGTAGACTGATAGGGCCAAAGAGAGATTTAGACTAAGTGTCCTAGAAAAATCTGAGGAGGAAGAAAGATCAGCTTTAGCTGGGGGAGAGGGGTAAACGGAGCAGGGAAGACTTCATGGTGGAAATGATAGCTAAATCAATCCTTAAAGGAAGAGACAATTTTGTCTGATGGAGAAGAACAGAGGAGTGTTTTCTGGGCATGAAAAATGACTTATTCCAGCTCATGGAGGGGAAATAAAGAAGGGGAGAGCAAATTTATATTGAGGAACAGCTAGTTGTCTGGGTTTGTCAGAATATAAAGGCTAGACCAAGAGAGAATACAGAAGAGCTCTGAATTAATCTGGGGGATAAAAGGACATGAATGTGGTGAGGGGCATATGGTCATGATTATGTGCTGTATAAATGGACACCTGTAGTTAATAGGGGGTCTGTACAGCTGGGGTTTCGAAGGGTTGTACTGACCCTGAAACTCTCCGAATGAATTGGATTTCTCTTTGATGGATTTATTTGGCCAATGTTCTAACCCTCGGTCTCCATGGTGACTCGCTCCAGCAGGACATTTTGGTAGCATAATGCATTTAGAATTGACACTAGCAGCATTTCCTGCCAGTGGGGGCTTCTCCATGCTGGAGCAGGTGCTCGTTTGTGTCAAGCTGGGGAACCTTCCTTGGTGGAGTTCTTCAAGACGAGCAAACCAGGCTATTTCTCAGCTAGTTGAGGTGTGGTTCTTGTTGGGAGGCAGAGATAGACCAGATGCCTTCTTGAAAGCTTATCCAGACCCAGGATTCTGTGACTGCCCACGCCTTGCGCTGTGATGAGCAGAGACCTTTCTTTTGGTGGAGGAGGCAGAGAAATGTCGCATGAAAGACAAGTCCGTTTATGAGGGAGGGTCTGCTTGGGCTCATGGCTTCTGTCTCTTCCTGTTTGTCTTCTCAGGTGAGGTGGTGACCCCAAGACTAGGCCCTGTGATTAAGTCTCATTCGAGTCCCTGTTATTCCTGGAAACTCTACAGAGGAAGGCCTTTATGCGCACTAGCCTCCTGGTGTTCATGTTCTCTGGAAAGAGGCAGCATAATCTATGGGAAAGAGTACTGGCTCAGAAGTCACAGGACCTAGTTCAAATCTTGCCTCAAATGCTTACTGCTTGGATAATTATGGGCAAGTCGTGTAATCATCTTGGGTCCTAATGTGTAAAATGAGGGTGTTAAACTAGGTCCCCTTTAATTCTAGGTCATACAGCTGGTAAGTGTCTGAAACTGGATTTGAACTCAAGTCTTCCTGTACCCCCTGTACCACCTAGCTGCCCAACAACAGAGGTCTCTTCCAGTTCTAGATTTAGGATCCTACAGTCACTTTGTGCCTTCCATGCCCTAACTACACATTCCTGTATAGAAACTCTTCTCCCTCTTTGTCTACTTTCCCCTCTCTGTATAAAGTACTTAGCACAGTGCCAAGCACATAATGGGCACTATATAAATGTTAGCTGTTCTTATTATAATTATTCTGTTTCTCTTACCCCATCCCTGTCCTCAGAGCTGATTGTGAAGTTTGGGCAGGGCTGGTAAGGGAGTTGGAGGCCTTGGAGCAGCTCCGCAGGATTTAACCTTGCTGGGTGTTGAGGTTAGTGATACTGAGTCAGGAGGGAGGGTCGGGGAGGAGGATGAGGATAGGACCAAGAAGGAAAATAAGCAATTGAAGCAGTTTCTTAACTAGGGGGCTTTAATGATGGACTGTCCCTGTGGATTGGGGGTGGGAGTGATACTTTTCTGTTCTTGCTGGGGAACCAGGGACCAGGTTGGATCACAGAGAGCAGCACTTCCAGCTGGATCATCCTGTGATTTGGGTCTTCTGCTGTCTCTTGGGGAGGGGGCGGGCTAGCCTCTCTGTATCAGTAAGCTCTGTGGCCTCTTATCCTCTGTACTCTTTTTTTCCCCCTTAGGGACTCATTCTTGTGACTTTTTGGTTTTGTGTGTTTGAGGGATGGGACCCCTAATACCTAGATGCACAGTACAAAAAGGTGCAGCACTAAAAGAGAACAGCCTTGCCTTGAGGATTGGTGGTGACTCACCCCTAATTGTGCTCGGGGGAACTGTTCACGTGGCCAGGATGTGCTGCTTACTGGAGTCCCACCAATCTAAGTGGCTGGATTTGCTTGGGTGTGAGGCACTTCTTGCTGAAGGATTCTCACTAATACCAGTTTGGGATTCGTTGCCTTATTGCAGTCAGCAGTTGGGAATGAAAGGATCACCAAACTGAAATTATTTTTAAAAAATTTCATTTACTCGAATTTCACACTTCCTAGCCAGACTCACTCAGCAGGTCAGCACCTGTTTCCTTTTGTTCCTCCTGACACTCTTGCCCCACTCTTTTTTTTTTTTTTAAACATCATGAGCGACATTTCGTCTGAGCTGGGAAGACTTTAGCTGGTTCTCTTCAGAGCCATTCCCTTTATTTCCCTAGTCTCTTGTCAGGGAAAGCTCTGTATCCCTGAAGAGCCATTTGACTTTCCTCAGTCCCTTGGTTATCATTTTGGATAGGTCATTTTTGAGCTTGAAAACTGAATATTTTCCTCAGTCACATCAGGAATCACTTGGGTATTATATCTTTGTGGCTAGACCTGTGTTATGCTTATTTTTCTGTTTATTTTTATTCTAAATTTAGACACCACATAAAATGGTACTTCCATATACATAGTATAACAGAAGAGGATTGTCCATAAAATTGTGAATCTCTAGTATGCACTGGTTTCCTTTCTTTGAAATGTAATAAATTCAACATATAACTTTTAAAGCAAGTCCCACTTGTCTGTGACTCTTTCCAGCCTTATTTCTCTTGTGCACATAAAAGGAAATGATGCTTCATTAACTATCTTTTCTTTTTTTCATTATCTTACCCCTCTCCATTCTCTCCTTTCAACACCTCCCCCATCAGAAAAAAAAAGAGAAAAAGAAAGACCTTGTAACAAATATCCACATACATACAGCACACACACATTTGTTTTTTGTTTTTCCTGTGTTACATTTACTGGGCATCATTTTTAGGCACAATTCCCACTTTCTTCTTATTCATCCTCTCCTTCAGTTACCTTGCATTTATTTTGTGTAGTTTTTGTATCTACTTGTATCAAGTCAGGTCAAATCAATAAGCATTTATTAAACTCTTACTATGTACTGGCTGTGTGACCCTGGGCGAGTCACTTATTAACCCCGTTTGCCTCATTTTCCTCATGTGTAAAACGCACTGGAGAAGGAACGGCAGACCACGTCAGTGTCTTTGTGAGGACCCCTTAAACGAGGTCATAGAGAATCAGGCCCAGCAGAAGCCACTGAACAACAGTGGCAGCAGTGTGCTAGCTAGGTGCTATGCTAAGCACCGGGAATAGAAGTACAAGCGGGTAGAAAAGCGGCTCCTGCCCTCAAGAAGCTTACATTCTGAAGGGGCTGGATGCCTCATAAGAAGAAGCTGGAAGGTGGGGGATGTGGGGGGGCATTGTAGACAAAGTGTGGGAGGAGAGGCAGGAGTACAGCCTATAGAGGAAGTAGAATTCTTACATATGTAAGCGTTGTCTCCCAGATAGACTATCCCTTGAGAACAGAGATTGTCTCGTCTCTGCCCTGGTATCCGGTCCCTAGCATGGAGCCTGGCATGTGGTTGGCATTTAATAAATGCCTATTATTTGATAGATTGCTAAGAGGCAGCAGGGCATAGTGGAAAGAATTCTGGATTTGAAATCAGGAAACCTGGGTTTGAATTCTTTTTATTTTATTTTATTTTTTTATTAGTTTATTTTGATTAATCAACAATCTCTTCCGTAAGTTTTTGAGTTTAAAATTTTTCTCCCCCTTTCTCCCCCCTTCCCTCACCAAGACAGCGCACAGTCTGATATAGGATGTGTGTATATATACACACACACACATACACACACACATTCCTATTAAACATATTTTCACATGAGTCATATTGTAAAGAAGAATTAGAACCAATAGGAGGAACCACAGGAAAGAAGAAACAAAACAAAACAAGAAAAAAAAAGAGCAGGTAGTATGCTTTGATCTGCATTCAGACTCCATAGTTCTTTCTCTGGATGTGGATAGCATTTTCCATAATGAGACCTTTGGAGATGTCTTAGATCCTTGCATTACTGAGAAGGGCTAAGTCTATCAAAGTTAGTCATCGCACAACATGGCTGTTACAGTGTACAACGTTCTCCTAGTTCTGCTCACTCAGCATCAGACCATGCAAGTCTTTCCAGGTTTTTCCGAAGTCAGCTTGTTCATCATTTCTTATAGCACAGTAGTATTCCATTACATTCGTATACTGGGTTTGAATTCTGCTTTAGATACTTGATGTGTGGTCATGGGCAAGGCTTTTAATTCTCCACATAGAGGTTTCCTCTTCTGTTAAATGGGGATAATTAGGCTCCCAAGACCCACCTCCCTGTCTTGTTTGTGAGGAATTCATTTTGCACACTTTAAGGTGCTAAGTAAATATTATCTATTAGCATTAGTATTCTGGTCATAACCTTGACGTCCAAGGAGGGAGAATTGAATGCTTGTTCAAACCATTGTAACTTTTATACTCCTGTACATAGGTGTTTCCTGTTCACTTTCATCTGCATGTTACCTCTACTGGGGAGGCGATTAAGCTTCAGGAAGTGATAATGAACCTTAGTGCTTGGAAAGGTGCCCTGATTCCTCTGGGGCTCTGGTTTCCCCTGGGTATTTTCACTTTGTTCTATCCCTTTGTCATTTACATGAGATCTTAAGTAGAGGTGGGAAGGGAAATTTTAGGAAGATAAACTTTTTAAAACATTTTGAAGATTTTTTCACCTTTTTTTAAAAAAAGTAATACAACAGTTTATATCAGACATTTGCAAAATAAGTGCTTGAGATCTTGGATCTATTTCGATGCAGGTACTATCTCAAAGTAAAATAGTTAAAGATTAGCGCCTCTGTCACTCTGCCTTCCAATTTTGTTTTGCAGGTGTTTCTCTTATCCTTTGTGACATCTGAGAACACCTTAAGGAGAAGGGCGTGGGAAGAACTGGGGGGGGGGAGGGGAAGTGGAAGAGAAGCAAGCATAGGCTTATTGTTGCTTATATTTTGACAGCAGGATTTCTAAGAACAGCCAAATGAGAAAAAAAGCAAAAACAAAAAAAAACCCTTTCACTTAGGCTGAGGTTTTGCATCAGTCCAAGAAATAATGTTCTCACAAAGGAGGTCTAGCCAACAGTGATAATTCCTAATGGGGTACTGAAACTTGGGAGTAAAAACCATGTAGGCTAGGGTAGGAGATGGTCATTTAGATTCAGAAAACTATTTGTATTTCAGAAATGTATATTCAGTTCCTGGACTGAAAGTGAGAGCATCAGTAGAATCATTTGGGCAGTTAAGAATCAGTATCACCTAGAAATATGATCACTGGGGACCAAAACATCTCTTTTTGAGCCTTCCATCTTAGATTAGGTGTGGTCTGGGGACACCAAAGGGTCTGTGAGATCCTATTAGGAGTTTTGTTTTTTGCTGAGGCAATCCAGGTTAAGTGATTTGCCCAGGGTCAGCAGTTAGTAAGTGTCAAGTGTCTGAGGCTGTATTTGAACTCAGGGCCTCCTGACTCCAAGCCAGAGCTCTATCCACTGTGCCACCTAGCTGCCCCTCTTATTAGGAGTTTTGTGAGGTCAACACTATTTTCACAATAATATTAAGATTTTTTAAAACTTCTAATATGGCGAATATCTATGGATATAATCCAAATAAGGAACAGTAGTTTGAGGGATCTTCAGTAATTTTTAACAGTGTAAAAGGGTCCTTGAGACCGAAAAGTGTGAAAATCTGTGTCCTAGACCGACAAGAAGTGTAGATTCTCATTTTGGCTATGCGATGTCGTAGATGTGTGACATTAGAATCTTTGAGATAGAAGAACCTTAGAAACAATCTGGTCTGACCCTGGTGCCTGCCGCCTGGTTAGATGAGGACACTTTCTGCAGTGTGGGGGTAGTGGTGAAGGGAGGAGGATGCCACATGTAGACAAACAGCTAAAATGGGAAGTCCGTAAATACAGCCCTGGGACTCCAAAGGAATTCTCCCAATTGTGTGTTGATCCTCACCTAGCTTACTCATTATTGGTGCATTCTTACATGCCTTGAGTCTGCTTGCCTTAGCTTGGTGCATTTTTTTTTTTGTAAACAGTATTTTATTTTTTCCAATTACATGTAAAGATAGTTTTTAACATTCATTTTCATAAGATTTTGAGTTCCAAATTTTTCTCCCTCCCTCCCTTCTCTTCTTCCCCCCTCCCAAGACAGCAAGTGATCTGATGTAGTTTATACATGTACAGTCACGAAAACATATTTCCACATTAGTCATATTGTGAAAGAAGAAACAGAACAAAAGAGAAAAGCCACACAAAAAACACAAAAAAAGTAAAAATAATATGCTTCAGTCTGCATTCAGACTCCATAGCTCTTTCTCTGGATGTGGATAGCATTTTCCATCATGAGTCTTTTGGAATTGTTTTGGATCATTGTATTTCTGATAAGAGCTAAGTCAATCATAGTTGATCATTGCACAGTGTTACTGTTACTGTGTATAATGTTCTCCTAGTTCTGCTCACTTCACTCAGCATCAGTTCATGTAAGTCTTTCCAAGTTTTTCTGAAATCCACCTGCTCATCCTTATAGCACAATAGTATTTCCTTACATTCATATACTACAACTTGTTCAGCCATTTACCAGTTGATGGACATTCTCTCAATTTACAGCTCTTTGACACCATAAAAAGAGCTGCTCTAAATATTTTTGTACATGTAGGTCCTTTCCCCCCTTTTATGATCTCTTTGGGATACAGATGTTGCTAGATAAAGGGTGTGTGCAGTTTTATAGCCCTTTGGGCATAGTTCCAGATTGCTCTCCAGAATGGATGGATCAGTTCAAAACTCCACCAGCAATGCATTAGTGTCCCAGTTTTCCTACATCTTCTCCAGCATTGATCATTTTCCCTTTCATTCATATTAGCCAATCAGATAGGTATGAGTTGGTATAGCTTGGTGCATTTTTAAAGGCCTCTACCCCCATTGTCCTCCTGAGTTCAAAACAGTGCTGGCTTATGGACAGATCAGCATTCTTGGGATCCTTGTGTTGGGTTGCTTCATTTCTTATGACCAGAACAAAGACTGAGACCAGTGGATGGTCATTAAACACCTTTTTTAAAAGTGCCTTTTTTTTTTGGGGGGTGATGAAGCAATTAGAGTTAAGTGACTTGGCCAGAGTCACATAGCTAGTGTTATGTGTCTGAGGCCGGATTTGAACTCAAGTCCTTCTGACTCCAGGGCTGGTGCTCTATCCACTGCACCAGCTAGCTGCCCCTAAAAATGCTTTTTGTGTGTTTTATACCACCCATGGCTCATATAGTACTGATAATCTCTGCAATTAGCAATAGAGTGTGGACCTGGGTTTCTGTTTCTTCAGAACCTGATCCAGGATGGGGAAGTATCCCCAGTGAGTTATTCACTATCCTTCAAGCATCTCCAGTGATGGAGAACTCTCTACTTTGGGTAAATGGCCTTAGACACCTTAGCAAGGTGTCAGCCTGAAATCCTGCCTAGGCTTACTGCTTTCATAACTACACCGAGTTAGGGGATCTGGGCAAGTGTGAAGGAATTGCCAACATTTTGTTTAGGTAGATTGCATGCCACATGTGTGTTCAGCAAGCAGAGTGGTAACCAGAGGTTGGGATGATCTCAACAAAAGACACAAGTAAGCAGAGTAACTGATATCAGCAGAGACTTATAGGCAAGAGTTGTCTCAGCGTGCATATTCACATGTACGTGATAAAGATTTAACCTTAAAATGGTCTTTTTAGGGAAGCAGTTTGTTTTTTTTTCCTTGGGAAGTTTATTCTGGGGGATTGGAGGTGTTGGGTATGGATACGATCAAAAAAAGCACAAACTGGCTTTCAAACCTAAGCGCCCTTGAAATTCCCTGTGGATGGGGGTGGGAAGGGAAGGAAAGGGATGCTTGGCCCAGATTTCCTGTTATCTGTCACCCTGTCTAATTCTTCTGGTGATTCAATGTGTTTCAGGTGAGCCTGAATGACTCCCATAATCAGATGGTGGTACACTGGGCTGGAGAAAAAAGCAACGTGATTGTGGCATTAGCCAGAGATAGCCTGGCACTGCTGGGGCCTAAGAGCAGTGATGTAAGTATGCTGTCCTTATTTGGAAGGAGGGAGGGGGAGCTCTGGGATTTTGGTGGTGTGTGGGCACATTCATGCCTCCTTTTATTCTGCCTGTGGGAGGTGGCGTCTGCTCTTGGCTCACCTGGAGAAATTGGAGGTAAGTGGAGAGTAGACCAGGAATATCACACAATGACAAGGCAGGGTGGGTAGAAATATTATCTCTTTTGCTTGCCTGATATGTAGCTCAGTGCTGAAAACATATCCTCATGATAACATGGTTGCTTTATTTCTCAAAGTGACATGGTATTGTCCTGGTGGCTGTATCCACTCGACATGGTGCCAGAAATATATATTTCTGGGCAGAAGCCACCTTGTCCCTTGGAACAAAGCCCAGATGAAATCTCAGTGGTTTTCTCATTCGTTGAATTCTTACCTGTTACATTTAAGTAGATTTCTTTCCTTGGCTTTTCCTCTTTAAAATGTTCAGGGGCTGGATGCTACCCCCATTTCAGGAACTCTGCCGAAAATAAGGGAAATTTCTTTGGATTATACATCTGACACATTGACATCCTGATACTGTGTGCAGAGTCCCTTAATGCTGTAGTTGCTATGTTACCTGGAACACGAGAGGATGCTTCATTTCAGCTGTATGCAAGGATCCTTCATTTTAATACAATTTTACTTTCTGTTTGTGTGTGGTACTCATTATGTGTATTATGTATGTTGTGTATATATATATATATATATATATATATAATATATAAAATTTTTAGTTTTATTTTTCTGTTATATACGGACCAGTGATTTCATTGGTATAGGTAGCTTCTATTGAGGAAACCTCCCTTTTTCAATATAGATTAGGGACTGGTCTGCAGTTTATATTTTAGAGAGTCGTCTAGGGACATTGAGGGGTTAAATGATTTGTGACACATAGACAGTATGTGTGTGATAGATCGGACTTGAACCCAGTTCTGTTTCTAAGACCAGATTCTTTAGTCGTTAAGCTATATCCTGTCTTTCATAACACATTATATAATAATGTACATATATTATTTTAATTAGATTCAGGAAGAAGATGGATAGTAGAAAATTAATCTAAAAAACGTTGAAATTTCTATGTAGACAATTTGAGGGACCTTGGCTTTGAGTCCCTGTTTTCCCTTCCCTGGCTAATTCATCTGGTGATCTGAGCTCTAGAGGGTTAGTTGGAATTATAATTATATTGGATAAATCACAAGAGAACAGGGAAGAGTTGGCAGAGATATTGTCTCCCTTGTTTTTCACATATGTATTCTCATTGACTCTTACAATGTCCTTATGAGGTAGGCAGAAGAGGTATTACTAACTCTGTTTTTCAGATGGAGCATCTGTGAGGCCCATAGAGGTTAAGGTACTTAGCCAGGACCACTCCCTCAAACAGTTGCTGTTTGGGGCTCTAAAATGGGGGCATCCATAAGGATGCAGGATACAAAGTATTCTAGTAAGAGAATCCTGGAGCATAGCTTTACTCAGTGTGATGGTGGGACCTTTGATCACTGGAAAATCACAAGCTAGCTTGGTGTATAGGAGCAGGGGTGGGATAAGAAGGTGATTTTTTTGATGAAAAGTTTTGTATTGATCATGAACTTGGAAGGGTTGCATATAGCTCCTGGATCCATGTACTAGATACAATTTTTAATTTTTTAAAATTAAAAATTATTTTCTTTCCTCCCCATCTTCTCTTCCCCTTTGGAAAAAAAAGAAAAAATAAGTCCCTTATAACAAATATAGTTTGTGTACTCAAACAAAATAAATTCCTATATTTATCTATAATTCATTCCAAGTATGAGAGGCCTGCTGGTTATGCATGAGTCTTTTTCTGTAGTATTTATTCAGCTACTGCTACGTAGAACCATAGAAAATTAGAACTGAAAGGTACTGTACAGATTATCTAATATTTCTCTCCCCCCCAAAAAAAAATTTTACAGATGAGCTTACTGAGGGGGAAAGGTTTTCTAAGTCCACTTAGCATGTCTGTGATGGAGTTAAACCTAAGAACAACAATATTTATTATTCATTAATACCAACTAACAGTCTTTATCCTAAAAGCGTTTGTCTTAAACGAATGTCTACAAATAAGTAGATAGAGGATAATTTGAGGAGAGAGAGAATGCTACTAATGGGTTTGGAGTGGGGGTGGAGGATATGTCATGAAAGACTTGTAGTAGGTTGTACCCAAGGAGGCAAAGGTGAGGAAGGAAGGAATTCCAAGTATTGGAGAACAGATTGAGGAGAAGTAATTTTTAATTCATTGGATTCCTTGAAAACCATGATTTAAAAAAGTGTGGACACTATATTTCAAGAAAGCACAAGTGAATAATATCCAGATATAGTAGAACTGTAGGGTAGAGTGAAAATAGAAAGACTTCCCTCAGTCACCTACTGAAAAGAAAACCCCAAAGTCATAGGAACACCGAAGTCAAACTACAGAGATTCCACATCAGATTACAGGCAGTCAGGAAGACAAAAATTCAGGCATCAGGAGCCACAGTCAAAACCCCATGAGCAAGACCTGGCAGCGTCTCCTGTGAAAGAGAGAAAATCTTTGTTGATAGTGTTACAAAAGGCAGAAGAAATAGGTTTACAGCCAAGAGTATCTCACCTTGCAAAGCGTGGTCTGTTCCTACATTGGAAGAAAAATAGATCTTTAATAATACAATGGAGGACTTCAAAGCCTTCTTGATGAAAAGACCAGAGCTGAGCAGAAATGTTGAGATTCAAGTACAAAATAAGAATCAAGAGAAGCCTAGAAAGATACATTTCTTTGAGCACTTCTAATTTTCCAGTAGGGAAGAAGAAACGAGTCCCTTTAGAACCTTAACATTTTCAGAGGGTATTTTTGTTATTCATTCATATCAGTTGTGTCTGAGTCTTCATGACCCCTTTTGAGGTTTTCTTGGCAAAGACGCTGGAGTGGTTTGCCACTTCCTTCTCCAGCTCATTTTATAGATGAGGAAACCGAGGCATACAAGTTAAGTGACTTGCACAGGGTCACACAGCTGGAAAGTGTCTGAGGCCATATTTGGACTCAGGTTTTCCTGACTCTAGGCCAGGTGCTCTATCCACTGTGCCATGTTCAGAGGGTATTAAAAGAGTTAAATTAGAAAAAACAGAGGACCTGGAGTGGGTTAGTTCTGTTCTGAGGGTTTGAAGAGAAGGAAAAAAAAGGAAGGTAAAAGGGATTCATTTGTGTAGAAAGAAGGAAGAAGGGGTGGAACTTGTTATTTCTCTTAATTGGGGGTGTCAGAAGAATATACAAACATGGAAAATTATATGAGGGGCGCAGGCATCAGAAGAACTTCAGTCTTATCTGAACCACATCAAGGAAAGTTGAACACACACACAGACACACAGACACAGACACAGACACAGACACAGACACACAGAGTTTGATGTAGAAATACAAGAAGAAGTGCAGATTAGCAGGACAGTTTGAAATTAAAGTGTTGATAGACCAGCCAAGGTGCTGGAGTAGGAAGAAGCAGTACAGCCAAACTCTTCCCCCTCATATCCTCCCTGCTCCCTACCTACCCATCTAATAAAAACACCTGTAGACCAAGTAGTGATCAGGAAGTCTAAGAGAAAAGCAAAATAGGGCATCGTTTCCTCCTAAGATCACAAGGTCAACCCACGGGCATGTGACTAGGGCAGAAATTGTGAAGCAGGAGTAACTGGGATCCTGGACTCGCCCCAAGCCTAAGCTAGCATTACAGGATCTCCCAAAAAGGCAGGGATCATGGATTCAGACCAAGAGACTTCATACAGGCAGCAAGCAGTTCAGCACTCCACAGAGTGGATTGAGGACTGAGCTCCAAGCTGAAAGCGGAACAAGACTAATAGTATTGGTCACCCCAAGTGGATTCCAGGCTCAGCCCTGGTCAGAGTACAGAAGTAGGCCAGCTGTGAACAGAGCCGATGGCATAAACCTGTAACATGGGGTCTCATGAAGGGCTCAAAAGGTCTGGGCAAGTAGCATGATGCAGGATAGCCCAGAGCAGATCAGAGACTTATTCTTGGGCCCATTGCAATTACTCTGAACTTGATCACTGCTTATCTATTCAGCTAACTGACAAGCTGGGACCAATTACTGTCTACTGGAGCACCACCTGAGGCAAGCCTGCATCTGTGTTGACTAGACATAACCTTGTGTGTGGAACCTGAAAAGCCCAAAAGGAAAGGATCTTGCTGTGCTCTTGCTTTGATCAGATAGTGCCTGCTGAAAGTATGCAACTCCCTGGCTCAAGCTGCCCCTATTATCTTTAAAGAACACGTTACTCAATAACTGAAGAACATAGTAGCATGGCCCCAGATAAGACAGTAGTAGTCCCACCAGAAGAGTGTAGAACCCAACACAGAGCCCTAACCTGGGAAGCAAGGCTGAGTAAACAATCAAACAAAAATATAAAGAGCCATTATGATTCTAGTGATGCCCAAGACTAGCCTAGAAGAGAAGAATAATTACAAAATGCTTATAAGCAAATTCCCCCCCCCAAAAAAAAACCTTGTCTGCATAATCAAGTAGAATTCTTAGGAAATGAAGCAAGAGTTAAAAATATTTTGTAAGTGAGATGAAAGTGATAGATGAAAGAATTGGGAAAGAAATAAGAGCTGTGGAGGAGAGATTTGAAAGAGAATTAGCCACTTAACACAAGAAATATGAAACCTTACCCAAGTAATATATTCTTTGAAAATTTGAATGGATCAGATAGAAATTAATGACTCCATATAATGAGAAATTTTAAAACAGAAGATTGAAAAAGTATATCTCATATAAAAAATAACTGATAAAAAATATCAGTGAAGATAATTTAAAAACCATTTGACTACCTGAGAGCCATGACCAAAAAAAGAATCTGGGTAATGTATTTCAAGAAATCTTGAAAGAAAACTGCCCAGACATAATTATAAGAAGAAGGCAAAAAATGCAAACAGGAAAAAAGTCCATCAATTACCTCCTGAAAGAAACTCTCAAAGGAAAACTCCCAGGAGTGGCATAGCCAAAATTTAGAGTTTCCAAGTTAAAAAAAAATATGGTAAGCAACCAGAAAGAAAGAGGTTAAGTACTGAGGAACCATGGTCAGGATCACTCAGAATTTAACAGCTATCAATATAAAAGAGAAGAGAAGAGAGGATATTCCAAAAGACAGGAGATAGGGCTTGTAGCCAGGAATAATTTGCCTAGCAATACTGAGTATACTCTTACAGGGAGGAAAATGGGTTTTTTTAAAATTAATTTTTATTTGTTAATTTAGTTTCATTTTCAACATTCACTTTTATAAGATTTTATAAGATTTATAAGATTTTATAATCTAAATTTTTCTCTCTCCCTCCTGCCTCCTTAAGATAGCATGCAATCTGATACAGGCTATACGTATATGTAGTCATATTATACATATTTCCATGTTGTGGAAGAAGAATCAGAGCAAAATGGAAAAACCATGAGAAAGAAAAAACAAACAAACAAAACAAATAAAGAAAATAGTGTGCTTCAATCTGCATTTAGACTCCATAGCTCATCGCTGGATGTAGATAGCATTTTCCATCATGAGTCCACAACCTTCTTTCTTTCTTTTCTTTTCTTTAAAAATCATTCATTTATTTATTTATTTTTAGTTTTCAGCATTCACTTCCATAAGATTTTGAGTTCCAAATTTTCTCCCCATCTCTCCCCTCCCCCTACCCCAAGATGGTGTGCAATTTGATATAAGCTCTATACATTCATATTGAACCTAGGGAAAATGGATTTTTAATGAAATAGAAGACTTCCAAGTTTTATGGAAAAAGACACTTTAGGCAAAAGACAGTTCCTGCCCTCAAGTAGCTCACATTCTAATGGGGGAGACAACAAAACACAGGATAAATAGAAATAATAGAAGGAACGTACTAGAATTAGGAGGAGTTGGGATGGCTTTCTGTAAAAAAATGGGGTTTTAGTTGGATCTTAAAGGAAGCCAGGGAAATAAGGAGGGAGAGCTTTCTAGGCCTGGGGGAGAGCCTGAGAAAATGCCTGGAGCTGAGAGGGGTGTCATGTTCATGGAATGGATCAAAAAGAGTATGTAGTGGGGGAGTAAGGTGTAAGAAGACTAGAAAGGTAGGATGGGGCTATGTTATGAAGGGCTTTGAATGCCAGATAGAGAGCATTTTATATTTGATCCGGGAGGCAATAGGGAGCCACTGGAATTTATTGAGTAGGGGGTGTGTGTGACATAATTAGACCCTACCCTTTAGGAAAATCTCATTAGTAGTTGAATGGATATGGATTAGACTAGGGAGAGACTTGAGGCAGGCAGACCCATCAGCAGGTTATAGTAGTAATCAAGGCATGAGATGATGAGGACTTGCACCAGAGTGGTGGCAGTATCGGAGGAGAGAAGGGGGCATATTTGAGAGATGTTGCAGTGGTGAGATAAACAGGCCTTGGGGTCTGCTTGGACATGGGGGTAAGGGGGTGGGAAGTAGTGAGAAATCCAGGATGACTCCTAGGTTGTGAGCCTGAGGGACTGAGAAGATGGTGTTGTCTTCTATAGTAATAGGGAAGGTGGGTGGTGGGAATGGTTCAGGGAGAAAGGTAATGAGTTCTGTTTTGGACATATTGAGTTTAAGATGTCTACTGGACATCTAGTTTGAAATGTCTGAAAGACAGTTGGAGATATGAGATTAGAGGTCAGCAGAGAGATAGGGATAGGAAGGTTAGATTTGAGAATCATCAGCTTAGAGATGGTAATTAAAATCCATGGAAGTTGACGAGATCACCAAGTGAAGTGATATGGAGGGAGAAGAGAAGAGGTCCCAGGACACAACCCTGAGGGACATCTACAGTTAGAGGGCATGATCTGGATTAGGGTCCAGCAAAGGAGACTGGGAAGGACCAGTCAGATAGATAGGAGGAAAACCAGGAGAAACTGATGTCCTGAAAACCTAGAGAGAAGAGATTTTTGAGAAGGAGAGGGTGATCGCAGCGTCAAAGGCTGCAGAGGTTGAAGAGAATAAATATTAGAGGTGAAAAAGGAAAAAAAAAAGAAATCTGTGATTGGGATCTGGATGAGGGGAAGGGAAGATGGATAAGGGAGTAGAAGTTTATTGGTATGAAAAACAGAGCTGTTCCCCTGCCTTCTTCTTTGTGAAGAATTGACTGGGAGCAAAGAGTGAAAAAAAAAAGCATGCAAGAATAAGATGGAGAGAAATATATAAATAATGATCAAAATTATGAGTGGGATGAACTCACGCATAAAACAGAAGAAGATAGCATAATGGATTAGAAAGTAGAATCTTGCAATATGCTGTTTACAGGAAGCACGCTTGAAACATCAGATTCACCCGCATTTAAAATAAGGAACTTGAGAAAAATCTCTTGTGCTTTAGCTGAATTAAAAAAAAAAGCAGGAGTAGTAATCATGATCTTAGACAAAACTGTAGCAAGAATGGACTTGATTAAGAGATAAATAGTAATTACATTTTGCTGAAATATACCACATACAAGAAATAAATTTCAGTACTTAATATGTATGCATTGAATGGCTAGCACCTAAATACTAAAAAGAACAGCTAAATGGATCACCAAGAGAAATATAGAGCAGAACTATAGTAGACAGATCTTAAAAAACAAAAACAAAAAACAAGAAAGAAGTAAAGGACCTGAATAGAATTTTAGAAAAGTTAGATATGATAGATCTCTAGCAATTTTATTTGATGACAGTAGAAAGAAAGTGTATATACACACATCATTCTCACCTGTGTATATCATCTTTACAGAAATTGACTGTGTTTTAGGGCATTAAAATCTTATAAACAAATGCAGAAAAACAGTTATATTAAATATAATTTACTGACTACAGTGCAATGAAATTATATTTAATAAAGAGCCATTGAAAAAGAATTAAAATCAACTAGAAATAATTTAATCCTGAAGTATTGGTATATCAAAGAATAAATCATAGAAATGATAAATAATTTTATTAAAGACCAGAAGGATAAGACAAAATACTAGAGTTTTGGTGATGCAACTAAAGCAGTCCTTAAGGGAAACTTCACATCTTTAAACACTTTTATCAACAAAGGAGAGAAAAGAGATCAATGAATTGGGAATATACCAAAAGAAAAATAAGGCATAGAAAACTTAAGAAATTAAAAATCCATGATTAAATACTAAAATACAAGTTTAGAAACTCAAAGAAGAGATTAATAAAATTGAAAACTAAAAAAAAAGAATTACTAAATGGAAGGAGCTTTTTTTGGGTAGGAAAATGTAATTAGTTAATTTTAATTAAAAAAAGGAAAATGAATTACTACTATCAGAAATAAAAAAGAAGAAATCACAACGTATAAAGAAATAAAGGATATTATTAGAAACTATTTTACCCAACTATATGCCAAAAACCCAGCAACTTAAAAGAAATGGATGGTTACTTTAAAAGATATAAAAAAACAGATTAACAGAAGAAGAAATAGAGAGGTTAAACAACTTAGTCTGAGAAAAAGAAATTGAATAAGACACATATTAACTCCCAAGGGAATAATACCCAGGACCACTCAAGTGGAAAAACTTTTTACAGAAATAAAGACAGATCTAAATAATTGGAAAAAAAATTTTCTTCCTCATGGATAGGCTGAGTTTGTATGATAAAAATGACTGTACTGCCCAAATTAATTTGCTTAATCTGTTCTATACCAATCAGATTACCAAAGGGTTGCTTTTTTGAGCTCTAACCTCTTCCTCCAAAACCAAAATTCATATGGGGGAACGAAAAGTCAACAATCTCAAGGGAAATAATAGTAAAAATAAAAGTGAAAAATAAGGAGTTCTAGTAGTTCCAGATCTCACAATGTACTGTAAAGCAGTAATCTTCAGAATGAGTGGTACCAGTTAATACCTCTATCATTCCAGAGTACTGCTAATGTAGCATGCTACCCACCTGCTTTCAGAGATAATTGACTCAGGATATAGAGTGACATATTTTTTGGATGTGTCCGATGTGAGAATTTGTTAAACTTGACTCTGCATATTTTTTACAAGGGTTTTCTTTTTCTTTTCAAATGGTGGGGGTAGGAATGGATTTTTGTTCATTGAAAAAAAATAAAATTTAATAAAAAGTAAAGTAGTGTTGAATTTATTATGCACTTTTTTGAAGAGCAGCACAACATGTAGATCCACAGTTTTATATACAATCTTCATTTTGTGTTCCGTTTATCTGGAAATGCTTCTTTTTTTGGTGTTAATTTTGTTTTTTAATACATTGTAACTTAGAGCCAGGATCTGGTGGTATGAAAAGAAGTTAGCAAGCTTTTCTTTCACAGTGACCTGAATGAAAAGTTTGTTAATTCCTTACAGTAATTAAAGTGGAAGTTAAAAAGTATACAAGCAGTTGATTCTTAAATGCCAGAGAAGGGCAGTATGGTGCTTATAGTTTGCAACTGGATTATCCTGGAAGCCAGAGACCTGTACGTTTCACTTTTATCTTGTGGAAAAATACTGGAAACAATCATCACCTCCCCATTGAATTTTTGGGCACCTTAACAGAATAAAGTTGGTGTTGGGTAACATGTGAACATCTTAGTCATAAAGAACGAGATCCAGCTGAGATTTCCTTCTGTGACAAGTATATTAAAATGAAACAGTAGATGTTATTTTTCTTGATCCTAAAATGAGGGTTTTGATTCTGTCCCATGTGACATATCGTATGACTAAAGGAAATCTAGTCTGGTTCATGTGGTTGGTAGTTCTTGTTACAAAACTGGCCAAAGGGTCACACACCAATTGTATTTTGTCTAGGTGTAAGAGTTGATCAGGAAGGGGAAAATGGGTTCTGTCTAGCAGCCGTTCAATTCAAGAGACGTTTTAGGAGTCTGCTATGTGTCAAGTGCTATATGCTAGAGGTACAAAGGGTTGCTAGAGACAGCTAGAGAAGATGTCCTTCAGAAAGCCAGTGCTGCACCTGGAGTTGTGCCGTCTTCATTGTTGCTGTGGATTTCCCAAATTCTCTAAAGGCCTTTTAAGAAAGTCTCAATCACGGGCAGCTAGGTGGTGCAGTGGATAGAGCTCTGGCCTTGGAGTCAAGAGGCCCTGAGGTCAAATGCGACCTTAGACACTTGACACTTAATTAGCTGTGTGAGCTTGGGCAAGTCACTTAACCCTATAGCCTAGTCAAAAAAAAAAAGTCTCAATCTTCTTGACTTCTCTGCTGCATTTGGCACTGTCAGTTATATCCTCTTATACTTCAAAGGATTCTTGAAGCCCTTCGTGAATGCAGTTGTTTTGGTAGTGGTGATGATGATGATGTTAGGATCTTTCAAGCCCATAATTTTATGACTGATTAAATTTGAAAGATAACAATTTTTTTTTTGGTAAGTTGTCAAATCTCCCTACCAAAATATCATTTGAAAGAGTACACTTTGAAGGAAGCTCTAGGGATCATAGATTTATATTTAGATCCAGAAGGGCTAGAGGTCCCCCACCTAGTCCAACCTTTTATTTACAGATGAGGAAACTGAGGCCCAGAGAGGTTAAGTGACTTGACTGTCTTTAGCAGACAAGGGATTTGAACTTGACTTCAAGGGCAGAGCTCTGTCTACCCTCAAGAGTACATTTTTCTAGACAACTCTGAATAAGTAAATGAAAGTAACTTTCCCTTTTGAAAAACTATATTTTCCCCTCACATTTTCCTTCTGAGACATAAAACAGTATGCAGTTTCTCTGAAGTCATTCAGTGTCTGGAGCGTGTGTATTGGGGGAAAGGGAACAAGAAAAGATTGAGTTTCACTATATCCTTTTGCCCTCAAATAGAACTTCTATTCTGCTTCCTAATAATTTGTCCTAAGCTTCTCTGTAAAGTTTCACAATTTAGGGAGGGAAAAACAACTTCAATTTCTGTTGTTGAATCCTCGACTTCCTCTTCTGCAGTTGGAAAGCACTCCATGCTTTTATGAAGTCTGTGTCCCTGTTACTTTAGATTAGAACCATATAAGTGCAGATGCCTTTGTTGTGATTGGATTAACTTTGTGCCTAATAGATAGCAGCCATCACTGAGGGTGATGGCTGACTCTCTGCCCTACCCCCACCCCCAGATTCCCATGGCTTTCCCTTTTCTGGGTACTCCTCCGTAGCCTTTAGGAGCCCTTCTGTTCCTCATGAGATATTTGAAGATAAAGCAAAACAAGTGGTCTTGGGTTGATTATGTACTTGTCAGATTTGTCTAAAGCCAGGGATGGGGAGCCTGCAGCCTTGAGGCCACCGGTGGCTTCAGCCGTAGATTCCCCAACCCGGACTCTAAACCAGTGCTTTTATTACCCCGTTGCACTTTTCATAGCCAGGAAGGTGTAGACAGGGTTAGAATGGTGTGTGGCACTGACCACTTCCTTCACACCATCCATGTTCTGGCCTGTGTATCTTTTGGGATCAGTAGAAAATTGACAAAAGTGTAACTACCAGTGGAGCAGCTGAACGCACTTCGATTGACTGTCTTTTGCTCCTGCTACACCCTACCTTGTATCAGACTCGTTGGTGAATGGGTTACTTTCTCAGCCACCCCATCCTTCCACCCTCACTTTGAGGTCAAGGACTGTCGTGTTAAAATTTTGTATCCTTGGTGTTTATCATAGTATCTTATACATAGCAGGCCCTCAGTAGATTCTTGTTGAATTGAGTTGAATGTCACATACAATTCCCTATTCCTCTTGAGGAATCATAAGAACTTTAGAGCTGGAATTTATGATACACTAAATTTAAAAATATTTCTTATTGAAATAAGGAAAAACACGTAGCAATACTCCTCTCTTCTCCCTCACGTTCTTTCCCTCTCCCTTTCTTCTCTACTCCCTTTCCTTCTCTTCCCTCCTTTCTTCCTCTTCCTCTTTCTCTCCTGTCCACCTCCTCTCCCCTCCTTCTCTCTTGCCTTTCTGTTGGCAGTCTTTTTCTTCCCAGTCTTCCAGCACAGCCTAAGAGTAGAGCTTCCCAGAAGGCAGGAAATATGTGGTAGTGGAGACCTGACAGACAGGACACATTTTTAGTCCATCCAGACAAATACAAACCTCTGGATATAATTTGAACCCATTAGACCCAGTCAGGAGTGTAGAGTGGCTATCATGGCTTCAGTCATGTTGGCCCTTTTCTCAAGCAGGTTACGTTGTCCTTGGGTAACCATGACTGGGGACAGACACAGAGGTGGGTTGATTCTTTCCTTGTTAACATTATTTGGTAACACCTGTAATTTCATTATGCCATTGAGACATAATTATTAATACATTCAGAACCTGCAATGGGACAGTTTCAAAGTGGAGCCAGAGGGAGATATTTCTCTGTCTGATCTCTTGTATTTCTTTCTCCCCTCTCTTCCTCTCCCCCCACCTTCCAGGTTTATGTGTCTTACGACTATGGGAAATCATTCCAGAAAATATCGGAGAAATTCAACTTTGGTGTGGGAAACAACACCGAAGCTGTGATTGCTCAATTCTACCATAGCCCAGCAGACAACAAACGGGTAAGGAAGTAGCAGCCACAAAGTACTGCTTTAATGGACCCTGTTTAGGGAAGAAAGAGCTCAGTTGTTATGGGAAAACAAATGTGTTGAAACATTTTGGGGGCAGGTTGTGAAGCCATGGTTTCTGCTGAGACTCTGCTAATTCTTGCTTATGGAGGGGAACATTTATTATGGAGGAGACCTTGTTTGTAAGGCTGGCTCCACAGTATGGTGATGCCATGTTACTAATCAGAATTTCTTTTTTTTTTTTTGGTGAGGCAGTTGGGGTTAAGTGACTTACCCAGGGTCACACAGCTAGTAAGGTCAAGTGTCTGAGGTTGGATTTGAACTCAGGTTCTCTTGACTCCAAGGCCAGAGCTCTATCCACTGTGCCACGTAGTTGCCCCACTAATTAGAATTTCTAATGCAGAAGCAGCCTGCAGAAAATCCTCCACTTCACTCATTACCTTCTGGGGTGGTAATAATTATAATAACGATTATCTTTTTTATTATTGTATACTACATTTCTCTAGGGCCTCAAGGTTTACAAAGTGTTTTTCTCACAGCAACTGTATATCTGAAAGGGAATTGAAAAAGTGGTGAATAGAATAGGTCAGCATTCAGTGAATCAGTTACAGTCTTCTCTGACTGTCTTTTTGTTGTTTTCCATTCAGAGCCACTTTTGATGTTGCTCTGTTCACTTCAGTGATCAATTCCTCATTGACTAACCCCAGGCCCTGTTTTTTGCATGGAGAGAAAAATCAAACCAGCAGATATTATATATTGCAGACCAGGCCATTGGTTCTTCCCCCCCCCCCATTTTCTCATCTGGCTATCCTAAGGGCTTTGCTTTTTTAGCAGACTTTGGGCTGATTTTATTTAAAATATGAAATGAACAGTTTTCAATTATATTTTTATTGCAAAAAATTTCTCTACCAGATTAAAAAAAATTCAGTTACATTAAAAAATATATTTTGTGTGTGTGTGTGTGTGTGTGTATGTGTATGCAAACCCCCCATACATACATACTCCTTAACTGGTGTTCAAGGCCTTCTACACTCTGGCATCACTGTTTAGTCTTAACTCACTCTCTTATATTGGAGCATGGACAGCCTGCTTCAGCTATACTGGTCTTCTCACCACTTCCCTTCTTATTCTTCTCTCTTCCTTCTCCATCCTTTATCATAGTCCTCTGTGACTAGCTAGAATCAGTTGTCTCCCCCACCCACACCAACTTCACATATCAAAGTCCCTTCCTTAAATACCTGATTCAGGTACCATCTCCTTCATGAAGCCTTTTTGGACTCTGACCCCAGCTGAAATGGATTTCTCATGGCACTTTTCGAGGACCCCTGCTTTGCACTTATCACATTTCCCCTTCTATCATCCATATTTGTATGGGAAGGAAAGAAGGAAGGAAATAAGCATTTACTACTAACAAGCACATTTAATGTGTGTCAGGCATTTTGCTAAGTCCTGGTAATACAAATACAAGCAAAAAAAGGTTAGTCCCTGTCCTCAAGGACCTGCAAAGCAGGGTAATGGGAGAGAGGGATGAAGGTACCTGACTGGAGGCATGGCTTTGAAATCTAGAGAAAGAATGCAGGCCTGTCTGGGTCATTCCACAAAGTGGAAGCTCCAGGAGGAACTCACCGGTGGAGAAGAGAGCCAGGCCTTGCAATTTTTGGGCCATGAGGATGGTAGCCTGTTCCAGAGCAAGGAGGCCTTGGGCTGTAAGGGAACTTCTAGGATGAGCCAGCAGTAGAGAGGCCATGGTTTTGAAGTCTAGAGAAAGTCTGGAATAGGACTGGGAAGGGAAAAATGTGTCCATTCCTTCACCTCTTAGGTTGTAAGCCTCTTGAGGGCATGTTCTGTGATCTCTTTCATCTCTGTATCTCCAGCATCTAGCCCAGTGCCTTGTACAGAGTTGGCACTTTAAGATTTGTTGAATTGGATGTAGTTTGGAGGGAGAGCTTGGTGAGGTGGCTTTTAGCTTCAGTAGTATTGAGGAGATGCTAGTAGCTCCAAGTCCCCCAGACAAGTAGAGCTTTGTGTTAGCATTTCAACGTGCCCCATTGACTTACTACTTTGTATGGGATTATACGAGCAGGCTACATCTCTGGCTTCTGAGTAGCTTCATAACTGGTGGAGATTCAGAGCCAGGGGATGAAATGTCCTGACAGCCATAGAACGTACTGGTGCTGAGGCCTTGTGTAGCAGCCTAGGAGGAAACATTGCCAAGAGGAAGTTTCTACTTCCTTGGTGGTAGCTGTCTGTTGTCTCACTCCTTGAACTCCCCCGAAAGGAAATGGTGACTCGTATTATGTTAATTGTGTTTATTTTCACCCAGAAGTCACATTGTTCCACCAGACCTGATACTTCCTGAGAAAAACCGCACAGAGTTTCTGAAGTGCCTTGTTGTCAGTAAGGCCATCAGGGAGAATCTTATTGTCAGCAGGGGCATTGGGAGAATCTTATTGAGTGCCTCTCCATCCCTGCCCCCTGACATTTTTATCATGGTTAAATGTTAACATTGAGGACCACCTTGATGAGAAAGAAGAAGAAATTAAATTTTTTCTAATATTAAAGGGCAGGGTGCAGGCTGAAGGGGTATATATGGAAACAATGGGAGGCCCATAGCTAATGCTATGATAATAATGATAATGGTAATTGATAATGATGGTGGTAATGATGAGGGGTTTATATGAAGGCTTCAGGTCTTTTTTAGTTCCAGCTGTCAGTACTTCTTCATTCTCCTGACTCCCTAAGTTACTTAGAAAGAAGCTCTAGCGCCCTCCTCCAGATTTCATGCTGTCTGTGAATGGGGAAAAAATAGATCTTTATTTCTACTTGTCTCTTACTAAAAGTTAGCATTTTCTTCAATTATGAAGAAAGGGAGCCATAGGATTCACTGGGGTCTAAGACTCAGAAAATGTTAAGAACCCCTGCTGTAGCAAGACAGAACTGCTCATGCTGTAAGACCCAACCTGATGAGTTTGAAAGGTCCTGGGCCCTTTTCTAGAGCACGTAGCCCTCACAGTACCACAGAGGTAACCCCTGTGGTTAGTTCTGTGTCTTATGCTGAAGTTACTCAGATTCATTTTAGATGACCAGATGGGGCAATCTCAGGTAAAATTGTGAAGTGTATGAATTGGCTTTTGGTGCCACCAAACATTTTCTTTCTTTCTTTTCTTTTTTTTGCTAGGCAGTGGGGTTAAGTGACTTGCCCAAGGTCACGTAGCTACTAAGTGTCAAGTGTCTGAGGCTGGATTTGAACTCAGGTTCTCCTGACTTCAGGGCAGGTGCTCTATCCACTGTACTACCTAGATGCACCCCCCAACCATTTTCTGTCCCAGTTTTTGAACCCTTGTGACATACCGTACTGTCTTCACTCCCCACCTACATTTTTCTTCCTTCTTTAAAACTTGTTCTAAGGAAAGAATTAGATAAGTTCATTTTCATAATGTAATGTGTGTAAATAGCTTATAAAGTCTAATGGGTTGTCCCCTCCAGAGGTTATTGTATTTTAACATGTGTCAAAACCTTAAGTCATAAGAGTGAACCCTTAATATAGAACTTTAGGCATTGTTAGCTAGGAGGGAGAACGACATTTTTTGGGGAAAGAAAGACTTTCCTGATGGTTCTGCAATCACAACTGGTGGTGAATAGCTGCTGAATAAGACCAACTATGCTAGGTATTCATTGAGTGTTTACCATGTGATCAGTTTTGGAAGAGGAAGGGAATAAGCATTTATATGTCACCTGCTGTATACTGGGCCTAGTGTTTTACAAATATTATCTCATTTGATCCTCACAACAGCCCTGCGAGGTAGGTGCTGTTATCATCTGCATTTTGCCTTTGAGGAAACTGAGGCAAACAGGTTAAGTGACTTGCTAGGGTCACACAGATACTGAGTGACTGAGACTGAATTTGAACTCAGGTCTTCCTGACTCATGGCCCATGTTCTATCCCCTGAGCCACCTAGCTGCCTCAGCTGGGTGGTGCAGCAGTTAGGAAATAGGATATTATATTAGGATAAAGAATACATGAAAAGTGTAAGCCATGTTCTCTGTCCTTGGGAAGTTATAGTTTAGTTGGAGAGACAAGACATATACACACAAAATCATTAAACGTCAATGGTACAGGGGTGAGAAAATGTTATAGGCCCCCCCCAGAATGTCATTGGAGGTTAAAGAAGGAGATCAGTGTGGCTAGAGGGATTCTTTATTGGAAGAAGTGGGACCAGCTGGAGTTTTGAGAATGGATAGGATTTGAAGAGGTGGGATGGAAATCAATCAATAAAGATTTATTAGGTAGCTAGGTGCTACAGTGAATGGAGTGTGAGCCTAGAGTCAGGAAAACCTGAGTTCAAATCCAGCCTCAGAAATTTACTAACTGTATGACCATTGGCATAACCTCTGTTCCCTTCAATTTCCTGATCTTTAAAATAGGAGTAATAACAGCCCCTATCTCCCAGGGTTGTTATGATGAGATAAAAATTGTAAAGGGCTTAACATAGCGCTGTGTGAATATTATTTATTTATTTCTTATTAAGCACTTACTTTGTGCCAGGAACTGTGCTAAGTATTAGAAAGGGGAATGTTCTGAGTAAAGTAAGGAGAATAGAGGACAGCATGAGCAAAGATGGGAGTCATATTGGGTGGTGCCTTTTTATAAGAGGATTGTGAGAGTTCTCCCTGAGTAGGAGAAGCCTGGAAAGAAGTAGGGTGAAATAAGATGACCTGACAAGCCATCTTAGAAATCTGGACTTTATCCTGAAGGAACTGGGGGGACAACTCACAGTTTTTAAGCAAGTGATTAGCATCGGGACACCCCCATGACCTTTTAAAGGACAGCCACGATAAAATGTGTAAGTATACAGATGGAAAAGAGATTGGAAGGAGGACACAAAGAACAAGTAAATATTTTTTGGTCAAAGTTAATATTTTTACCA